>NC_090699.1:63797780-64398280 GCF_040954835.1 Lepisosteus oculatus
AGTGAGATGGAACTTTGGCTCAGGATCCGCGCCTGTGGCTGGGAGGTTGCCGGTTCGCATCCTGTGGCCGGCAGGGGAATCCTACTCCCTTGGGCCCCTGAGCAAGGCCCTTAACCCCAGCTGCTTCAGGGGCGCTGTATAAACAGGTGACCCTGCGCTCTGACCCCAAGCTTCTTTCCCTGCCTGTGTCTCATGGAGAGCAAGCTGGGGTACAGTATGTGGAAAACAAAAATCCTAATACAAGAAATTCCATATGGCCAATAAATTGATCTTATCTTATCTAATATTTTGGATCTTACAAGCCTCAAGAACAGCTAGAAAGGAATGTGGATCATATGCCACATGATTTTGAAAGATCTGGAGCCCTATCCCATCTCTTTCTTACAACAGAATCACCTTTACTTGTGTTTGTCATGAAGAGAAATTTTAACTGCTGGTTACTCCTACTGGTTGTAGTGGTTTACAGCACAGTTTTGATCAGGCGGGTTGTTCTGGCCAAGAGAAGTCATAGAAATCTGTCTCTTGCTTATTGAGCCAACCATACATTACCAGCCACTGAGAATTTCTGTTCATTTGACAGGAGACTTCAAATATTCTGGCCTGTGAGTGTTAGAATTATCTGTCATGAGACAAAAAAAAATGTCAATAATGTCCTGTTTCTGTGCTATTGCATTGAGCTCTTCGCACGACTCAGATCCAGATGAACTTAAAGCTTTATGTTACATGTCTCTTACGAACTCTTAGTCTGTTACCTGGTGCTATGCTTCTGTATGCCCAGGGCTATTGGTATCTCCTTAATGGAGAGACACCTGTGAGTTTGCAGTTGGTAGTGCAGTTAAAGTTTTCATTTAATCCAGGATTTAGAGAGTTACAGGCTCAGAATCCACTCAGAAAGAAGCGCAAATATACACCGTATAAGAGGTAATTATTTGTATAATAATTTGAAATAACGGGAGTTTGTTTTAAAATTGTGAATGTTATATGCATGCAAACAAAGAGAGGAGATTCCTGTCTCACGATGAACGAGGCTGTGATTTATTTCCTAAACATACAGAATACAGGCTGAGGAGCTCAGGAAGCTCCCTTTCGGGCTGTCTAAGGTTCTCATTTCCAGTTGCACCTGCACGCAATTATCTCCATCAGTTCAAGCTAATTACTTAATGATGCTAACAATGACAGAATCAGATCCTCTAGCTCTGCTTCAGTGTTGATGGCAAGAGGGGCTTATTTTGTCGGTGCTGAAAAGGCAGATTTTGTAATGCAGTGATATGTCTTTTGCAGGTCTGGCCTAATGGAAAACAGTGCCCTTTATGATCATGATTTTTTTTCCCCCACTATCCACCACCACCGGTGGATCTGAAATACGTTAACTCTAGCTCTCCTTTGTGCGATTCTGGGCAAAACACAGGCTCAAGTTTCAAACCGAAACAGAAGCAGCTCTCTTGCAAGTTTTAATCACGCTTGCACTCTCCTTACCCATGCCCCTCATTTGGACATGTAGTCTTGACCTTTACAGTACGTCCACTATTGCTCAGATGCAGATACATTTCGCACCTGAACTTGTTTCGTTTAAGGTTTACAGTTTTTTCATTTAACAGTAGAGAGTGCATTTATCATCCTGAAGAGCACAGGGCAGACTCGACCATGGTGCTCCGCACAGTCACTTTCCAGAGTGGCATTCCATCACCCAACCTAATTTGTGGTCCCATTCTTTTTACGTGCACCTACTGTACAGTATCTTGGCATCGTCCCTAAAATGTCTTCTGCGAGATTTTGCCAATTCTCGAATATATATGAAATTTTACCAACAGAAGGACATAATTTTTACATGCTTCAAAAGTGTTTTTTTCCTATTTTAGTGTGATCAGTAAACTTGAGTAGTCTGCTAGCAAGTCAGATGACAGAAGCTAGACAGAGAAGTGGCACTAATCATATCACCCCCAGTCTGAGCATTCACAACTTTTCTGTTTTCAATGTTTTTTATCCATTGATTAGTTCTTAGTCCAAATACATACCATATTTGTTACCTTGGATGTTACCTTGGATGATTATAGCCTTTAATTGAAGAATGAAAGATTAATGTGGAATTTTTACCAGGCCACAGCCAATATGAGAAATAAACAAAAGAATCTTATGACAGTGTTTGCTTTCCTGAATCGTCATAATTTCTATTAAACCTAAATGCAAAACAGGCATTAGCTCTCAAAGTTTGAAATCTGGAAAATGTAAGAAATAAAATTAGGATTAGAGACTACAAAACTGTGCCTTACCATGCAGAAATAAAATTCTCTGACCTCGTTCCCAGTTTTAACTCTACATAATTGTGTGAAATGTGGATTTGAAAAAAGAAGAATGTCCGTCTTCCCTTTAAAAGTTAATATAAAATCAATTTCTAAATTAGAGTATACATTTGCGGGATGCATCAGGTTTAGAACAATATCTATGTTAATATTTATTTCTTATTTATAAAGAATATTGTAACATTTATATTTTTATTTACTTGTGTTCATTTGTCTTGTTAGTGGATGAAAAATTTACCTTTATTTTCAAATATGATTATGGATGATTAGAGATTTACAGACAGTATCAACTACATTTTCAGGCAATTAAATTTCACATTAGTAAGAAAAAATGGAAGGACCAGACTTTCCATAACGAAAATTGTATTAGTTAAAAACCTTATTATAGTAAATAACCAATGAAATGGCAGTATTCTGCAGAAATTGAAATAAAATCTAAATTGATTAAAATGATTTTTTTAAGAATCTTTCTGCCTGTTTGGAGCTTAGGTTTTATTTTTATTTTTAAGGTTTATCTTGGGACCCTGTTACACTTAACTTCATTACGTATGAGGCCTATTAAAATAAAATGATTATCTGTACATTAAAATCAATGCACTAAACCCTTCAGAGCGACTGACTGAGTGGTTACGTCTGATGATAGATTGTCCTGTGCGAATGGTGTGTATTTCTTTCAGAGTTCATAGGCCTTATAGAACGCTTATGTCCCATTATGGTCTCAACAGCAGTTTATGCCCTAATAAATCAGGGGAGCTTTGCAGAGAAGCTCCTGACAGTAATGAATCCTTCTGTTGGCATTTCCACTTCACAGACACGAATAACGAAGCAGAGCTGCCCCATCTGGCTGCTCTGTAAGAGTCAAGTCACAGAAGGGGGAGCGTGCCTCCCCAGGCATGACAAAGGTCATTGCGTGTGGCCGTCATGAGCAATAGCAGCCCGCGCTGTGAATGACAGTGCAGAATGAAGCCGTTTATGAGCTTTCATCATTGTAATTACCTTTATTACTCGCGCTGTCAGGTCCTTGTTTTTGTGTGTTTCTTTTCTTCTTCCTCAGAATGTTTGCTAACAATGATTTCCGGCAGAATTCGACCCTAACCTTTCCCCTCCTTGTCCCGGGCAACAAAAATTGATATTGCCTGCAAGTTCTAAAGATTATGTTAATGTGGCTTGTAGTACTGTATTGCAGTATTTCTTCTTTTGCTTTTGAATCTTGCCATTTTGTAAATTTAGTAGTTTACTTCATGATGTGTCCTTTTGACACACTATATGTTAAATAATTTGTCATACTGAGAGTTATCGTTTTAAGTATGGAGATGTGTCTTTCATTATGATACTATATGCAGGATCGAATGGGAGATGAAGTTCAAATTTCAATTTGTATTTTTAATATATTGCTGTCTTCACCTACACCATTCAGTATATAGTAAAAATGTGACAATAAAGAGCTAAACGAATGACTGACAATCCAAGGAGCTTGTTATGGCAAATTCAGGTTTATATTGCAAAAATTCCAAAATTGTTTTCTGCTGGCATTTGGACATTCCAGATTTCAATGCCTTCTGTATGAAGTTTGCATGTTTTCTTCAAATTCATATGAGCTTTGTCTAAGGGTGTTTTTTTTTTCTCGCTTTCTAAATGTGGCTGAGCAACCTAGTGGCTCTAAATTGTCCCTGGGTGTATCAGATTGGAAACAGATGTACAGTACATGTATTATACAAATGTAAGAGATAATGCTGTTACCATCTTTCATCCACTGGAATGGCTAGTAATATTTATTTTTTATTTTTTATTATTGTACATGCAATAATAATAATACATTGTATTGTATAGAAGTTAGAAATTATTGGACTTCATTTTTGCTTGAAACAGTAAAGATGGTCATGAAGAGAGAGCACAATAAGTTAAATGACTCATGTACTGTATTACCCTGGGAAATGTTGAGGATATTTTGGAATACTGGATCTAAAATAAGCACCTAAACAGCTGTGCACCCTGAAGCACAATCCAGTCCAACATCTGGGTAATGCAGGACTGATTCTGGCAGCCCTGGTTCATTGACTCCCCAGTGCCAGGAAGGGCAGATGGAACTGCTCAAGCTCTTTTTTACATTTTGGGGGAAATTTTAGATGAAAATTGGGCAACACGAGTGTTCTAGAGATTCAGAGAGAAGCTGAATGTGGAGATCTGAAGCAATAGACTGCCTTTCTCAGGAGAGTCCTAGGTTCTTAATAAGCTACTTATGAAAATTCTATTTTGTTTGCGATTTGAAGAGCCTAATTAAGAACCCCTAATTTCTATCAGAGAAGCAGAGAGATGATGAAGGTTAATAGTAAACCCCCAGAGCCTCTTTCATTTCATATTCATTTGCAGGCAGAAATCAGGTAACAGTTTGGCGCTAATTAGCTCTGTCTATTAAATATTTATTCTGTCTCAGTTGAACTGCAGGGATATATACACATTTTGGGGCTGTTTACAATTGACAAATATAACGCACGTTTCACTGATTCAACGTGGAAACTGTTATAAGAAGCAGCTTTTGAGGATCAAACTGACTACAGACCGCATAGTTACATTGTAAGAACACTGTGCTGAAATCGCTGTATGTGATAAAGGATGTTGTTTTTCAAAAGATTTGTAGACATAGAATCACTGATACTGTAAGTCAGAGGAGATCTGTATTTTTTAACATTATGTATTTAACATTTACAGTATGGTGTGTCCTTTAACTAACTCTTACAAAGATAATTTCAATAACAAAAATGAATGTGCTCTCTGAATGTGTGTTATTTACTGTATATGTAAAGCTAACTAACTCCGTCTGGAACTAAACTGTGGGAGAATGATTTTGAATATCATTATGACTTCATTAGGTTTTTAAAGTAGAGATTCACGCAGCTGCCATGCTGAATTTGCAATATGAAGCTGATGTACTGTATGTGTCTCCCATACATTTCTCCCTAATGTGAAGTACTGTACTAACAAAACTGTAGGTCCTCATATTGTACAGAATTGAAGAATGCCTACCAGAGAACATTAATCCCACTTACGCAAGGATATTTCATACATGTCTGGGTATAGAAACATGTTGTATTCTGTTCTCTAACATGTTGGTCACAGTCTTCAATTTTCTCACACAGGAATTACAAAGATTAGAAGATCTGGATTGATAATATCATATGATGATACTGCTGTCTCTTAAGCTACATTTACCTGATGACACACTGTAGAACAACCTTTAAGGCTTTTTAGAGAACTACAGTACCAGTTTGTTATTTATTGCATTGATAGCAATTCCTTTTCTTTGAACCTTAACACACGTTCTCCACTATCTGGTTGGATACCTTAGTTGCCCTTTTTTATTGGAGTGGTATTTCTTTATAGGAAGCTTCAGTGGATTATGTGTTCTTTAAGATAGACTGTAAGCCATAGATATCAGTGACTCATTTAATTCTCGTATGGAGTTTGTTAGGTGAAAAAACTTCACATTAAATCTATGGTAATTTATATTGCTGTTGTTTTCTTTAGAAAAATGTTCTATAAGTAATAGTTACATGGAAAATATCCCCTTTCTGAAGTAAATTTCACTTCAAGCAGCAAAGAGACCACAAGACATTATTTAATGCAAATTAGCATGAATAAAAAACTCACTTTTAAATTAAGCTCTTGGACATGTTGGCAAGATCTTATACTTGTACTGTTTATTTATTTCCTGATGAAAAGGCATGGTATATTTACACACTATACATCCATCATATTACCAAAATGCCATGAAAAATGATTCTTCAATACCCATTTATTCTTGTGTTACATACAGTGTGTCATAATTATTTATTTTTCAATAAAAAGAAATCTCACATTGAAATCTTTTCTCTTGTGTTATATACTGTATATGGCTATACTTCTAGGATCGTCAAAATTTTAAATATGCCGTTTTCTTAATTTGACAGATAGCAGAAGACGGATGTCAGAGAGTTGGGAAAAACTATCGTCATTTTCACTGAATATATCGGTGTCTGTAGTCAAACAAACGTCAGTTCTTTTATGCAAATCCTAAGAAGTGTTTGTACAGTGTCACAACATGGTAACTGGATTGGAACAAAGGAACTCTTCATAAAATAAGCAAGACAGTAATTAACCATTAGCAACAGCAGCAAACAAAATGTGGGAAAATGTGGACCTAGTGAATATAGGATTTTTGTTTCTGTAATAAATTGGAAGCTATCAAAACTGATTAAAATGACTGACACCTAATATCTGTTTCTACTTTTCAGGTCCGCATCTTCCCCTACTTAATTGGACGAGAATCTGCCTTTGCTGATAATCTTAAATGGATGGCTTGTGCCAATAAAGGTTTGTTTGCTCTTCAGTGGAATAAACGTCCCGCTCTGAGTCATTCTGTCGTTCTGAGTTGGAGGAGATTCTGTGAAAAGCACCCAAAATAATCAGAGTCTACCCTTCACCTTAGCCTGCAGTCTAATACTGTTTAAAATAAGGAAATGCCATAATTGTTTCAGTAGGTCATTGCCAAGTCTCAGCACAACACCATATAAAATACAAAATCCAAACAATAAAATCAATCCATTTTTTTTTCTGTGACTTGACCAGATATCCAAATCCAGGTTTGCTTTGTGTCAGATTAAAGAGCAGTTTATGCTCTGTAAGGCTCACAAAGCTATTCTCCAGTAAATTCCTGAATACAGTATTTCTGCTTCTTTTTTTCTTTTAAAGGATGTTGCCTTTTTTGGTCTGTGCTGCCCCACCTGAGGAGAGATAACAGCAGGCATCTGTCTACCTCTTACAGCTTTAGATCATGCAGGCAGTGAGAGTTATCGCCATAGATGTGATTTTATATACTGACTCAAATTAGAGTGGCTGCTGTTTTTTTTTAATAGAGCTTTCTAGCTCCAATACACTGAAATAGGTCTGGCCTTGGTCCCACATTGTGCCATACAAGGGTTATGGGTTAGCTTCTACACTGAGGATATTACAGTATTTAACCATGGTTAGGACAATCCGTTAGTGTGATTAGAATATCCTGTAACTTCAGCGCACGCAGAACATCAGAATATATTAAAGAAAAATATATAAAGAGATGAAAGTGTAAACATGGGTTTGGTTCGAATTTAAAGTGAACATGTTCTGTTTTACTGATACTAGTAATAATTCATTGCATTTTTGGCAAGAGCCCTTCACTTATATAGATACAGTATGTCTGTATTTCCTTCTTTACTTATATGTACATGTACCAAAGCTAATTTTTAAAAACGTTTTAAAAAAGTATTGAAATATTAAAAACAGCAGCTCATTAGGATTAGAAATCCTTTTATTTCATTCAGGTGTTCTACAGTACATGCTGCATAGTTACTGTTTGGTAACGATGCAATGATCAGAACTATAGTAATGATCGTCACAGGAAATGCCATTGTTTAGGGAGCACAGTGATAGGCCTGGAAAGCTGATCAGGGCTGGAGCTGAATAAATGCTCTGCAGTTTAAGCTGTGGATGGGTAGGTCGCAGCACAGTGCTGTTGTGGAGGTCAATGGCCCTAAAATCAATTTTCCTTGCAGTGATTTTCCCCATGGATGCACAGCACTGATGGAGACAGTTTGCAGTGTTTCCAGCTGACTGGATTCTGGACAGGAAAGTCCTTGCTTGGAAAATGGATCACAGGAGAATTTGAACTAGCTCCTTTTTTTTCTCCAGGAGCTTTTAAATAGCACTTTCTTCTTTTCTTCCCCTTCGAAAACAGTTAATAGAAAGGGCGGATGTGGTAGTCGAGCTGTTCTAGAATTATAATCTCCTTTTCTTCACAGAAAATGCCAAAAGGAAAATATAAATTCAAACACACTGAGAGCTGACCGGTGGTGAAATAACTTGGGAGTTCAGCCTAGTATTATTTATACTGTGCTTCTTAAAATAAACTGAAATTCCTCAAAGAAAAATTGATTTCCTACTGAAAAAAGCAAACAGATAATGAGATCATATTCTTTTTTATTTATAAGAGGAATTCCAGAGCACTGCTGTTTAGTGTTCTTGTTTTACACTTCTGTGAAGAAGCAGCCTACAGTATATTTAGAAACAAAATGTAGATGAAGTCAATACTGCTCAAGGGCAAAGTGTACATTAAAAGGAAATACATTTTTTAATAAAAAACTACATAATGCATATAAACAATATTTTATTTCTATCACAGGTTATTTTACTCAGATCTCCACCCTAGCAGACGTTCAAGAGAATGTGATGGAGTATCTTCATGTTCTAAGCAGACCCAAGGTTAT
Organism: Lepisosteus oculatus; assembly: GCF_040954835.1. NCBI lineage: Eukaryota > Metazoa > Chordata > Actinopteri > Semionotiformes > Lepisosteidae > Lepisosteus > Lepisosteus oculatus. The sequence continues at coordinate 63,806,359 of NC_090699.1, forward strand.
TGACCAGGAGCATGACACTGTTTGGACAGAAGCATACATTGACAGCACAGTGAGTGCTAACATTTCCTTTCTGGTGTAGAATAAGGGCAGCAGAATGCATAGTATTGGTTTCTGTAGTATGCAGAATGGTGCTTCTTTTGCATTTATGTGATATCCTAAGTACATTATATAAGTAGAGTTTAGTCAAGTTCAGTAGCTCTCAGGCTATATTTTTATTAAGAAATAATTTAAAGTTTCTTCTATGGACAATGACTAAGCCCAGATGCTTGTTATACTGTACACAGCACCACTGAAGTTGCAGAAAGGACAAAAAATGTGCATTGTGTATTTTGTGTGCATGGAAGCTAACAAGTAGCTAACAAGTCTTGCACGGAAAATAAATGTAACACAGTCCAAGTGGCTCATGTGAAATCTTAAGAGCTTATTTAATCATGGTTTAGGCTTTGTTTTCTTTTTTCAATTCAGCTCCTGTGTATACAGGAACATCTGCAGTGGCTTATCAGTGCAATGAGCAATTTCCCTTGGTTCCGTGAGAGATGTTAAACTACACTAATATACTGTACCAGAAACTGAATTAACCAAACATCGTGTTGAAAATGCTTTAGGAAGCTCAATAAAAGGTGTTGTCACTTATGAAGAAGACAGGGTGCCATCTGTATTGTGTGGCATGACTTAAACTGAGTATTTGGACCCCACTTTTGCAGCAGATGGGTTCATTAAATTTAATAGCCCCATGAGCATTTAGTAGCAGTGTAAGACGCATGTGAAACATACTGTGACACTACATGTTTCACCCCACGGTCATTATCACTCTGGCAAAGATTATAGATAGCTCCACTGCTTCTTCAGTGTTAGACATCTGAGTAACAGACTTGAAACTAAAATGTTCACACTCCCTGAAGCCTAAAGGACAATTAGCTGAATGAAGAGAAGAAACATCATATTATCCTTTACAAAATGGTTGTTGTTTTTTGAAAGTGCTGTGCTTTAAATTGCTTAAAACGAATCTGTTCACATTATCAGCCTGTATTTGTGATTGTCTGCATCTGAACTGTTCCCCTCAACTCCTTGTTCTTGTGCAGCTCTCTAGTGTGTTCTTGGGTGCAGGCTTATAGTGGGGTGTTCAAACATTGTAAGCTATCATTTGTGTCTTGTGTATGCCTGTTTTCCTTTCTTAAAGTTTTATAAACATGATTAGATATATTAAATATACAGTACAAGCACAGAAATCATTATGTAATTAGTGTATGATCATGTTTCCAATAATTAATATGACAACTTTCCTACAGCAACAAAAACATTGTTTTGTTTTACATCGTAACTAATGTACCAGTTTTTGTACAGCTCTGTGTGGAAAATGCAAGACTTTACAATTCTTGGTAAAGTATAGGGTGGTTTAGGCAATTTAGGCAAATAATCTAGTAACGCCACTGACATTTTTTAATGTTCCAAATAATGGTAGATTTAAAATTGGAACCTGTATTTATCCTTCTTTTTCATTTACCAATGGGTATACTAACACACAAAGACATTTGCAAAACTGGGAATTTAAAAGTTTGAGGTTTAAGATCTGCTGCTGAGATCATTACAAACTCTATGCCCTAGGGCCTAGGAAGTTCATTAACTCTTGTATTACTTTTCATAACACAAGCGCATGACTGTTAGAAATGGAAATGCTTTTGTTCTGTAGGTTTGAAATGCAAATGCATGTATCAGTAGAAGGATTCATTTTCCATCTTGTGTTGTTCCTGCATTTAAGAATGCAGTGGTGAGTTAGCTTGATTTAGGCTGTGTAAAACACTTCTGCTTTTTTCATATTTATGTTAAACATTGCTAAAACCTTTGAATACTGCCTGCTGTTGCATAGCTAATTATGAAGTGTTCTGTTTAGCTAATGATGCTAATAATGTCTCATTCAAAGAGCACAACTGATTGTCCTCAGCAGATTTTTTAAAATGCTGTCTGTGCTGTGTGCAGTCCATTTTAAGTACAACCCTCTCTCTTGTACTTTTCTAAAAAAAGATCCTAAGAGGGTGGCCTTCGTCCGTTACTTTTTGTACCATTCTCGTGCTAATACTTAGCAGTGTTCATGGGTATGCAGGAAATTAAAACTGGCCTTTATGTTCCAGATTTTCCTCTGCATGTACTGTTATGGATTTGGCAGAACTATGTTTTGCCTTTGGAAAATTGAGATTCAGTCTTAATGCCACAGTATGTTTACTTCATTCACATGTATCCCAGAACAGTTCTCAGTTTTTTTGCTATTTTCCAGGTAGTTCTAAATATTTAGAAATATTATTTTTCCTCTTTTCTGCCTTGAACACAACCTGCTCATGACAAGTAAAGAACTCTTTAAGAGCAACGTGTTTAACGTGTTTTACTTTTTAATGTTTCTGCAACATATGCTATTAATATCTTATGGTGCAGGGATAATGATGTTTTGTTTAAAGAGCTGCCTGCACTTCATTAAAGATACAATTCACCAAACATGTAAATAATGATCTCACCGGAAATAAAGTGTGGATTATGAATAAAGAAAAGAATTAACACTCAAACTCAGAAATACTGTATTTCTATGTATGAAACTTGATTTTGTATTTTAACCATTGCATAATTTGCTACTGGGCACAAGACTATCGTTAAAAATTTGTATGCAGGATTTTTAAAAATATGTGTTCAGTGAGAAATGTAGGCGAGCTAATGTTGCCGAGAACATCACAGTCAATAGGTGATAGATGTCGTATGTGCTGTAATTACATACTTTTCGGCTGAGCAGATACCAGTGTGTCTCTCCATATTCCCTATAGTGCGTGCACAGGCATGTTAAGTAATTTCTATCATGTTATATACTGTATACATTCAGAAGTACATTTTTTTTATTTTAGACCTAGAGAAAGCCATTGCCTTTACTCTAGCAAACTGACTGTATTTGAAAATGCACTAATGTAGAGTTAACACATTAAACCATTTCGCTTTCTAGCATGATGATATTAATGTGGCCACTTAAAATAATGGTGCTACACAATGGAGTGATTCTGGAGCAGAGGACCAGGTGTCATGACCTCTGGATACAAAAACCTGTGCTGCATCTCCAGTAGGAGCGGCATTATTTGTTCTGTGTGTGTGATTGAACAATTATAGACCATGGGAAGGTCGTGGAAGTTCCCCTCTTACTGGAACTTCATTGATTAGCTGCCTTGAAATTTTAGCTGCCTTCCCAAGTTAACCCCTATTGAAAAGCACTGCCAGCTGACTTTGTTGTAGTGGTTTCTCTGAGTGCTACTGTACTGTATGCCGTTGAAATCTGACTTGGCATCTTTAAGATTCTTGCCTATCCTGGGTTTTTTCAGCTATAGTCCCCTTTCCCCTGTAACAGTGGAGAAATTTCTTTTTAAATGAGATTTTAAGTAATCAGGATTTGCTTTATTTTCGCTTTTATTTTCATAGTGAGTGCCAACCACAACAAAGACACGTATGAGAACCTTTCATCAGTTCTGTGACAATGTTTTTTATAGTTCTGCAACACCCTCTCTCCCTGTTTTTTTTTAAATAAGAGGACATTGCTGTATTTATGGCAATTCAGTGGCTAGGAATTATGGCTAGTAATTAGTGAGCAGAAGTAGCTGTTCCTTAGAAGGGTTTTTGCAAATTTTAATAAACAACAAGAAGTCCTCCTTTATTGATTTTGATGTGTTTCTATTTCTATTATAGAATAAATCCAGAAATACAATTTCCATAATCCTGCATTCTTATGAAAGTGTAAAATGTCAAAAAGGCACGTCACACGCATTAGCTTTATGTTTTGTTCTTCAGCCTAACATGCATACACATAATTTAATTGATTTAACTGTTCAGTAATGCTGGGGTTGTTTTGCGTTTCCAAAGTGATTGCAGGTTGTTTTCTGTTGGTTTTAAAATGTTAGCAATTAATATTCCCATTATGGCACATTTAAAAATATTAATCATACAGTACATCACATCCTCTGATTAGTGAGGGTTAGCGGTTGCCATAGTTTCATTAATGATGGCATTTTGTGTCTGGCTACTGCATTAAATCAGTCAGAGCTATACTGTACCAAGCTGATAAAACTGAAATCTAATTTAGCGTAAATAAAGTCCTTCTGTTTGCTTTCACAGTCATCTCTGCTTAAACAATAGTCAAATTCTCTTCTGATTTGGCTGTGTTTGTTCTCCAACAACTCATTTGGGTGACAAAAAAATGTGTAAACTTTTTGTAACAGTCTGCTATGTACTGTAAAAAGAAAGTTGGCATAGTATTTTTTTATTTCTCCCAGTCTTCTCCACTATGGAAAAAAAAGAGAAAGAGAAAGGTACTTTCTATTCAGGTTAAATTATAGATGATAATTATTTTTTGTTTTTTTAATTTTTTTTTCCTTTTAGCTTCCCCAGGCCCAACAGGTAAACCCTTGATTCCGATTTTACTCCATTGTGTGTTCATGTCCCATGTGCTGTTTGGTGAGAGTCATGGTTACAATGTGCTCAGGCAGTGGTTAGAAACATCAGCTGCACTTCCAGTGCTCATTCTGTGATAAGCTGTCTGTTTGATATCCGTGTCAGTAGGGCTTTGTTTAAGCTGTTCACTTTAACATTCCACATTGTGAATGAAGTTTGATTTGCATCAAATAGTGACATTGCCATCCATCACTGCTTTAACTTGGAGTCTGGTGGCTTACTTGTTGTTTTGCTTATCTCCACCATCAAAGCTTACTGGTTTGGCTTATGTCTTCAAAAATATTGTGTCTTTGTGCTGCAGACTGGTATTGATAATGCTGAAGTTTCAGTCTCCCTTGAGACTCAGCGGTGTGAAAATGTAGAATAATTTGTGTATTGCAACTCTTTAAAAGACGTTTTTTTATCGATTGACTTTAAAAACGGTTTCTTCAATATTACGTTTAGAATACTCCATTTGTTCTCTATTTACTCTGTTATTGAAAAAGCGAGTCAATGCACAATCAGTAACATTAATCCACATAGTTCTTCTGAAATTTAACTTGTCCTGTCTGATTTGTAATTGCAATTGTTCGTTTTGCTTTCCAGAAAAAAAAATCTAGAGTAGTTTTTGTAGTAATTCAAAGCAGACTTTTACTGCATTAGATTTTGTAAAAAAAAAAAGGATTGCTATGCCAATGCAGGAAAAATAGAAAAAACGACTGTCTGAGCAAGGAAACATTTTCATTTTTTATATGTAATAATAAAATGAGATGATTGTTGTTTTAAAATAAAGTAGTAAATGCAAGTTATAAAAATAATTTCTTTTTATACAAAATAAAATGGATTAGCCTGCAACAGCTACAAAAAGACAAACCTTATTTCAGGTTTAGTATGAAACAGAATTGTGTTCTGTGAAGCAATGATTGCTTCACAATCGAATTTAATTTCCTCTATGTACTGGATAAACACACGATCTACTGTACAGTATATTGGGAATAACAACAGTAACAATAGTAGTACGTTCTGTCCATTTCACAGCACAAGAAAGCAGAACTATCATTACAGATTTCTAATTCTGCTTTGTGTCTAGCAATACAAAGCTAGCTGGTTCTCCTATTTGTTAATATTGTTTATTAATATTAGTATAGTTTTTTAGGGCTTATCGTATCAGTGTGACATAGCAAACTTTACACAATGATACAGGTACTGTATAGAAGACACCACTTTCAGGGTTATGGTGTTTGTTTACTGTAAACTGTATAGACATGAATGATGAAATTATTTATATTGATTAAAATAATATAATTAATGCAATTTAATATAATTATACTAATTAGTTCCATCTATTTGATGACAATAGAAAGTTGAACTACACACCCTTACTGAAATTGCAGGTTTTTGTGATATAAAGCCAGAAATAAAGATAAAACATGTCAAACATTGTTCCATCTTGCAACCATCAAAATTCAAGAGAAAAAAAATAAAAATAATAATTAGGAAAAATAATTTAAATTTAAAAACCTAAAACACCCTGGTTCCATAAGTGTGCCTCCCCAACTAATACTTTGTGGAAGCACCTTTTGAATTTATTACAGCAGTAAGTCTTTGTGAATAAGCCTCTATCAACTTTGCACACCTGGACTTTGCAATTTTATCCCACTATTTCTTGCAAAAAAGTTCAAGCTCCTTCAAATTGCCAGGGGATCTCCTGTGCATAGCCCTCTTTAGGTCATTCCACAGGTTTTCTATGGGATTGAGGTCTGGACTCTGACTGGGCCATTCCAAGACTTTGATCTTCCTTTTCTGAAGCCATTCCTTGGTTGACTTGGATGTGTGCTTTGGATCGATATCATTTTGGAAGGTGAAATTCCTCTTCATCTTCAGCTTTCTGACAGAGGCTAGCAGGTTTTGTGCCAAAATATCTTGATATTTGGAGCTAGTCATTATCCCATCTATCTTGACTAGAGCCCCTGTCCCAGCTGAAGAGAAGCAGCCCCAAAGCATGATGCTGCCACCACCATGCTTCACAGTAGGTATGGTGTTCTTTGGATGATGAGCTGTATTGTCTTTGTGCAAACATATCTTCTAGAATTGAGACCAAAAAGTTCAACCTGTGTCTCATCAGACCATAAGACATTTTCCCACGTGGTTTGGGGTGATTGAATGTATTTTTTTGCACAATTTAGACAGGTTTGGATGTTCTTTTTTGTGAGAAATGGCTTCCATCTTGCCACCCTACCCCATAGCCCAGACATGTGCAGAATACTGGAGATTGTTGTCGCCCGCAAGGAGTGACCAGTACCGTCAGCTCCTTTAATGTTGTTGCAGACCTCTTGGTAGGCTCCCTGATAAGTTTTCTCCTTGTCCTGTCATCACCTTTGGAGGGTCCTCCTGATCTTGGCAATGTCCCTGTGGTGTCGCATTTTCTCCACTTATTGATGATAGTCTTCACAGTGCTCCATGGTACATCCAATGCCTTTGATATTCTTTTATACCCCTCTCCTGATCGGTACCTTTCAACGGTAAGATCACATAGATGTTTTGTCAGCTTCTTGTGTACCGTGGTTATCCCAGTTGGATGCAACCACGAACGTTTCAAGGAAATACTACAGGAACAGCTGATTTTTATTTGGGGTTAATCAGGATCACTTTCATTGATGGCAGGTGTATGCTATGTACCTTTGGACATGATTTTGAATGTGATTGGTTAACTCTGAACACAGCTACAGCTATATCAACTTAGACAAGTGGACATATACAGTATATACAGTACTGTACAGTATATGGACATACATTACACAGTGTATAAGTAGTTCAATTAGGGAGCTGCGCCAGCATGCATTGGCTGCAAAAGAACAAGTAAAGGTTTATTCCATGTTTTTTTAAGAGCAATCTAACTATGACTTTATATACATGAAGCAGATTTAGACGCCCATTTAGGATGCTCTACTTTCCAGTACTGCAAAACAGAGTTAATTAATATTCCCATATTCATCATTTATAGTGACTGCTTGTTCTTACCTATCTATCCTGCACAATGAATATGTACAGTACATAGTTTTCTCTCATATCAGTCACCTGAACAAAATAATCTAAATAGTTGGAAATTCACTACTCTCCTACAGTATGTACAGTAACTACAGTTCTGCTGAAACTCTGAGCTATTCTAGAAGATCAAAACAAGAGTGCAGATTGTGAAAAGAGAGCTTCTCCTAAAGAGCCTGAAATGTTTCAGTGATTACATCACTGCGCGGATTTGTCACCAGAGAACGTTCCTGACTTCTTCCTGGTATCCTTGAATTCCAGTTAGCGTAGATTTGTCCTTTAAGCCTGGTCCTTCTATATTTCAGCTGCTGAGAAGCATCGTTTATCATTCTCTGGCTCATTCTCTGGTTCATTTACTTTTGTCTTCTGCAGTGCTGAATAAATTGGCATTGATGGCGACAGAAAATGAAACTACCACAGGGCTGTCCAGTTCTTTGTAAGCTTTCTTGCCTCCTGTTCTTGCCTTTTAGTTTGATATTTTTTACATATTGTAATGTGCTGATATTATGTATACTGTATGTACAAGTATGCAATTGTAGGCCTCTTGGAGGTCATACCTAGTACAGTACGTAGAAGAGCTCAAGCCTTTACAGTCCCATCATTCCTGAAGCATATCATTATGGGAGGAGGTGCCCTGATAATAATAACCTTGCTATTTGTCTTTGCAACCCAGATATGGTTTATGGCATAACTGAAATTAGTGGGTGGTCTCATCTCAGTTCTCATTGGGCGATGGGTTATGCCACAGTATCACCAAGTAGTTCATCACAATTTGATACAACTGCTGCTCCCTGCTTTAGAAGAGCCCAGAACTCACCGCAATGGTTTTTCAAGCTATGGAGTAACGTTGACGGAAATGCATCATGACGACTCCCTCAGAGCCTGACACCATTGTGTCTTTTTTACTGTACAGGCATCTCAGTTATTCTGTATATGTAAGACTGATACTTTACCTTGTAGTTTCTCGTAGCCTTTATTGAAGTATCTATTTACCTATGGAGACAAAAAGGCTTGTTTTTTTTTCTAGTAAAACAGAGAGAGATCGTGCTTCATTGGGATTCACTTCTAATAAAAATCGAAATCAACAAAAAATAAGAATAATTCTGTAATCAAATCAGTAGTTTGCACTTAATTAATATCATCAAACACTCCAGGATAATATATGTTTTTTTGCACAACAGCTTTCAGAAAACTACAAATGCAGTTTAAGGGTAAAAATGAAATTTTATGTGTACATTTTATCATATGTGACACGTGTTGTTTGTAGGAGACATACAGTACTTTCAACAATGTTTTGTCTGAATGAATGGCATGAAGTCAGTTTTGAGAAACATTTTTTCTCCTTTATTAGATGAGATATTCAGAGTGTAAAATATTATTTATTCTTTGGACCTATTTCTCTTTTTCTTTTAAAAGTTGGGAGCTTTGCTGTATTCACTTATCAAAATATCAAAGATTGGACAAACCAGGGCTCATTAAAAACTAGGAGAATAATTTACATGTCTACTTTGTACATTTTTCATTTCATTGGTACAGTGCTTTGTACGGAATTTTACAGAAGTTACTGTCTGTGAATTATTTTCAAATTATCAATATGCTTGATAAAAGTCTGTGGTGTGATAATTTATTATAGGCATTGGGTATCAAATTAATAACATTTAAAGAGTTTATGTTTTCTGTTAATCTACACATTACAAATATTCGAGAATCAAGTACTGTCTCCTTGCTTATTAAAATATTTTAAATAGGATTTTATATTTTTTGTAGTGTCCCTTCAAGATTTAAAAAAAATCACCCCTTTGACATACAGTATAGTGTATTAAAAACAGACTGGTGTTTCAACTAAAATAATATGTCCTGTGCATACATTTATTTTGACAGGCCATGACAGAATATTTGAAGATATTCTGGTGTACTTTCTTCTTTGTACAAATGAAGTACCCTCTTTATACATTAATGATTATTCATACAAAGGAAGATAAAGGTATAATTCTTGAGATGCATTTTTTGCTTTTTTCCACAACCTTTATATCTACATTGGGTGTATTTAACTAAATAATTGCATTTAAACCGCAATTTGAAACAAGTTTAGGATGCCACCATCCTAATATAAGCATGACGACAGTTCTCAAAATTGGAACAGTGTACATGTGGGAGGTAGAAATATCACTTCCTGTGAATAATAAGGCATAATTTACAGCACAGAATGTCATTCTGATAGCTAGAAATTGATATTCATTATGTTGATAGACAAGTGTAATGGTTAAAATGCACAAAGATTCATCAAATATACTTGAAACTACCTGTGGAAACATGACTGAATTAGCGAGGTGAAAAACAGCATTTGGAAGGTTAAGCTTGTATGATTTTTAGGCAAGCATGTTTGGAAATTCAAGGCATTTAACATCTACAGTGACTACACAAAGGTGATGTTCAAGTTTCAAGATCATGTACTGAGCATTTGAAATTCTTTTAGTCCTTTAATCAACCAGATGAATAAATGGATAACAAGCACTAGACATTTACTGGAACAAAAAGAAGTACCTTGCTCACAAGAACAACTGCTGTTCAAAGTTTCCAGAACTTTACCTACGGTACATATCCACACTGCTACCTCATGCATATTCATTTCCTGTATGCGAAATCACCAATTAACTATAAGTGTCTTTCATTTATGTAATTAATTTCTTCAGAATTGTTTCTCTTTCCCTTCCTTTAGCTTCTGGGCATCCAGAATAGTCTATTGCCCTATTTTCCCCTGTTACATTCTCTTCCACCCTTCAGTTCAAGTGCCTGTCTGGAGCCCTGCTGCTCCTGTGCTACTGTTTTAACTTCTTGGTCTGCAGTTAATTCATTCTCGCTTTGCTACACAATTTTCTTCCAACAGGAGTGTATTTCTGACCTCCACGCATCTACCTGTACCTTCAGGGGAAGTGGAGCTATTGAAAAAATAACTTGCCTCTTGAGATATGTGTGTGTGTGTGTGTGTGTGTGTGTGTGTGTGCTGTTTTATTCTAGCTTTGGAACGTAGTCTATAATTCTGTATGGTAATAAAATACACATTCCCACACCTTAAGCTTATTTTATCTTTTAATGTGCTCTAAGCCCAAGATTAGAACCACAAAGTGAACTGACTAACAAATCTGTGCTGTGCTCACTTTCAGATTAGCCTAGTTATTTTCCTTTTTCTAAGATTTCATGCTGTTGCCTTAATGCATCGCCTGGTCCTGAAACCACTATTCCATATCTACTAGAAAACAACAAAATCCAAATGGCTGTCTTAGCGCAGCGCATATCATCATTTAGTGCGAAATAAGCAAATGTACAGTTCACAAGAAATAAAGACACCCAAGAATTGGTCATGGCTGAGGAAATTAATTGAGTATTTAGTTATAGCAAGTCAGAGTAAACCAAGGAAAAGCATGCAAAGTGGAGTTCTGGTGCAGGAGGCAAAACTGTAAAAATGAGGCTTTTGCATATGATATATATATACTGTAGTTTCTAGAAATGACACTGGGAATGAATTTGTTCTAGAACTGCTGGATTGAAAGTGGCTTTGTTGTCATCAGCCTTCAGTTTAGAACTTCAATAAAAATCCATCCAGGAAAGTCAAACCAGAGACAGTCCTAACTTCTAAAGATGACCCGTCTTTGGTGCTTAGAAATTTTTAAACTCATGCGTAGAGGCCGTTAATGATGGTTCAAGCACAGAAAAAGTCGATCATACACTGAAGCAGCCATATCATTAGAAGCAGATGCATGTCATAAAGAGACGTAAAAAGAGCTGGAAAGGTTTACAAGTCTCTTTCCTTTTTTTCTTCTACTGAATTGTATATTTTTATAAGATCATCTTTAGAAATGTTGCATCATACAATTGTTACAATATCCTTGTTTATTGAAACTTGCGTTTTGGATATCCTCCCAATAACAATGCTGGAAAATTCAAAGAAACAATTGAACTCCCGGTTGTGGAAAAGTGAACAAAGACATGATACAGTATACTGGAGTAGAAAAATTAAAACTCACTTGGTGTGATCGAGTAAGTAGATGAGTACAGATTGTGAAAAATGAGTGGATCTTTTTTGCAGATTTTTACAGTACAGTATACCTTGGGTAAAATAATTTTATGAAACTTTATAGATTAAATTACTTCAGATTAAATATACTAAGATTAAATTTACTATGTTTTTTTATAGGAAATGCCTTTAGTTATGGGATCATTAAAGCTAGATTAAAGTGGTCTACAAATTCTGTAGAAAAAGAGAAAAACCAGATGAACAAAACTAAGGAACTGTACCAGTTCATTGTGTAAGAACCAGGGTTCATTGTGTAAGAAAGTGATGTCATCCTTTTGAAACCCAGACAGTGAAGAATTCACACAAACAAAGAGACCTGGTTTTACGATATAGCAGAGTTTGCTGCTGTATAAAGAGTGACACTATGTCTGCTAAGAGCCCAAGAGTGGCTGTTCAGATCCTGACAGGCATTCTGTATCCATCAAATCCAAAACATTTCGATATGACCCATTATAAAATATAGTATTTTATGTATTTAAGGAGTACATTTTCATTGTATGCCATACAATGAAAGTGTGCTTTAAAATGACAAATATTAACTTGGTAACATTCCAAAGAATTTTGTGTTATATTGTAATATCGCTCAGTTTTCGCTTCTTTATTTTAAAAAGAGGAAACAGTCACCTAACTCTCATTAAGCAAACAACTCGACTCAATACTTTTTATTAAAAAATACTTTATCCTATACAACGAGCTATAGATAAGATAAACTTGTTTTGTCCCCTAGGAGGAAATTAATGTAGATCTCTACTACAGTCAGTGTTTTGGAAGTCTGGTACTGTACAGTACATCAGTATAAGATGTACTTGTCACACAGATTAGATGTACAGCAAATAATGCAACTGCCTCTGTGTTGTCTGTTTACGATGGAGAAAAACACAAGATGTTCTAACTGCATAATGTTCTCTATGCCTTAATTTACTGTAAATATTTTTCTTCATGGTGTTATAGTTCAGCAAATTAGTGATGCTTTGCCTGTGTACTGTAGTTTCAAAGCAATGTGCATTGCAATGAATCAAGAGTTTCATGGTTCCCTTCCCCTTTCCTTATCGAGTGAAAAATAAATATATTACAATCTTCTTCAACTTGGAGTTACATTCATATGCTGCAGTGTGTGGTTTTTTTTTTTGCTTCTGTGCTAATCTAAATAGCCATCGCATTTGATGGTTCTTGCTGCAATTTCTAAGACCCATAGAAAATAATTTGTCTTTTTCTTACACTATTTTAAAATGACAAACCTACAGTACAAAGCATTTTACTGACTGTACCAGATTGGAGTTACTGTAGTTTTTTTCTGCAAATGTGGCAAAATGTCAAATAACTTACTATGACACTTTCTTCTTTTGTTTTAACAAGACCATTTTATGAAAGATGTTAATGCTGAAGAGAGTTATAGTAAATATCATTTTAAAATTTCGTATCTTTTGTATCAAGAAATAAACCAAATGCTAGTATTGATTGCATTTTTCAAACTAAAAAATGGCTGTATTACAGTATTCAGAGTATTCGATGGGAGCAGTTTTGTTAATCATTGTTTTCTTTTAGGTTTTATCAGTCTTGGGAGTTCCTTATCATTATTTTAACTTTTCTGTCATGACTTCTTCCTGGGCCAGCACAGTGGTGTAGTGGTAAGCATGGATGTCTCACAGCGCAGGGACCCTGAGTTCAATTCTGGAATTGGATTTTGTGTGTTTGCGCGGGGTTTCCTCTGGGTGCTCTAGTTTCCTCCCACAGTCCAAAGACATGCCGGTGGGTTAATTGACAAGGGTGCAATTGCGCACGTTTGTGTCAGTGTGTTTCCTGTAACGGACTGGTGTCCTGTCCAGGGTGTATCCTGCCTTGAGCCCACTGCTTGTCAGGTTCCCTTGTGACCCTCTACTGGATAAAGTTGTTTGGAAAATGGATGAATGATTTCTTTCTCAGCTGTTGTGTCACAGATTATTTGTCTTTACTTTCTGATTCAATTTTTTCACAATCGACAGTATGCTACCAAAAATAAATAATAACCTGTTAAAAAAGATAATGGTTTGAGATTATTACATTTTTAACTCTTCACATTTTTAGGGGGGGTTTTCCATACCTACTTGTTTAATATGGATGTATGTTAGAAATGCTGTGATTGTTGTGAGAAGTCAAACGTACTGTGTACATCCACCCATTTTGTATGCTGTTGTAATGGCTTTTGTCCTAAGAAGGTCACAGCTGGCCGGGGTCTTACCCAGCAGGCACAGAGCACAAAGCAGAACTACACCCTGGATGAGATGCCAGTGTATGACACATACAGAACTTAGACACACCAGGCTTTAGAGTACGGGAAGAAACTGGGGTACCCAGTGGGAACATGTGAAAACAGAGCGATCCCCAAGATTAGACTTAAACTCGGGACCCACAAATTGCAAGGCAGTGGGATCAAATGCTCAATGCCACATCATTGTGCCACCCACAAACTTACCCAATCTGAAACATTACATGACAAGCTATGACAAGCCTATGGCCAAATGGTAGATGATTAACACGGCACTTTTTATTATTATTGTTTAGCTGGGAGAAAATCAAGGTCCGGTTTTGATGACGACCGTAGCTATGCCTGTATTTAGCACAAAAAATGAGACTGTAAGTATTCTATTGGTTGAATTTTTTAATATTTTACTTGAATACACTGGTGATATAAGTATAAAAAGCTGAAAGAATGGAGGCGTTGTTTGAAATAAAAAAATAAATCAATGAGAAAGCACCTTTCGGTATATGAACGAGTTCCAAAATCAAAATATTGCATTCTTTAGAAACCTTGAACAGGATGATAGTAGATATGGTAGGCTGATCTTTTGAAAATAATTCTGTGGTTTGAAGAAAAACTGATGAATAACCCATCCACTTCCATAACAGTTTTGTCCATAATGCAGTTGAAGATTAAAAGATTATTTCTTTGCAGAGAAATAGAGGAATTCTTCTAGGTGTGGTGGGAACAGATGTCCCAGTCCAAGAATTGATGAAGACAATTCCAAAATATAAGGTAACGTGATATTCGGGGACATAATCCATACTTACATTTGTTTAAAAAATAGAAAGTCAACCAAATGCAATACTTTAAATAGGAAAATTAAATTAAATTTAAACCGGAAAAACAATCTTTAAATACAGTCACCCATATTTAACTGACTTTTCAGATGAACAAATTACAAACATTTTATGTACCACTGTTAACTCCTAGGGCATTTGTTATCTGTACTGATATTTTAAGTTCACATACTGTATTTGCTTATTGATACTGTATAGTGACAAAATAGCCTATCATGCTTTAACATTTAATATTTTCACTTGAGTAACATTTTTATATTGTATGCAGTAGTTACACATGTCCTGTTTTTTGTGGATTGGATAATATGATCAAAAGTGTAAAAGCTGTTTTTACAAATGTCATGTGATTCCTAAAAATTCCTTTAAAAATAGAAAACACCATAATCTGTGTCTCTCAAAAAGTGGCTAAATTAATTTCAAAATACCTTTCGTAATAAATAAACAGAAGAACTGAAGATAAAAATTATATTTGACATTTAAAAGGCGTTATTTACTGAACTCTTCCAAATGACAGGGTTTCACTGGAAAGAAATGTCATGGACCTCAGTTTTGTATGAATTTAAATGAATGGCACTGCTGATGGTTGTGAATGTCAGAAATGAAGCTATAAATTCCCAAGAATTTGATTGCACATTATTTTTTGTTCTTTAAAATGCACAATCTGATCTTATCTTTGCTGTTTTTTTTATTCTATAATTATAGCTCGGTATTCATGGATATGCCTTCGCAATCACAAACAATGGATATATTCTGACTCATCCAGACCTCCGGCCTCTGGTAATCAAAGTCTTATTATTAAATATACATTTACCACCATTGATAGAGCAAAGGACTAGATTTTAGAGGTCTAACTAAAATAATACCTATGAAAAACAGTTTGATATTGTACACAATCATCTTTCTTCAAAGCTACTGTATAGGGTCAGCTCCTGTTGCAACACAGTAATTCTGTAGTGTACAGTACATGCATATTTCTCTATCACTTCTTCTCACTGTAAAATGCTTTGAGAAGCCACGTTTAAAAGCACTGTATATAGTATAATAAAGTTTCCTTATTAGTAGTATTAATAATAATAATCATCATCATCAATAAACAAGAAGAGAAAAAAACAAGAGGTGTCTTCCATTCAGATCTGGACATGAACAGGCAGGAATATTCACACTGAGGGAGTATTGTTCCACAATCAACGTGACATGTCCTGTATCTCTCTTCATTCAGCGAATCTAAAGCCACTGAAATGATAGGAGCTCATGCAAATGAAATGTTCTAGTTTCTGTTCACATGCGCCATCTGTGGGCAATATGATCTTTCTGCCAACTATATTTAATTTTTTTCACACACTGATATACCTGTATTTGGATTTGTGTTATAAAAAGATACTGAATTAACCGTTGCAAAACCTAGTAGTAGTTCATCGTACTACATCGTACTAATAGTAGTTCATCCTACTACAATCACTACATGTACGCCTGGGATATTGTTTTCTGAGGTATTTAAGGAAAAACGTCCTGACTGCATACTGTATAGTTCTTACTACAGTAGTTGTAGTTGTTAAGACTAGAGTAAAGTATTTTGCACTAGTGCATTCGCAGAGTGAACCCATTCTCTGAGGGGATGCTAATGT
Source organism: Lepisosteus oculatus (assembly GCF_040954835.1). NCBI lineage: Eukaryota > Metazoa > Chordata > Actinopteri > Semionotiformes > Lepisosteidae > Lepisosteus > Lepisosteus oculatus. Next base: position 63,822,634 of record NC_090699.1, read on the forward strand.
GCCACTTATGCAGAGTTAGGCTTCGATAAGCACAGTGGCTCATCTCTCTCAAGGGACTTTAGTGGAAATTTAAGATAACCTATAGTTACCCTTCTGCTATTCACAGCTTCTGTACAGCTGTTTTTTTTTCCAGGATGGAATATTGAAATGAACCAAACATTTTGAACCTTGTGAGTTCATTTGAATAAATGTGAAATTCAGTCTTTTGAATGGCAATGATTAAACCCATTGTAGTTTCCGTTTCTAAAGGAGAAAGAGAAACTGAATCCTTATAAGCAGGAGCATTAAATTGCTATCTAATTAGGGATCCTAAATTAGATATATTTAAAAGATAATTAAAGGTTTGGGAGTAGTTAAGCTTACTAGTTTTACATTCAAATGAATCATTTGAAGATGTGTTAGTTGTATCACAAGCTTTTATATGCACCCAAATGTATTTATGTTGCTGAAATACATACTTGTGGGTTAATGCTTGGCACCAGTATGATAAGGACAGATGTGTTTCATTATTCTAAGTTCAGGCAACAATATTTATTAGCCCTATTCACATGTTTGTTAATCCCTTAATGATTATCTACTCAAAAAAAGAAATGTACGTGGTATAGAGCTACAGCTTTTTTTGGAACTTTTTTAAAGCCCTGTCATCCACTCTTGAAACTTCTTTCCTCCATCTGAAGTACCAATTGGCATGTTCTTAACCTCAAACTGCAGGGAAGTTTCTCTTTATAGAACAGCTGGAGGGGTCTTGCCTTTTCTGTACTAAAGGGGCCTAACTTACTCTATTTAACCAAATATTCAGCGAAACGGTTTTAAAAATTCTGCAATACGGTATTGGGCTAGCCATGTGAAACCTGTCAGACACACGTGTCTTAGAACAAAGTGGTCATGCTTCAGTAGTTTATAAAGATCCCGTCTCTTACACATGAGCCTCCTTTCACCCGATCCTGGTCGATACGTAATGCTTTTGTGTCTACCATCAGAGTCTTGAGTTATTGTGCCTATTGATTGATGCCTGCAGATGTCAGAGCTGAATGAATGTAGATTTAGATGTATTTTAATACCTCTGGGGTGTTTCCTGTTGCTTAAAGATGTGCGGCCAAGTGGGATAATCATTACATTGTGGGAGAAAAAGCTGCAGTGGCTCAGTTCTCCTGTGCAGACTAATGTATGTGCTCAGCACTCATGTGACAGTCCCCCACTACAGCAAGATTTTACACCACTGACAGCTAATACAAAAAGATGAAAATCAGCTTTCTAGAAAACTATGGATAAACTGTACAGTGTAGACTTTAGACTGAATGCATCAAATGTTGAAAAATACCCTTTGCAAAATACATAATTCTGTAAAATGATGTTGGCATCATTGCAGAGCTTCTATCCTCAGAGGGATAAATAAAAAGATACTGCTTTCATATTTGTTATGTTTTTCTAGTCAGTAAAAGCATAATATTTTTGTTATTATCGCAAAATTGTGCAAATGACCATAGTGTGGTCATTTCCTTTCATGAATAGAGCTCTGCGTGTTTCTATGGTAATAAAATGTAAGGAAATAAACCCATTATTTTGCTGATTTTTCATTGCCAGGGTTTGCTTCTATATTTAGGTTAATGACAGATTAAGTAAGTGACACAGCGCTGTTTGGGAAGCAAGTACCCAATGTGATTTAAGTGCATGGGATTCATCTGGGCAATGCTGTGCAATGCCTGAGCTGTTTATGGTTCTGGTTTAATTCCTCTGTTACTGAGCAGTGAGTACGAGATGCAGCTGAGAATAGGAACCCAGCCTCTGCAATGTTACTACACCAGCAGAGGCAAAATGAGCTCAAATGGTTCAACGTGATGCCTGGGCAGCCCCCTGGATGCTCGAACTGTGAATGACAAATCTCCCTGACAGTTCTCTTCCAAGAAAGCAGATCCACTGTGGTGAGACGTGCAGGTGTGATCAAGCACTGTCCTAGTTAATACAGCTGAGGGATATTGATTGCCTTAGCCCGGCCAAAAGGAAGGCGTTATAGTATGCAGAGAGATCAGGGCAAAGTGGTGGTGACGGGTGATGTGTGTGTATTTGGGGGAGGGGCGTTTCTCCATATAGCCTTTTCCAAAGAAGCTTTTTTTTTTTCAAGGATTAGTCTGATTTGAATGGATAAGAGCAGTACACAGTATTGAACAAGTGAGATGAGCCCTGGCTTCATTACCGACATGGAAAAGTGACTGATGCAGCTTTAATGTATTTTTAATAGAAAAATGTCAAATTGCTGTGAAAAACAGCTGCAAACCACAAAGCAGATTCATTAAGAAGAGCTCTCAGTAGATGCACCAAATTAATATTAATATTCAACAGGAATCTTGCTGCTTTAGCACAAAAGGTGTACAGTACTGTCTTAGCAGCATTAAAGGAAATGTTTTATAAATCCATATGTATACAAACACAAACATTTACACGTATACAAAACACATCTAAACATAAACTTGAAACACAATTGTGAACTACACTTCCTTGGCTTATTCTTACAACTCCTCCACCACACTGGAAAAATAAGTACATGTTCATCTGACACTCTCACCCTTCAATTAAGAATTGATACTCTGTGAGCTTTCCAATGCCTTCAAGGAGAGCTTATATAGTAGTTATTTTAAATCAGATCTTCTCTGGATCTTCTAGGGACCTACAGTACGTGTAGTACTAGCATTCATCACCATTCATTAAAAGTTTGTTTGCTGTACACAGTTCTTCTTTAATGTCCATTAGAAAAGAGCCTAACCCAGTAGTTGCAGGGTGCAAAGTGGGAATCCCAGTCCATTGCACAGTCTCACACTCAAGGGGCAATTCACCTGGGTAGCATCTCTTTGGATTGTAGGAGGAAATCAGACTACACAGAGAAATCCCATTCCAGCACTAGATCATGACCCCAGGGCTGTAAATTAACAGAATTACCTTCTGCGCCAATATGCTGCCATCCTCATTAATCTATTTTTTCTTAATAGAAATCATGTGCTGTGTGTGCATTTTGTCTAATTACAGTATGAAGAAGGAAAAAAGCGAAGGAAGCCCAACTACAGCAGTGTTGATCTATCGGAAGTGGAGTGGGAAGATAAAGATGATGTTGTGAGTTGCTTCTTTCTTTAAACATGGGGTTGCCGGCTGAATTTTTCACTAGCAATTTTTGTGAAATTGTTGACTTTAAGGAACTGTTAAGAGTTAAGAGTTATAGAGTTAAAATTGCTTCCAGGTTGCCACCATTTTTGTGTCTCCTATCATAACAAAACATGATACAAATTTCCACATCTAAAAGCATTGTCAATTCTTCGCAGTTCTGCAGCTGCTTGTTGAATTTAAATTCTCTTCTTTCCTAGCTGCGCAATGCCATGGTCAACAGGAAGACTGGCAAGTTCTCCATGGAAGTTAAAAAGACCGTGGACAAAGGGGTAGGCACTACTGTTCATGTCGGTTCATGTTTGCAAGTGGACTAGAGCATTTTGCAAGAAACTGACACAAATCAGGGGGACGGAGTACAATACCAAAATACATCTCCAAGGAAAAAAGTGAATATTTGGAAGTAACAAAGTTTCAGTACATAAAAAAAAACAGAATACAAGATCCGACACACCCAGTATTACTGAATCTCAGCTTTCATTCATTTTTCATCTGTTAATTTGCATTTAACATTGTCCAGATTTAGGAATCATTAGAAATATTTTGAGGTGTTGCACAGCCCAATTCAAGTGAAAATAAATGCGAATCAATCCAGACCCCAGCAGCTCTTACAGCATTGCTCTGAAAGGAGCTTGAAGGGGAGATGGTGACTGTCCTTATCTCGCTGTAACACATGGTGGGATATGTGTGGAAAACCGCAGCCAAGCTCTTTTTAATGGGCAAGCTGTCAGGAAGGGCTGGACAGTGAGCCAGCATCATTAATAACGGGGGGAAAAAAAGCTTGGATTTTGAAGACAGGGGCAACACTTGTGGAAGATAATTTGCATCATTACAACTAAGCAATGAGCAGATACAACAGATTTATCGAGAGACTCCACCAGTGCCTCTTCACCTGCTATAAATATCAACGCCAGCAGTGTAATAGCCTTAAAATATAGGTTAATCTGTAATTTTACTCATTGACAAAGGAAAAGCAGTGAGCCACACCATTACCAGGTACGCATGATACACAATGGAAAATTCTGTCCCTAAAAATGTTAATTTAGTGGGATAGGTGCAGTAAGGTGTCTGGTTTATGAATTTAGTAACATCATACACTGTGGAAAATGATCAGAAGGTGTGGAATTTAAGATTTGTAGAGTTAAAAATGTCAAACGCTTCCTTAGTAAATTTAAATAATATGTGTCTATATACAGAAATTACATGAATAAGGTATTTCAACTTTCAATATTTCGTGTGTGCATGCCTTTATGTGCCTTTCTGTTTACACTGCCTCGTTTGCAACTGTAGAATATGGAGCAGTTTTACCGCTGTAATTATGTTATTGGCCACTAGATGGAGCCATTTTAAATGACATTGTTACAAATATTTTTGAATGCGTACAGTATTTTTAAATATAGAAAAGAATGCAGAGAGTTTTTTAACTGTATGGCCATTCACAGCCTGCAGATAAGTTGGAATAAAACCCTTTGGTATTCCTCTCTTCTTGTTGATACATTACTAAGAAGCACAAAAATTATCTAATAAAATAACAGCTTGTTATTTCCAAGAATAATATTGCTAACTTGTATCTAAAAATAAACGTTTTTGTGTGGTTCCTTTGCCACCTACCAAAAATATTTGGGCTTTAAATGAAACCTAATTTCAAAATGTGTTTTGTATTGCATTTTTCCAGATATGATTTTCAGAAATTCTCCAGCCTGAGGCTATTTTTATTAATCCAAACATTGTTCAAATCCTGTTTTTCTCCTTTGGTGCATTTTGCAGTAAACATAGCTCTTCAAGTTGAATGGTCTTTTTTTCTTTTGTCAGTAGGGTGTTGAGATTTTAAAAGTGGTTTATATGCTACATAATCTTTAAAAGAATTGCAGAACGTCATGGGGCTCTGGTCACCACTTTCACTAAGGAAATTGATTCTGCGCTGAAGATGGTGAGCCTGATGATAAAGGAAATAAAGTGAAGACTATACAAATCTTTCTAGATTATTTTAGAAACATAGTCCTCATTTTGTTTCCTTTCCATACTCCAGGCGTTCTGCACTTGAAGTCTTACAAAACATACAGCTTCAATACTCAAATGATCTCCCTTCTGCAGAACTAAAACAACTATAATTAATTTTGATATATTTGCTTTAAACCTTCATTTTTACATTTTATTATTGTTTCATGGAATGAAGAACCTCTGTTTCTCTGTAGTGCATGTGATGTCTTTACTGATATGTACTTTTTCATAAGTCTTTCAGTTCATTAAAAACTGTACAAGTCTCAATGTAATGTGCTGCTGAATTAGCTGATCATACAGTTAACACAGTGACACAAGCTAATTAAAAATGAAACCAATGATTCTTTTGTCTCCTGTAGAAACGGGTCCTTGTAATGACAAATGACTACTACTACACAGATATCAAGGGCACTCCCTTCAGGTAGGACTATATTCATTATTACAGAGTTGTTTCATGGTTAAACTACAAATAAATCACATGAGCCAGTAGAATAATAGCAGACTAAAGATGTGCTTGATCTCTTTAGTACAAAAACTGAAATCACATTCTTTTTTCATCTCTCCTTGTGTCTTGTCCAGTCGGAAAAAAAAAAGCTAACCTTTTTCAACCATGAGTAAACACTGCTCTTATATACAGCTATTTATACAGTGAATTACACATGCTATACTGTAAATGATACTGGCACAGGGAGAAACATAAGCCATGCTCACCATGCAATATATTACACAAGCAACAATACTGTATAATCATTATTTGTGTCATTAAAGAAGAAAAATAATTTGAATTTATTTTAAAAACAACGAATCATTCATAGTCAAGCTAATATTTCCCGTTTTAAGCATCCTCATGCCATTTAACAAACATATTTTGTTCTGTACTGTATTGTATAGGAATGTACTACTGTATAAAGTTGAGGCTATTTTAGTTGCATATGTCATTTATAGTGATAAGAGTATTTTAACTTGCACTTCTTGTAGACAATCACTGTCTGTTAATCAATGAAATATTTATGGACACACCGGAAACAAATATGTGAGCTAATCAGTTCAATTTGTTTTAATGCACAGTCTAGGAGTGGCTTTGTCGAGAGGACATGGAAAGTACTTTTTCAGAGGAAATGTTTCTGTTGAAGAAGGTAATAAGTTCCTTGTGTTTCTGTTTTTTACCAGTTCTATTATTTTCAGTCTGTTTTTTTGTTTCCACTTTTAAAGTGGTAAAAGAAATCAGAATATGAACCAGGGCATCATTTAAAATAAAGAACTCAATAAGTTATTGATTCTACTCACTCATTTATGAGCATGTATTCCTATTTTCTTATGTCTTTTGTGTAGAGTATATTTCAATCTGAGAATAAACTACAATTTAAAAAGGAAGTCAAGTATTTGCTAGTTCAGTACTCCTTTCTCATGGAACATGGGTTTAAATATTCATCCTCACAAAACCAGCACTTGGCATCTGGTTTGTAATTATGTGTGCATGTCTTGGCAGTTTTGATGATTGTAAAGTATGTCAAAAACTATAAGAAAATCAATTTTTCACAGCACAAAAAAGCACTAGGAAAAGAATGGATTATGAAGTTTCATGCAAGTCAAGCACAAAACCATATTTTATTCGAACTTATTCCAAATCGTTCCATGCATTGTTCAACATGAATGGTACCTTTGTTGAAGTAATGAATTACTTCTAATTATCTTTAATGTGTGGTCTGTGTCCAAACTGACATTAAACATAAGAAAAGGCCATACTGATTTTTTTTTTTGCATGCTCAGCTTGCTTAATGAATGTTCATGAGATACCTGTGTTTTTACATCTTGTGTCCCTTACATTATATAGTATTACACAGTTTGATAGAGTATGTGGTTAAAAGGCAGAACTCTTCTACAAGCAAACAGTAATTTCTGCTAATACTATTAGATCTTTTTACAGGAGAGCTAGACAAAGTCAGACAACTGGCTGTATATCAATTTAACAAATAATGTAGATCTATGCATGTCATTTTTTTAAATTGTGGAGCTAAACATTCCAATCTTTCTTCCAATCTATTACACAGAGTATAAAGTAATGCTTTATAATCCATTGACATGACGCAGAAGATATTTTCAAAAGCGAGGCAATTGACTTCTGTGATGACAGCATGCTCCTGCTACAGAGACACACATGGTATTGCTTTCTGACGAGCCGTTTACAGACTCTTTACTCTAATGTTAATGTGAATTCCTATTTTAGGGTTACATGACCTGGAACACCCAGATGTGGCCCTGGCTGATGAATGGTAAAAACAGCATAATGTATGCTGTACTGGTTTGCTTTTAATTCAGTATAGTTGTGGTTTTTGTGGCACTAGCCAGTGAAACCTTAAATGGTTTATTTGCTGTATAACATTTCTCCTCGAGTGGCTGTGTTAACATATTAATGGCAAGGTTTACTCTTATTTTTTAATTAAAACCAGGACTTACTGCAACACTGACCTCCACCCTGAACATCGCTATCTGACCCAGATAGAAGCCATTAAACTCTACCTCACTGGACGTGAGCCCTTACTGCAGTGTAAGTAGTACAGTATATTCTCTGATTATCTACTCATCGCTTCATTTTTCTTGTTAACTTGTTTGGGAAATCCGTTGCCAGAAAAGGCCCTTTACATGTGTACATCAGATGGAACACGAATGTTCGTTAAAACAATATTTATACTATATCATGGGTTGTATTTGAAAATTAACACTTGCCTTAGTTTTATAGTCCTTTGTTTAGGGCTTGTCTCCAGCATACTGTATGTATCTGTGTGTTTATTAAAATCACATTATTAACTGTAGTATCCAGTATTCGATAGTATAGTAACCAAGCTCGGCTGTACTGAACTTCATTATTTATTATTATCCATATTTTTGAAGTTTTCCAGTAAATCTTCAAGCTTTCATAGTAAATCATACATATTATAAAAAGCACCAAGTCAGCCAATCACTAATGTACAGTACAGTAGTTATATGCTTGTATTGTGCTCTATTGTAATATGCCAAATCCTTTGCAAAACAATTTCAAAGTTTTAATATTGTTCTCTTAGGTGACAAGGAACTAATCCAGGAAGTGCTTTTTGATGCTGTGGTGACAGCACCCTTAGAAGCATATTGGACAAGTCTTGCGTTAAACAAATCAGAGTAAGCTTTTAGTCCGCATAAATGAACCATTCTCAGCCATGAGTTAATGGTTTTGAAGAAAATGTGTAAAACGTGTGTCTGAAAGTGGATGTCTGTTGAAATGTATCCTGCCTGTACAGATTGAATACATTTGCTTGAGGACATGATGGACTCTTGGCTCATATCATACATAAATTGAATACGGCGATGTTTCAGGAATAAAATATGAACACAGTTTCTAAGTAATAAGGGAAAATGGTTCATGTCATTTTTTGTGCTGTGTTACCAACACAGGGTAGAAGTGTAGTTAAAATTGCACTTGTGGAAGCATGTGAACACAGAGTTGTGTTTGGGGAAAACATGAACAAATGTAAGCTACTGTATATTGAACATAAAGTGATTCCTATTTGTGTGACCATTCTAATTACTGAAATTGTATTTACCGAATGCATGCAAACACAAATTCAGTGTAAAAGCACCTGTATCTACCTTCTTTTAAGAAATTCAGACAAAGGTGTGGAGATTGCATACCTGGGAACACGTACTGGTCTGTCAAGAATAAACCTGTTTGTGGTCCCAGAACAACTTACAAATAAGTAAGTATAAAATCCAATCATGCAACTTATTTATTATAGTATCTTATGATCCCGCATTAACAGCTTTATAGAATAATTATGTTTAAGGAGTTTCAGATGTGTTGCGGGTTACAGTTCTGTTATACAAACATTTGCACTAGAGTGGCTCACAGATAAGATTTTTACTTCAGCTCTTGCCTGCTGGATTTCAGATACAGGATGTCCCCCCTTATACCTTAACCATTGCTGAATTGTCTCTGGACATTTTTAATGGCCTTGCGTTAGTTTGGCTTGATCTCTGGCAGAAACAGTGAAAGAATATTGTTCCAAGATATTATAGACAGTGCCCCACATAAATGAATCTGCCTGCTAAGGACATAAGAAAGGTGACAAGAAGAGGAGGCCATTTGGCCCTTCTAGTTCATTAGATAGTTAGGTGCCTCCTTAATACCCCTCATTTAGTTTCTGACATTCTCATTAATTCTGAACTGTCTTTCCTGAAAAAAGAAGGAAAATGTTATCAAGCATTCCTGAGAGAAAAATAGAAAGTAAATCTCAGCCTACAACAGAACAGCGTTCAGAATGTGACATACTAGATGAACACGTGACCTCGCCCCATCTGCGTTTTACTGCATCTAGAAATCAGCTTTCCCTTTTCATCACCTCCATTTTTTTGTCTGTTTTCAAGAGACTTCCTGACAGCCGAAGACAAGGAAGGTGTGTTTAATGCAGATCACTTCCCACTGTGGTACAAGAGAGCCGCTGAGCAGGTCCCTGGGACCTTTGTTTACTCTCTCCCATTCAGTGCAGGTAATGACCTTATCTTGTCATTTCATATTCAGGTTCAAAGCCAGCATATGTTAACGGTCAAACACAGTGCATTCGGGGGGAAAAAAAAAAACATTTTAAAGGTGCACACGTGTTAAACATTTTGTCCCTTTTTAAATCGTTTCAAATATTAATCTTTTTTCAAGCTCGGTGATGAATTAAACCCATCTTATGACACCGTCTCTCCAATTGGTCTCTAAAATTCTGCCACCCGATTTTACCCTCTGAATTCATGGTCGAGGGTCTAAAGAGTTCTGCTTATCATGTAATAATTATTTACAAGAATCGTACAGGGGCTGAAATTTAGGCTGGGGCTGGTTTATTTTTATAAAATGAAGGAACAACTGTCAGATAGGAAAGACTAAAGTTTCAGTGTTTAAAAAATTAGATGAGGTCAGTGTTCAGGGTAGGCGTGCAGTAACCCCTACCCTTTACCCTTCAACAATTCTTCTGTACGGTGTCTTTTAAACTGTCTCTTAAGGCTCTGAAGATCCTTAATAAGCACAGTTTTATCAGTCTTCGTCTGGTCTGATAATTAATGTGCTGCAGTCGTCCAGAGTAGAAAGAAAAAGGAAATTTGAATTAAGATTGGGATCACTGCCTTTGTGTGCTCAGCTGACCTTTTTGCCTGTGTTCCTGTTTAGTATTCTTCACATGGGAATTCATGCACTGGAATAGTGTCCAGTGTCCCTTTATTCATCTGGAACACGGAACCTGTGCATGAACACCTTTGCAATCTGCAAAAGCGAAAGAAAAACAGAGTTTTAAAGAGTTTGTATGCTATATTCTAGCATTAAATACGCCTAATAACAATGCAGGAACATACTGTAGCTAGTGCCAATTTCACATGGTTTCAAGTCTTTTTTATAACAATTATCATAGACTGACATTCTAATTTGATTGGTTGTTTGAGTCATTCAATGCCTTTTTTCCAAGGGATTATATACAAGACATATAAAAGAAACATGACAAAAAACTGCAAAAATACATTGTAATGTAGAGTGGTATGAACAGCAAGAACAGTTAAAACAGGAGATTAATTCAACCTTACACCATCGTGTAAGATTCCAAAATGCTTTCAGTACTGAGATGAAATATGGGCTTTGTGTTTTTACGATATGTAAATATACAGTATACAATATGCATGAGATGTGCCCTGAAGAAGAGTAGTTTACCATACAGACACACCAAGAGGCTTTTAAATGGAAAGACGTCATTTCAATACGACTAAGGGTACTAGTGTCTGAGTGGTAGTTTTTTTCTCCATATATCATTAAACAAGCACAGATGCCTGAGCATCACCAAAATCATGTTCCAGCTGTTTCTCTTACTATGAAATGACCAGAAAAGGGTTGTGCTCTGCTCGTACAGAAAGCCTTGGAACTAAGTTTCTATAAACCCAAGATAATAACCTTTATGGGATTAACTATGGTAACATCCTACACAATTATAGCCAATTTATAGCAGCAAAGGAATTTTAAACACAATGGAGTTCTCATAGGTTACATATTGAATTCCCCCTTGGAGATAAGACAGAATAGATTTCATATTAATATTCTATCTTAATCATGTTTATCTACTGCCTTTAAAGTATAACATTTCAAGGTACTTAACGACATAAAATACTTGAGGCAATTAATAAACAGAAGATGCATACAACAGTAACAGGACGAGATAAAAACCCAAATTATATTTTTATGAATACAATTCATTGAAATTTGTACACGTCAAACACTTACATTTAATTGGAAAATGATGAGAGAACCACTGTCGCTTACGCCCTTGGTTCTTCCAGATCAAAGTTGAGATTTGCTTTACTACTATTTTTTAAGCTTCGTAAACGTCTCATCTTTACTTGTGTCGAGATGCGTTATCCGTGCTTAATGATTTGGACACCAACGTAAAATACTGTACACGTACCTGTAGCAATATGGTGATTTTTAAAACGTGTTCAGTGATTACTAAATATATGCTCTTTGGTCTACCTCTTGTTAAAAGATAAAACGAGTAGATTTTAATTCCAACCTGTAAAGTGGGGGAAAAAACACACCTGAAGCACAATCAACAGACGAAACGTGGTCTTATTCTTTAAACTTATTTATTTAGTGACGCAACTTCCCATTTCGGCAATGACTGCCCAAGACTAAGACTTTTGTAAATCAGGGACTGATGAACTATCCCTATTTGTAATTCACTATTTTTGTGTCCTTGTGTTATCAAGTAGGACCGAAGTCTATGCTCTTTTTCCACTAAATGAATCCTACGCCGGTGTTCAAAATGTGAGGGCTTTTGATAGCTTTAAGAAAATGGTGCCACCTAACGGTGGAATAGAGAAATCCGTGTTTAGAAAAGTTTTTGGTGTTTACAGTACTTTTTATTTGGGGAAAAAAAGGCGTTTAAAATGCGCAATAATGTGTTTCTGATGTTAGATGGAACGATCTTTGAGCTGGTTTATTGTGAAGGTTGCTGGTTCACATATTTCATCGGAATTTGCCACATGTTGCCGCCAAATGTCTAGAAGGGGATTTTCAAAACCAAAAATATGTAAATTGTTATTGCAAAATAAGTCATTTTCGTTCCATAATTGTTTGCGGGGAAATGAGTGAGATCTTCCGAATAAGTAACTTTCACTTAAACTGATACTGGATAGTACCATATTAGACGAGGTTTGACACTAAACACAGCATGTACTCGGGGGTTCCTACAGGGCCTGACTATGACATGACCTGTAATATTATATCCACATTCTTCAAAATGTTCTTGCTAGATGCCAATTAACTTAATTAATGACAAAAGATCTCAGAATGGACACAAACACGATTTGTGCTATAATGACAAGCTACGATTATGAAAATATAATAGTCACTGCTCAAAAAAGGGAAAAGTATGTTAGATTTTCTTCTGATTAAGCCCCAGCTTGATGCAGAAGTTGGTTTATACTTTACGTCTGAGTTACATCATCAATCTTAATGCCTTCGCTTGCTGGGGTTCTTGACAGGTGCAGTATTAGCATCTTGACCAAGAGTCAGCCTTGAATTAGGAATGATTTTTAAAACTTTTCCTACTGACTTACAAGGCCGTTTTGTTTTCTTAAAGACCTTATGAGCAAAACACTCCATCCAGTAATCTAGGGCCCATGGAGTGTTCCCTTAAGCAGTCCTACAGCAAGGCTTAGTTTAGGTTGTGACAGGGCATTCACCTGCTACAGTATGCACCAAAATGTTTAAAAGCAAGAGCAATAAAGGTTTCAGAGTCTGCTACAATCTTTAAGAGAAGACACAACTTATCTTCTCGAAATAGCTTTTCTTTTCCCAACTACTGTTTATTTTTTTTTTGTTGGGAGAGCACTTAGATATTTTCTTATCCAAGATGCTGTAAATATCTGACTTACTACCGGATGTTCCATCTCCTCTCAAATTTTAAGTTCCCACTCGCAATGTGGTGTGAATAATGTACATGTTTGTAGACATCCACATTTGTATAATTGGCTTTTTTTCCGCATTTGCAGGGACTGAGAACAAAAGTGTGGTGTTAGCTAGCACAGCCATTCAGCTGTTGGATGACAGGAAGTCTCCCATGGCTGCTGGTAAGTGTTTTGTGCTATAACTCTGTCCAGCTTAAGGTATATGTTACCTTTGTGATTAGGAGTGTTCAAGGAAAAAATTGCTTTACTGAGAATCTCTTGTATGGTAAGAACACGTTTCCTAAGACACTAGAAGCTCTTAGAAAAGACACTCTTGCCTAATCAGCGATGAATGGGTCATTTATTTGCTGAACTGTTTCGACACACCATCACATACAGTACATCTTGTGGTAGTCCTTTTATTAAACTTTTTTCTTATTTCTGTCTTAAACCATTTGAGACAGGAATGTTGAATCGTAGGCTTCTTTCTGGTTGCAAACGTTGCAAAGAATCATGTTGCATGTTTTAATATTAAAGCACATCAGGAAACCTTGAATACTTATGTGTTTTCATTGCATGTGGACACATCCTTTTCACATTTTCCACGGCATTTGTTTCTGGCCGCTTGTAACACAATAAATGCTTACTTTGGAGGGAAAGGAATCCTCAGTGGAGCTTAACCAAAGACTATTAAATTTTACTTCACAAAAATATTGGAGTAGATGTGGAATGATTTTGGTCTTGGCAGTTCTGTTTAATTAAGTTGTTGCTTGTGTAATTTTCAGCAAGTTCTATCTGACCTAGACAATTTCACCCCAGCTTACCCCAGATAAGCTATATACAGTAAATGTTGTTCAAATTTGTTTTTTTTGCCCTCACTTTGTAAAGCATTAAGCAGATACAGAAAGAGGATACCTGAATTCTGTCAACCTCATGCCCTCTGTGTTTATTTCTTCTCTGGATTTTATAACCAAAGGGAAGATTTATAATTGTAAGAGATAATATTGACTTGTACTATTACAAGTGCTTTACATCCCAAAGGTTCCCAAAGTGCTTTACATACAGTAGAAGACCCGCTTCATGCACTGATTCAGCCCAACCCACACCTGGGTGACACACAGCAGCCACAAGCAGAGAAATTTGAAATAACTTCAAGACGGTAAATTCACGGGGAAGTTCAAGGAGGCCAGATCATGCAGGCCTGAAGTGGAATTGTACCCAGGGCTGTGGGGTTACTACTGAAAGTCTGCTCTTTCAAACAGTGCTATGGGGACTGCAATGGCCAAATACTCTGGACCTTGGCTTAGCTTCGCATTATACTGTACATGTGACATCACCTCCCACAGCAGTGCGGTCTGTCACCATACTGCGGATTTGGTTAGACATTTTGGTCCAGGAGAAAGATCGCCTCCCACTGGTCTACTAACAACTACTGCAACCTTGTTTCCCTGATCTCCCACTCCGTACTGATGCTGTTTACCTTCTGACAATGTCTTGACGCAAGGTAGCAATGCTGCTAATCTTGTCCTGAGTACTCCCGGCCAAGCCCCTGTGTAGCCCTACAGGGCTATTGAATTACAGTAGGCACTGCGAGTGTCCAATGCCATTGGCCAATGTCCACATGAGTGAAAGCTAAGATGTCTCATGTATTTTTGCTTGCAATGTCATCAGAAAGGTCTAGGTAAAACCTAATTTCTTTCTGTATGTGCAGTCCTCCTTATAAACATCATACAAATTGTATCAGTATTATTTCCTCTGTTACAGTTACTTATTTATAGATGGCTGTTTTATTCCAGAGCTGACAGCATGTCATGTGATGCAAACAAAAGTTGATATTTTTTACATCAGTATTGCATTCATGTCACTCTGAATCATATGCTGTATGACTAAAGGATTCTCTGAGCTTTAAGCCACAAAGCAAAGGGGCTCATATAACACATTCAGTCCCTTGATTCAGCCTGAACAGAAGGGCATCCAAGCAATCTTTGCATTCTTTCAGGCCAAGGCAGTAAAAATAGAATTCAGTTTGTGAAAGGTGATAGCTGCATTATATTTATATGTAGTAATAAATGTCAAATTCGAAAACTATCTGTACTGTTTCCTATTCTGTTTTCATAATCATGTTTTTATTTTGTTCCTCTTAGCGTCAGTTTAATGGAAAATGTGCTAAAGTGTGTCACATGTTTACAACAGTGTTACAAGCTAGGTTTAAATTAGCTTATGTAACAGGGGCAAGAGCTCTGAGAGTGTTTGCTTCACTGACCTTGAATCATGTTGACTTTGTTGAAGCATAAACAGTGAACCCCGGGGTAGGATATTGGGTGCCTCCTTTAGCAGTGCAAAAAAAGGGGTTCTTCAGACAACACAATTAATAATATCTCTATCCGTTTTGATTCTTCTTAACATGAAATTCTCAGTCACCAATGGACGCCTTCTACAGTAATGGGGACTGCAGAAGATTTGTGCTTTTTTATTTCATTTTTTTTAAGATGAATACAATTATTTTAAGCAACACAAACATTATAGGGGAAAACAGTTAATTCCTCTTAGATTGATTCATAATTCA
Source organism: Lepisosteus oculatus (assembly GCF_040954835.1). NCBI lineage: Eukaryota > Metazoa > Chordata > Actinopteri > Semionotiformes > Lepisosteidae > Lepisosteus > Lepisosteus oculatus. The sequence continues at coordinate 63,838,295 of NC_090699.1, forward strand.
CAAAATATTCAGTAAAACATATTTTGTAATTACAACAATTTAAATTGCGTATTGTTAGTTCAATCCCCACACAGTTCTTTTACTATGTTTATATATTTATTAATCTTTGATATGAAATATTTGTTGGCTTTTTTCACTAAACATTAGCATTCAAGATCCTATGAAGTCTATATAAATATGCACGGGAATTTAAAGTGAGATGTAGATTGAGGCAGAGAGACATGCAGAGCGAGCAAATTAATCTGTAATGGCTGAATTCATTGACATGAAAAATACTAGGAGGAAGCAGCCAGAAGGCAGGATTGTTGTGCTGGCAGAAGAGAAACATGCATAAATCTCTGAGTAATATAAGAAATACTGAAAAAGATTTGTTTCAAAGAAGCTGGGATTGAACAAAACATGGAAGAAAACCTTTGATTTGAACAAATATTTGCTGTGAACCATGAGGTTTTGTGCTGTCTTAAAATTAAGTACCATATTAATTAGAAAAATATAAAGTAAGAACACATCTGTGTAGGTTTTATTTGATGTTTACTCTAGAAGTCTAAGCTCTGAATAGAGACAGTGATCTTGGCCTGCAAATCCAAGATTTTTATATTAATTGCAAAGATATTTTTTATAAACTGCAATAAAATGGTGTAGTTGCTTCTAGTATAGAATAACTATTACATAATGTTCAACTAAAATAATGTTCTGGTTATCCTTACCGTGTATCACATTGGATGACATTTATTATAACTACTGTACAGTAAGTAGAGTTAGAGTAAAGATTAGTTGTGGTCTGTTATGGTTTGTTTCCATACTACAACATTTTTTGTTTTTTGGGTGTTACATTAACTTCATAAAAGACTACAAATAACTGAAATGTTACACATACTGTACTCACACTGACGTGTGAAGAAAATGACTGCATTGAGATATACTGTAGTTCAGTTTCATTTTCATGTGTTTACCATAGAAATCAAGATCATTTTCTGTGTTCTACACAAGTGAAAATATATCTTTATTTGTTTGGTATTCAATCTATTGCACTCATTATACACAAACAACATATTTAGATATGATAATATCTTTCAAACATTAGTAAAAATGAACAGTATCTCTGAAACTTGAATAACTCACACATCTAACAGTAACTGTAAGGTACTGTACCATGAATGTTAGAGGGGGAAAGATTAATTGTTTCTGAGGGGTTACAGCTACTTACAGTACAGTATAAATATGTATACAACAGTGACAAACAACAAATTCTGCTGCCTACAGTAATGAACAGGAAGTTTTTCATTGATTGTTATTTATTGCTTTACAATTTTTGTATTTTAGGAAATTTATCAAAGGTAATTTTGCATGAGCTAGGATAGACAAATTATTGCCTGAGGATAGTTGTATTGCATTGCTGTTTAATCTTAATTCTTTTTTAACATTTGCGACATCATACCACATAAAATTGTGTCACTATGTTTTATGCACTGTAGTATCATTCAAGACCAAATTTTGGATATTCAATCCTTATGAACGTATACAGTATGTTGAAAGTTTGACTGAAATTTATTTTCAGGGCATTTTAATTAAATAAATCGAGATGGTTTAATGGTCTCTTTTACCTGTCATTTGTCCTATTTATTAGGTTTGCATCTGTCATACAGAGTTATAATATTTTTGTCTGTCTTTTGTGTCAGTATTTACTGAAATTGCGCTATTTGCACATGGCAGCAAAATTATCAGGCATACTTCTCAATTAAATATTAACTTAATTTTAAATTTTTAGCTGTGAGAATGTAAGACGTATATAGTATGTGAAGGAAAAATATGAAATTAGAAATAGGAACATTATTTCTTTTATGCCCTAATGTAATTCAGGTTAGCAATTTGTATACTACATTAAACAATTTAAAGTACTGTGGTGTATAATATTATCCTCCTATACCTGAAACCGGTTTTATCCCTGTTTAGCTCTGATTTTCCAGAAATCACACATTAAGAAAAGCAATTATTGTTGAAGCTGTACATTAAGTATTCATGCGTTTTCATGGGTGTTTGGAAAAAAATCTCAATGTTCCATTTTTTAAGAGAAAAAGGGTATTTATAATTCGGCTTATTTAAGGCAACTACAGTCCATTGAGAATCTGACCTTTGCCTTCTTGAATGAAGCTTTGAATTAAATCACAGATAAATTAGTTATTACTACAAACTCACTCACTATAATCTCCAGTCTTTATTTAGAACAGCAACATACTGTATTGCTTTTGAACCAGAGTGCATCCAAGTTTTTTTTTGGCTCCTACATTTTAGATTCCAAAACTATTTAATTTGTTTATTAAATATTCTTTAACGCCACTCATTTAAAAGTCAAGAAACTCAAAAGGCTATAATGATGATCTTTATGGGCATACTGAAGCATATGTGTCCAGATTCATCAAGTAGAGTAACACAGACTAGATGGTTTTAGCCGCATCTAATGTAAAGCTAATATTTTTGAAAGAAGGTTTTAAATGTCCTGTTATGCATATTCAAATATTTCCCACTTTGTCTCCCATTCGCTCTTGAGAATAACATGTTGGTATATTTGAGCGCAATATTAATGGAGCTACTTATTTAAGTATTCCAAAAACAAAAGCACACAAAAGCAAATCAGGATCTCTCCAATGTCTTCTGCTAATCTGTGGGTGAACTGGTGGGTCTGAGGGACACAAGGAACCCGTTGGGTTGAGAAAGGTCCTTGTGCCTTAAAATTGCCAGGCGGTATAGTCGGCTATGAGTTCCAGCATGTGGAGCCCACTATACAGTACATCTGTGACACAATATTAATGGGGTCATGTATTGCAAAAACACAAAAGCAAATCAAGATCTCTCTTATGCAAGAGAGCCATCTAAAGGCTCCTTTTCTTCAGGGCGTCCCGGTTCTCGTGCCTCAGCCACTTGTTCCACTTTCTTGAGATCCCTCTGGTACTTGGCCATAATTGCAGCATAAGCACATCCGTAAATGGCTGCCGCCAGCATCATGAGGCAGACGATCCCACACACGACCCCGGTAATGACGACAGTCGCGATCGCGTGACGGAGGTTGACAGGGCGGGGCTTCTGTTTCGGCTCGCACTCCGGAAGACTCTCGCTCCCTCGGTCGCTTGGGGAATGCAGTCGGGGGATCTGGTGGTCGGACTCCAGGTGGTGGATATTGGCAAACAGGTAGTTGTAGTTTGTCCAAGGGCACGTCTGGAACATTTCATAGGGAATTTTCCTCAGGTCTTTCTCTCTCAGGTTCTCAGGCTGCGCGCACTTGATGTCATCGGTTGTTCCTCCTGTGAATGATATGCAGTAGAAATGGAAATGAAGGACTTGCACCAGTGGTGCTCTTGTAGGAAGCTCAAGCCTTCGAAGAAATAAGGGAAGATTTTGGGGCTCAATTACAGTAGTGTGTCAAATCAAAAGCCTTACTTACTGTAATGACTCTGAAACCTCTGAAGGAAGATGTGTTGACCTGCAGTTTGCCTTTAAATAGTTTGCAGTGGCAGTGTTGTTAATAATCACTTATTTCAGGTTAGATTGTGTGTTGAATTTAAGTGGCAGTATCGACAGAGTTACTGTACATAAAGAATCAACTTCATGTTTGCTAAGGATGTCCTGCATCTAACCACAACCAGATTTTGAGTTCCTGAAGAGGTGGAGTCTCCATGTTGTGAAGTACACAACTAGTAGTAACCATTGTTAAAGAATTACATCCCTAGGACATATGTTTTAGCAAAAGATGACTTTTTCTTTAATTACCAGTTTGAGAGTATACTTGCTTATGTAGTTTCCCAGTTAATTTTTTTGTACAGTATATGAAGAACTTTCCATGTTGCATACAGTATGTTAATATCATGCATATAGAACTTCTTGAATTGTATCCAAATTCTGGATTTGGGTTTCAATTCAGTTGCCCAGGTGCTAATTTGTAATGTATTCTATTTGCGGACAAACTCTACAAACCTTTGACTGCAATACTAGTACTTTGGGTTGCAATTGCAGAAAGCCAAGACATTTTTATTCTGGTTAAGGTCAGTATGTCCAATCGCCACTTGATTGGCATAAGATGGGTTTAACAGATGGTAAATACTGTACAACTTAATTCAGTTAAGTTAATGCAAGGCCTTATTTTAGTTTTATCCACATAAGGAAAGAATAGTGTTTCCCTTTGATCACAGAGGCGCTGTTGCAAATAGCAAATGCATTATCTGGAACAGCTGCTATAACTAACCATCAACATGATACAGCTGATAAAAATAAAGGATTGAGGGAACTAATGGAGATGTGCACTACCACTGGCCGGTAGTTCTTGGAAAACACATGAGTTTTGCTCATTTTTATCTCAGGGGCCTGCAGCTCAATGAAGAAACCAAAGGTGTAGCAATTACTGTAAACTTTGACATTCCTCTTGTGATTTAGCTTACTTCTTAAGTTGTAGACAGCTCTTAATTCATACACAGTAGGTATCTAAAAATAGATGAAAAGATAAATACCTTGATTGGAAATGCAAATGCATTTCATAGTATGAAACAAGATAAAACCTATCCACACATTATTCCCCACTTCAGTGTTAAATTGTTAAAGAAGTAGGTTACACCTCTGAACATTTTATGTTACTTTGAGTTAAAAAATAAAAATGAAGCCAACTTCTCAGTATAAAAAAGTGTAAAAGCAGGTCACACCTTTGAAGATAAAGGTCTCCAGCCACAGCTTGAGCCCGATGACTTGACAGTCACATTTCCAGGGGTTGTTGTGAAAAAACAAGACCTGCAGTTTTGTGAGGGACACCAGGAGTGTCCTGTCGAGTCTCTGCAGTCGGTTGTGGCGGACCGATAGCCAGGTGAGGTTGTTGACGCTGTCGGCCAGGGTCCCCGGCAAACTGCTGATGTGATTATATGATAAATTCAGTTCAGACAGGGTTTTTATTGGGCTGAACAGTCTCTTGTCAATTTCTCTGATGGAGTTGTTTGCAAGGTTGAGAACTAACAGTCCATGCAGCCCCTGAAAAGTGCTCGCAGACATACTGGAGATGGAATTGTTGGCCAGGTCGAGAATCTTCAGCAAGGGTGTCTCTCTGAAAGCCATGGAACTAAGGCCACGAATCCGGTTGTTCTGCAAATAGAGTTCCCGGGTGTCAACCTGCAGATTCCGTGGAATGTCGTAAAGTCCTTTATCTCGGCAGTCGACCGTCTTGGCTTTAGGATTGCACGCACACTCTCTGGGGCATCCACTGACCCGGTGTATCAAAAGAAGGCCCATGAGGGTGAAGGCGATACGCTCTGTTGGGGGAAAAAACACATACATTTAGGAGGAGGTCAAATTCGAATGCCTCAATTCTGCTTCCGTACATAAAAATACTTCCCGAATGCCCACAGATCTGCGAGCATCTTTTCTCACACCCCCATGTCTACCCAAATTCATCCTTGCAGCAGCCTCCCTGGCTCATTCCTTGTAAGTAACCTTTGACCAGTGCTGTCATTTCCTCAGCCTGGAGAGTTAATGCCGGCCGGCTAAGTACTACATCCCTTTACATTGGTCAGCTCATTTAGTCGTTGAACAACTGCAGCGTGAATGTGCAGGATTACTCTTCAATTGATTACTAAAGAAGCCACATACAGTATCTGTTTCTTCTTTTCTAGGTTGGTGTATGTACAGTATGTGATTGACCAGTAACTGAATCGGTTCGGTTCTTATCAATTAACTGTCATTGACGTGTCCTTGCATAGAGACTAAGCTCTTGCTGGAAAGTGACACCTTCCCTCAAAGTGGTCTATACTTAATTGTCTAGAGTTCAGTTTTGTCAATGCTCTTGCTGTGTTCCCTTTAAGGCAGAGGGCGTACTGACAGTTTTAACCTTAACATATTTTACCCTTCAGTTACAAGAACTATTTATAGTTTACTGAACATGCTGATGAATATTCACCTCTGACTCATGTCTTGACCTTCCTGTAGACAGCATTAAGAACTACATCTTATGACAGCATTGCCAGAGGCTTTTTCAGCCTTTGGAGACCCTTAGCATTGTCCTCATTGTGTTCAACTTGGCCTTTTAGGTTGTTCTTATAACTGTGCTGGTAAAAAATTGCAATGAGTGATAAACAGGTATTGTGCAGATAACCCAACAGGAAAATGCTGACTGGACTGGAGCATTTCCAGTCTCCTTCTCTTTGTCATCTTGAACGCATAAGCCAAATGAGAAACAAACAAGGAAAAAAGTGAACGCATTCCTGTTTTCTGGCAAATCAGTTAGCTTTAGTGGTTTTGAGCATGTTTTTTTTAAAATACTGATATTACTTGGCTTCAAGAAACAAGCTGTCATTGAACTGTCAGCTTGACGTTGAGCAGTTTTAATTTAGCAATGATGTTACTTTCCTTTCTAATAACGACAAAAACATTTTTGTTCTTTCTGGAATCTCTGTTCTCATCCTACACAATTTCAGTGCTAAGCATTGTGGTACAGTAGCTTGTCTACTTTCCTCAAAATGCAAACAAAGACTCTTCTTCCAAATTTTAACACGGGACTTTGTTTTTGGCCACCTCTGTAATTAATTAGGTATTCCCTTTGGTATCAGCTCTTAAAAACGTATATGGTCTATTATGTTTTTCTGCTATCCCTATAGTGTATGTTGGCCAGAACCCAAGAAGTACTGTACTGAACATGTAATTTACAGTGGCTGTTCCCTTATCCCCTCATCCTCTCATCCTCTCATCTGCTCTTCCAGCTGGCAAGTGTTCCAGTCTGTATTAATTTATTAAACTTATGAGTAAAGTGTAACTACCTTGTCACAAATGTGATTAGCTTGCCCATGATCCTGTCTTCCATGTAAATGTTGTTATTTTAATTTGTATGACAGAAAATGCTGTGTGAGATGACCACAAAGTACTAATTTTTGATTTAATTAAATGTTGTACATCCCTTTAATGTACTATGTAGATCAATTAAGAAACAGGTCTTTTCCATCCTGTGTGACATGCACTGCGACACATATTATTGATTGCTTGTCAATCATGTCCTAGACAGTTTGTAAACTTACAGTGTTAATTAAAACATCCCATTTTTTATTGCTTAGGAGTATTAGACTCAGCTAAGAAATATGTTTGAAAATTATCTTTTTTATTTTCTCCCAAACACAGGAAGCTGGTTATAAAGTTCTGATTTCTTCAATGTCCCATTAAGTTCCCAAAATGAATTAGACACGTGCAGTCTGAAGTACAGTAGTATCCAGTATTCGATAGTATAGTAGCCTAGCTCGGCTGTACTGAACTTCATCCAATATATTAGTTCTTCCATATGCAGGAAACCAAACCTTGACCAAACATTGAAGGAAAAATGTGTACTTCCAAGTAGATCGAGGTCTAATATACTTGATTATTTATAACCTGTTGACCCACCTAGTGTTTTAAAGAAGTGTAATGATTACGCATCTGTGCAGTGACATTTACAGAGACTTCTTGAGATCATTTATTTCACACTGCACAACATTCCTTGCAATAAGGACTAACTAAAGCAGCTGGTGTATTTTTTTCTTTCCAGGTTTCTTGTATAAGGTTAGTATTTGTATTGTCTTTACCTCTGTAGAAAAGGAATTAAGGCTCTGACTGAAAAAGGTTTGATTAGACTGTGTTTATAGACCATGTGGATGTAATTGGAAGAGCATTTTCTATGGTACATGTAACCTTCTCACACTACTGTCCATGATTTCTTTCCTTATGTGTCCATATGGATGACCCTCTCTCTGCTGTGGATGTCTGTTATGCAGTTTCACTACCCTGTAAGCTCGTTGCATCAAAACCAACGAACTGTAGACTCGACATTAAGCGGTTTTAATAAAATGTGCTCATATTCGTTAATGAGACCATGGAAGTTGTTTTCTCCTCCAAAGGAAAGCCTCCAAGGCACAACTGTATAACATGACCTCGCAGCCTCATGTGAAAACATCTGCTAAGTGGAATTACTAAAATAATTAATGGACTGAGAAGAAGCCTAGATGAAATTTACTATTACTTCATGCTGAAATAATTTCCACTGTCCAGTCTTGTAAAAGCCAGTATTTGGCTTATAATTGTAGGGAGGGAATCAGAATTTTAAAAATGAAACTTAGCAGTAACTGTAATACTATTTCTTTATAAACAATTTTCATTGTCACCTTAAAATGATTTCATTAGCATATCACTTGGCTGGTGCTTATTTATTTAACTTGAGGGAGTAACATTAATCGTTAACAACAAGCATGATTAAATCTGCATCCAACCCTTCTATTAGAGACATCATCAAGGTGATGAATTCTGAATCCCATTACTGTATTCTTTGGAATATGTCAGCTTTCAAATTGTGAGTTCTACTAACTTAGAAGAAATCCCATGTGAAGCATAATGGTTTTATGGAACGTAATATTATTTTCACTGATACACAGTTTCAGATGAGAAAGTATAAAGAACACAAGACACGGTGGGGAGGAAGAGGTGGAGGATGATGATGATGGTGATAATGTTTTTAATTCATCACAGACATAAAAAGGAGAATAGGGTTATTAATCAAGCATGGGTTGTAAAAAGTATTTTTGTCCTACCTGTCATTGCTGGCTGTTGGAAAACCCCCTTTGTAAGGCTTTCTTAATCTGATTCTCTTTATTATCGTTCCACATGAAAAATGCAGTACTGCATCAGACAGCAAAATAGTGTCTTCCAAAACAGCTTCATAGGTGAGCATGAGGCTCCAGTGTCACCCACCAGAAATATTGGAGTTGTGCAGCAGATGACAAAAGTGACCCCATCTGAGTTGTTAACTTTGGTGTTCAAATAAGCCTCTGCCTGTGCCAGGGTTTCAGTTGTGAATTGAACCACAAGGCTGCTCTCTCTCTGACTCCTGTTCCCTCTCCCTGGCTTCCTCTTTCTCTTTCCCTGTTCAGCAGACCATGTAGAGACTGTTTATCAGCTTGCACCGGACAGCTGTGCTTTGCAAATCACAATCTAATAGCTTAGCTTTTATATATATTTTTTTTAATCTGCCCGAAGTTCATGGGACAAAAATAAAAGCTGCCTTCTCAAATCCAGTTGTGGCATTCTTTGTACTTATTAGCCATGCCATGTCAAACCTTGTAAGGTCAGATGATACTGCACATGGATCGCAGGGAGCTCAGGTTCTGATTGGAGGCAGCGGGCTGTGTATTTTTACAGAGAGAAGGCCAGTATTTTGATGATATGGATGTGACTTACAACGTATGTGGCACAAATGTAAGTTGAGAGGGGGTGGACTGTCTTGTCATCAGGAGATTAGCTTTTACTATCAATTCTAAAACACGGAAGAGTGATTTCTTAGAGCCGATGTTTGACTCTTGGTTTTATCCATTAATACATAGACATTGTATCCACTGCAAATTGTCTGACTAATTTCTGAATTTTTGTCTCTTTCTTTAGTTAACAGATCAGTTGGGCTCTTTGGGATTCTCTCAAGTTTGTCTACAGAAAATCCCAGTTTCCGTCACTTCTCATTGTATTGAAACCCCTTTCATTGCCATATACTGTATGAATGCGTATGCAATTTATATACACAGTATATGAAATTGTAGGACTTGTAGTCAGTTTATTTGAATATCTGTAATATATCTGGCATAATGGGATAACAGACAAATGAGAAACTATTTTTTAATCCAAATGCTATTTATAAAGTAATTCTTCAACAGCTGTTCATTGTGAAACACTCATTGATCTGAGGCATTAGTATTTTAATTAGCAGTAATTAAAACCTGTCTTGAAACTGAATTTCCACCTTCCACTGAGTCTTAAATCAGAAAATGTACTGTATATTAGAAATTTTCAAGTACTGCAAAAATGAACATCCAAGGTGCACAGTTAATGCTTTCTTCGTGAGCAGGGAGTAAGAAATGATGTCAAGCTAAGTTTTTCATATCCATTTACATGGCACATCAGGACACAGGGGATGTAATTAATATCACTTCTAGAATCCCTTTTGTAGCATTAAAATGCCTAAAGCAATGCAAAAAGCATTAGCTAACTAGTAGCTTTGTAAAAATCCTCCAAACATTCTGTTACTAGGCTTCGGTTTTTGAATACTATTGGTGGATTTTTAATTTTAGCACAAAAAAAACTTCCAACAGTATCATGGGGCCTCAGTCAGAGATTTTAAATTTAATCAAATCCACCAGAGAATTAGAAATTAAAAAGGAAAAACCTTCAAGCTTGCTAATCTGTCTCCAGTGGCTGTATAACTAAAATGCACTGAGCTGATTCAAAATGACAAAGATTATTATCATCTAAAGCCACATATACATTCACGCTGACCTACTTTATTGTATGCACTCTTTGTTTTGTTATTTTTGTATCTTGCTCTCTTCATTAAGTATTACATTTAGAACATATCTACCAAAATTTCTGTTTTTCTGTTTTTCTGTATTTCTGTAAATAATCTTTCAGAGACACAGGTGAGAAATACAAATGTCTATGTTTCACAATAATAGCTGTGGAATGGATGTTCTTCAGCAGAGATTCATATCCTGGTCTGATTTTCGTCTTCATTTCCATCTTTTACTTAATTTCTATTTAACGTATCCCATCTTTTGTATTCATACACATCCAATGTCTTTATACTATAAATTAATATAATAAACTTTGTTTTATATAGCGCCATTAAAGTTGGCTTCTCAAAGCGCTTTAACAGAATGTCAACAACAGTTTAAAATAAACAATAGAAAATACACAATAAACAATAAAAAATACACAAGATAAACATGATGAGAATACGCAGAGGAGACAGTAGATGGTGGTACTAAATACAGTAGGAGCAGATGGGTAAAGAATTGAACCAGTTAAGTAAAGAAGAAGGTTTGGAGTCTGCCTTCTCTTTGAAGGAGTTTAGAGAAGCTGAGTCTCTGATGGCCTTGGGGAGAGAATTCCAGAGCTTCGGGGCATAACGGGAGAAGGCCCTGTCACCCATACAGTCTAGACAGGCTCGGGGGACAGTTAGTAGACCAGAATTAGAGGAGCGAAGGTTGCGAGTTGGGGAGTAGGGTGATAAAGGATCATACAGGTACTGAGGTGCCAAGCCATGCAGAGCCTTATACAGTAGTTGAGCATGAGGGTTTTAAAGTCCACACGAAACTTGACAGGAAGCCAGTGCAAGGACTCCGGGACAGGAGTAATGTGATCACTTGCACTAGACCTGGTGAGGATTCCGGCTGCCGAATTTTGAACATACTGGAGTTTGTTCAATGTGGATTAAGGTACCCCAGCGAGTAGAACATTACAGTTATCAATTCAGAAGATAAATGTGTTGATTAGCTTTTCAGCCACAGTTAGTGATACAATAAGGCCTAGTCCAGCGATGTTGCTAAGGTAAAAGAAAGATGTTTAAACAATATGCTGCACATGTGGGTCGAATGTTAAGCCTGAATCAAATATCACCCCAAGATTTTTCAATTGAGACCGAAGCTCAAATTCATTACCATCCACAGACAGGGTTACAGGATTGGCTTTACAAAGTTGATGGGGGGTGCCAAAAAGCATGACTTCAGGTTTGTCACAGTTAAGATGAAGGAAATTTTGAGTCATCCAAGTTTTTGTGTCAGAGATGCAATATTCCACAATATGGGCATTCAGTCATGCATGTACAGAAATATGTTACATAACAATATAAATGAAGTCATATATTTAAAAAAAGATGCTTTGACAATATGAATTTGATTATTCTGAGTATTTCTTAGCGTGGGTGTTCTGGGCCATAGAAATATAGTACTTTCTTTCCCTTTGCAGCTGAATCTACAGTGCTGTGAGTGTTTCACACAGCACCAAGTTCAGAAGATGGTGAGAAAATATTTCTCGCCAGTCTCAGGAAACAGTCTCTACTCTGCTACCATATGCTCCCTTATTGCATGACTAGATACCAGGGAATTGTAACAGCCCACAGCAATATGACAGCTCTTGGTATAGAGGCATGAATTATATCAACATAATTTGTCAAAGTAAAAATATTTATTTTTCCTGTCCTAAAGGCAGCAATCCTGCTAAATGTGAAAGAAACCCAATGATACAGGTTTTAACTTATTTTAGTGCATGATGCAAAGTTGACGGGACATTCTTGCTTCCATTGGTTGGTCTGTCATGTTGCTCTTGGCTGCTTTTGTCTTTCTGTCCTTCTGTGAGCTTTCCTTGAGTTCTGCACTTGTTTGCTATCTTTTCCCAAGCATTGTGAAATCCCCTGCAAGCTCGCGCAGTATGTTTTGCACTTTTGTTTTGGAACTGATATCGTCAGGATGGAAAGCAGTTCTTTGGCTGTGTAAAAGGCAGCAGATGGAATTTCAGGTCACTGCGCGCCAAAATGCTTTTGCCTGTGATTCCCAAAACTTGCCCAAGAGCGGCGATTTTTAGACCGAAAACAAGCAGTGCGGTGTGCCAGCAGTGTTAACATTTCCATTGGTATTGTGTCTGCTCTTATGTTCAGTATGCTAGTAATTATTAACAACCACTGACAACAAATTTGTGACGAAGTTTATCATCTGATGTAAAAGATATAGTGATAATCACAATTGTGGTGATTTATGCTGCCATGAAAAAAGATAAAAGGATCGTCATTCGCTGATTATGTTGAAGCTACTGAGTCTCTCCAGTTTTGAGCAGAGAGATTATTGTATGAGAGAATCTGATTCCAGTATTCAAAATCCTGAAATGTATTGATTTACAGTAGTTAAACCAGTGGATTACCTCATGCTCAGCAGTGAGACAACATCACAAGGGCACAAATGGAAATTACGAGGAGCAGTAATTACGACTGGGAACAGGAGACACTTTTTTTTTATAAAGGGTTGTTGGTGGGTGCCTGGAGCTACCTGCCAAGTCGTGCTGTTGAAGCCAGTTCTCTGGAAACCTTCAAGAAACATCTGGAGGAGATCTTTGAAGTAATAAGCTACTAGGAACCAAACAAGTATGAGTCGAATAGTTTCCTCTCCATGGTAACATTCCTATATGCTTATATTCTAGACATTCAAGATCTTCTTTAATTTCTGTCTTTATCATATGAGATATTACGCACTTTGATTTACCCATTCACGCAGCTCAAACCTGCACGGATGTAATACTCTTTCATTTTTGTAATTGCACATGGTTGAACAAAGACTTAATCTGTAAATCTGGGTTGTCCTGCTCTAATTCGTTTCCCTGCTAATACAAACAGTAATAGATTTGTAGGATGTGGATTCAGTATCCTTTTAAGAGCAATGCAGTGCTTATGATTTCAGAAGATTTGTGATAACTTACTGTTTAATAACTGCTAACCTTTTCTTTCATTTAAATTGAACATCTAAACTCATTAGTATACAACATTCTCTTTCATGATTATGAATGGTGTTGATTTATAGCTTAAGGTTGCATGTGTTGTTTTTTTATGCCTCTGATAGACTCTAAAATACTGTTGCTAAAGGTCTTTGGGTTGTTTATTGACTGGCTGCTCCACTTAATCTGCACCTGTGCTGCCTTGTGGCTTTGCTAAAAGTAGAAATCGTGTGGACAAAGTGAATGCCAGAGATAAATATCTGTCAACGTACTTTCACCATTGAATTAATTGACCGGAACTGTAATAAAAATACAACAACTTCACTTCATAGATCTTTTTTCATCTGCAAAGCCTACAGTGCAGTTTTTGAACAGAGAAGGGGTGCAAGGTACTTCCAAAAATACTTTGAAAAAAAAAATAGGAAAAGGGGAAAGTTCTACTATATACCTCATTAACAAGTTCCAGAAAATAAATTTTACTCATCCCATTCCATTGCTCTAATGAGTGTTTATTATTCAAGTATGAGAAATATTAAAACTCCACAAGTACTGGGATAGCAGAATTTGTCATCTCTTCTCAGAATTAATATTGTTTCATATTCTTAGACATGGACAATTGAATGACTCAGCTTTGCCTCAGTAACAAATATTATGAGGTCAATGCATTTTTTAGTACTCCGTACAGAGCCCATCTAAAATCCAGAGGAGATAAACTAATTAGCTTTTTTGCATGATTTGCTATTGATGTGCTCATAATATTATGATAATAATTGGACAATTATTGGAATGTCAAGGCCACAGTTGACTAATTTGGTGGAGGGAAAACGAAGGCAGAGATTGATTATATAAGGGAAACATTTCTGTCGAAAATATTTCACATCCCTGTTTTTATTATTGTTCTTTGTGAGCTCAAAAATAGATGGTCTGTCCATTTTATATTAATGCAGGGGGATTATTTCATTTTGTTATGTGCTCAATCCGCATTAGACCACTGCCAGATTTCTAAACCATGGCCTAGATCATTGTCTCTGACCTTTGATGATAATGTCAGAGCTCACTGTTAAAGCTACAGTGCTTCTCGTACATCTGTATTCTGGTGTAAAAAGCTAAACTAATACTGCTTTTTCTGCCAGTTCAGATGTATCCTTCATTGTTTTTATCAAATGCAGATACTTGAAAATGGAATTGTTGCATGCAACGATGAATCACGTCCATCTTATTCTCATTCCTTTGAAAGAATGTTAAACACATACTGTTGAGTGTAATTACATTTCTGAAGTAAATTATCGTAATCTGTCACAAAGTATTTAATGACATAAACCAGGTGTAGAACTATTTTATACTAAAGAATAATATTAATACTGTAGGCCTAAAGAATGTATCTAAATGTCCTAATTTGGAATTGGTAGAAACTCAAAGATTTTGAATTTGTTTAATAAATAACAAAAATGTTATTTCTTTATATCTTTATACCATATATGTGAACCACAAGTGTGAAAAATCACTTGCAAAACTGCCTATAGGTATTTAGCAGTAACCTTTACACTTATAAAAAAAAAAGTCTTGCAGGATGTTTGCTTTTATTGAGAAAGAAAAAGCAAAAGTCACAGTTTTACAACACGCAAGATATCTGTTTCTCTGGTGGATTAAGTTAAGACAGATCACAGCTTTTCATATTTGATAACAATAACAAACGCTGCAAAAACAAGGCAGAAAGAAAACATACATTCTGTGCACATTGCACAAATCTCAAAGGGTAAAGGAATATGATATATTTTACCAAGCATAATTGAAAACAGCAAAAAAAGAGACAAGCTTCCCTATTTAAGTATAAGTCTAGAACAGAATAGGTCATAGACAAAAATATTATTGCAAGCTTCTTCTCCATGTCTTGATCTTTTGAATTTTATTGAGATCACAAGATAACTAATCAAAAGATTAAAAGTGATTCTAGTGAACTTAATAGATATTATGGTCTTCCAACATCTCTCTCGTTGTTTATGGATTTTTCTCAAAAGATCAAAATATTTGTAGAACCAATGAAAAAGAATGTCCCTTACTTTTGCATTTTTGAAAGTGCTATGCATTTTAAGAAATAAAACCTGTGCAGTGCTGCTCCTGCAAACTCTTGTGGCCTTTCAGGAGAATTTTCAGCTCCCAGATTTCAAAATACTTTCCAGGCCTACTGTTAAAAAAGAAAATAAACGGCATCTGTTACACTCAGATATTTAAACCGTGCAATACAAAGACCATATGTTCTTTTGAATCCTCCATTTTGACTTTTTCTTATTAAATATCACTTGCAATAGCATTTTTGGATGAGAATTGATATCTAGCAACTATAAACATTTGAGGTTCACAGCATGGTGAGACCAGGCTAAGGGCTCACTAGGTAACTGTCCCAGCCAAAAAGACTGGCCTTTGGCTTTCCAGTCTGACAGGGGGTTAATGCTGTGTAGTATCTGAAGGTGTAAACTGCAGAGCCCATACTGATGCAAGCTATACAGATGACATAGCACGAAGACTTTATTTTCTTTAATAAGTGGTGGATGTGCTTATACACAGAATACATCTCTGTCTGTGACACAGAGACTGCAGTGCTTTAGTATACCCTAAGGGACATGTTCGTCCATGTGGTGTGTTTGTTGGCAGAATCTGCAGTGAGCCTCCAGCAGTTTTTGTTTTGTTTACCATGAATGAATTTGCGTTAAAAAGACATTACTCGTTTTGTAATGTAGTGAATTTATCCAAAAGTCAGGAGAGCACACCATTCTTTCCTTTACAGAGTGTTAGACAGCTCTTTCATGTTCGAGTTGCTCTGTTAGCTTCTATTTGCTTGAGTAGAAGCCAGTGTCAAAGGGCAGGGACAGAATACAGAGTTTGTCATGGTCTTCATGTCCTAAACATTTTTCAGGAAACTTTCTAAAAGTCACTTTGCCCTCTAGTCTGCGACACCAATGCCTATTTTCTGTTTGATATGTTGCTATTTGTATTTCTATCAATAATCACACAGCAGCTGCAATACTGTACCAATTTGTAGCAATTTCCAAATCAATGCTCCAGTATAATAAAAGGGGACCTGGTGCTGTGCTTCAGATGAGATATTAAACTGAGCTCTTTTTGGCACTTAAAGATAATATTTCACTGTTCATAAGAATATGGGTGTGAATAAATGGTATCTTGGCTGAGCATTTGAATGGGCTTGAATGATCTAACCTAAATAAGTTCCCCTTTCAATACAAGCAGTGATTAACCAATACACTCCATCTGATCTGCTGCCTAGCTCATATTGAGTGCCATGTGTCAACCAGTTGAGTGCTGTACTTCAGCGGGGGATGAAATTCACACCTGTACTGTATGTAAATCACTTTGTTGGAGAGAAAAAAAAAACTTTCAAACATTTTTTTTAAGAAATGCTTTGCAGTCTTTGGAATGTCATTGTTAAAACACTTCAACAACACATTGTAAAATGTTTTTTGGAGTTTAACTGCTCTGCCACAGTTTCACTGCGACATTTCTCATTTTTAATTGTGAACACTCTTAAACAGCTGTAGGTATCCAGATGAAGCTGGAATTCTTCCAAAGAAAGTTCTGGACTGCTAGCCGACAGGTAGGCTGAAGTGCTTATTGTATTATATCGCAGGAAAGAATTTGGGTCTGATACAGCAATGGGTTTTTAGAACATGGCAGCTTTTTCATTTACTTAGCTTCCCAGCCAGCTCGCGGCAGGCTGTCACAGCACACAAGCCCGTGCACAGTGACTTACAGGGGAATGGCCTCTCTTCCGAAGGGCCAGACGATCCTGCACCCTCCACACACTCAAAGACGCATTGCCATCACTGGCAGTGGCAGTGCGCTAGTTCAATGAAGGGTCAGGCCTGATCTTCGGGTCGCTTGGGGGCCTCTCTCTCATGGCACCTGTTGTGAACAGTCCCTTCCGGGCCCTATGCAGACGACACGGTCCAGAATTGTGAGGTAACACTGGGGAAAAAGTCATGCAGGGGAGGGTATGGAGACAGGGGGCGTGTCCAAGGGGTGCAGGTGTCCAGGGGGAGTGAGTCCGGGGCGAACGATCCAAGAGAAAATCCTAACAGGTAATCCAAGACAGAAGCTAAAGGGGGGGGGGATCAGGAACAGAAGGTTAAAACCATGAGGGAGCCAGATGCAGCAGGACCCGGGCTCTCACGAAACGGAATTCTATGAGGAGCCTCGAGTGACGTCTGCGTCTGGCTTTTAAGGAGGAACTGAAATAGGGAACAGGTGTGGGTAATGGGAGAGAACGAGGAAGGGCTGGAGCGCCCTTAAGAGGAGGAGTAGCGATCGTGACAGCACCCTGGAATGAAGCCCCTGCTCCCTCCTCCAGTTCAAACAGGCCACGTGCGGTCTTCCTGTCTCGGAGAACGGGCGAGCCATCCCAGCTCTGTGCAGCAGAGGGGGATCGTTTTTCCTGAGTCATCGTCTTCTGCGTGGCACTATCTCCAAGCTACACCTGCAGGACCCACCAGTAGTTCATTTTAGGGAGCTAGAGGGTCCCTTGCGGACATCCTCAAGACTTTCACAGAGTGCCACTTGAATGACTTACCACCATTCTGTTCATAAAAGCCCCAGGCTCTTCAGCATGTCAACTGAGCCACTACTGACAACCTCTTCACATTGTACAGTACATCATCGCTTCTGGTAAAGTGACTAAAAAATATAAGAATTTTGTATTCAGTCATTGAGAGACTAGATCAGCTGCAAGTGTTGTGTTAATTGTTTTTATTATTCTTTGACTGTTATTCAGTGTGCTGCCCTTGATGGGAAGTGTTCAATAAGCTGTGACAATGAAGTAAGTGCATTTATTTGAAAACTATTATTTTTCCCTTTTTTCTTGTGTCAGTGATTAGATGCTGTTTCATTTGGTTTTATTTTCTTTTTCAAACAGAATATCAACTGTTACCTCATTGACAACAATGGTTTTATTTTGGTTTCAGAAGATTACTCCCAGGTAAGACATTCTGACATTTATGTTTTTATTCTCATTCAAGTTAAATCCCAGAATATTTGAACTCCCTATATCCAGCAGTTTAATATGACATACTGTAAGTGGTTCTGTGTTTAAAGCAGAGGAGATCTAGAGGTCCAGTATGACTCCATGTCTTTACATTACTTTCTAGTTTGCAACACCATCAATAAATAAATAAATGACTGGATAGATCTATTTTTTCAAGTAAGTGAAAGTCTTTTGAAACAGCTAAGGTTTTTTTTTGCAATGTTATATACAGTTTGGTAAATTTATTGTCATCTTCAATTAGTTTTACCATGCATTCAGAATTCTAATAAGATTCATTGTAATTGTCAATATAAAACTCCTGGCCCTGCAAGAGAATTGTATATGTCAAGATACAGTATTTGAAGGTATGAGTGGAGCTCCCTGTAATGTGTTGTCAAAACCATCAGGCTATCTACTAGGCAGATTATGGATTCTGACATCACCTGAAGCAAGATTATTTATATCCCAGAGCAGTCAACTTGAATCTATATCTATGCAGTAAAGCCACTCATTATGTTTGTAGAACCCTTAATTAATAGGCATTCACGTATTATTACGTATTATTACGGTAGATGATTGAAGGTTACCATGAAAACTAGCTTACGCAGTACATCAGACCATAGAAAGGATTTTGTTGTGTTACACTAGGGGTATAAAACTCAGGTCCTGTAGGGCCTGGTGTCGGTCTCTTCTACCCTCTGTTCCACTTCAGTTCTTGGTTACATAATTGGCTTAATTACTTAATGAACAGTAGAATTCTTAATACTTAAATCAGGACTCAAAGGTGTTTTATACAGTAGTTAATAGTGTTTAGTTTTTTTTTACTGGAGGACTTTTTAGAAACATCATCTGTAAAAGACCTTAGGAGAAATCTTTTCTACTGTACAGTATGTCAAGAAAATAATTAGGTTTATTAATTGAGGACTCAGGTTGGAACAAAGACCTGAAGACACCGAGCCTACCAGGAATGGAGTTTGACACCACTCTTCCAAAATCCCGTTTCATGATCTTCTCTAGCCAACTGTGTAAGAGTCGCTTGACTCCTTTTCAAGTTGCTTGGATTATTGCCATGATTATTACCATCTTCCTGCTACTTTCACTTTTGGGATTTTGGTTGGGCTGGTCAACGGCTACCAAAGATGCTTTTGTCCAATCCTTGTCACTTCTGATTTCTTATTCATCTTTAAAGTGTTTTTTCCTCACTTTTCTTCAAAACCATGCGCCTTCCAAGACGGGGACCTTCTTTGGTGAAGTGGAAGGAGCCGTGATGAACAAATTGTTAATAATGGGCTCATTTAAAAGGTAAAAATGAATATGTGCCTGTAATTACAGAACGCGCTCTCCAAAAAGCATTTGGATAAAGTCCTTTCTCAAGTATTATACCCGCCTTATAGAAAAAATGAGACATAAGCAGAAATAGTTTGAAGTATTAAGGTCTCACATCAAGAGGTGTAGTTACAGTATGTCACCTACAGTACTGCTCACAGACACTGACAACATTAAGCAAGCAAATCACATAGGAGAATTCTGAGGCATCCTTGGTCTTCTAAGAACAAATGTGAGTTCAAGGATTAGTTAAAATCTTGTTTTGAATATGAGGTCTTAATACAATAAAGAAGGGAGATTGAGAAAAGACATCTGGATCTACAACATTTCTACATCTAAGTATGTAAGCAGTGAAGCCTGACAAACTTTTAGAAATGATTAATGGAGGAATGTAGGAGGCACATTACATATGTGGTTGCATTGTTCCTCATGTAGAGTTTGTCCCATTTGTTTTGAAGAAGTTTAATAACTAATGAAATCCAGTATCTGCAGTTACTGTGGCTTGTATTTGACATAGAAAAGGGTTTAATTTACTTCTATGCTTTGTTGTCTTCTAGATATATCCATGGAAATAAAAATACATACAAATATTCAATTTTTACTATTTTATCATTATTTA
This sequence comes from Lepisosteus oculatus, assembly GCF_040954835.1. Taxonomy (NCBI): domain Eukaryota; kingdom Metazoa; phylum Chordata; class Actinopteri; order Semionotiformes; family Lepisosteidae; genus Lepisosteus; species Lepisosteus oculatus. The sequence goes on from NC_090699.1 coordinate 63,858,562, forward strand.
AGAATGCGAGGTTATGCACTATGTCTGATTTTGGTCTTCTATAACTGTAATTAGAATATTGCTTATTGGTATTTGTTCTAAATCTCTTCAGAAGTGAGATGCTGTTTATTCCGAATTTCCTTTGATTTGCAAGTTCTTTGATAACTGTCACTGGTAGCCATTTGCATAGAGAAAGCCTGAAGGATCATAACATTTGATTTCTCATTTTAAATCACTGTACGTTGTAAAAGCATATTCTAAAAAAGTGTCTGGTTTTCCCTGAAATTCAATTGTCAAGTTAGTGGACCATAAAAATCCAGTAAATGTATCTGTTCCTTAAATATATTGCTGTATGTTGAAAGAAATACTGCAGAATTTATATTCTTAGGAAACTTCAGAAAATGCTGCTGCGTGTCTCACATAATACTATACAGTACGATCACTGTGACGTAGCCGAAGGAAATTGAATTCCAACTTCATATGTTGTGGTGTGAAAATGATGCCACTTGTGCTGAAGTGTTTGTGGGGAACCAAGTTTTGAGTGTATTACTTGAGCTATAATTAAGAATAGGAATTATTGCTGCCAAATGTTTGCCACATTTTTATTTTACTGAGATAAAATGAACTGTTAATGCTGTAAATTTTACTGGATTGTATTTAATTGAATCAAGATAAGTATTATGTCTCACTAGTGCTGTGAATGAGAAGAAGCCAGGCTTTTCCCCAGGCAGCAAATAGGACTGATTTGTTCTTTTTGTGTCCAGCATGCTATTAATAACACACTACAGATTGCAAATTCCTGAACAGGATAAACTTCTAAAAGGTGCAGTTTTCACACAGTGTTCACTTGATGTGATTCTGACCTGAATGTTACACTTCGTAATTTTATTATTCAAATTCCTGGTAAAAAAAAAAATATATATAAAGACCTCCCTGACAGCACCTCTCATAGTTCATACTTGTCACAAACACTGCATGTGTCCACCAGGCGAGAGTACTCAATTGTGGCAGATGGTGTGATGATTTTGGAATATGTTGAAGGTGAGGAGTGCTGAGACACTCAGTGCCTTCCGAGTTCAGCCAGGGAAATCTCTCCCTCTTCTCAGCAGGCACTGGAGTTGGCAAGGCCCAGTGTCTGGAGCAGCTCTGGTAGCTCAGGTCCAGTTCCAGACTAGGGTCAGAGGTTGCACGGGGTAATATAAGATTGTTTTGGCAGTCTAATTCGTTCTTCTTCAGGACTCAATAATGTTCAGGTCTGCTGTAGTGTGAGGCCAACCTTTTGCTGTGGTGAACTTATTGTTGTTTGAGAAAAAGAGACAGAGGTTCAGATCCTGGCTAAATGCCTCATTGCTGCCATGACTCAGATTAATGAGAGAGGCAATCGGTTATCTAGCAGTATGGTGATGTCACTCCCCAGGATTTCCAAGAGTTTTCAAGCCTCCTGCAGGGTGAGATGAGCTCTTGCCCCACTGTTTGTGTGTGCTGTCCTCACCAGACATTCAGAGGTTCCTGAAAGAGATATCAAATCAAGATTCAGGATCTAACAGCTGGCTCCAGTTCTGATGCAGAAACACTTTCGACAGCTCCAGTGACTACAACTACTGCCTGTGTCCCAAAGAAGTTCCTTCTACTCCAGCTGTTGTCGCCTGTTCACTTAAAAAGTCTAGAACCTTACCAAATCTGGATAATTCCCAAAATGGAGCTGTATACAATTTTATTTTCATTAATACATCACATTAATTACATTAGCTGTGTTTCCGAAAGCTCTCAGGAGTAAGTTCTGTACAAAATTTCAGCAAAATCAGTCTGGAAGTCTTAAGAGATTAATCCAATCAGAATTTCTTAATTTCTTAATTAAGGCTTCTTCAGTTTTTGACAGTGCCTGGGTATTGTAGTGGTGCAGGTTAAAGGTCAACCTTGAAGCTTTTTGACCACAATACAATATACAGTATCTGTCATACATAAGTACAGAAAATTAAGTCTGGAATAAAATATTTTAGAGGGTTTGTTTTTCCCCGAGTCCTGGATATTTGGGGGGGTTTGTCTATTCACGGGTTGACCTTCACGGGTTGACATATTTCATGAATACAAAATCTCATCATCGTGTCCACGTTTGACATTTTTAAAGTCCGGCTCCCCTGAGTTGTCTAAACAATAGTTATGCGGTTGTTCTTGTTAAATCTCTCCCTTGTGGCATGTGAGATGAACATGAGATAAATGGGACACAGTGGGCTTTTCTTACTCATTTCAGTGCTTTGATCTCAGTAGAAAATTGCAGGATATTTTGTAGGCATTTGTACTTAAAGAGACCAAAATAAAGGCTGAAAGGAATTTTAGTGGGCATCTAAATCGGAGAGGAAGTTGTTAGCTTGTGAAATCCTAGCATTCTTTACCCTTATATTGCATTTAAGTACACTCAGGAATGGTACTTTATTATACTGTATGATTATTGCTTCTTCTTTCTAGGGTTACGCTTTACGACTATCAAGCCATCTGTAAAATCTTCGCTGAAAGCAGCGACAGTTCAAACAGTTTATTAGACGTAAGTATTTTGACGAAATGAGCATTTTCCAAAGCTATGCAGAGCCACTCTGTATTAAATGATCATCCTGGGAGTGGAAATGACGCGTTTGTGACACAACACCAGGCATGAAACAGAGCCAACACAAGCACAGCGATATATGGTCATGTTCATGAGACTGGGCCTGCCGCAGATGCTTATACCCAAAACTGGCTCTTTTGCAAAAGGTTACAAAAGTGTGATACCATTTTCTTTTTAAGACGGGGGGGAGTCATTTTGTTATAGGAAGCATCTAAATCTGTCTGCCTCATGGTGCTGTCTATTTTCTGCGTTCCACTGTTGTTTCTTAGTCATTGGGTGCACTAATTCACTGTCATAAGCAAGAATTTCTCAGGAAAGATCTCTCAAAACACAGTGCCAGGAAGTGTCCTGAGAAAGCAAGTTAGCACTGTGTCGCTTGTATAGCTCGATAATCTAAAAAAGCTTTATGGTTCTACTGATATACAGTATCTGCCAACCTCATCCCTGGCATTCCTCTTAGAGATGTCTCTTCACCACATTTATTATATTACATTATCTTATTTATTTATTTCTGTATTCATAAATGTCATACAATATGCACCAGATTATAAATATAAAACTCAGATGCATTATAAAATATTCCTTTAATTTTGTGATTTTACTTTGTTCTGTTTCTTTATATATAGTACCAAATATCATGCGTGTTGATACAGCTGTACTTGCTAGATTCCCATTTACCATGGTTTTGTGGTCTGGGGTTTACCAGCAGGCTATGATTAAGTTCCAGATGGTCACAAAAACCACCTTAAAAAGGAGATACCAAAATGCTCCTTTTCCTATCTCCCTGTTAATATGAAAGTGTTTGATTTATTTGCTGCGATCTGTGTCGCTGTTCTTATCTCAGAGGTGGTCCCCACACAAGACAATATGGGAAGCCACTTCCTTAATGACTTGAAATACTTTGTGCTATTTTGTCAATCATGAGACTGTAAATGAACATACATCTTGATGCTTCAAGAAGGATGAAAATACTGTATATAGTGATTGCTCACAATATTTTTTTTCTCCTTAAGCCTTATTTTGCCTTCTTTGGTGTTATTAAATGGATCATGACCGAAATTATCATGTGAGTAAAAGTCCAGTAATCTTTTTTTGTTGTTGTTGTTCTGCTGTGTTTTTTGTTTGGAATCGATTCTTTGTGATAATTGTTTTTAGTGTCGAGAAAATGTCCCCAGCATTGAAAAGAGGTAATGACAACCTTATGTATCTATTACTGTAGTTGGTGTCTACCAGCTCACAATTCAGACTGAGCCTTGTGTGGCTACAGTACAATTTCAAGAACATGCACTCTGGGTGGCCTAGAGTGTGATTTCAAATTCTCATTATTTTCTAAGTGGGAATCCCAAATGGATTTATTACTTTTCTGTTACAGATTTTATTATTTGCACTAGAATTTCTGTCTCTTTCATTTTGATTTTCTCTTTGACTTCTCACCCAGTAATTACCACGCTGTCCTGGTCAATTAAAAACACTTCTCTCTAAGTAATACTCTTTCCCAATAAATGTGCACATTGTAGATATTTCTTTAAATACACCCTTTTCCTTCGTAGACCCCTTTTTACCCCTTGAGAGGAAATCACATTTAAAAAGGCCACTGTAAAGTTATTGGTAATTATTTGAAAATAGGTTATTTTAATGTTTTCTTTTTTTGCTTGTTTTTCTTTTAGATTTTTGGTGGAGTTCAATATGTATGGCTGGTGGAATGTAGACCTCACAGCCAAAGGTGAGTTTGTTGAAGAAAAATGATATATTTAACTATCTGCCATCCAAGCCACACATTTGCAATGGCAAAAATTTTATTCACATATTTCCATTCTGTGGGTGCCCACAGATCCTGATAATTTCTTGTGGTGAAAATAAAGGACTGCAGTGGCTCCATGACTTACATTAACAGGGGATCTGGTGTTGAGCAAATGCTGGGTCTGTGTCTGATTTCCAAAATTCATGCTGCTAGCGGCAAGGATGGAAATACTGTGACAATCCCATTGCATGACGATTTGACCCATTTTGGCTCTTACAAGCTGCAGGCTCTTTTATATAAACCAGCATCAGGTGCAAAATATTTCATGCATGTCACTTTATTCAGGATACATTTGCCGAAACATTTGGAGTTAAAAAATATTTGTTTTAAAAAAAATCTATTAATATAAATGCTTTTTGGCTTCATCAGTCTTGACTCGATCTTTATAAGAGCCTTATGCTTATAAAACCTGAACTCGATCAAACAGTGTTGAAGTCTTATTTTCAGCCCTGTACAGTAGCTCTTGGTCCAACTTGTTTGACTGCGAAGCACCACATAACATGAACCAATAATGACCAGGCTCACATGTTTTAGGTTTGTTTTATTGTCAGGTTGACACCCACAAAAGCAACATTAACAAGGTGAAAAAATGCTGTACCTTTATACTTCATAATATGACCTGATTATGTATGTAGTGTGCTTTATTACTATATTATTATTCTATATCAAAGTGTATCACTGTTAAAATCAGTGCAGCCTAAAATGATGACGAGCAGATCTGAATCAAAATCCATGTAATATTTTTTTACATGCATGTTATATAAATAATCTCTAATATATGGTAAAAAACAAACAACACATGATGTGTGTCTAATGTCTGTTAAATCTGGAAGTAGTAGGCAATTGTTAATACTATTTTACAACAGTACATAAACTAGTTAAATATTCATTTTTGTTTAAGCTTCATCTTTATTCTTTAGTATTTTTGTATTCTATAAAACCAGGATTGCAGTAGTTACTAAAGGTACAGTAGTTTACTCAGAAAAAAATGTTTATCTAAAATTTCATAACAAGCAATAATAGAATACCATCAGTTTCCCTTCCTGTGTTATGCTCCAGTTATTTATGTATGTATACATGTAAGGACCACTATAATGCTTTAATCAACATGCTCAAAGCAATACATCAATTATTTTCATTAACAGGGAGCGTAATTTTAAAAACTTGCATATGAGTGTGAAAGAAGAATGCCATATATCTGAAAAAAATGAAAAGAAAATAGTACTAGGGCCTATGGACCAAAAAAATTAAATAAAAATAAAGTGTGATTGACGGTCCTTTGGGACACATTAATTATTTTCCAAGAAAAGACAGCTGTAGAGTTGATTGTAGCATGGGGATAAAGTTTCACACAGTGCTGACTGGAGTTCCGTTTTGCCCTGTTGTAAAACAATAGAAACACAATACTGTGACAATACTCCAGTTGTGAAACAAATCTGAAATCCACATAAGTTAATGCAGATGATTGCCCATCACAGCTGGTTGAACTGCCATGTGTCATACTGAATACATCAGTCAGTGCTCAAATAGAAATCTTTGAATAGGTTGTGAGCAGGAAAATACTTTTAACTTTTGTGAGTCAATATAGTAATTCTGGAAGGTTTGAGCGTGTTCTTTAGCTGATTAAAATGCATTCATTAGAAATGTTGTGATTACAGGAATACATATTTTTTCTGTTATAAATTGGCAGGGGGAGTTTGCCTGAATTTTAACCTGAATGTTGATACCGTATCAATACTTTGCTCTAGCTTTTACTGAACACATACAGTAGCACTCCATAACTGAGTGTGTTTTGCAAAGATTTCAAGGTTAGGAAACTACATGCTAGGGACTTTTAAAAAATATTTAGAAAGAATACTGCTAGTTTTAATTCTAAAAACCCTATACTTAATTAGCACATTAGCTGTTCTAATGTTCTGTGGTCCATTGTGCTTAGTAACCTTATAAAGACAACTTTTAAAAAAACAAGAACAAAAAAAAAAGATCTCACCCCAAATCGTGTTTTATATTTTTTTTAAATCCCGTCAAAATCCCAGTGATTTCTATTATTAATACTAGTATTAGTACAGTAACAGTAATGCAAAATGTGCACACCAGATCATGAGAAACGTGAGGTCCGCAGTCATGATATAAAAGTATATAAAGGGAAAAGCTTTTAAATGTCCTGTTTTAAAAAAAAGTTTCAAAGGAACAAAATAATCTAAAAGCGAGTGTAGAATATATATTAGCAACTCATAGAAATGTATAGTACTGTACATCACCGTACGGCCATTGCAATTCAACCCAGCAAGAGTTTCTTCAGAGAACATTCTGCTTTGCCTTTTGGATGTTTTCTGTCATGAAACTGTTTTGACTTCAAGATCTTAGAAACTCAGCAAGGCTGGTCTGGTCAGTACTGGGTTGGGAGACCTCTAAGGAAAACCATCGTGCAGCTCTAAGTGTTGATGGCGAACCACTGTAGACCAGAGGGAGTGCCAATCGCTAACCTGAATTTCCAAAGGGATTCCTCAGCTTGGTAGCCAGAGACACCATGCTGTGTGAGGTGCTATCTTTCAAACAAGACAATAACTGAGTTCAGGACTAATTGCTCATTAAAAGATCCCATAGCATTGTTGGAACAGTAGGGGTGTTAACCCAGGTTGTTGTCCTTGATGAATGACATTCTGGGCTTGTCCAATCTGGCCACTTAAATGTCAGGCAGTTAGCTGTGTCACCATGTGTGGACTGCAAAAGCAAAAAGTATAACGTTTATTCCATGCTGAAAAGAGAAGATGGGAAAACACAATATTTTTGCTGTGAAGCCTTCTTCAGGTATGAGAAAGACAGGGCAGACAGCAAAGATTAAATAGCACAGAACACCAAAAGCTGGGAGAGGGGAGGAGGCAGGAGGGGCAGAGAGGCCACTCAGGAAGTGCAAAATAGAGAAGGGTGAAGAAAGGTGTGAAGTCAAAACCTGCATGAGAATAGAGAAGATCACACGAAAATAAGTCGGTCATGGAGAGAAGGTGTGAACCCAGTTTCAGGATGAGTTTCGTTTCTGTTGTCTTTCTGCTACGGGAGTTGAGAAACCCTTCTTTGAGAACAGAGACAGGGAGATCAGTGTGATCGTGGCCGTCTGAGGTGAAATGAGAAACACTCAAAGGTCCTTCTTAATCCTATTGATTGTGCAATAGAGATATTTCCCACTTATCCTCTTGATCCGCTGTGTAGTGGGGTTGTTGGTGCACAAGAGCTGCCATGAGTCACCATGTGTCTGCTGCACTTCACTGGTGGGTGAAGTGGTTCTTCCCCTAGAAGCAAAATACTTTAGGATCCTTCCATTCAAAAAGCTTTACAGTATGTACAGTTAGTGCAAAGAGTAATAATGGTTTGGATGGGGATCTTTGAGTCACACAACAGTGGCTTATCAACTCTTGAAGATCATCATTGAAAGAAGAAAACAAGAATAATTAGTAAATGCACACTAATGTATTTAAATATGTTTACATACAAGGAAACGTCTCAAACTTCCTAAAGGGTTTTGGAATACTTGCAGTACCTAAGAATGAGCACAAGGTGGCAGCAACTCAAAAGTAATCATTTAACAGAACAGTTTCTCTTTGATCTGTTACTTCTTTTAGTTTTCGTGTAAAGTTTTCCAAGTGGCCGCAGAATTTCTGCGCTTGTTTTGAGATCCCCAGAATTAAAAGAAATTAGGTCTTTATTTTTTTTTTAAAAAGCTGCCAGTCATATAGAGGAGTTATACGAGTACAGTGCTGCTGTTCATTGCATTGAATTAACCGATGGTGCTCACAACTGTTCTACCACATTTACAATCGTAGATTGGTTTGAAATGGGGGGAATGTGATGACTTTGGTCAGATTTTTCCAAATGTAAGAGACTCTGCAGACTAATGCAAAACTCTCATGTTTATGCCGGTGCGTTGTCTCCTTCCAGCACAAAGAGGGAAACCCATGCTGGTACCCTGTGACACTGAATACCCTGCTTTCGTCTCTGAACGCACCATCAAGGAGACCACGGGCAACATTGATTGCGAGGGATGCATCAAGTAAGAAATATTTCTGTCTTGCCCACGCATACTGTTTTTTTTTACAGCTCGTTTCAACCACTGCAGATCTCTTAAGATCTCGTCAGTACAGTAAGTGTACAGTAGAAATCAATACAGTATTATCCTCAAAACACGCTACACAAAGTGGTGTATTATTTTCCCTTAAATTTATGTTGTCCTTCTTCTAGGCTGTGTAAAGTGCAATAGTGATAGATAATAGGAACTATGTTCACAGTACCTGATCGTGTTCACGTCATAGGCATACAGTACGCAATGCGTGTTCTATGCATACTTTCTATACAGTGTTGTGCTTGTCGTTTTTGGGTTAAGAATGGCCTTAGACACATTTCCTCCAGCTACTGACCCCTTAGCCCTTGCCTGCAGTTGAAGGAGGAGAGGAAGAAACTCCTTGAGTTCTGGCTGCCCTGTAGAGTTCCCTGTAAGGGCCTCTATACTACCCCGGAGTGGACCACCCTCTGCTCTGAAGGAAGGCCCCAAATCTTTAAAAAAAAAAACAACTAAAGTATTCCATTCAACAAATGAAACTGTAAACCTAATTATTTCAGTTTAATGGTAGACCTGAGCGCACGTCTGTGCATAAATCGTAAGAGACTGCAACATCGCCGGTTATTATCACAGCTTTTTTTTTTTCTCAGTTTGCTCACAAACCGTTTCAGACTCTGTTAGTTTAATGGAGTATTCACTGCAGGTATTTTAATACATTTTTATGATTTTTTTTTGTTTTCTGACATGAATTATTGAATTACTGAGACAAACTGATTCTTAGACCTCTTAAAAGCCAGGTGTGCAGTACACAGGACTATTTTTAAAATCTTTACATAACATTAACTATTACGCTTGAAAAAAAAATATAGAGATCTTATTGTTCATCTCGTTTCCATAAGCAAACTATTACAGTCTGGAAATCAACTTGTATTTTCCATGCATTTTTAAACTGATGAAAAGCAAATTCAATTTTGACTTATGCTCAGGGTAAAGTATATTTTAGAAATGTTTTACCTCTCTGGTAGCTTTTTAAAGGACTTTGGCTAGCAAAGTAAAGCACCTAATAGTACTGTATGTAGTTAATGCATTCACAGTGCGTCTTTGTCTGTGAAATCTCTTGCAGTTCTTAATCTTGCTAAAGCCCAAGTGTTTCCCTTGCAGCAATATTATCCCAAATCAATCATTCAGTCCCCAAACACAGGGAGCCTAGAGACACAGCTGTTTGGCAAGAGAATTCTCTGATGGTTCAAGTGCAAGGAAGTTGTCTCTCCCTTAGTAGAGAGTTGCTGCTCTATTATCCATTATTCTTTTAGAAAATCCAGGCTGGATAAAGTGAAGCTGATTGATTGATCTCAAATGTTTTGACAAGCAGCTTTCTACTGCACCGAGGAACAATGAGACATCAATGTAATTTTAAAAGGCGCACAGGTTCCTGCAAACATGCACAAAGTTGGACAAGCACAGCTGGGTTTTGGACGTATTCCACGAATTACAGCTGTGAAATTAATCCCCCATTAAATGTGGTGTCTTATAAACGCTGTGATTAATGATTGAAATTTAAATATTTAATCCCTGCGTGAAATCCATGCCTACCTTGTATGCACTGATTTCACTAGTTAGTAACGTACCCAGGAACTGTATTCTTTTCATCGATCTACTTTTTTTGGGGTCAGAATATTTATGAAATAGAAGTAGAAATAAAAAAAATGGTTTTAAAACAGAAAAACAAAAAATACAATGGGCCCTGCTTTCAATAATCAGACAACACTCAATCCCCAAAGAAAGGCAAGGGTGGACTTTCCTGGTGTCTAAGTACTGAGGAATTTCTAAAAGGCATCATTCAGAACAGCCTTAATCTTATACTATTATGCCCTTAGATAAGTGTAATCAGTGTGATTTGGAAGACACCAGAAAGGGGTGATAGAAGCCGACCCAAACAAGTAGTTTAAGGATGAGGTGCTCATATAGATAGGAGGGTCCTTCAGGTTTTCCAGGAAAACAGCAAGTGTTACCTCACCATTTAACCATAGACTCCACTGATTACATCCTACTTGTATAAATTAAATAAAGTTGAATACCTTAGCATGCAACAGCAAGGTTAATAAAAGGCTATCATGCTAATTATACCACAAAAAGCCTAAAGAAAAAAACTAAATAAACAAGGATCCTTTTGATTAAGGAGCTTGGATGAATCCATCAGACCTGTGGTTAAGATCAGGTTGGTTTTAAGTAGTGATTATTTGATGAGAGGTTGATTCTATTCTAATCTAAAATTGCTGCATTATAGCTGCTTACTGACATGTTCTGTTAATCAGTATTTTGGCTTTCTTGGTTAAAAAGGAATAAGGATGAGATAATAAGAAGGTATCATTACTCTTTAGACAGTTTACGTATGTAGTACTTCATATTGTTGACTCATCGTATTCTTTCTGTTTTTTGAAGTCCTCTATTCACTTTGGGAGAGAGGTTTCAATGGTAACCATTTGCCAGTAGAAAGACTGGAATTAGTTGTAACAAGTACAGCTTGATTTTTGTTCCAGAAAAAACATTTCATAGATAAAAATGTCCAGTTCTAAAAGTAATGTGCAATAATGATCCTGCTTTTATGATACGGATTTTAATTTAATTAAGAAGGCTCATCTTGTGTTGTCTATATTGTGAGGTTATTTTTTAAAAACATAGGAGACATTGAAATGCTATGCCTTTTGTTATATGATACAAATCTACAAATAAAATTACACTTAGACTAATAATTATCAATTTAATAAAAACAGTAATAACAAAACTTATATTGTTGCATTTATTTACAATCAATTGATTTTCGTAAGTTGTCGTGATTAGTATTTGTCCCACTGTCTCTGGTTTGTTTAAACTCTTAGACCATCTCTTAGGTCAGCCCCCTGTTGTGTGTCAGTCTACTGCAATACAATGACAGGATACTCATTTAACTGGAGCATTGATGGCCCAGCGAGACACAGGCTTTAGTTAAGTTCCACTAATTTGGAGCATGTGGACAACTCTTAATATCATATTATAAAAAAGGGATTAATTATAGGCGACCTGACATGCTGATTACTGGGTTGATATCTTGGGAAGAACAGGAAGTGAAAGTTTAGATGGATTACTCATTGCTTGGCTATACCAATTAATCTCAGAGTTTTGAAGATACACAATTTATAGTACTCTTCATACACGTGAATATTATTTCTGTCATTTTTATTAAACCAAATCCTTGCTATAAATGTGTGTAATGGTACAAAATAACATAAACATACCCAGTGTATTACACATTTTTATAGAATTTTATAAATAGAAAATTAGTTTGGGAAGCTTTACCAAGCCCTACTAATGCACTGTTAATGTGATTTAGTTTTAATTTAAAGGTTGCAAAAAGAAAACTGAAAAAAAACAGGATTGTTCTTCTTAATTATCATCATTTTCAAATGTAGTAGTTTTGGATGCTCATTTATTATTTGCCAGCCTCAATGGATTGCAGTGCTATAATTATGGTGGGGATAGTATTATATTTGACAAATGATTAGTAATTGAAAATTGTCCTACTGTATATTGCAGAATAAAATCTATTGCCTGTTTTATACTTCACTACAAAAGCTGTTTTATTTTGGTCTAATCCATTAATACATTACTTTTATGTTTCTAATGCTTCAGTCCTTAAACAACTGATTTATTATAGACATTTAGCAGTGAGTTAAAATATTTAAAAATAATTGTAGCTATTTTGGTCCTTCTGAGTATACAGTTGCTTAGGAAAACAGCTTTAAAAAAATGAGAAAATTAGTGTGGTATACATTAAGAAACTGAGGGGTTTTTTAGTCACTTGTAGGCAGTTCTGCAGATTGTTCAAGCATGCTTTCATTGCTACCAGCTGTTGAGTCTGTATCTAAACTTAAATACATGTAACCTCAGTGTAGTCATGTTAGGTCAAAGGTGGAGGATTTATAGATATAGGAATATCAAAACGTTTTACTGCATTAATATTTAAGATGTTTAAAGGACTTCCTGGCAACTATACAACAGATAGTTTGGGACAAATTATGTTATTGGAATGAAGATTGCACAAATCCTAAACACATTAACAAATTTACAACAAATGGCATTCCTTTGTACAGACTGTAACTTTAAATAGATCGCATGTGGTCTAACAACCTTAAGAACCAAGCTAATGAATCTTCCTAAAATCTAACTAATCTCATTTAATATATTAAACAGAGGTTGAGATTAAGTAAACCTTGTTTGGATTAAGAAAATTGATTGGAATGTGAAAATGTTCTTTCTTATTAATGAAACATACTAAGATTCTATAAGCACATCCTTAAGATAAAAAATAACTTGTTTTAGTATTACTTTGTTTTACATGTATTAATATATAAAGTACAGTAAACTAAATAAAAACAAAATGTATTACTGATTATTGGAAATAACTTCTATAATAATATTGGCTATCTGTAATAAGCATCTTGCTTTTTGTTTCTAAAATTTTCATACTAAATTTTTTTTTCATTTTCAGAAAGAAAGCTGTGCTTTCTGTTCTAATTATTTTAACTTTATTTTAAACTGTTTTGTTTGTATGGAAGGTTTGAAGTTTATTCAATGGGCCTTTTATGCTTTCTAAGTGATTATACTTGTAGCTGTGTAGCTACAGAATGTTCTTGCTTCGGTGTTCACTTTTGCTTCTACAGAAGTGTAGCAACCAATTAGTTTTATAAACAGCAGATAAATTAATTAAAATTCTGAATTGATTCTCTCTTATTACCATGTCATTATACATACAGTATAAACAAAAACATTATAGACAGCCACATTTACAGTTAATCATCCTATTTATAGCAGAATATATCAGGAACTGATTTCTAGTGACACACTGTATGAGGTACATTCAATATGCAGTGTATCTGTCAAAATAATTGTGAAATTGATATTTTTTTTAGCGAAATAACTTTTTCTCATTTATTTCATTTTTCTTTAAAAAAGTAGATTTGATTTTTCTTTCCTTGTTGATGAAAGGCATACAGCACAGCTTTGCCCATTTCATCACTTCATCATGTTTGTGTGTAATGCATAGTGTTAGCACCTCATAAAGTAGGGAATTAGTTGACATAATTTTGTAAAACGTTTTTTGACAATAACAGATTTTGGCTCTGTTCCTCTTCTTTTACATTGGTATTCATAACATCCTTGGTAAAATGCTATTTAGTCTGGTCTAAAACTATAAGCTCCTGACGATGGGAGAAGTGAATATTGTTTGTCTTAAACAGCCATTGCATTAAACCCCCACATTTATTTTTCTCCGCAAAAGTGATGGGATATTTTAAAAGTCCGGAGATGTAACATTAAAACACTACTTTGTTTTTCTTGTCCAAATATCTGTCAGATATACTTGAAAGTATAACGTGGAGGAGAATGTGGATAAACCCACAAATCATCAATATACTGTAAGTGTTTTATGACCTAGAGTATTTATAGGCACTATGTATAGTTTCATAAAGATCATGGTAAAACTTGGGTTGAGAACATGTAAGTATGGCCTGAGTGCTCCATTTTCCAAATTATGAAGTCGTAAAGTACAGGAAAGATACATTTACAGTGAGACAGGAATGTCTAAGCTGGGATCTCAGTATCACAAACTTGTGCACTATACTCCCCTTCAAAAAATGTATACATTTACAGTAATTGGTCTTACCGTTGGTTTTCCTCTAAAATGAAACAGTATTGTTCTTGACAGATTATTGTCAAAGTATTTGTGTGAAGCAGATGTATTCAATACAAACTGGCAAATTGCTGTTAAGAGTCTGCTAGTGATCGCCATTAATCTGGAAAAGTGCACGCTTCTATCTGTAACAGCTGATAATTTAATAAACCACAATAGCCCACACATCATTTATCCGTCTTGATATGTGCTCATGAAAAACTGAGACAAGGCCCATTAATTAAGAGGTTTCCTGAAGGAAGATATTCAAAGAGACGAACTCTGTAATACATCAGTATTTGTGCACAAGACGAATAGCATAATGAATTGAATCTAAATAGGTGATTACACCATTAGGAATATTTATTATATTCATCTAGACTTGAGGGTGGCTAAAGAAGACCCATCTCACTTAGCTTCTTCGGCTGTGGAGCTTACTTGCAGATTTTGTGGTTGTTTTTATGTGTGCTAACTAAATGACACACATTAACCATTGAAGTCCTCTAAACCACTGTCTTTCTCCATCAGTCATCACTTAATTCCGAACACGAGCAGAAAGACACAATGCTGTCTGTGATTTCTGCCTTTTCCCCATGTTTTCCGAGACGGTTGACTTTGATTTTTGAGTTAGTTACGCACTAAGGTATTCGGATTTCCAGCAGGCCCATCGCCACTTTCAAGCCTAACACTACTTCTCTGTTTCAATTTTATTACAAAATCCCTGAAACAAAATTCACAATTCATCCTTCTTATAGCTGACGTGGCAACAGCGTGCAGTGAAGGAACTGAGCCTTTTTGCCAGGGGCGGGACCTCTGTATCTGTTTACTGTACACGAAAAACCTTCTGTAGGATCATGGCCACTCAGGTTCACAGTGCAAAAATAAACACGTACAACAGGAAGAATGTTATATTCTATTTGTGATGTTACATCTCCTGGACAGGGGATCGGATCCGCACAGCATCACAATCTAATTACAAAATCTGCGGTATACTCTATTATAAAGACGTTTATGTTGTGCATGTTCAAGGAAGAGGGTTTGTGCCATGTGGAACAGATAGTCCAAAGTCTTTTTACAAATAATTTTACAGTTAAGCCCATTTCTTCAGTACTCTTCCCTTGCATTTGCCACAGTTGTCTAGGCACATCAAGTTGCATGCTTTGTGAGTCCACAGTTACAGCATCCATTTTGAGGTAAAGTAAGTGCTGCAAGTGCAGTAGGAGTTCAGAAGGGTTTGGGCGCGTCTCTGCTGCAGCTGGTTCGGCTCCTTAAGCAGTACATTGTACCTCACTCAGCAGACTGGGGGAACTACAACGTACTCTGATGTGTTTTTTTTTTTTGAGGCTTTCTCAAAATTCATTTCAAACACAGATTGGTATCATCTGTATTTACTGCCTCGCTCCTTTATAAAAGTAGCTTTTGCTGGAGCTGTAACAGTGTTTGACATCTAGAGAAAAACAAAAAAAAAAGAACACCAGCAAAACTCAACTGCGCATGCTTTCAGGATGAATTTTCTTTTAAAATTCATTAATTCTTGGGTAAATATGTATTCATTGAGTGTCTTTGCAGAATTACCCACGGTAGTTCGAAAAGGACTTTTAACATGGTAGGTCAGTGTCAGTTTACAGTGATGTCTGGGACCCTTCTACAGCTACAAAGTCTTGCCAGAAAGAACAAGCATGCGTTTTCTTGAAATTTTCTGCTTTTTGTTCCTTTTTTTCTTGGCCTCTTCTGTAGAACCGTGGCTGTGTTTTTGCTTTCTTGAACTTACACGCACTTGCACTGGACTCTTAAATCTTTTGCCAAGAATCTGCAAAGTCACCAGCTCTTTTGGGAAAATATTGTTGGGATTTGTTTTTCAGAGTTTTTTTTTTTTACCAAAGCAATCTTCTTAAAATGTGTTCTGCTTCATGCAGTTGGACTGCATTTTAGTCCCTAAATTTCCAGGTTGTTTTTTTTAAAAGGAAGGTTAGGATTTCACAAGGACTTCTGCCGCATGATAAAAGCTTACTGTTGAGTCCATAAATCTCATATGCTGTAACCCACCAACTGGAAAAAAAAATGAAAAGACCACTGCAGGGATATGCTGTGTTTTCAGTTCTAGCCTCTGTAAGACACCAAACAGGTTCCAAAACGCAAAAAGAATAAACAACTATCTCGGAAAGAAAGAAGTGCCATTTAAGAAATCCAAATGCCTTGTGGATATTAGGTAGTTTAATATTTTTTCTTATGCCTGCTTTTTATCGAACGGTTCATGTTTTGATAAAAGATGATAATTGAATTTTGCTGTTCTTTTTAGTATATGTCATTCGTTAAAACTTAAGTAGTTACTATAACCAGAACAAATCAGAATAAGTAATCAGACATGGGAAACTATGTTGCCTAATGCTGAATTCATATTACCAATACCACTTAGAGCCAAAACTGCATATCACATATGCCCTAATTTTGTATAAATAAAATTCTAGCTAAAGCATTGCAATAGATGACTTTATTAACAGACATTTGTAAATTTGAAGGTTATTTTTCCAGAATTATATTTATTTAAATAATTCTAAATTGTATTTTCTTAATATACTCTTCTCATTTTAGGCTACATGTGGGAAACGAACATGAACTACTTTTTTATACTTATCACATGCATTACCCTAATGAGGAAAAATCTTTTTCCCTGGCACAAAGTGCACAGCTGTACTCTGTTTTATACTTCTGTATACTGTAAATGTGACCATTAACTGAACCATTTAGAGTGTATTGTATGGTGAAATATCTTATCATGGTTAGGTAAATTGTGAAACAATTTCTTAATGTGTCTGAATTCTGCAAAAATGGAGGATATGGTTTAACCAATTTTTTTTTCTTTTACAGATCATTTGTGATTCAGCAGATTCCCAGCAGCAATTTATTTATGGTTGTGGTCGATAACAAGTGCGATTGCAAATCTGCCCCACCAATTACCATGGAACCCATAGAAATTATGTATATCCTTTTCTGTGTGTTTACAAAGCCTGCAAGCCAATTTCAGCCGATAGTCACAGAAGTGTTTAGAACTGGTGTGGTGAGGTAAAGCATTTTAAATAATTAATGTGAAGGGATTAACATGTGACTTTCCAGGTGAAAAGAAGACCGTGTTGCCAGTAAAAAAAAAAGGATAAAAGCCCTGTTTTTAATACAATACGTACAGTATCTACAGGGCTATTTATATGCTTTTTTCAGCTGTAATTTCTATTTAGTTATTGTACACAACCTTTCAAACAGTTAATTATATCTTAGAATTACTGATACTACTAGTAGCACATACAGCAATGATTTGGTACCTATAGACCTGTGACTGAAAATACAGATTTTATGATAGGTTTGGCTATTGACAGTACCGTCGAAAATCAGTAAACAGCACCGAATTGTGTCTTGTGTTGCCTGTACAAGCTGATACTTACTGTAGTTACTGTAGGTTGTGGTGTTTATCAGGTGTTAACATTTTTTATAATGAATACTAGGGTATTAATAAGGCTATCCAAACAGTACTTCCTGCCAAGAGGTGTTAAGGAAACGGAAGGTTTTGATTAAGGTTTTATTGGTTCAGTACGATCAGCTGGAAGGCCTGTTATGTTTGTTAATTTTTTTAAAGTGGGAGAAAACAATAAAGGGAGGGCTTTCAAGCGAGGCTAAAGCTGCCATCATTTTTCCCACGTTAGCCCTCCACAGAGCATAAAAAACAACAAGCGTTACGTTCTCCAAAGCTGCTGCATGAAAAATATAATTTTCTCTTATTTCACTTTCATACATTTTAGCATGACAGTGCTTTGGAAAACGTAATGCTTGTTGTTTTTTATGCTCTGCGGAGGGCCAACATGGGAAAAATGATGGCTCGCGCTCCGAGCGTCTGCCCCATGCTCTTTTCCCAGATTGAAAGAAAAAAAGGAAAAGCATTTTTTAGAGAAAAAGTGAAACGTTTTCACAAAAAAATGTCATGTTGTTTGGTGATGTGGTAATTTATGCTATACATTTTTGTAAGTTAATAGACCAGTTCTAATTCGCAATTGCACTTATAAAGTGACTTCTGTCAACGTAAGTTATTTCAGTAATTTTACAGGCAATATCACACAAGTACGTTTTCTGTGGGTGTCGCTTTCAATGCCCCAGTGCAGTTCTGTGAAGGAAGGAATGCACGGCTAGTCTAAAATGCTCTTTAACTCCAGTGCACACAATGAATCTCTGAAGTGTGAACGCTTGAAACTGCAGAAAGACAGAAGACGGCCAGACTCGTGCCACCCTTTCCACCCCGAGGTAAAACGTCCTGGGGGGTTTTAATAGGGAGTTGAAAGTGGTGCACACCACCTTGTTTTAAACTTTGTCTCGTACTAAATAGGGTGCAGAAATGCGAACGGTTCATTCAGCTAACAGCGTGAAGAGGTCCCATAACGCGGGTGGTTAATTGCTATCAGCCAAGAGAGCACCTCTTTGCCTTAGCCTTATGACTTTAAACGTGTTTACCATTAGCTTCCAAAGAGGGCCCAAGGCAAGGTACCATATTCTATTCAGTCCAGCCTAGTAATTTATAGCAATTTCACAACAAATAGGAATGTTAAACCACACCAGAGTCATTAGGATACTTTTGTGTACCTCTGCCTTAAGGAATGAACTTGAAAAGGGACCCAGTTTATAATCAACCAGTACACGTCCGCTTCAGTCTACTTAAAAGCAAATACTGTTGGATCGTTATGTGCTGTAAATCTCTGGTTTGCTATTTAAACCACCAACAACTAAGACAATTTACCCTTTCGTTTCTTTTGAACACGTCCCAGCCTAAAGTGCAAGATGGGTCCAATGGCCTTCCCTAGCAGTCCTCTTACCTTCTTAATTGGTGTTGGCTGCTGTCCAACCAGCAGTTCCCCATCGTGTCTGAAACCATGCACAGACACTGAGCTGTTGTCCCTTTCCTTGCAGGAGAATGCGAGGGAATGTGGAGGAGCTTTTGGCCTGAGGTCCCAGCTCGCCGTTGTTTTGCTCTTACTTCTCTTCACCCACCTCGCCAGGTGACCAGGACCAGGGCCGTCTCATGTGTGGCATGCTGAACCCTCATGGAGGGAATCATGAACTGAGTTTCCCATGCGGCAGACGAGAATTTTACTTTAGTTGAAACCATCAGCATTTCATCGGACATTCATGAACCTAAACTGTGGTTGGAGTAATGCTAAGCTTTGTGAAGACGAGTTTTCCAACAAAAATAAAACGTTAAATAATTTAAATAAAAACGGAAAAATAGTATCTTTATAATTTGCAAAGTGATAACCATAAACTGTGACCTGGGGATGTAAGTCCACAGACATGATTGGTGATTATTTTGAGCTTTGCCTTATCTGAAACAATCCGATCCTGTTTGTGTACTTTTTAAATAAAAGATCTTTAAAATAACAAGGCCATTGGGAATTGTCTGTGCGGCTCGTTTATTTAAACATTTCAGAAACTTCTCTGAATGGGGAGGCCTGTTTTTCTTTTCATTTTATGCAACAAAAAACTACTCCATAGCCATTTAATTTAACAAAAGAAACAAGGATGCACTAGAAGGATCATGCTGGATTTAACAACTTACTTCCATCTGCAGCCTATTAACACTTCAATAAAGACTGGCAAACCCACAAAGATAAATATTATGATCTTGCGTAAAAAATGAGATAATTTTCATCAGTTTAAAGAAGGGTAGTTGTAAATTTCTAACAACCACAATCAGTCTTAAAATTGTATGCAAGCTGCCAGAATTCCAAATGAATGTGAAATCACTTTTATCGTGTCATGTTTCTTTCTGAGCTTGTCTAATCTCGTCTAATATTTCTTACAGGCTTCAGCACCCTTAATTCTGCAGACAAATGAAAAAATGGAAGCATTTATTTGGATAAAGGGCCACGACCTCATGAGCAATAAGAATCCTAACACAACCCGTTGGCGGTTCACACAAACGCCAACATAGGAGTTACAGCTTCATTTGCACGATTCAGCTCATTAAATTTGTTTTCAGGAGCAGTTCGAAAGATTTTAATCATCAGTTCAGGTACGCCAAGGTATATAGAAGGGCAGAATATGTAGAAATTGGTTGAAGAAACCAGCAGACCGCACACAATGAACCAAGCAAACATCCTTGTTCTTAAGCCCTTTTTTGCCGTTACCCTGTTTTTGATCAGCATGAACAATACATTTGCTGATTTCTGTATTTCTTCCTCAAAAAAGTACTCGTTTTTCAGATACTGAAAAGGGTGTTTTTTAATTTTGAAAAATGACAGAACACTTGTGTGATTTGATATTTGAACCCTATTGAATATCCAGTCCTACAATCCGATTGTAGGATTGAGCAATCTCTTGTATTTTAGCAATTAGTGGAAAGAAAATAGAGGAATATTTCAAACTAGTAATTCTCAACTTAAGTCCATCCAGTCAGTCTTTATTAAATATAAAAACTATTTCAGTTTGTATTATATTGATAGTTTTTTGTCTGAAGAAATGCATTTGGGATATTTTTCTACTCTAATTAATGGTTTAGCAGTCATTTGTTTTTCATCTACAGTAATGGAGGACACATGTTTGATTATAGGTTTTGTCCTTTGATAAATTAACCGTTTTGTGGCTGTGTTTGCTGTTCCCTGCAGACACCGTAACAAAGCTGGAGAGACACTGGTCTACTGGGGATGTCACTCTTAGGGTTGCCACAAAGACACATTGTTTGTGTTCGCAGAAACTCTATTATCTCTTTTCCAGAGGGGTTTGGAGTGCATTGGAAAAAACAAAACTGGTGCAGAAACAACGAGAGGAACTAACAAAGAGCTCACATCAAAGGATATTAAAACATGTTGGGAATTAAATGTTATGGTTTAAATAATCTTTTTAGAATGGAAATGTTTTAAAGCCCTGCCAAAATATACATTAATTGTGTTCACTTTTTAAAATATATTTACTTTTATGCAGTTCATACAATAAGATACACTCACGAGACCATAATGCATTAAAACAATTTATTAGAATCCCATAGGATTCAGTATGGAATGGTAGTCATTTGAAAGCACCTATGTTTCAGTGGATAAAAGAATTCATAGCGACGTGACAAGGATCTAATTTGAAGCAACAAGAACCTTTTTTTCCAAGTTAATTGCAGAGCTCCAATAGGATAAATCATATCAACACTCCTACTACAGAGAGGCAAAATGTTAGCATCACATCCCCATTGAGTGTCAGTCTTTTCGTTGTGTTGTGTGAAGCAGTTCCATTCTTGTGGTCAGTAATTAATCATTTAGTAATGCTCTCAAAGTTGTTTTGGGTCAGGAACGTTTGATCCGATTGCAATTTCTCTCGCAAAGCAAGCTGTGGGAAAAAGTTCTAATAATGGTGAGAAACCCCATTAAGTCTTGTATCTTCTGCTTTGGAATTTTTAAATGGCACCCTATCACGGGCTGAAATCTGACACCTGTCTTAGGAACAGATTCTTTTTTGTTCACATTTTTGATGGGAAGGTTAAGGAATAAACACACTCATCTCAAGTACAATTAGTTGAAAGTACCTGTCCCCCTTCCCTTAAATTTCCGCTCATTAATTATCGTCCTTTGAATTCTGTTTACAAAGCACATCTGCCCTGAGTAAATTTCACATCTAATGCTGTATTTATTAGCTTTATAGTTTAATGATAGCTAAGAACTGAGGAATGAGCTTAAGTGTAAATTAAGTAAAACCTAAAAATGAAAGAATTAAGGTTTTGGCCCAGCTAAGATCTTGGAGTGAACATACAGTATATGCAATCCTTAAAAAATCATAATGAAGACATACAGTAGCAATTTACTCTGAAACTTTTGCACATGATATTGCATTCTTTAAAAAAAACATTGCTTATTAAGATTTTTTCCTTTCATCATTGATTTAAGTAAAAAACTCACAGCTCTGCATTTTATAATTTACAACTGAAATTTTTTGGGGAAACTCCAGAAGAGTCCCCATTTCCTGCTGGTGAATTTGCCCAGATGCTAAAATTTTCCAGTCTCATTTTTACTTAAGGATCTCTTAATGATATCACACCTCTGAATTCTCAAGTGATTCTTCAGCACTTACTGCTGTGGTTTATAATGGGCATTCACATGGACTTTCAGGAACAGCTCTTGAGTCATTTAATCTCTCATGGTAAAATGTTTTTGATAATATTTGAGGTACGCTGCAAAAATAAATCCGTACACTCCTCTGTGTGCTAGCCCTTTTATTGTGGTGCTATTGATGACATAATTTTGAATTCTGTGATCTCTAGCTCAGTGTTGAGAGATGGTGGCCATCAGTTACCATTCAAAAGGACGGAACTGTTTGTTTAAACTGATTGCTGTCTCAGGGTCCACGATGGGAGCCAGCAAAGCGCACTAATACATGATATTGCTCTCCAAGATGCCACTGAAACTAGCAAATTTGAATTAAACAGAAAACTAGACGAGACCATTATAGAGCAGCTCTCATCACTTTAAGATACATTAGGCCTGGGGTCTCTATTTGCATTTAAATGGAAATTGCATCTGACTGGTTGGACACACATGCTCACAACCGCAACATGGTGTTCCATAAAGCTGGGAAATCTGAAAAATATCTATTATCAAATTCCACTGTTGCAGTGTACAGACCAGACCAAGGAAATGTCTGTGCTCTGTGCAAAAATAACAAAGATAACAACCCCACTATCCAAACTGCCATGTGCCTGGTTAGTTATTTTGTTCTAAAAAATAAAGCTAAATTCAAGGTTATAAGTTGTAGTGTGTGTTTCTTGACTATGTTATTGCTTAAACAGCAACTGTAAGAATTTTTTTGCAGACCGCATGGAACATTTACAATATTTGTTTCTCATCTTATTATTCCTATAAACGGAGGTGCCTGGTAGCAATTTAAGAATCATCTGGAGTTTTTGTCTGTCCGGTGTTTTTGCCTCTGTGAGCATCATTTATCTGAGCCTTTGCAATAATATGCAAATTATTCTGCAAAATATTTTAAGACTGAAAATTGTATGAAACAATATCAGTTATAAATATCCTTCCATTGCCAGTAAGCTGCTAATTCCTGGTAAAATGTTACGGAAACATGGAGCACAATACTGAAAGCACAAGGCACTGTCTGACATCAGCCTATCACAGTGCACAAATCCACCCAGGTACATTTATACATACAAATCAACCTAGTTACTGTAGTTACCATGCTTGTGGACAGTGGGAGGAAACCAGAGCACCTGGCAAAATACCCATGCAAAAATATGGAGAACATGCAACTCCACCAGAATTAAACCTAGCAGCTATGAGCTGTGAAGCAACATCACTAATAGTCACAACACTGTGTTACTGTGCTGGACAATTAAAAATATATAGTTCAACGTGAGGTATTCATCCACATAAAGAACTCTATCATGTGAAGCTCACTACAGGTATACAGTATACTGTTCAGTAGATTTCTAGGTAAAAAAAAAGAATGTTTCTATTTTCTTCAAAATTATGATTTCAAAGTTATAAAATGATTTAAAAATCATTTGTTTCAGATGTCACGTCACTGACTGATCTGTTAAAATCACAGGGAAGGAAACGGTAAATGCCCAGAGGCTGAGTGCATGTTATTTAATAACAGAACGCAGCCTGATGGAGGCTGTGACTGGCATCTGTCCCCGAGCTGCCCCTCTGGATACCACTGGCTTGACACCGACAGCTGCGGTGATCATGAACAAAATGATCCACACCACAGAAAAAATAAAATAAAACAGAAATGACAAATTCACCCGTGGGGTGCCAGGAGAAACACACGTCCCAGTCTGAGGTCGGAAGAGGGTCTGAATCATTCAGAGGCTTTTGGCCATATGGGAAGATCTGGTTACCAGCTGTACTAACAATGTGTGTGAGATTCGTTGAGGTTCCTGCTGTTTCACGTACAGATCCAGGTGCCATTCTGGAGCCATTCAGATACTGTATGTAGTGTATTGCAATCATTAAGATTATTCTATATTGGATAGCACTTCCATTGCATATACAAATCTATATTTGCAATTTATTATTAAAATATGACTTTGCATTTATTAAAACTACTACATTATGCATTTTTGTGCCTTATCATAATATTCCCATGTGCTGGATAATAAAATCACTAATTCTATATACTTATTTTGGATCTCATTTCTGAGACTTCTTCGTGGTAGCCACATTTCTTCGAAACCCACATGAAGATTAAATAGAGCATGACAGTCTTGAAATACATCCCTTTAAAATGTTATGCACGTCTGTGTTACGTGGTTCCCAAGACAAATGATGGACTGCAGGAGTCTTTAAACTGACCAAGAGTTATTATTTTCTTTATCCCCAAATTTATGCATGGTAATGCATGGGTCACAGGAATTCTGATCAATCCATACTTTTTAAGACTGTTTATCCCAAGATAGTCTTTAAATGTAACTGATTGCATAGACCTGTCATTATTAAACAGGTCAGATCTAAGATTCAAGTAGGCCATTCCTAGTCCCCAGATATAACTGCTGACAATAAAAACAGGTACTACTGTATATTTGGCTTTGGCTTAGGAAAACCAAAGTCTGGACATTTTCAAACCACAACAGCTAATGAACTTTGAAATAGGTTGTGTTGTCTGAAGTATGGGATTATCCTCTTTGTGTTACACGTTGACAAAACTGTATACAGTAGGTCTTTTTTTTATTATTGGCGCAAAAATAATAAGTTAATAAAAAGTTAAATATGGTGTTATTTGGTTATGTGTGTATATTTGGTCTAAGTAGATGCAGCGTCAGTTTGTGAGCAGCCTCATAACGCAAACACTTGACGTATATAAACAGACATCATTAATATAAAAATATTCTCAAAAGAAACAAGTGGCAGAATCGAAGGTTGGTTAATTATGTACTGTAGTGTGGTCCTTGCCATCGTGCAAGGCCTCAATCTCCTCCTACTGTACATGGTGTCCTAGTACTGTATACTGCATTTACAAACAATTACAAAAGCCGCAAACACGGGCAGGAAACGAATGAGATCTTATTAAATGCTGCAAAAGAAGCGCAAGCTCTTTATCCCGTGTCACACGCATCGTACTGTATTAAATCTTGATTCTTTCATGGTCGTTTCAGAACAATTTAGTAGAACGAGCATTGATTCAACAAGAGAGGATTCTGGCCGAGTCGCTTTTCAGCGAGGTCACCTGTTGCATCGCAATGCAGGCGCTGCCCAAATGAGGACGTCTGGCACACGTGCGCCTTTGACAAGCATCTTGCAGCACCGCGGCGAGAAGGCAAGTGAGCCGTCAAGACTCACTTTGCGCCGTAACGCGGTGTCCCCATATTAGCGCGACAGTGCCGCACAAACTCACTCCGCTGATAGAACTGTACCTGTGCAGAGGTGCAACAGCAGCTCCAGCTCACAGGATTCGCGTCCACTGGTCAGGAGCTCAGACCCTTGACCCAGCCTTGCTCTACTGCAGACAGCAAGGCAGAGGAAGGAGGCGAGTTGGAAGTACTGTACACTTAATTTTGATAGCCTGTCTCATAAGTAATAATCAATAACGTTTTAGCAAAAGTAGTAGGGATAATAATGGTTGAAAATGAACTTTGCCTGAATGTCAGCTCTTTAGACCTATCAGATATCGGTAGGTCTGATGAATTTATCCAGCATTTTCATCAAGCCTTAAGGTTTGAATTTAAACCACAGTGTATGTAAGTTTCATTTATTGCAGTTTTTTTTCCATCTACTTTACAAGTAAATAATCTTTTGCTTTCTACACATCTGTTTTCTCTAAATTACAGGTATCTCAACAGCCTGCATACCATTTACTGCATTTTAACGTTTAGTACATTTACTCTTCAATACAGTTACAGTGATTATTCTTTTAATCATTCTGAGATATTATTTCAGAAAACAAATGCAGTTTTTTTTAAAAAGACGCCATTATATCCCTTGGCTAACATTCATATCCCTGTAATGCACAAATCTGAATGAAATGGTTAGAAGTATTATTACCATATATTGCCAAACCACGTGAATACAAGCTTTAAAAGCGGAGACTAGTAATATCTGCGTTTCTGTGCAACTCTTCGTTGTGCTCTGGCAAATACTAGAAAACCAGCAAAGCTTTGTGCAGCTGCCTTTAAACACTTATTATCTGTTTATTAGTTATATGAAGGTTTGAATTATAGACAAATGCACCCAATTATGCCCAGTGCTGGTGTTATCTGAGCTCTGAAGCCTGCTTAGAACCACAATGGTGAATTTTTCATGTTGGTAGTGTTCCTTTGTCATAGGATGCTTAGTCTTTCAGGCATGGAAACCTCCAGTGTTTGTAAAGGTTTCCTTTTTAATTTGTTTTTCTCCCCAGTATTCAAGCTTGTCCTGACAGGGCAACATGTAGCCGATAAACACCAAACTTGGCTGATACAGTACTGAGGCGATGGAACTTGTCAAGTGTCAGAAACTTTGCTCTGTAACAACCAAGATGGCGGCCTAGTCCTGGATTTATTTTTAATTTGAAAAACCTTTCAAAATCTTTTTGGAAAATCACGCTGCACATTCTAAGCTGCTACTGTTCAAAATGTGTTTTCGCCAGTTAAATCCAACTATTGGAACGTGATGTAGTGGTTGTCCCATATAAACCATGGATACCATTTGCATATGTGTGTTGTCATCAGACTGCTATTGATTGAATACAGTAAAACTAATCAATTCCAAAACTGGATAGTATCACCCTGAAAACATACTAATGGACAATAAAAGTGCCGCATTATTACCTAGATAGCAGCCTGAGTCAGATTTGATCAAGATTTCGAGTTCTCCTAACATGCAAGTTATCTGCTCTGAATGGCCTGAAACTTGGCAAATATCCACATTAGCTTCACTTTTGTTTTCCAGTGTAAATTGGTGTGCAGACTGGAGGCCATCCATTCAAAACCGCTTTGGGGATTCAACATTTGTATTGTACACTTAAAATATTCTAAAATGACATTCCTGTGTAAATCAAGATGGCCACTAGAGTGCCATCTTTT
Organism: Lepisosteus oculatus; assembly: GCF_040954835.1. NCBI lineage: Eukaryota > Metazoa > Chordata > Actinopteri > Semionotiformes > Lepisosteidae > Lepisosteus > Lepisosteus oculatus. Next base: position 63,885,732 of record NC_090699.1, read on the forward strand.
TATGACATTTCAGAATGTACCCATTGAAGAACAGTTTGAGCAGCGGAATCCAAGTTCTGCAGACCAATGCCGGTCACATTTCCTTGAAAAGTAGTATGCAGAGTTTCAAAGCGTGTGCCTATGAAACAAATGGCTGCACTGAAATGGGGTATGAACATCGAGGTGCCACTGTTTAAAAGCATGGTGGCCATTCAATTTTAATATGGATAAGTGGCGCTTCCACATTTTTCATCCTCCCCGATTCCTGAGTGTCCTGTTGATTACTATAAGCACAATTATTTTGATGAGTCTTTGCCCACTTGTGGTTATTATTAAACTGAAAAACTGGGTGAGCAAGAGCCCATTCAAATGCCTGCTCCATCAACACTTCTCTCTTTTAAATCCTGTACACCCCCATTACTGTTTCACTATTAAACCTGTTTTTTTTTATCCGACAGGATGGCAGCATTTTAACTTGGGGTGAAGTGCGCCCTGTGTTGTGCAGTGAAATGGTGATGGCTGGCATAGCCAGCCAATTTTCGCACAGTGGCGTTCACTTGGGAATATACCTGAAATTGGTTTCTTTGAAATTTTGAATTGCTTTCACGTTTTAGATCACATAAATGGAGCACTAATCAGCCCAAAAGACACTTTCTTGCTGGCTCTGCTTGAGAAGCCTAGATATTTAATGAGGAGATATTTAATCTTAAATATTTGCATAAATATTAAATATATTTAAATATTTTAATATTAGATACAGTAGTTAAATATTTATTTAATGTTAGATATTTAATGAAGAATGTTTTTTAAAAACCTGTTAATTCCCAAAGGGAATTTTTAGGATCATTATTACTGCAAACCTTGTTTTATAATAAATCTAATTTCAGTGTAGGGTTTTGTGCTGATTTTCTTTTGTAGAAGTAGCTCTTCTGATTACCTGTCAAGTCTAGAGGCAGGACTTCCTGGTCCCATTGCTGTATTGCCAGGAAGCCATGAGTTGTACTGCAGAAATGAGTTTGTTTTCTGATTTCGATTTTTTTTTTTGTTTATATGGCTCTGCACCTCTCAGATCTTGGCATTGCCGTTAAAACTAAACACCTTTAGTACATATACATAACTTTATATAGGGACATGTCTTCCCTGTTAAACACTTACGAAAGATTTATCAGTTTTTACATGACAGTGAAATTATTTATTACAATTGCAGCAACATTTTTATTCTTATTTTTACTCTGCCTGCTATCAACGTAATTGAAGTAAAACTTGCTGTTTCATACCTATTGCTAATACTGTTGTTGTTTCAAACCTATAGCTAATACTGTTGTTGTTTTACAATTCAATACTGTGATGCTCTTGGCTATAAGCAAAAGCATGTTTCTCACTAAATGAGGATTAAAAATCCTTTTAACTCAGTAAATTGGCCGAAACCAATTAAATTAGAAGTACAAATAAATCAGATGTCAGTGATGAACCTATATTACACACAAATCATTCTTCATACATTGTTGTTTCATCCATTTTACGGCAACCTAAGTGCCACATTGCTTTATTACAGTATTTCATAGCAGGTTGTTTAGTTGTTGTCATGTATGTTATACATTCTTTGTAATTAACAAAGGTATATTTGGCAGAGTGACATAACCCACATTACATGAATTTTTAACAATAATGGGAAAGAAAAATTTAACCCTATATCAGAGTCAAGGTTATTAAAAAAAAAACCTTGATTGACCCTTCTGTGTAAATGTGATTGTTCATTTTTTTTGGGGGGGGGGGGAAACTTTTGAACTTTTTTTTAGGAACTTGCCTGATTTTTAAAACCTCGATTTTCTCCCCTTTAAAACCAGATGCTTGTCTTAAAATCTTAATCTGTGAACAGGAATGGCCAGCTGTGGAACATTGTTTTCTTTCTTTCCTTGAAATGGAAGATGCCTCCAGGACACACATCAAACCAACTGCTTTGTTAAAAACTGTGGATGTGCAATCACAGAGTTTGCCTTTTGCCTCGGCAGCCTTATTCTTTCAGCTTTTCCCTAGTGGCAAAATGTGGATTTGACCAAGAACAATTGTTTGGGAAATAAATGTGAAGCTTTCCTCTCTAATCAAATCCATTCATTTTTTTTATGTATTTCCGATTATTAAAGGCAGAAAAAAAATTCAAAAGTGAGATTACTGACCATTTAAATGGGATATAATTTAGTGTTATTATGGTTTAGGGTCTTGGACTTTATTGTATGAAGACCTGCTTCATTTGCAGGAAAATATGTATTCATTTAGGTTTAATAATATTTGTATCAAGTGTTTATGCATACTTTTAGTCTACAAGTACCTTTAATATGGTTTCTGTCCTAGTCTTACAGATAAGGTGTAGTTTGAAGTAGTGGATGGACATGTTGAACATACATGTTGGACTGTATAGTACATTATTTACAGTATACGTAATTGTTCACAAGCATAATCCAAACCATGGAACACCCATCATAAATTTCCAGTTTGGATGTTTCAAAGCTTTAAACATACTGTATAATTTATTTTAACAGTTTGCTGCAGTGCTCTAAAGACCAAGTGTCTTGACAGATGATTTATACCTTTCGTTTCACTCAGAGTGTATCTTTAAATATGCAATAACTTAGTAAAATTTAAAAAATAACTTTGTGATTTTACTATCATTTGGAAGAAAAAATCAGAATATTTCTGGAGCACCTTTGGCGCCAATACCATATAATCAAAAATAATTTTGCAGCCAAAAAAAACCCCTGAAAATCCAGAAGTCACTGTTTAAACCAGTGTTTTCAGATTGATATTAACCCTCAGTATTGGTTGGCATTGAAACGAATGTGAATGTTGGCGCTAAACTGTGCCTAAATGATAGTCTCATTGGTACAGACATGTAATTATTTACTCAGACTACAAACCTTGGAGTTTCCTTGTCCCAGACCAAAAAAAGGCAACAAAACCATCATTTTCCAAAAAAATGATTAAATACATGATTCTTCTGGGTGTGCCTGTGGCCACTTTTTTCAGAGTAACATAAAATTTGAGTGTATGTTTCAGGTTTTCCTAGATCCTGTAAATTACGTAAAACAGAGCTTTAAAGTAGACAATTTATTAAGTTACAACCCACCATGTTAAGTGTGAAATTTAAGTGGCTTAAGATTTAGCACAACTTTGTTTGTATTGCTCCTACTGTATATACATTTTGTAATTCATCCTTCTTTGTAATTCATTCTAGAGAAGTGATATTGTTCTGAGAAAAAAATATGGCATCATGTAGAAAATATATACATTCACACATTTTATGTGTTTTTTTCCAGGCTATACTGTATAATTTTAAATGTTTCTTCAATGAAAATACTGCAAAGTGGGCTGAAACAGTAGCTGAACATAGTAATTGGGGGCACGTTTGCCTTTGTGGCTGCTTCTTGTGACCCTAATTACCACTAAACGTGCAGTAGGAAATGTTTTTCAATTTAGATATTAATCATTAAGAAAATAGAAAAGAAAATATCTACAAAAGTAGCAGTCTGTGGAAAGATTGACTCTGCATAACCAGATACAGGGAAAGAAAACCTGACCAAAAGGCATCTAAAGCATATCTTTCTTTTGTAATGTGTGATTGTGGCTAAGTCACCCAAAATGTTTTTTTTTCTGTCTTGTAACAGGGAACTGAAACTCTCCACAAGCAAGCAGCCTGTTCCCATTCAGAAACTGGGTGGTGAGTAATTTATAAGATAGTATAAAAATAACTAAGTGTTGCTACAGAACTGTTACTCACATCAGTACCATAGAAAAATACAATAAAAACTGTTTGCTTTGGATGTCTGACCGAATTACAAAAATGTCTCAGTGTAGATAGTTATTATTGTCAATCCTAAGTTATACATGAAGGAAAGTAAATAGTACTGTATATGATTTCTCAAAATCTCATAGTGTGCAGAAATGTTTTTGTGTGTAAGCTATTGCACAACACATGCCGTGCAGCACTTACTGTATAACACAAAACGCTTTTAAAGTCACCCTCTCTTTACAGGACTTTATACAGAATGCTTGGAAGTGAAACATTTGGGTGCACGAGCAGATAAGAAATAAGATAGGCTAAGAAAGTGTGTCCTCTTTCTTATTTTCTTGTTTTTGTTTTACTATTGTTCATTGAATTGTGTCAGAAAGTGCTGGAGCCTTCCTTGGCAGTGGTACAAACATACTTCTGCACCCTCATTATAACTAATTGGAACAAATACAGGAAATGACATAACAGACTTGTTATTTCTTAAGTATTAAATGGACATTTTGTGGTAGATAAAATGTTCTGGCAATGCAATTAATCATGACACTTCATTTTAGAAATGTCACAATAAAATAAGAGTCACATTTCATTCTTTGATACTCTTTGTAATCTCTTATCCAAGTACAGGATGCAGCCATCTCAGTTTTTTAATTACTAAACTATGACCCTAAAAAGCTTTCATGTAGATTTATTAACTGGGAAGAAAAGTGACAATTAGAGGAATGGAATAGTTGTACTAACCAGCCTGTAATAGTCATCCTGCTGCTTGAAATCTACCCAATATTGTCTGGGAACCAGTTGTGAATTTCTAAACGATGAACAAAGGGTTTCCAACAATGTTTTGTTTTGCGGGGGGGTGGGGGATTCTGCACAGTGTGCCCCCTTTATGATGTTTCACAATTTACTTCCCTCATTTAATTTGGGAAAACTGGAAAACTACATACATATGCTATATGATGAAATTCTGGAGCTCATCTTAGTGAATTGTATTATTGCTGCAGTCCACAAAAGTGAGAATCTTCTCGTTTTCTTAAGTGTTCTTTGAATTTAAATGTGGATTGGATTTGGTGCCGTGAGACATTTTGGGGGCAATGTATGTACAGTATATATGGATGAAAAAATGCTTTTTAAACACGATGCAGATTTTGGGACAATAAATCCACGCATGGTTTTCCAAGGATAGTTTGATCATTTTGTCTGTTTCCTTGCTAGGTTTCCCTATTCCCCCCTTAGAAAATGAAATATATCACTATTAATCTAGTTTAGGTTTCCCAAATGAAATGAAATGAATTTCATCAATTCTTGACAGTGACTGAATACAGAGTGTTGTGAAATTGTTTCTTGTGTCTTGACGATGTTTTGGACAGATCGTCTAAATGTGTTCCTATTTAACTGTGTGACGATTTGACTCTTCCTCCTGTCAAGAGTGAAGGTACATACACTGTTGAACCTCTGTTTGGGAAAACATGGGTTAAAGGATGAGGAAGAAGAATTTATCCTGCCTTACTGGTGTATCTTTTAGAGTCTTTCTATCTTTCACTAGAAATGAAGAAAACATCATAGCGTTCTTATAAAACAAGAATTCCATACAGAACAAGAGAGTGTTAGTAGAGTGTTAGTACTGTATGTTTCTTGGTAGTTAAATGCCTTAAATGTCTTTTATCCTTCAGTTTTAGATTTCTTTTCAGATTTTAAATTCCATATGCTGCTGTGGATAAATATTTTATATTTTTTTATTTTACTGCTGTTGTGGCCTGGGAGAGACTTAGATGTATTGAGGGACAATCATAACAATCATTTCCCTGTCCTTGACATTTAATTGGCAGATATACATTACTTGGACACTGTAGTCAGAACATCTGTTTGCATACTTTGTGGTGAGAAAATATTTATTACTATTGCCTAAATTTAACTTAGATGTATTTGACCAATTCGTATGGCTATGTTCCTAAACTCAATACCACAAAAAATGGTCTGTGTACACTAGTACTCCAAATAGACACTAAAGTCTCCTGGAATAGCTCTTTTTTTGTGACAGTTATATTGTTTCATATATAAAAGACATTCCTCCGGAAAATACTCTCCAGTTTCTGATGGTTTTATGCAAAGTCATTTTTTGTGTAATCAATTAAATCTGGCAGAATAACATAAGGCTCTCATTACGATGTGACACTTCAGTTCATATACAATTTATTCCTTATGGAGGGTTTTGGTTAGCTTTTAATCTCTTCTCATGGTATTGCCAGAGATCTACTGTACCAAGTGCCTGAGAGACATTGTCTTGCTGAACTCAGCTGAACTGTTCTAATGACTGTTAAGTATATTGTCTGCTTTTAGTTTCCTGACTAACTGCATCCGGATTCTTGATCTAATTCCTGTAAATCATATACATGCCTGTTTGGGCAACACCTTGGCAACTGTTACGAGTTTTTTTTTTTAAAGAGAATTCCCCAATTACTTCATACAGTACACCTGTGAATACATTCTGTGTTTTATTAAGCTTTGTCCAAACAGAAAATCCAACAAATCACATATTATAGCCATATATTCTACATTGTTCCCCACCCTTCCAAGTCTGAAGTGGTGTTTTAGAAATAAGCCAGGCATTAGAGCTTGGAATATGAGAATAGGATGTTGCTTAGTATTGTCAGAATGATGAGAGCAGCAACTTGCACTTGAAATTAAAGCTGCACGTTCTTGGTTAGAGAGGGGGTAAAGAGGACACCAGTTTAAAGGGGGGAAATGAATAATGTCTTAATGTTAGAGAACGGGATGTTCAATGAAAACCTGAATCCATGTTCATATTTTCACTGAACTGATAACAATAATAAACAGTGAGGATGAATAATAATTAATTAATTAACGAATAAACAGTGATGATTAATTTGTTGTTTTCCTTGTCCAGTTCTCCTGAAGTACCTTTCGTGTGACCCTGCTTTTCTTTCACTTGTGTTTTAGTGGGGAGTGAGTATCTGGTTTATTTCAATTCTTTTTACTTTTTATTAATCTGTCATAGGAAAACTCCCACCCTTCCCTCCCCCCAGCTCCATCTATGTGCAAATAAATCATTGACACGGATTGACTCGTGACAAAGCTTTGCTTGTTTTATATCACATGGTTTAAGAGTTCCAAGTCGACTTCTGGACTCATCCGAATAAACATTTCACATTACCTTCTAGAGCAGCTACAGTATGTCACGGGCTCTGGCAGGCAGGGGGAGGGGGAACAGGTTTTTCTGGGAAATAGCTAACTTCTGTGCAAGATTCAATATGGCAACATCACAAGACACATTGTCCTCTTTGTGAAATATGTACGCAATTTTATTTTTATGCTTTAAAGAAATTATCCAACCTAGTTTGCTGTTACTGTACCTACCTTCCTGCCAATAGGCAAAAGTTGAGGACTGTGCATGGCTTCCTCTGATAAGTGCTTTGTTGAGTCATGTGCCATTTTTCACACAGTAAGCTGCACAAAACCTTTCAGGGGAGTCAGTCAGGATTTCAAGGTGGGGTTGGGGTGTATCTCTAGCTGGCAATATACAGTAATAAGACCACAGGTGTCTCGCCTGGGCTTCTTTTAAAAAAACTGATGGTACTCTAGTGGTTGTCTCATGTTTGGCCCTATAAGGGATTTTGGCTTATTCATAGATCACTGTGTAATACTGAATGTGGTCCAGTTTTTTTAAATCTGAAATGCTTTTAAACCTATGATTTTATCATTCTGACTGCCTATTTTTATTTTTTTAGAAGTGGGATGTCTGGCAGATTGGAGTGAGATTCTGTACCAGACACAGTTCAGACTGCAATACCAATGGGGGCGGACAGTGATTACTTGATAAAGATGACTTAAAAAGTAAATTGTGAAATTATAAAAACAAGCTTATGGCTGACCCAAAGAGAGACAGATAAAGGGTTATACGGTAATGTTAAAGAAGTGTTTCAGTTCTTAAACTACAGAGACATTTGTTTGTCTAATTGTGGACAATTTCACATGAATGCAAATTATGGTAGTAAAGTTCTGCAGTGTTATAGCTTTATAGCTGTGTCCTGGGATACTGTACACATTATTCAGATTTTTAGTTTTTTTGTGTGTCTTTAGTGTGACGAGAGCATCCTTTTTCCTGAAGTAAAATGCTTGTGACCCATTTTCCCAGCTGAATACAGTACATAACTAAAGGATCAGGAGTCCCTCTGCATCTCTCCTCTGTCCTACCTCCACCTGTGCAGTAACTCCCAGCTCCATCACTCTGTAAGGGAGACTTGACTTCCTTGTCCTACAACCAGGGTGTTGGCCTTCAACCAAGAGGGTTAAAAACAAAACATCCTGAGCCCACTCTGACCCCTCAGCAAACATTCCTTGACTCCTATTCTGATGTGGTGATGTTGGTACTTGTAAAATGCTAAACAGTTCAGTTGATTTTCTCTTACATTTCCAGCCGCAATACACATTTATTTGTTTAAAAAGGGAAAAATATTTCAAATATTTCTATCTTAACTATCCACCGAAATTGTTCCACGAGTCTGCTCCATGTTTCTTTTGCCATTTTTACCTAAGCTGCTTCAATCTGAATGATTTTCACTTTTATCTTACTTTAACATTATTTCTTTGTCTTATTTCTCCTTCAGACAAATGATTACAATTGTTTATATAAGCTGTCTCAACATGCTTACTATTAATTACAGCAATGCAGTGGGAACATTTTTGTCCCCAGATTGCTTCTGGATTAAATTTAAACAGCCTTTAAACAGATTTGCTTCACTTTAATAAATACCTACTGTGGCTCTTTGGTTCGAATACTGTGCAATTCGTTTAGTTTATTTCTGTCATTCCTTTTCTCTTGGTCAATGTGTCTGATCTCCATTACTTCCATATCGAGTTACTTACGTTCTTCCCTAATAATCTGTCAAACTAACACTCTGCCAACAGGAGGGACGTAACCGAAAAGCCCTGCTCTTACCTCTTTCTCATTGCGCTCCATCGCGTTTTGTCTGTTATTTTCTTCTGTGCTTTAATCTTCCTGGAAATATCAGTTTAAAATGTCATACACAGGCAGCAGGGGTTTTTGCCCACGTAAACTATGTATTTTACCAGGTTTAATGCTTGAAACCGAAATGACCACAGAATGGAAGAGGGATAAAATGCCATCTTTGAATGCTATCTTCCAGATATAGGATTATTAATGAGACCATACAGTATTTGTGTAATACGTACAAGTCAGAAGAATATCTTGAGTTAATTTCACAGCTTTACCCACCAGAATCCAGTTACTAAATTAAGGCGAGGTGATTGCAGCACAACGTAAAGGTTTTTTTTTCAATTGGCTTCTGTACCTAAATTATGACTGAACCCCAGGTCTGGTGTTTTGAGTGCTGGGGCATTATTTACTTTTCCCTAAATAAATGTCAGCAAAATGTTGTCTCTTCTCCACATTGCTTTTCATTGGTTAGAGAGAAAGTGCAATACAGCATTCTCCTTCAGTTCCACATTGTGTACATCTTTTCTGAATTACATGGTGTTTTGAGTTCTACTCATGCACAATGCCCAGTGCTCAGTCACACTTCACACTTTGAATTGAATTGTGACATTTACAAAATTAATGGACAGTAAGTGTCTCATGGCTTCATACACTCATGTATTAAGCACAATGAGTGGATGAAGTGCTACAGATTTATAGACGTTGCATTCTCAATCTCATCCAAAGAAGGGAATTCATTATTGCTTTAGTGTTTATTAATAATACTATACTGTATATATAAAACAAAATAGTTTTACTTTGAGTTTTACTAGAAACCATTATTAATAATTATTAGCATTCAGTTTTAATAGGTAATTACTACTCTGTTAATTTCCAGTTAATCTGTTATAAAGGTTTTAAAGACTTTATGAATGGAGGACTATGTAAATAGTTAAAAATAAAATAAATAAACTATAATTTATATATTATTTTGTATAAATCATATAAATAAACTAAACCATGACTGAAAAGTTCTGACTTGAGCAAATTTGGAATATTCCTGTTGAACTGATGTAATGGCAGATCAGGTTTTATAATGAGATAAAAATATTAACTATATTATATTTTATATAATAATATTAAGTATGTGTTCGATGCCAGTGCTCAAATATATAGAATCAAAAGGCACCATGAGCTTCAGCATTTTTATTTAAAGGGCATTTGCTGCTTGTTTATTTTGCTTGATTTTTCTCTCACACATTTAGTATTTATAAAACCATGTATAGTTACAATACAGTATTTTTTCTGAATAAACACAAATTATTTTGTTACTGTTTACTGGCTTTTATGTGCAAAAGGTTATGCAGCTCATGATTCATTTACACTTGAACTCCAAATACAGTATGAATGTTCTGTACTGGCAGGCTCACACGAAGTTAATCCAATGGACTTCTTCAGGATCAACAGTGTTGTAGGTTGTAGGTTCAAATCTCAGACAAAATTGCTAGCCCAGCAGTTAGCCGTTTCTTATATCCTTGAGCGAGGTACTTCGCCCAGAATAATCCAGTAAAATACCCAGCTGTTTCCATGGTTGCAAATGTAAACCACCTTGGGTGAAACGATCAGCCAAATGCATTAGTAATGATAGTTAAGAACGGGAAGCACTTCTTTACACACAGGGTTGTGGGAGTATGGAACAAGCTGCGCTGCCATGTTGTTGTTGTTGTTGTTGAAGCTCGTACCCCGGCTTCTTTCTTCAAGAATGAGCTCTTTGGATGAATTAGCTACTGGGAGAAAAAAAACCAAGCTAGAAGTGCCTGGTGGACTCTTCTCATTTTCTTCTGAAAAATGTGTGCCTAGATACTGTACACACACATATGTATACACACCCAGGGGCTCTCCTTCTAAGTTTAAATGTGGTATGTAACATTCCATGGAGGAGCATATAGCTGTAATGTTTTGGCGTCATCATGTATGCACACAGCACTGCTGTGTGGTGCAATGCTAACCACAAACATGTAAGAGAAGGGGTGTAACAAAACGCATAATTTGAAAAGATGTAAACTGAACTGGAAAAAACAAATGTTTTGTGTTACTCTCCTCGTTTACAGGGTTCCATGATGGATCCAATATGATGTTTTGTTTCCATTCCAGTTCACAGGATAGAGGACCATGAGACCTTTCACAACAAGCACCCAAAATAAATTTGGCAGTCTTTTTGAGGCATTGTTGCTACAATATTAAACTAAAGTGTGTGGTCATTTATAAATGCAAAAACAGACTTTATTGCAAGTTTCATGCGAGCTAAGGCCATCTTATAAGACGCTGCATATTTATCCCGGAATTCATTGGATGGATTCATGTGACAAAGGACCACTTACAGAAAAATGGATGTAAATGACTAGTGTGGCTCGTTTGAACCCACTTAATTGGTTGATGGTCCTAGAATGTTTAGAGTCTTATTATTGATGAGGTGGGGTCAAACCCCCCTAAAGATGGCATTGCTCTTTTCCATTAATTTTTGTTTATTAAAATGTCCTTCACTATAAATACAAACTTCAATGGAGACTAGTGGTGTCATAATCTCTTTCTCTCTGACGTAGATTAAATGAAGCTGGTCTGGTTGGGCACCTGTCTTAAACATGAGGAGAGTCCTTTCAAAGGGTGATGTCTAATAAAGTGCATTTGCTGAAGCTGTTGTTAAGCATCCGGGCCTCACTTCAAGATCAGATTTATGGTCTACTTAATGTTCGGTGTGGAACTTGCTTTTTTTTTCAGAAACCAAGTGATCAAAGTCTTAAAAGGGGTTATGGTCAATTTTTTTTTTCTTGTTTTAAAACATAAATACAGTAGGTCATGTGCATATTAAATTTGGTGATCTTATACCAAATAAACTTAAACTTATTTAATAATAAACTTAGTTTTAGTATATAATCATGTCAGTTAATAGAGAATTATTTTTTCCATGGCTGCAATGATTTTTGATCTTTGTGATCTAAATTATAAGCATACTGTACAGAAAATACATACATGCTCACACACAGGGGACACCTGAGTATCAAAAATGTGGTTTGCAAAAGATTTCCATTTCTCTGACTTTATATACTGTAGTGATGTGTGTTTAGAATTGGAAATTAAAGCATTTTTATTGTAATTAAATCAAATAAAGCAATGGAACGTTAAGCAGCTGTTAGCAGTTTGCATCAGCTGTTTCAGAATTCCCAGTATTATTACTTAAGTCTTACATAAGTCGTTTTGTTTGTGTGTTTTTGATGAAAAATATTTCAAATGCTCAGTGCTGTTTACATGGTTTTATTTCGTCTGTTATTATTAAATTTTATAAACCAAAAATCTTTTTTTGTTGTTGCATGCAAACATATACAACTGCTGTTCTCAAGCTTGAGGCTTAAATTTCTGGTTATGGTAAGGAAAATGAATTTGTTGTAGGCCTAAAGGATGTTTACTCGTTTTGTTTTGTTTTTTTTTGTCTGATGTTACATGGTGCCCTATGACTTCATAATTGTGCCTGAGATTTTTTTAATCCTGTGAGAACAAAGCATAATGTTTTCTCCTCACATTCTGTAGCTCAAACACACTTTGAATGTTATAATAATGTGCCTGTATGCTGTATAGGGCCCCCAGTACTAGCCCGTCACAACCCAGTTTTTAGACAGTTCAAAGACTTACTCAAAGTTAAAATTCGCTCTGAAGGTTTTGCACTCGGTAGACAAACTGACATGGTGGTAAGCGTTAATAGCTCACAAAGTTTCTTGGTTTTGATTTGAGGCCTGGGATGTCTTCTGTGGTTGCATGTTCTTCCTATGTCTGTGTTGATTTTCTTCAAGCACTCCGATTTCTTCCCATAGATCAGGGACATGCTGTCCTGGACAAGTGACATCTCTAAATTGCCCCTCCACTTGCATGTTTGAAAGATTGTGTGGGTGCCCTGTGATGGCCTGACCTCCTGTCCAGGGTGTAGTTCTGACTCGTGCTCTGTGCGTGACAGATCAGGCTCCACTTCACCATGACTACCTTAGGATAAAGTGGTTACGAAGAGATGGGTGGATGCATTTCCATTTCCACTTCTGCATGCAAAATATCTTGATCAAAAATGTATTATGATTTTAGAATGATTTAAAGGGCATATGTTCCTGTCAACATAAAAACCTGGAATCCTGCAATATGATTTACGCTTTGCACGAGCAAGACATGCCACGCTCATAAATCAAACACGTTATTTAAAAGTAGAATAAAAACACTTTGCATGGGCTCCTTTTCTAAGTTAGAGGGAAACTCAGAAGATAGACAGGTTTGTGATTAATTTATTGGTGATATTTAATGGAATTTCAAAGGCAAAAAAAAATATATATATAAATTTGCGTTGAGAAAGATATGAAACAGTCATTTGTTTCTTTAGAGTGAGATACATGAGGTATGCACAAAAATAATAATAATAAGGTTATTTTTAGTGCAAAACTCCCATTTTGCTTTATCTCCTGGCAGGTTGGGTTGTGATGCTCAGTGGTTCAAATTGTGAATTATGTGAAATCCAAAAGCAGAGAATGGCCCCAATGCATAATCCTAGATTGAGTCATGTGAAGGGCTAGAACTGCAGACAGTTCTCGTCATAGTTGCCTTTCAGAGAAACTCCTGATATGAACAGTGCAGTCAATCTAAACAGGGCAAAACTGCAGTGCATGATGAATGTGTGGGAACTGGGAAGGCTTGTCACAGCTGTCACTGAAACATGAACAAGCTCGTTTTGGTGAACTGACGTTTTATTATTTAAGACATTGCTACAGCCATACGGATTAGCATGTGATCAACCAAGGCTATAACTCCTAATCACTCACAACGGGGGGAGACTGCTGGGGACGGATCTGAAGGCAGAGAATTAGGGATTTTGTGTCTAATCTTTCTGTAGAATAGCAGGCTCTTTGCTCTGTGTTTTAAAAACCTGCCTTTCTGTGTTGCATGTGGAGTGAGAGGTGATCTGTCAGTGCATCAGTGCAATAGGATCTATTCCATATTAAGCCTTTGAATGCATTAAGCTTAGTATCTCTTACACTATGGCTCTGAACCTTAAGTAATACACAGTGTCCCTAGTTTTCTGTAACCTCTATGAGTCCAGGTGGGGGCAGATACTTATACACATCATTACAAAGTATTCTGATTCCCTTCCTCTTTTAAAATGATTATAAAATGGATTAGAAATTCTCAAGACAATGTTTTAAGGGATATTGCACCTGGAGTTATTGGGTCATATCTTTTCCTGATAGCAGGGAGTCTTCTGGTAAATTGTACGCGACTGACTTAGAGCATGTCTTGATTTAGTGACTGACTGCGATGTCTAACTGTGAAAGATAGAAAACACCTGTGCACAGCTGAAGAAAAAACTAAATGCCATGTGGCATATACTAAACGCCATGTGGCATATAATAAAACAGAATGAATGTTGGTTAGACAGGTACAAACATGGCACAGACATGTTTTGGTGGTATCATTTGGTGACATCAAATGGAGACCCCTGTCTAAAGATTCTTAGCAGTTACAGTATAACTCCTTACACTTATACAACACTTATATACAGTACACTTATATTTTTCTGGACTCTCCACTGGACAATCCTTATCCTTCCCCTAGTAGTGAAGTTTATTTAGGCAAGTATGAAACGGCAATATGCCAGCAGTATTTAGTAACCACAACAGAAATGATGAGCTAACATTTGGCCCCACAAGTACATTTTAATAAGAGGGCACTGTACCCCACAAAGACAAAACAGTCATCATCTATGACATAATGCTCTTGGATACGAAAATTTTTAAGCAAAGCAATTCTATACAATATCACATACTGAGTGTCTGTGTTTATGAGCACGTATTAATGCTCAGCTTGTTTTGTTTTGGGGCGATTTAGAATTTACTAGAATGCTGCGGCTTCAGAACAATACAAAACATCTCAATAAAATGATACAACTTTATTGTACAATTTTATTGTCATTGAAACCATATTGTGCATTAAGCAATTGGATTTGATTTTTATTGACAGAATGTGCTGTACAATTTAATTCAAATGGAAACCTTTGCAAAACCATTTCAGGATTTCCAGGAATAAAGATGCATTTTCGAAAGGCATTTGCATTTATACAACTTAAAAAGTTAATATAGTTTGAAAAATATTTTTAAATAAGCTATAAACGTCTTAAACTAAAGAAACTTATGTAACTACTGATATAATGAAAAGATACCAAAGTACTCTAAACTGGCTTCAGAGAAGTCATAAAGTTTTTCATTGCCATTTCAAACATTTATTAAACATTTAATAAAGTTCTAGGCTTTTTCTGTTCACTGGAAAAGACCTCTGTAGTAAACCTTACCGCTTACCGCTTTCCTGAATCTACTTTTATTTGTCTTTTTTTTTATTTACGAAACAAAAAGTAATTCAAGAGTTTAAAGCAGACAGGATTTGAAAGGGTCCCAAAAGTCTTAGGAATGTCCAAATGCATACTGTATATTTAATTCCTTTCTTGTCTTTGTTTCTGTGGCAGTAAGAAAATGCTTAATTTTTAACAATTCTATTCTAAACCTTCCAGTAAGGAACAGAGTTTGGTTGTACTGTAATATTTGCAGAATAGTATCACACTTATATCTGTCCTTTCTATCATATACTGTAAATTGGGCTCTGTGGCTAAGGATCTGCGCCTGTGGCTGGAAGGTTGCTGGTTCAAATCCTGTGGCAGGCAGAGGAATCCTACTCCGTTGGGCTCCTGAGCAAGGCCCTTAACCCAACTGCTCCAGGGGCGCTTTAATAATACTAACGGATTACTTTTCTGGACACTCCACTCAAAGCGCTTTACAGGTAATGGGGACTCCCCTCCACCACCAACATGCAGCATCCACCTGGATGATGCGACAGCAGCCATAGTGCGCCAGAACACTCACCACACACCAGCTCTCAGTGGGGAGGAGAGCAGAGTAATGAAGCCAGTTCATAGATGGGGATTATTAGGAGGCCATGATTGGTAAGGGCCAATGGGAAATTTGGCCAGGACGCCGGGGTTACACCCCTACTCTTTTCGAGAAACGCCCTGGGAGTCAGGAGAGTCAGGACTTCGGTTTTACATCTCATCCGCAGGACGGCGCCTGTTTACAGTATAGTGTCCCCATCACTATGCTGGGGCATTAGGACCCACA
The DNA here is from genome assembly GCF_040954835.1 of Lepisosteus oculatus. NCBI lineage: Eukaryota > Metazoa > Chordata > Actinopteri > Semionotiformes > Lepisosteidae > Lepisosteus > Lepisosteus oculatus. The sequence continues at coordinate 63,901,642 of NC_090699.1, forward strand.
TGGACCGCAGGGTGAGCGCCCCCTGCTGGCCCCACTAACACCTCTTCCAGCAGCAACCTTAGTTTTTCCCAGGAGGTCTCCCATCCAGGTACTGACCAGGCTCACACCTGCTTAGCTTCAGTGAGTTGCAGGGTGATATGGCTGCTGTACAATGGCTGACCCTGTGCTCTGACCCCAAGCTTGTCTCCCTGTCTGTGTGTCTGTGCGTCTCATGGAGAGCAAGCTGGGGTATGCGAAAAGACGAATTCCTAATGCAAGAAATTGTATATGGCCAATAAAGTGATCTGATCTTATATTTCCTAGGGCTATTATTCCATTTTAACAAATAGAAGGCCAAACCTTTCCAATTATTACCCTAGATTAATATTATGCCTTGGAAATACTTCTGTAACTCTATATTAAGAAAGAATCAGTGAACATTCCTCCTCTAGAATGAATACCAATCCAATAATAGTATACCAGAGCTTAACCCATGAGCTGACTGACGGTGCATTTATTCATGCAGAGATAGAATAAAAGAAGGTACAGGAAAAAATAAATTTACAGCTATAAACATACTGGCATATACTGGCAATATAGAAATACTGGCAAATCAGTAGAACTCTGTCTTTAATAGAGTTTGTATTTTACATTTTACATTTATTTATTACCCATATACTAACACACACTCGTGTTGATTCACATATCAGATGCTCACATTATGACTGTGTCAGTGCAGTTCTATACAGAGCATCTCCCTTTTCAGTGAAGAAAGCAAGATCAGCCTTTTAAGGGGTAGAACTGCATTATCGAATAAATAAGCACAGGAGTCCCTTTAGGCAAAAACTGTTTTGAGCAATTTTGTCATTCGACTGACAAACAGGTTTCTTTTTCATTCAAAATCTGCCAGGAGCAATTCCGTTCTTCTGCATGATTCCGAAGTATATCACTCAATGGCTACATCTGTTAAAGATGAAAAAAGCACACTGTGAACTCTACCATGAAACAAACTTCAAGAACCATCAAACTTCATCAGGAGCAAAACCTTTAGTGGGTATGTTTGATCCCATCAGGAATTGATTACTGCTGCTCGTTACAAACCAAATTATCTTCCTCTTCAATCTCCAGGCTTTCAGGTGGCCTTGAATTTTGGAACCTGTGTTTTCGTCTTCAGATTGTATTCCAACAAATTTGATTTATCTCTATGGGCACCGTATGGACTTTCTGTTCCTGTTGTGATTCAGCTTTAATCTAGTTTGTAGCTCATAGTAGCTTAAAGTCTGTGAACAGCTATACACTTGTAAATAGTCTGTAAAGCCAAGGTTTACAAACAGGTACCATGTACACATTTTGAGGGGAATAATATTTTGCAGATAACAGACTTTGTTTTAGAGGACCTCAGTGCTATAGCATCCTGTTCCTTCTTAATATTTCCAGGAAGGACCTTATTTTTGCTTTATTATGCATAAACAGGAAGCTCTGTTTAGCTATGGTGGATGCCACAGAGAACAAAGGACTATATTGGCAACAGATTGTTTCTTTGTCTCGAGGGCTGAAAAGATGCATATTTCTACTTGTGCTATATTGATGTGTGCTATGAGTTTATCAGATATTAGAGTGCACAAATGTTCTGCTGTGTTATCTGCCTCATGTCATTATTCTGTAGGAGGTAGTGTCTTTCTAATAAGATGCTCATCTTACTTAAACAGTCGTTAAGTTGAATTCAGCATATATGGCAATTTTCAAACTGGATGGAACTTTGCACAAGATGCTTGTTACTTTTTAATAGATTTCGTAGCTGAGTGTACAAAGAACTTTTATCATGCTCATTTTTGTTTCCAAAAAAAAATTAAATAGTAAATTGACATTTGAACAGCTTTCTGCTAGGTGCGAGATCTTTTGTGTCTACAAAATAAAGAGGTGTTTTCCTCGTTTAAAAAAATCTAAGCATTGTGCTACGAATCTGATGAATCTATATTAACGGGTCTTCGTGTTTCCTTCCTTCACAAACCAACTTTGCTTAAAAAGCCATTATAAAAGAAGAAAAAAATGAGCCTTCATCCTCAACAGCACGATGCATCCATAGGAATCAATGATGTGTGAAAATATTGCACCAAGGAACAGAAACCTGGGTGTGAACATGTAGCTAATATGTACAGAGACATATTGCCAGTCAGCCAAGACCAAAGGAGGTTTCTATTCATTTTCTGACAGAACAATATTCATGCTAGCGAATCAGAATGTATCACAAGTTGCCAGAAACCATTCATCAGGGCCCTCATGGAAGAGGCCTGTCAGCCAGGTTTGTAGGCCCCAAGCCAGGTTGTCAAGTTTTGGGCTGGCAGCCAGTCTGTCATGGTCTTGGGCTGGTATCCAACTAGTCACTTTGAAGTTAACGGGTTAGCCAAATGGTATGCTGGGGTGGCCTATCAGCTCAGAAATAATATACCGCACTGAAAGGTCGTGAGTTTTGAGACTAATCTGGCAGCTTTGGTATCCATAATAACAGCTAAGACAGAAGTTAAAAATCTCTAATCTCGTTCAAGATTTGTTTTGATTTAACTTTCCATTGCGTGTTGTTTTCATTATACAATTCAATTAGTTGTTTAGAAGATTTTCTTTTTGTATGATTAACTAGACGTAAGTGGTCATTTTGTCAATATAACAATGCCTTTATTTAATTAGCATTGCAATAAATATTTTTGTCATTGACCCTTTGCTTATATATTAAAGTTTTTAGTGATTGTGCAATACACTGGGATCCATTGTGGAGTCATATAAATAAGTGATATGTACTAGCCAGAAGGAAAGATTATGAATATGACGTGATTTAACATATAGGATGAACTTTCTCAGGTTACAGCCAGCCCTCTTGTTCCATCTATGAGATACAGAGTATTTGTGCACTTAACAGAGGGAAAAAGTATTGTATCTACTATAAAGATGTTGGCTGTTAAAATAAACTACTAGGTTATTTTCTTTACTGAATGAAGCCATTACACAGACACTTTTCAATGAAAGTGGAACGCTTGTCACTTCTGAGGGCGTTGGCCACACTTCCTGCCAGGCTACCCCAGGTGTAGCCTTAACTTATCACAGCACACATCCTGTCGTGTGTTATTTGTTACTTACTTAGCTAAAATAGTGAATACTAGCTGAAATTCTCACAAAGCATAGTGCATTGACCTACAGAGGTGGCTAGTCCTGTCTTTGGAAGTCCCAGTCAGACAAATTAAGTTTTTATAGTATTTACTGTAAGCGGGGGAATTTAGAACACATAATAAGAAAGAAGACAAAAAGGCGGATTTTCAGATTTTCTTGCTTGTTTTGGTAAATAAATAATCAGTTGTTTCTGTATTTTCCACTCCTTACCTATAGTGAAATTATGACCATTGATATTGGGAAGATACAATGGATCCCTGTGCAGGACCATAGGTTACGTCAGCCTAGTTTGTTCAGTTAAGTATTGTAGAGACCCTACAACTCTCAAGGATCATAGTTGGCCAATCCCATGTTATTTTCACTGAATAAATTGCCGAATTTATCAAAATTTACACGTGTTCAGGGTTTGCCTCCTTCATCTACAACAAATACTGTACATGAAGCTATCACAAATACAAGTTTTAAAACTTAAGGATAAACTGTTACATTTAACTAGTACACAAATTTGCTTTGTGAAAATATCTCATGCACAACAGATGTTTCTCTAATCACTGTTTGTGATCTGCAGTCCAAAAATCATCAACCACCTTAGTCACGAAATTTTGCTTTAAACTAACATTATATAATTCTAAAAAATATTTAGGTTGTTAAGCTACAAATTCTGACAGTTCTTTTTTTTTTTTTTTTGGTCATACGTTATCCTGTTATTTTCATTCAGACCTGTACATGTGCATTAAATCCAAACAGAAAAGGCCTGGCAGCAATACTAAAACTGTATTAGAAATGTCATCTGGGTATGAGCCGTAAACAGAAATGAGATTCTTAATATAACACAGTCTGCTTTAATATCCGAAAAACTGTGTTTAAGAGATTAGGTGAACTTTACAATTTGTACAACAGGTTTGTTCTTAAACTTTAACCTGTATATTAGTTTGATGTATTTGGTGCTAAAGTTGTACTGCGTGTGTAAACACCTGTGAATTATTTTGCCTACCTACTATGCCAAGTGAACTTTAGCAATTAGCAAGACTTGATCGGTACAGGTTTTCATAAACAATTGTCAGAAGCCCATGGCGTTTTCACATTGTCATAAAAATATGTGTTTGCTCATTCCAGAAAACCATAATAATTCATAAGATGTTTTTTACAATACATAGTTACTTAACAGTATTCCACATGCTGCACTTATGTTAACTTAAGAAATGGGTTTAAAACCAGTGAAAGTCAGATGATGTGATCTGTTATGCCGAAAAATATTATAAAGGCTTGTCAAATATTCTCTTGCACTGAGCCTGATTTAAAAATGGTTTGTATTGGTACTGAATTGTTTTCAATCATAGGCTGAAAAAATATCCAAAGGTTTGGGAGTGTTTGTAATTTTAGAACAGTTTTGTTTGCAATGAATGTAACATAACATAAGTCCACAGAGTACTACTTGAATGGGTGGAAACAGTGAAGTCCCTTCATATAGATACTAGTTTTGAAGCCTATGTTCTTTAACAACCTCTAGACAATCTACAAGGAAGTTAAAGTGAAGATGCATTCCTTAATTAAAACTGTTGCCACAAATGGTTTTTCTGATATTTTAATTGCCCGGCTTTGAAAGTTTAGCAAAGCCACTCTGTATAAGTCAAATGGCTATTTCATTTTGTATCTTCAGTGAAGGAAAGGCTTTATTTTGAGCCAAACACAAGTAGTTCTTTTTTATTTGTGACCTTACATTATCGTGTTATTCTACTGTATGAGGTGCTTTTACTTTGAAATTCACATGAACAAAGATCATTTTAAGAAGAAAATAGAATGTGGAGTTTAATCAGACCTGACATTTTATTCTGTACCCCCCCAAATATTTTTTTTAAATTCAGACAGCTTGCCAAAAAATTCGTCATCTTTTTTTTTTTGGATTACCAGAGCCAAATCAATCTTTTTCACTTGATCTGTTTCAGCTCCTCAATTACAACTGCCAGAATTGTTCTTTAAGGGCAGCTAACCTGGGAAATCCTTGACATAGGAGTGTTTAATGCCTGGTTTAAGAATAATCAATTAGTTCTGTATTTAAAAAGGTGTTGTGCATTATCTACATTTGAACAATACTTTCTACCTGACTCAGTATACCCTGATTTTAAGTCTTTCATGTGAATGTCTCTCATAGAGGGTTTTTCTGCTTTGATAATAACTTTTGAACCTTTTGTTTCTCCCAGGAAACAGGACATTTTTAATTGCAATCACCAGCCCTGGAACAAAATGTGTTGTGTGATTGATTTAGTCATGGGTCAATTTCTGTCAGTATCTCCTATATATAGATACTTGGTAATCGTGTCCAGTATCAGTGTAGGAAAAATATGCACACAGTATCATTCTTAGCATCGTGACTTCATTTTATAGGGCAGCATCTAGTTGGAATTTTGTCTAGAAAGAGCTGTACTTTATGGTTTCTTAAAGTGAATGTTCATCGCAAATTGCCTTTAGGCATTATTGAGAGAGCCCTTTTGCATTTTTTAAAGCAGGTGATTTTGATTTTATAAACCTCAGAAACATGGAGGGGCGGTGTTTGACAGTGAAAGCCGTTATAAAATTATTCAAATAGAAATGAGATGTTATATATCACCTTTATTCTTATATAGGTTTGTTTATTGAGGTTAGATGGGAATATACTGTACAGTATATACACTGTGGCAGACATCTTGCTGCTTTCTTTTGCACATTGTGTTATAAGCTGTAGCTGTCCAAAAAGAAATTTAATTTAATTTATTTTAATATATTATTTAATTTATATGATTCCATATACAGTATATATTTCCATTTATCTAGTCGCAAGTGAAATCGCTTTCTGTGGCACATCAAACTACAGTAACTACTGCACATTTTCAGTCCTTGTAACAGATGATCATGTTTTAAAGCAAAGAAATGCTTGAAGAAGTTACAACCCCTAAACACTAACATGCCTCTGGTTTTCTGCTGTATGCTTTTGTAGGCACTCTGGAAACTGGAAGTGTAGGCAACAGTCAGAATGAATGAATCCCCTGATTGAAGTCTGTGTTTCATTCAGTTTATCTCAGCATGCAATCTAGATGTCAGAGCCGGAGACAAATCCATTCCCAATACCACTGGTAAGTTAAACCATATTAGACTTCAGTGCATTCAATATCTCTGTACTGATGCACAATGACTATGCACATCTAACAATTTTACATCAGTACCTCATATACATCATGTTATTCGTATTTATGTAGTGTGCACACAAGTGCGTTGATTTCTTTAGAAGTATTTTCCCTACAAAATATTCAAACTGATCTCAAGTCAAGAAATGCCAACATTAGTTCCAACATTATTAAAAGTTTGTAGAAATGAGCCATTCAAAAATACATGATTTTAATTAACACATGAACAGTGAAAGATATAACCCTGCCCTTCTTGAGTAATCAAGAGTGCTTGTTTATCTGCATGATTGTTTGATTAATTGGTTGATCGGCATGATGATATGTTCTGCTCCAGCAATCAGCAGACTATGCTATATAAAACAGACACTGGCTCTGTGAAGGACAAAAAATATCCTGGGAGGCAGGAGGTCACCACACAGGCCCAGGAACATCATTCCACGTAACCTGCATAATCATTTTCAGACTGCTGCAGCTTTAGGACAAAACTTCCAGGGAGCAATTACGAACGCAATACATGCACCAACAAATGCTATTTTTCCCTTAACTGAAGACAATATGTGGAGTTATCATGGTAAATGTACAAGTATTATATTTCTTAATTTTCTTCAATACAAATAGTGCATAGTACTTTATATTGAAAAAAATGAGTGCAATCTAATCTCATTTATTGTATTTTAGATCAAATTTACAGGATTTAAAGTACTATCTTTTTTCAAAGAGAACCTACTGTATTATCCAATTATGACCAGGTACTGGTCCACAGCACTGGACCACTACTGTGATTACTACAGCAAGCCTTTGGTGCTTACATCAGCAAGTTCAGTCTTACATTCTGTATGGGTGCTATGTATTCAGTGACATAGCACCCATATCATGAACTCCCAATCACCCAATACATTGCTCTTGAGATGTCTGTGTGATTTTTCTATAGGTGTTACATTTTATTTCCATCTTTCAAAGACATGCTAGCTAGGTCAGGCTATTGCAGCTTGTCCCTTTCTCTGTCTCTCATGTCTCTGCCTTCTCTGTCTCCAATGTCCCATAAAGGCTAAAGTGCTCAGTTACTCTCGGTCCTGCCTTGAACCCCAGAGTTTACCTGGAAAAGCTCCTGGTTCCAAAAATTATATTTTTTCTGATAATGGATCGATAGATCCATTGCACACATACTGTACATATCTTCATTGTAGCAGAAACAAGCTCTGGAGCAGCACTTAGTCATGCCTTCACATGACTTGGATTTGCTTTAATCTAAATATGTAAACATAGTTGTGTATATAGTCAAATATTGGTGAAGTACAGTTGAGTAAGGTTTGTAATTCTAACGTACACTGTGGAAAGTTATGTAATCTTTAAGCGCAGATGACATTTTTAAATGTTTTTTTGGGAAAAAACACGCACTGTGTCATCTCTATTAAAGCTGGGGCCAGCTGTGTAGGTCTGCTGTTACTCTTACTTTCCAACATCTATAGGAAATATACTGAAATATACTGAGTGCAGCCTATACTTTAAGCAATGGCAGCCAAAACTGAGATGTACTGTACACACATCTTTTTGGTGTTGCCTATCGACTGACAAGCTGTAGAGGAAAACCCACTCTAGTTGAAGCAGCAATAAAAGCATTATTTGGTAACTCATGCTGAAAACTATGTCAAAAAAAGTTTTGAAGAGGCCGACGTCTATGTTTTTACTATTTGACTAAATCTGTTGACTTGAGTGTGCATCCCTCTAGTACAATAGGATATTACTCAGTCTTCTTTGCTATAATGGAGTTTTCAATTTTGGATGTTTTTATAAAAGCAAGGCATCCCTGTTGACTTGTTTTCATAAAAATAAAGCATGAACAAAAAAACAAACTAAAGTGAATCTGATAGTCATGTTATGCAAGTATTTGCTAGTTATTACTTTTCAAGTCAAAATATATAGGTCCTAAAGTTGGTTTTATTCCACGTGTGACTTTCTGTTGCATTATTAGCAACTCTGTTTGTGTGGGTACTGTATATATTGTATGTGGGCGTGAGACAGGAAGAGAAAAGAAGCAGATTTGAACTAATGCTACAACAAAAGGAAGCTGGTATTTTTCCACTAACATTGCCACCAACTGCAAAACGTGTGCCACAGTGGCCAAATGAAAGTTCATACATCTAAACACGGAAGATCCAGAGGAAACCACAAGCACTTATGTGTGCTGAATAGAAGGACATCTTATTGTTGTGCTAATGATTCACAGACACAAAGGGTTTTGTTTTTCTCAAAATAAAATTCTTGAGAGTTTTACAGACCTAAAACAAAGGGAAGGTCAAATGAATTGAGTTTGCTATCAGACTGAAATTCAGCTTGTTGCTTGGACTACATAATGATCTAGTATGTTGAGAGCATGCACTTCAATTGATCATCTGCTTTTACAGTAGGTGTGATAGGTATGGTGTTTTTTTTTCTTTTTTTTTTGTGCCCAGGCTGTGTTTCTTTACACTAACAGTGTATAACCACAAATACAACATTGCATGAAATTCAGTCTTTCAGTTGTATGCTGACACACTATTTGTTGTGTCAGTTTATAGTGAGGAGCTTTACACAAATAAAAAGGAGCTACCCCAGCGTGGAGATGCTGTAATATTGAATTTAAAAGAGCTTTGAAATATATTTCACTACTCCTTCAAGTTATTTTAGGTAAAGGTGATAATCTGATTATCTAAATCAGAAATACACCGAGCATTCTATGTTCATATTTGGTCATCTTTCCCTCACATTATATATATTCAGATATAAATGTCCCATGCTACAAATATGTTACTGGTGGAAGCCACAGCACCATTTATATTACACTCCACACGAAAGCGCATTACAGGTAATGGGGATCTCCTCCCCCACCACCAGTGTGCAGCCCCACCTGGAGGATGCAATGGCAGCCAGAGTGCACCAGTCTGTTCGCCACACACCAGCTCTCAGTGGGGAGGAGAGCAGAATGAAGAAGCCAGTTCCGAGATAGGGCTTATTAGGAGGCCATGACTTGTAAAGCCGAGTGGGGAATTTGGCCAGGAGGCCGGGGTAACACCCCTACTCTTTTTGAGAAACACCCTGGGATTTTTAATGACCACAGAGAGTCAGGAGCTCAGTTTTACATCTCATCTGGTAGGAGGTGTCGCATCCAGGTACTGCCCAGACTCAAATCTGTATAGCTTCGCTGGGTTGCCAGTTGTGAGTTACACTGCGATATGGCTGCTTATACTTCTACGATGAGATATAGTACCATTAGGAATATATTTTTTACCTCTGATTGAGTATGGGGCTCAGTTACTCTCTTTGTGGCAATAATCTTTAGCCTTATTCAATAGACTTTGCCATTTACTTTTAACAGTAACATCACTAAGCAAATCTGCTTTAAACTAGCTCAGATTTTGTTTGGCACAAGCTTACTGTATATCACAGCTTTAGTGCAGGAAAATTACAATCTGATTGTGACTGAAGTTGCTCAGTTATTACATTTGCTTTACATACAGTGCTTTCAGCTGATATGAGAGGTCCGGAAAAAATACTATTTGCTTCTCCTTTTACTTCAAAATACACCTTTATGTGGGTGTACTGGTTAACAGGCAAATGCGACTGTAATTAAAGCAAGTGCTCTTGAGTCTGGTTTGTGTGAAATTGGCACTTTGCTTTAATCACATGCTAAGATGAAGGTCTGACTCAGCAAATGGAGTAGTTACCCTACATTGCAGTCAGGTATTTCGAGAACAAGCTCTCATATATTCCATAAATCAGGCTGGATTTATTCCTTAGAAAAAAAAAAATGATGAACAAAGCCTACAGATTGCAGAGGGCGGAGGAGGTCCACCTGGATAAACAGACGGTTAATAACTGGTTCTAAAGTGGATCTGGCAGAGAAAAGGGGATCCCAAGGTACTGGTAAAACGGCTTGTAGATGAAGGCGAATCTCTGTTGGATTAATTCTTACAGAATTAGCAGATTAAATTGTAGCGTATTGTAGCTGCTCTAATGTCAGAGCACCAGTCCTGCTGAGAGTGCTGCCTCGAACAGCCTGTCTAATGGGTTGATTGCCCAGGGGAGTGACTGCCTGACTGAAAGGGAATTGGCCTAATTGATAAGTGTCCCGACTGAGTTTGCAGGGGGCTGGTGGAAGGCTGCATGGGCTGGTTTTCCCCTAGCCTGGGCCGGACACAAGACAGAAACACCACCCTGGCACAGCGCAAGCATCTTAGATGTGCAGTTTTTGTTTCTTTCAACGCAGAGATGAGGCAACACTCAGCTAGCCTGTGACTTTCACTGTGGACCCCTTTCTGATCGCACCTTGCTAAATGCCGATTAGGAATCGTAACTGCATCATGTCTAGTCAGTAAAAGGTCGGTGTCCCAGCTAATGAAAGATTGCGATTTTCCAAATACAAGAACATTGTGAATTTGTTTTAGTTATAAGTGCCAGGTTTCTTTTGATGCTCAGTATATTAAGAAAGAATAAGAAAAAAAAAGATTTACTGGTAAAATATTGTTAAGTAATGAAAAAATAATAAAGTAATGCAGTATTCAATAAACAAAATTACACTTTCATTTTTCTACTACCTGTCTTTTACAAGATTTTGCCAAGATACAGTTTTTTTTATCTTGCTAATGTGAAAGGTTACTACAATGAAACATGGTAATGTCAGGTCTTAAGAAACAAACACAAGTTAGCGTCTGTTTCTCTATCAATAGCAGGTAATTAAGCTACAGAAAAACGTATATTATAAAGTACAGGTGCTTAATGGGTACTTTTTTTACAATCATGTACAGTAACTGTCAAAATGGAATTAAAATAATTTTTTAAAAATGGTTAACTTCCTGCATCTAACAATTTGCCAATGTTTTGCATCCACAAAATTGTTAATGATCCAATCCCATTTTCATCTTCTGATTAGTTCTGTGTGGTCTTAAAACGCAGGCCAGGCTCCATCCCAGACCTCCAAAGTTATGAGACTTTTTCAACTACCTTTTTGGATGAACATTACTGCTAAAATTTACTGCATATTACTTTCTTCGCAAAATACAGTAAAACCCATTAGTACTAAGTCATAAAATAATAGCTTTATGAGGCTAGACTGCAGTTTATAACTATATGTGTCATTTTTTGGACTGTTGCATTTTATGGTGCTTTTTTTACATCTGTAAACAATAAAGAAGAGACTGCTTCCTGTTCATATAAGGCTTATGATGCCATTCTGTTGTAATCAATTTTAATTAAGTAAATAATTAGTGGCAGTCTTTGGATACTTACATTTCAAATAAGGTTGCTCCACTCTTACTAATAACAATAATAATGATACAAATTTCTATACAGATCGTTTTTATTAGTTTAAAAATAAGATTGTTGTCAGTAATAGGCCACAGAAGGACTATAGTTCTGATTTGATCCAGACCCAGATTAGGAATTTCAGTCCTATTTATAGAAGCTGTTTTATAGCCTTATCCACTCTCATTTTACTCTAGCACTTTATGTTTAAACTATTCTATTTTATCCATTATTCTATAGAACTCATGTCTTTCTACATTTTTTTTTAGGAATGAAGGACATGCATAGAAAATATACTAAGGATATAATGCACTTTAACTTCAGTGTACCTATTGTGTAATAGTTCAGCCATTACAACTTTCTTCTGCATAGCACTGTGATAACAAAGATGAATCCTTTATTAATATATTCCAAAAACAACATGTTTTACATGTTATACTCTATATTTCTTTTCTGTTTTACATTTTGCGGTAATTCTTAGTGAATCCCTCTGCATACAATAACCTGAATTATACTTTGGTATCTATTTCTACTGTGAGGCATCTGTGACTTTGGTTTTCCAGATGTTTGTGACTCCCTGTTGGTTTAAAAAGGAATGCGACCTTGGGTAATACATACTGTATTATGTGTATTAGTGTTTACTCTGTATACGTATAGTATATCCGTTTATGTTTATTCACACACTAGGCAAAATATTAGGAACCCATAGTGATATGAACCCTCTCTCAATGGGTTCTTGACAAGGAACATGTCAGACTTCCAATGCCTTCCCTGGCTCGAACAATCTTCAGATCTCAAGCCCACCAAAAACCAGTGAAACTGGTAGGAAATGAGGTTCAGTCTCACTCACTACCACATGTGAAGACAAACATGCTTAGAACTATGAGATACAACTGGGCTGCAAATATTTCAGAACCGTGTGGAATACAAGCCACATCATGTTTAAGTTACTCATGAAAAGGCCTCACACCACACAGTCATTGGGGGCATGTGTACTCTATGTAATATAATACCTGGTGCATATACATACTGTACACACATACTGTATACTGTATATGACCTTTATAATAGTAACAGACAGTAAAGATTCCATAATTATGTAAAGTAGATTTTAATTTGTTATAGATTATTCTTTTTCACCAGCCCTAAAATCAACTGGTTCCAAATGACCATTTTTGTCTACATTTAAAAAAGGAATCTGAATTTTCAGCTCTGTCACTTTATTTGTAAAGGAACAGGTAAAGATTTTTTCCCCGCTGAAAAGAAAAGAGACGCAACATTTCGGCCGAAACTTTGTCTCTATTTTCCTTTTAGCACGGGATAAACCTTTATTTTGATCTCTGCTTCTAAAGCTTCTCTTTGTTTGTAGTCCACTAAGAGATGAAGGCCTGTGCAATATAACACAAGAGAGCAAAGTGCAGGTTTTGTTACCTTTCTTGTAGTTCTGTACACTTTCACACAGAACCTTTCTTGTTCAGCGGATCTTTGTCTGAGGGATCTGGGTGCCTCGCATGGTCGGCGAGCGTTGGCATTTCTTTCCCTGCTATTTCTAATTCTGAGCAAATGGTTGAGCTTCCCTGAAATTCTGGAAAAGGATTGAGAGCTCAGATGTATTTGCCGCAGGGCTGGAAAAACCTTAGCCAGCTCTTCTGTGGCAGTCCAAACTTTAAACCAACTCCCATAGAAATCGGTGGCTGCAGGCCAGCTGCCCCATTCTGTTAGATTAAGCAACCCACAAACCAGGTGACATGGCTAACGTCAGTCTGAGCCTGCCAGGTTTAAATTAGATTACCTGTGGACTTGCAGCTTATCTGATAAATTTGCGTCAACATTTATGTGGATCTGAGAAGAAGGTACCAAATTATTAGCTCGTGGGAGGTTTTTCATTCATGATCTTTCACACATTATAAAAGCAATAAGATGTTTAAAAATGCCATCTGTGGATGTAATATTTCTATCATTCTTAAATATCGAACTATATTTTGAAAAATGCTATATGAATTTTTGTATTTCCTTAGGAACCTTAAAGGAAATGTATTCACCTGACACATGCTGTTTATTTTAGACAAGTGCAGGGCTTTGTACTGTGTGCAGGTAGCAACAATATAATAAAAAATTAGAAACATTGAGCTAAAACAGGTTACTTAGACTTAGGTGTTTCTGTACATCATTTATACCCTCTAGACCATGTGGGGAATTAATTAATAAGGCAAGCAAAATGTTAAGGGACATAGTTAAAAGCGTAGTATCTAAATAAAGGGGGGATAGTATGTTAAAGTTGTAGAATGCACCAGTAAAAAACATGTTTAGAATATTGTGTACAATGTTGGTCACTACTTTATAGAAAATAGAGCTTTTTAATCTGTAAAGGATTCCAGAGAAGAGCAGCCAGATGCATTATGGGACTTAAGGAATGTCCTACACTGACAGGCTGAAGGAACTGAACCTTTTTAGTCTTTAAAAGAGGTCATTATGAAGGAACTTGACAGAAGAATTCAAAATCCTTCAAGTTACTGACAAAGTTAAACCAGCAAAAAGCTTTAGAACTTCAAAACAGTGAAATATGAACCTGAGAACACAAGTGGAATGTACTGTACTTGGAAGTGCATTCAAGAAAAAGAGGCGCTTTGTTACTCAGAGGGTTGTGGGTAAAATTTGGGTTACTCATACTGTACTCTGCACAAAGGCACCCCAGCTTGAAATCAAGAGATATGAAGTATCAACACTTACTGTCATAACACCATGTCACCTCTCACCCAAAACAATGAGAAAAAAATCTCACAGTGGACTACATTATATGCTTTTTGATGCTTTTGATAATTAATCTGAGACAGATAATCTGATTAGAGTGCCACAAAGGCACCAATTACAGTGGCTCTTGATTTAAAACTCCTATTTAATCTTGCAATACACAGCATTATATTGAATTAAATATAATATAATAGCAGACTATAAAAAGTAAGCCTCTTGAATTGCTGAACTAGTAAAAGTGCTCGTTGTGAGCACTGGTTGATCTCTACGACGTCACCTGTTTAAGCTTGGGTTGAGCAGGCGTTGCTGGTTTGAGCTGAGAAGCAAAGGTACAACCAGGGCTTCCAGCGAAAGGCTGAGTCTTTTCACCATACGCGAGTGCCATGTCGCTGTGAGCCGAGATGTAAGGGCACAGCAGACGATTCCAGATCGGGTGGGCATATGTAATAAAAACAGTCAATTCTATTATTTTAAGTGACTCATTAAGGGTATCACATGTTGATATTACATATGGGTAAAGGATTTTCTTTGTGACTAGTCAGGTGCAGTGTTCCCAAATCGAATTAAATATTCTCTGTTTGGAAAACTACGAGATAGACAAGGGTATCATTATTCTGTATATGCTGCATACATAAAACATTAGCAATGCAGACAGTACACTGCAACTCTGTTAACATGCTGGAAGAGCAGATTTTGCCAAGATTTTCTTTGCTCAGTACTGACTGTCTGATCATATTTAAATTTACTTTAAAAATTCTTTCCAGATGTCTCCACCATAATTCACGTTTATTTGTTAATTTATATATGGGGAAGTGTGGGGGGGTGAGGTCATTTAGCAAGAGGCATCTTATTGTTTCCTAACCTCTGCAGTGTTCAGGCTCTGTTCACCAATTTAAAGGTCAGTTGAACAGACAGCCAAAGTCATCTCTTTTCTCATCCTCTTTAAAGATAAATATCTTCCTTTAACCTGTGGGATTTTAGACTTAGCCCTTCAACGAGACAAGTTTAGTTTTAGTCATTTTTAACCTAATTATTTTGTTAAGTGTGGTGAAATACGAACAGGGATTCCCAGCCAGTCCTGCCAAGTACTAATGTTTCGTATTTTTTTAACTAAAATTAATTCCAGTCTGACTCTGGTTTGATTTTTGTTCTTTGTTATGAGGACACGGAAGGAGATGCCAGAAATAAAAGGGAAAGAGTAAAACTTGGATTCCTTGATGTATTATTCCAAGTATTTTAGCTACATATCATTTATACATCGGCTGGCTGGCCTATATATTTTCCCGATTTTATTTCAGGCATGCTTCATTCATCTAGGGGCTAGGGCCTTTCATGTGTTTTTAAGATAAACTGTGTGCAGACACCAAGAAAGGATTAAAACCAGCAGATGCCATGCCTTGAGCAATTTTCAGATGTGATAAAGGTTAGGGCTGCATTTGATGTCAGCATTCTTATTTGGAACTTCTAAGTTTGTGTGCCTGCCTTATCATTTGCCAAACAAAAAGGAGAGAATTACACCATTGTTCTTCTAAGTTTGTGTGTAAACGGTTTGTGTGTGTCTCTCCCGTCTGGAATGCTTTCAACATGCATATGGTTTCTAGATACCTTTCCTTTTCACAAATTCATGTCATTGCCACATGTAAGAAGTAGGTATCTTTTTTGAAAGGATACAGCAGATTTTTAACATTTAAAAAATGCTACCTATCTTTTTCTGAAATGGTTATCACTCCTGGATTAGTGCATCGAACGAACAATGTAGCCCCGTATAAAAATATTAATTTTAAAAACAAGGATCAGCAATGTAAATACATTTGTGATTTTTATACTGCCCCTTTTGAGAAACGTTGCAGAAATTTGGTGAATTTAGAAGCAGGTCATTAAGTAAGTGTTTGTGATTCATACATTGTATGAGGTGCAACCAAACCTTTTTTGTAATGAAAGCAGGTGATTAGGGACCTTAGCCGATTGTCACAAATTCCTTATATTGCATGTGCAAATTGTAAACCTTATTTAAGCACCGGAACATGTGTGACAACTGTGCTGCAGGTAACCATAACTTCAGTCAAGTATATCTGTCACCTACACAGCAATGCCACAGTTATTCATTGATGGGCATAATCAGGTTCTTGATATCCTTCAAACTGGAGTGCACCAACAAGCTGCTGTAAACCATTTCAGATGCCGTATTGCCAATCCTCACATTAATGAGAGGGTATGTTAAAAGATGTCCATGGGCAACGATGTCAGCACAAGGCAGATGGATCAGGGTCACGCACCTCAGTAATTCTATGCAGATGCCAGTTGCAGGAGCCAGAACATGCCAATGGGATAACCTCTTTGATGGGCAGATGTTTTGCATCATCGATATGAATGGTGACAGTACATGACTGTCTTGCACTGACAGTTCTCCATGCCCCTCCCCAAACACACACACACACACACAGGAGAATGATATGGAGAACCTTGGGCTTGCATGATTGATGTGTATACGCTGTTTCCAGGAATGCTTCACCCAGTGTAAACTTAGTCGTACCTCACCAACACCACCATTTGCCATTGCATACAGCTTCATTTATGGGAAATAGTATATAGCAATATTATAGAACATGGCATCATTAGGGAGCTTGGTCTAACGAAATTAACTGAATTGTTACTGTTTTGTTTAAATGTATTTTTAGTTCCCTTTGAGCAATGCTAATAATGTCTCATGTGGCTGTTATTTTCAAACTGTGATAAGTTAGAGATATTGGCCTATAATGCACTGTATTGGTCTATAATGCACTGTCTATAATGTTGTATTTCAGGCATCTTCATACTGTAGTTGTGGTACTCTTCTGTACTGTCCTATAATCAGCTGTAGCTTTGTACAGTTAATCTTCTATGTTGTATTGTTAGTGTATGTCATCCATGACAAATGTATCTGAGGTATAATTGAATAATAGTAGTGATCGATAATGTCCAACGTAGTTTTAATTTGGCAATGATAGTGATGTGTACAGCTGTTTCTGTAGTTGTGCTCCAAATCATTAATGATATTCAGATATAATGTGCTGACCTGAAATGATGGCAGTCTATAATATAATGAACTGAAGTTGCCATCTAAGAGCATACAGTAATTTTAATTTACAGTAGTAATTATGGTGCTTTCTGTACTTAATGGAGTCTTAATGCAGTAATGATAGTGTGTAATATGGTGAATTTGTTATTATTCAGTCTGTTCACAAAGATTTGTAGTTATAATTCACAAATGATTCCTAATGTACTGAAATACAGATGTGAGCCTGCAATGACAACTAAGGTTTATTACATAATTGTAGGTATAATGATATTCATGAACTAAAGATAGATGTTGACAATGTTTCTATTACAGTTATTGTTCAGTAAAGACAGCAGTGTGTATTATACATAATTGTAATTTAATATTGATTCATATACTGTGACAGAATGCATTGCATTATAAAGTAAGAGTAACTTATATAACCTTTAACGGTAAAAATGAGTCTACATGTATGTATTGTTTTGTACGTCAGCAATAGTGGTTTATCATTTAAATTTTAAACTGATATATTTGTCAGTGTGTCATGGAAAGTGTTTTTCACACAATAATGTAAAGTACTGTATATACATGTTATGCATATACACAAATGCATAAGTTTAGGCATTGTGGCCAATCAGGACTTAAAACGCATGTTATTTATGAGCAACAATTTACTCAAATCTCCCACTAGTGTTGTCTTTTGTTATAACAGTTTTGACCATTTAGCCATTTAAATTAAACAAAATTTTCAAAAACAATCACAGCATAGAGCTCACCTATATATTAGCAGTACATCTGAAGCACTGTAGTAGCTCATCAGCCTCTTTACTAATGAGTTTGCATTGATTCATTATCAAGGGTTCCTTTTCACTAATGTTTGTATCTTAAAGTGTCTCTGAGAGATACATTATTCCTCCAATTGAATAATTTCTGTGGAAAATGGGGAGCATAGTGAAAATAGAGCATACACGTTCAGGTAATCCATATTTCAGAGCTAATAAGTATACAACTCTTCCCTGTTAACTGACTTGTCAAACAGCTTGGTTTGACCACTATAGCCAGTCATTTGGCATCTGCAAATTGGAATTTTATACAAAAAAATGTTCTTATGTAAAATCTTCACAAAAAAGATGCACATTTAGAATAAATGTCTTTTAATCACTTACAAGTTTGTGAAATTCAAGCTTGTTTACTCTGAAAAGGTCCCATTTACAGTGAGGTATTGTATAAAGCTAGGTTATGTTAATGCTTCAGTATTATTTGCTATTCATTTTTTTTCACGATTCTCATTGCACGAAGTTCAGGATTCAAAAAAGGCTAAAAACCATTGTGTCAAAACAAACTCATGAGAACAGCATTCACCCCATCTCATTACCTCAAGACCAGCATGTAAAGAAAACAACAACAAAAGAACACAGAGGTCAGTTGTCCCTAAACGACACAGAAGTTACAGTAACTCAAAACCCTCATCCACAATACGGAATGCATTCTGGACCGCAGGCTCTAGCTGACCGGAGGAAAAGCAAACATGTTTAAATTCAAATTTGACCACTAATAAGACACCACAAAATAAGGGCACCACACAACACATTCAAATTTGAAACAGTTTTATTATTACTTGAAGATCATTTACATAAGTTCATGTTTTGTTTTTTTACCATTTGGATCTCACATTTCTGCATTACACACACACACACACCAGAGCTTCGTCAACTCCTGCAGAGGCGCCCACTACAGGAACTAATCCAAAATCTACATTCAGCTTCTTGGATTAAGGCTGTTTTGTTACACATCTGCACGGCACTGTGCTCATCAACTGCCCCCCCCATTCCTGTTGAAGATCAGAACAGCTATATTAAAATTGAAAGGGAGCTTCCAAAATACCTTTTCTCCACCTGACCTTGACTCAAAAGTGTGCACAATACTGAAATCTCATTTTCTACATATGCCAGAATTCAAATGCAGATGCGTACTGCATCTTACTATGCAAACCTTTAATCAGAGAATTAAAAGTTAAAAAGAAGAATCATCAATGTGATGTGATGAAACATCAGTTTCACAACAAACCAATGTTAACTGTTGATCAGATTTCACCTTTAACTCCCCATATAATACAATTTTGGCTTCTTTGGGTATATTGTATGTCCCCAGCAAAACAAAATAGTTCACGTCTAGAGAGAGAGAGTGTTCACTGCATTAGAACATTCACAGAAGCAGTGTTATAGTAGTTTCCTTACAGTGTTTAGGATGTGTGGATTTAACTGCTATGAAGCTGTTTTAGGATTCTAGGAGGACTTCATTTACGAGGGTCATAGATGATAGGTTAAACTCCAAATAACTGCCAGAAAAGATGAATACAAACATTACATAAGAAAGCTACATTAGTCTCAGTCATTTAATTGCACAAAGGGAAACCATCAAAATACACTGACTTCAGAAGTATTCTAGCTTGCCAAAGCCTGTTTCACCCTTTGTTGATTGAATAACAATTTACCAGATATTTTGGCAACAGCTGTTGCTTCAGAGCCAAGCTGGAGCAAATAAAGCAGGATGCAGTTGTCTAGCAAGCCTTCAAAACCAGCAGGGTGTTGAAACGCGTTCACAGTGACATCGTGGCAGAGTTATGTTGCAGGTGATCCCCAGATTACACAATGTGCATGCACTCCAACTCGGTTTCCTTTCTTAAACATCTAACAAATAATTCTGCAGCAGAAGCACGCTTAGATTAGATTCTCAAGAAAAGATGTCTTGACAGGGTGGATAAAAGTACACCAAACGTTTTGCATGCTTCAAGGTCTTTAATTTCAAGTTCATTTTCCAAAGCCAGTAATGAGTAATTTCATGAGGAAAATCTATATCCTTATACCTCGAGCCACTCTATAAACCATGCAACCTGTTGCCAGGTTAATTCAACACAGCCGTAGTGTTATAAATTGGAAGTGCAGCATTACAACTCTGAAAGCTTGGAATTACTGCAATAAATATCCTTATAGAAAACAGTGATGATTTTCAGACTTGCCGCAAGTTTTATGATATATTGGAGTCCCTGACATTATTGCTTGACTAGTCTGATGCCCACTTCTCTCATTTGTTTCCCCAATTCTTCAGAAACCAGTGTCCTCCAGTGCCAGAGTTTGGATTAGCAACCAAGTTGCACAAATCTGGGAGATGTTTATTTCTGGATGTGTAGAAAGTCTGCAATATTACTGTTTTTATCTGTTACAATTTCTCTGCTGGAACATGCAAATGATTTCAAGACCAAAAATTAAACATTTTCCAAGCATATGAAGTCCTGGGGGTTACAAATAGAAGGATCTAAGACTCACAATCATTTTAAAATATTGTCTGAGAACCATTTTAATAAGGGAAGGAGACTATGCGGCTTGTCTCCTTCACTTCGCCTTCTCAAAGAAGCCACCTTTAAAGGTGCTGTATAAAATAACGTTTATTATTATTATTATTATTATTATTGTTGTTGTTGAGCAACAACTTACTTAATATTCAAAGTTACAAAAGAAACCGTACCTTTCCTTATCTACTTGCATTTATGATGGCCCAAACACTATTTTTAACAAGGCTTTTCAAGTAAGAATAAGCATAGGAAATTCTGTATTTCCAATTTAAACATTACCAATTACTGGGTCATTATTTATTCCTTTGTCAAGCGGACTTCACTATAAATTTGTTGGAAGTCTGTGCCATCTTTATGATGACGTACTCGGGAACATTGTGGTTTTAATGTTCGCTCGCTCATGAAATTATTTAATCCAAAAGTACTGGTGGACACAAAACAAGGTGAGTTCCGGTCGTGACATTGAATGACATTTGTGTTTGTAAGGTGATGCTGGTTTTAAAAGTACATCCCTTCCATAACCCCTTCTTCTGTACATTTAATACATACTGTACATGGCACTGGTACAAGCAGGATAGGTCATAAGACTTATATACATTTGCAATTAGTGTTATCCAGGGTAATGTGGGGGGAAAAAAGGAGATGTATTGTTTATTTAAATTTATTGTAAACGTGGGTTACGACACAGCTCACCATGACTGTTCTAATAATATATTCACTTTTTTCCTAGAAAATCAAAACATCTGTCGATAGAGACTCATGTGCGAGTAATATATATTTTGCTGAATTTAGACAATCCACAGGCTAAAGACATCTTCCCATGTAGGGTATCTCTTACACTTTTTTCCATATGGAAAAATATCCCCATGGCTTCATGGCCAAACGACTAAACAATTGGTCAGTTACATTCAGTTTTCATAACCCTTTCAAAGACTGCCTAGTTAATTATGTTGTTGCCCAAGTCTTAATTCTGAACGGCTTTCACTTTTTTGGGGTTTCCCTAAAATAAAATGGAATGTTACACTCTTTCTATCCCATATATTGAATTACAAAAACACTGCCACCTTTCAGGGGAGTGGAAGTTCAAGAGTTACTTTCACTTACTGAGTATACATGACCAAATTGATAAAATAGACGATTTTACACGACTGGCTAATTCAGCCATTATGCGTTTGATCCCAGGCAGTTCTTCATGCAGTTCCCAGTGTACCATCTTAACCACACGAGCCACTAAGAACTCATGGGAAAATATTTTGTCCATGAAACATACACTTCAAGTTTCACACAAAATATAACTTGCAAGTTGGACAGTGCTTGAAATAAACAGTTTAGCTGTGTCCCCTACTTTACACTAGATGTTTTGAAATATTGCTTCCGAACGGCTTACTTTTCTGTACATTCAAAAGGCATCTGACAAACTGAATGAGGAATTTACCATTTTCATTCTGTGAAACTGCCCCCTCCACACACACATATACACACAATTCACTCCAAGAATATTTTGTGATCTAAGGGGACGTGCTTTTAAAACTTCACTTTAGCAAAGAAACCTTTCACCTGAAATTAAAATATCAACGTGTGAATGTTTTATTTTCAATTAAGCAGAGACAGCATGCACATTCAACAACTGAACATGTGCTAAAGTGTTACCAGTAGCCTGACCTGTGCTTACACAAACTTGGAGACTGGCATCTTTATGGAAACCAATTTACAGAAATAAGTGTTTATTTTTCTAAGTGGCAACAAAATGGCTTTCATTTCTGTCCCATGGCAAGAACAACATTTTAACCAACTCTAATGATTTGTAATCTTTATTTTCCACTTCCAGTTTACAAACTAACCTCAGTTTCTTTAAAAATACTTTAACACAAAGCCAAAAACAAATGACTTTCTATAACAAACATATTGATCAATTCCCAATTCAGATAAAACCACCACTTGATGCAATATTCATCCCAGAAATCTGTGCAAAACCTGCTCCTGGGTCCTATCAGGACGTCAGTTTCTTCTGCAGTGTAATTCTTTTAGACTGACAGACTGATACGCAAGGAGGAACAAGTAAAAGGTTGATTTCATGCTGAAAAAAAGGAAAGAAAAGGTTTCCGCTGTAGAGCCTTCTTCCGGTGTCAAAACTTTGTTTTCTTTCTTTTCAGCACGGAATAACCTATACTTATTTATTTCTTTGCAGCCTACACATGCTGACACAGCTTCCTACTTGAACTGATATGCAAGAATGTGAAAACGATAAATTGATAACTTCTTGGTGTGCACAACGTGGCACAACAACATTTGTGAGTATGTTACAGTAAGTCTATTTTAAGACTTACATTAAAACATTGTTCTCATACTACAGACACTAATTTTCTCTTTTTTTCCTAGAGTGCTACTTATTTTTTGCAGGCACTAAGGCTGCAATTACACATCTGCCTCATTTTTAATGCTTTTTCTTTGCCAAGCTTTCAGATTGTCTTTAGAATATATGTGGTTTGCATTAGCTGGATCTTCTAAAATGAACCAAAACTTAGGAAGTTGAATTTCTGCTAAACACAACAGAAATGTATAATTTGTTATACACAAAAAAAAGGCTGAAATTGTTCTACAGTAACTGAAATTTATGATTTACTCATGCAATTTATTTTAGTTGAAAAGGTTCAATTTAAGATCTGTTTGTTTAGCCCCAGCAAATAGCAGGTGTTTGATTTTTCTGAAGCAAGCACCAAAAGTGTACAAATTCAAGATTTCTTAATTTCTTACTTTAAAATATTTTTGTACAAAGGTAACCAAGAGTATTTGTTTATACATCTCCAAATGAAAAAAAACAACATCCAGTACATATTACAGTATAACAGAATGGGCATTTTACTTGTGTATTATATAAATGCATATGAAAATTTAAATTCAAATTTTAAAAATGTTTTGCAGTATACTGTTAGGAATTTTAAAATCAGTCATTAGACTTGGAAGGAAATGTAGTTTCAAAGGTTTCTTAAAAAAAAAATTTATTGAAGCACAGAAGCACAGAGGTCCAATTTAAAACTGAAAGACACAAAAAAAAGCTTTGGATTTGACAGGTACCTAGTAAACAGAGGGGCTAACAGCAGATGTAGCGTTACTGAAGAACAAATCAAGAACATGTGGATTAGATCTGAATGTGCCATGCATGCAACCCCTATAACCGTTTTATACTGTTCATAATGTATGGAGTATACCAATTGATGTGCTCCACGCATAAGACTTTCAAACTAGTTTGAAAGGACTAATGTGCATTCCCTTTATACAGCAAAACCAATAGTGAAGAACGGTTTTCAAAGAAGTGTTATAAGAGGCATATCACATCATCTGAACAGAATTAATCACTGTATAGTAATTGGCGTTACGTGCTAACATGCCCGCATATTGACCTGAAAATATCATTAAGAAAACTTTTTTTTTTCTTACACAAGTAAACAAAATGAACGGAAAATGAAGATTGTTTTTTTCTTTAAAAAAAAAAAAGAGGTGTTTTACAGGAGTTGAAAATAAATACATACAATATAATCATTGTTCGTACAGAAGTAGTATATACAGAGCTTGGGGTAGTACACCAAAAATACGAAACAAACATTGCCCATATATATTTAAACCGTTTAAGTATGATAAGGTTAGTGAATACCTGTATTAATATGGAAAAAGTAGCATAAAAATAAATGTTACATTATTGCTGTTGTTTTGTAATAAGGAAGCTTGTTACTAAATTTTAAAAAAAGTGCACAACACTGCATCACAATGGATCAGAGATCAGATAAAAGATACGTAAAATGATTTTATAATTTCAATAAAAAAGGCACTTTGAACTTGGGTTTTTACATGCAATGAAGCTGGAAACGGTGCTTTCAAACTGACAAGATGCCTCCCTAGCACTGTGCTTCCGTTTTGCATTCTACACCCTCTTCCAGATAGGTTTCCAAATTCAACAAAAACACAGGTTAGCAGTAGATTATATTGCCCACAATTTAAAAAAAAATCCTTTTGTGCAAGATAGCACATACACAGCAATGTGGATCACTCTCACATTGTTAAAGATTTGGGGGGGGGGATGGGCGGCGGCTGGGGGGCTTTGGTATACATTAGCAGTTGAAACAAGAAATTGCATATTGGTCCCTGCAGACTGCTTACCTGTCACAGTTGCACCAATTAACTTTAGAAAATGAATGTAAGCGGTATAGAGACTAATTTTGGAGTTTCTTAAAGAATGGCTTTGTAGCTTGCAGAGAAATGCATCTCTTTGCAAAGCATCATGACTTACACTTGCATTATGGGAGAACTGCCTACTAGACTGCCCACTGCCCACACGCCTACTAGACTGTATATAAAAAAAAAACAACAATCCTTTTATAGGTTCAGCAAAATCTCTTTGTAAATAAATATTTCAAGATATTCTCCATTTTTGTAGACATGTTAGATTATTTTCCTTATCTGTTACTTGAAGGGTTTCAGTCTTTGCAATGGGATAATTGTTTAACTCTATAAATATAATCTATATAGTTCTTCTTCTGTTATTTGCAGACGAATTGGTCCACGATTTTCGAGCATCTCTTGCACTTCACGTAGCAGCACCAGTGAAACTTGCAGTGGCACCTCTCTACCACCTGGGCCTTGAACTGATCGTAGCCCCTTCCACAGCACATCAGCTCACATCCATCCATGCCCTCCGACGTCTTGTTACAGAGCCTCCCCTGAGTCCCCAGCGATCCCGTGCTCTCGTTTCTAACGCAGTAGTCTGGGCTGCCGTCAATGTAGATGAGGTCGTGGCTGGTAGGCGTGTTGAATTTGTTGTTGACCTGCACCAGTTTACCTCTGGAGTTGAGCTTCATGGCCGCCGCGCTGTCGTACTTCTCCTTCAGGGCGTCTCCGACTTTCCGAAAATCGGCCAGCTGCAGCCAGCAGGTCTTCAGGCTGCAGGACCCCGAGACACCATGGCACTTGCAGGAGACGTGAGCGAGGTCTGAGACAGTCTGAGGAAAGCAGAAGAAAGAGCAGTCAATAGGAGCACTTATCTTGCAACGTAACTCCATGGGGGTAAGAATAGGGTTTTCAGTGCCGGCGAAACATCCTGAGCTGTAAAATTAGGCAGGACAATTCCAACCACTTTCTTAGTGGAGACAGCTGTCAGATGCCCAGCTTTCACCAATACTACATCAACCATTCCCTGTCACAAACATTTTTTACATGTACTGTATATACAAACCGTATTTATTCTCACAAATTCTGTATTTGCAAACGGCTTTGAGAGAAACTTGAGCTCTAAACCTCAAGTCAGAACCATGACAGCTGAACTTGAAAGGGCACTTGGAAAGATCACAAGAGGTTCAAAGAAAAAGAAGCTGAAAACACTTAAACATGAGGGGGAAAAAAAAAAAACAGGCACCGATCTCTCCAATAAAAGAAAAAAAAAACGATTGATTTAAACCAAAACATACCAACACCCTGAAAAAAAAAATTGACACACAGACCCCTCTGCTTCCCAGGATACAAAGCACATGCTTATTCTGTAGTCTGACAATAACAGATGGTAAAGTGTCCTTACTCTTCGTCCTGCTTCATTGTTGTGCAGGTTCATGGATATTCGTGCGCCCTCGTATGACCCTTTTTGGTACGTTTTCTCTCTTTCCCGGGCATCAACAAATTCCTTGGAGAATCTGTAGCCGTAGTCGAGGTTGTCTCCGCAGCCACCCCAGAGCCAGTCCCGGGGCAGGTCCTTAGGTCTCGCCGCCCTGCTGCAGCCACAGGAGGAGAGCTCCCCCTCCCTGCAGGCCCGGCTTACTGCGTTCACCACCCCCGCTGCGCTGATGGCATAGGTGAAGGCGGTTTCACGGCTGCCTGGCGTTAATCACACAACAGGAAAACGTGTAAGATGGGAACAGAATGGCCAAGAAAATTAAAAAAAAGGTTTTACACTTTATCACAGTCACAAGCATACTGCACTCTACATCCTTTAGTTTCTCTCAACCCCTTTACAAAGGTTTTGACATGGCATATTCTTGCATATTATCTCCAAGTGTCATTTCTTTCATCCGTGCACATCCTACATCACAGGTTCAGGCAGTCTTCTCATGCTGCCGAAGCTGTGGAGAGTTAAGACATGAAGACTAGGGGTCAGGCTTTCCCTATGACAGCCTGCTGTTATTACTGTGAGGCCGGTCCAGGTTGAGGGAAATGGGGATTGAAAACAAGCACAGTCCCTGTGGGGGATTTAAAAAGTACTGTGGGATTTAATTGTCGAAGCACTACCTCTTGCCTGCAGTGTCAGTCAAGGAGGGGAAAAAAGTTACTTTTGACAATGTCAAATACAGTAAAGGGAACTGCCTATGAGAGTAATCAACCAACATATATGATCTGCAGACTGCTGACTACTATTTATAGGAGACCATCTATTCTTATTCACTCAAAAATAATGTCCTGTCTAGGCTGAGGCAGCACAATCTCAGTCTTAATGCGGGTGAACATTCCATTCACCAGAATCTATTCCAGTTCCACAGATCCAGCTAAGCAGAGGAGAGAGCACAACATCCATCTAAAACAAACTATTTCAATAACAACAAGAAGAATTCTGGGAAAGGCTTTCCCACTGGAAGAGATTTTGATCAAAGCTTGGTGGCTTTGCAACATGCCTCCAGGATCTCATTTGAATACTTTATGAAACTTATTTTAATTGCAAGCTTGCAATCCCGGCTACATAAGAGCAAGTGCAAATGCATCTGAATTTCAGGAATATTTCTCCCTCCTAAATTTTATAAGCTACCCTGTAAATACCACTCCTTTACTTCTGGTTAAAGAAAAGGAAACAGACTAAAGAAAAGGCAATGTATTTAAGGAAGCAGCCACAGAGCATTATGTTTGCATTAAGTCAGATGTATAGCTTTTCTCAACAATTTACATTAACTACCCAGAAGAAACTGCTATTTCATGAATACTTCCATGGAACAAAAATGAATAGATTCATTGAGATTTTCATAGTATCACACAAAGCATATACTGTTTCCAATCTCTCTGGCACAAAATGTATACAACATGTTGGATAAAGATATTACATTTGCTATGAAGAATATGCTTCACAAATAAAATTGTCGTTGTACAAGCATTGTTTCAGTTGGGCAAAATGAAATACCTATAAGCTATCACCTTGAATGTATTTTTTCCAACTGCATAGACATTCATACTAATGAAGAATGACGAAGAACTTGTTTTACTGCAATCTTGCATTGGTGAACACTGCAGAGCACGTGTCTATGTGAATCACTGTGATAAGCTGCTGCTTGTGGTAGAAATATCCAACCTTTATCTGACTCATTATGCACAGTTCAATGTTTCCCCATTTCCAACACTACAGAAGTTCATGGGACAAAACCTTTCATAAGGAACAGCCTTTCCATAATGTGCCAATACCGGATTCTATCCAATTATCAGACAGAATAAGTTGAAAAGGTATTTGAACTTGTTGCTCTGTGCAAGTCAGCATTAATTACCCAAGAGTGAATTCTGTATGTACATGCAAGAACTGTGTGGGGTTTTTAATGTTTGCATATGATATTTAAGTACTGTATTCTTTAGAAATATAACAACAAGATCTACCAAAACTGATGGGAAAGCATTAGTTTAAAATCCACAGCAAACATCAATTTTGGAAATGTTGTAATTGCTTACTATTTTAAGTGCCCATTGAAAGGCTGACTTAAGATGTTTTGATGGAGCCAAACCTTTTTTTCAGATCTCATAAGTCTCTGTTATTAGCTGCTAAAAATGTACATTTCCTTAAGTGCTGCAAAAACAGCACTGATTTGGGGATTTTCTTCTAAGAGAAGTGAAGATCAGAATGGGCATCAGTTCTAGAATCTATCTAATCTGCAAAGACGAAGATTGTATTCCACTTACAACTAATGTACTGGGGGTAGGCAGCCAACTTGCTCTGAGCCGCAGTTTAGGATTTTTGATTTTACAACCAACCGCTAAACTAAGCTCAAAATAGCTCTACTAACATACACTCCGAATGCAAGTCTGTGAGCAATATCTACAGTTGGATACATTTCTGATTTTCTGTGCAAGAAATGTGCACATTTAGAGAAATACAACAAACAAAGAGAATTTTTCCACCTATTTGCATGACCCTTCCAAAGACAGAGGAGTTATCCACAGTGCTGCAGTTCCACCTTCTGTTCCTGAACTGATATTGACATTCCTTGATTCCAGTCTTTGCCCCCTCTCCAATATATTGCATATGGTCCTGATACAGCTGGCAAAGTTTCTTCTGCCCTTGTGAAAGTCCTGCCAATTGGCTACAGAGTGGCTGTGCACCTATGATGTAAGCCTCTGGAATCAGTAGAGGATTCATGGCCAGAGACCTGCAAAAGTGAAATTTTGCAGATAATTATAATTAGTTTTGAAAGTATGGTAGCAAAGTAATTCCACAACAACAAGATGCAACCAACCCCCCCCCCAAAAAAAAACAAAACATCTGTATTCATTAATGTTACAGGACAAGAACTTAATGACAAAAAGCACACGAATCTTATTACAAATGTTTAAGCTGTACCCAAACCTTAAAGTTTATACGAAGGTCATTCAAATCGCAAAACAGTGCCAATGGGATACAATATCACTGGTAGAAATTTCCAGGAACAAGAATGATTTTTCTCTAGAAATACCCCCATCGTAAAGCCAAACAAGTTGACACTAATAATAAGATGACAGAACTATCATTTTAAGTTTTACTTTTTATTGGTCCACAAATGTGACCAGCATATTTGCGTATTTTTGTAATGCCTACAAATATTTTTTAAATGTATTTGATTTCCCAGTGCACTCAGGGCTCCATATCTCATGTGCCTGAATGTACAGTTTTATGTAAGGCTCTACACAAGCAAAATTATACACGATTTCACTGAATGTTTTTGATTTAACACTATGAAAAAAACAGAGCAAACCTTGTTAAAATCCTACAATCCCTGGAAGATGTAATAGAACTGGAGCAATTAAAGTGTTTAATTTTTAGACAGGGTTTGAAGAAATTCTTGTCATAGACCATAATTATAGGAACATGTTTCACTAATAGCTTAATTGGAACATCATTACGACGCTACACACAACTCATACTTATCCCTCTTAAATGTGTGCAATCCTAGCTTTCTACATTCCTGTCTCATGTGTTAACTCTATTTTTGCATTTGTCAGAACTTTCATATGGCGAGATTATAGCATTAAACATTTCAGACTTCTAAAACACATTCTATACATAAAGGAAAAAGCAAAAGTCATACATACCACCAAGAACTAGCCTCTACAACTGCTTGCATGAAGAATGTCAGGAACATAACTATCAGTACAAAATGTCTAGAAGCCATTACACTTCTTCTAAATGTTGAGCAGGTAAGTCCGTTTGCCAGAATCATTCTGAAAGTGGTCTGGAAACACATAAAAAGCATCACTTAGTTATTTTACTGTGCCGAAGTATGATGCATGCAAAACTGCATCCCAAGCGCCATTAAGAACAGTCTTGTATTTTGTGAACAGCTAATGTACGAGTTTTACTTTTCCTGCAGAAGATCTTGATGCTTCAGGGACCCACTCAAGTCTGTTATTGGTTACAGAACAGTAATTTGGCATGGGGCTTTTGTGTGAATCACATGGAACTGATGGACAAGTGCCCTGGAGACTAGAATGTCCTTCATGAGTCTGGAAAAGGAATTCTTTTGTGGACAATTAACTAATTTAATGAAAGGAACACCACTTCTTAAAAAAAACAAGACTATGAAAGCAGTTCAACTAATAGTTACCAAGACTTATTATTTTTAATAAAAAAAATACTCAAATCAAATCAAAAGATCTAGAATCTGGATCAAAGATGACCATTAAAGTTTTTTTTTGTGCATTGCACTGATCTAAAAACGCACTTGGTCTTAATGGACTTGGAAGAATATTTTATTTTCTCCACATGGACGAGAAATTACTGTGCATACATTCTCACTCAGACATCGCCCAGTAAGAAGCATCTTCAGGAGGAAAAATGTGTCGCTTTCTTTACATGTTTTCTAAAGTATAACAGCTTTCTAATTAATCTGAAATCACCTTTGTCGTTATTAAACGCCAACATTTTTAAAAGCTAGATTTCGAATCTAAAAGGGTACCCACGTGTCTTCTTGTAGTGTTAATTCACGAGTTAAAATGAACTCGCCGCACAAAAATCTTGTTTTTTTTTTTAGAAACAACTCTTCTTTCTGATAATTGTTCATGGATTAAGAGACAGACGGTCAAGAGTCAGAAGTGTCAAGAACCACCCCCCTCAGATACTAGCTAACGGCTGTCACAGAAGCACAGAAGAACCGCTCGTTTGAAGACGCAGTCGAGGAATCGCCCTGAAATACGCTTCTTAAAGTCCGAATACCAGGTCTGGATCAATACGACGAACTGTGGTATTGTCCGAGGCCACCCGAAGCAGAACTATGCCAAAGGCGAAATTAACTGTCGCAGAAAGCCGTTTTATAGCGATACACTGAAAAAGCCCTTTTTAAAAGCTGAACTTCAGTCTTTATGAAAGTAGTCACCCACGCACTGTTACGGAGCGCATTTTATTAGTAAAATCCACAAACGACTGTATACAAACAAACCCTTAAGTTCCTTAACATGAAAGCTACCTCCTATTCAAATATATTTAAAAAACGTTTATTGAATCAAGGAACTGCTGAGCAGAAATTATACAACTAGGCGGTTCTCCTGAAGTAAGAATTGCAACGAAATTAGGAAGAAGCTAACAATATTCTTACCTCTCCATCCCTTGGGCCTTGATGTACTTTTGTGAATTGCAAGAACTTAGAATTAATTGAACGAAACTTCAAATTCCACTTAAACGAAAAGAATCGTTCACATTTATGTCAACGATAAATTTCTACTTTAATTCGCCAAATTCACTTTGGTCCTATTTTACGAACTGTAGCTACTGCATTTTTAAATCGAGGTCAGAGCGGATGAAGTTCCTTCAGATTTTACATGGTCCACAAATTGGGATGGACTGGATCTGTAGGGAATCGATCGTGGCCATCGTTAGCTCTGGAACAACTCTCTCGAATCCAATTAAAATGTCGGTGTTATAATGCAGCTTTCAAAAATAATACAGCACCAAACATTCACGCATAGCCTATAGCTGTTCCATATAAAATGTGAAGAAATGAGATCCGCTTAGTCCACAGCAAACGCTAATTACCAGATCATGCACTTCAACGACACGCAGTCTGCTGCACCTTTCACGGCAACGCTGACAATGAATGGACTGAAAGAGAAAAAAAAATGCGCTAGCAACTGCATTAATAGATGTGTTCATTACAGCGTGGGCTACGTCGGCGGAGACGTTAAAACATTTTACGCAACCGGTCTGAAAGCAAAAAATCTTCATCGCTGCTCAAATGTAATCAGCAGCTGACAGCTTACCTGCCTAGAAAAATACCCCTGAACACACACAAAGCCAAAATAATTTCAGAGAAAATTTCAGATCAATTCGTTTTTTACATCGAAATTACAAAAGTGTACAACTTAAAATGCTTATTAAAACCCTCCGACAAATTCATTTTCATTATAAACGCAATCCACCGACGTATTTTACAGGTAGCGCTTCCAAACGTAATGGAACAAACTGGATATACTAAAAATTAAATTCGATAAAATTTAAGAGTTCGATAATATGACAGAAGTTTATTTAAACTGTAGTATAAAGCAAATTACATTTTATCAAAAAAAGTGAAAACCCTATTAATTTCAGCCATTACGTCTGATCGCTTAATTCCCGGAACGTTGCACATTGGCTCAGATTAGTATACGTATATTTTGCAAAGTCAGACAAATCTTCGGACAGTTTCGACCAAACGTTGAAATGGTGATTAAACTCTATTACACAGGGGGAAATGATTAAACAGAATTGCAGCGCATTTACATTACATTCGTTTTAAAATACAAATTGAAATGTTTCTGTAGTGCGTGATCCACACGAACAAATTGCAAAGCCTTATGAATTCTATAAATTAGTTTTCTTTTTCAGGTAAGTTTGTT
Source organism: Lepisosteus oculatus (assembly GCF_040954835.1). Taxonomy (NCBI): domain Eukaryota; kingdom Metazoa; phylum Chordata; class Actinopteri; order Semionotiformes; family Lepisosteidae; genus Lepisosteus; species Lepisosteus oculatus. The sequence continues at coordinate 63,934,436 of NC_090699.1, forward strand.
TTTTTTTAAATGTGAATGTTCCCTCCCTGAAGACTTTGGGCCTCTTTAATTACTATTTAATATTCAGCCAACTTTTACATCATTTATAATACAGCACATGCTTTCGTTTATATGTTCCAAACACCCCCCGTTCCGCCGCCCCCCGACACTGCAGTAATTAAAGAGGGGGGGTGCATTCTCTCATCACCAAACGACACCCGAGTCTGAAGCTTTTTCATTTATATATATATAAATATGGCTAACTGGAGCTCCTGATTTACGAAACAGCGAGGGAAACTTGATCAAGCCATGACGATTTCAATTTGCGCTGGGTGCGTATCGATGTATTGGAATAGGTTAGAAAAATTAAAACACTGTCCGATCGCTCATTACTGCAATACCTCTTAACTTTAGGGGACAAACCACCACGTCTGTGCTTTATTTATATATAGTCCCTGTATACGGTTACTTTCCAATACCACAGAGGGGGAGCGTCGGCTGAGGAATTAACGTGAATTAATCCAGTCGCAGACCTATTTCAAAACGAAGGGACGCAAGACCACTCTGCTGCACATTACAGCATCTCAACCCATGTCACGTCAAACTCCTGCCCCCAAGTCCAATGTCACATTTGGATTTTTTTTTTTTTAGTCCCGACTACAGCGTTACCAAAGCACCAGACTGGCTCGAATGACCCAATCCTCTGAAATTTCTCAGGTGAGGGCCAAGGACGGGAAATTCCTAAGGGGAGGGTGTTAAGCATTAATTGATAGTTAACTCGTCAACACGTGGGGGCTCCCTCTTCACACAGTTCATGCTTTTCAGTGCTGAACCACTGCACCATTCTCCCTCATACAACTGATTGCTCGGAAAAAAATCGAAAACGTTACATTTCTGCTTGCTTGAGCAGTGTAGATTCCTGCACCGCGGCTCGGCTCCTGCAGACAAAGCTCGTTCAAGTCGCCTTTCATCAACACGACGGCCGACGTTCATTTAATAACGACACCCAAGACACACTGGACGCAGAAGGACGCAGGGTTGTGATTAAAGAGACAAATCGGCTCTCAAAACTAGTAGAAAACAGCGTCACGTAACCTTTTAAGAACTCAAAAGAAACTGTTGCAGCTCGTAGAGAAAAAATAACCTCGCTCAATTTCAGCTCCCATCGAATTAAACAGAGTTCCACGTAATAAATCAGATTTCCTACCTGATCGAATCGAGTCAGCTACTTTAACGAATTCACTACTGTACATTTGTTTTGTTTAAAATTTAAAATAAAATATTATGCCACAATTGCGAGTTTCAGTACAAGTACGAGAAGGATATAAAACAAACTAGAGGCAGACGCAGTAGAGATACAAAGTATTCTGGAAAGTTAAAAAAAATACACCACAATAACGGTATAATGAAAACAGAAGGTTGTACTAGAGGGGGAAAAAACGAGATCGAGTAAAACCAGCACCTAATTTTTTGTTTCCAGAACGTCTTCGTACCAATTTAAGACCGACGTCGAAACGACTTTTTATTAGGTAGCTTGAAAATTTAGCATTTCCCCTGCAGAAAAGATGCTGCACGACAAAAAAAAACATGCTTTAAATGTAACACTAGATATTCTGCAAGGGTTTAATATATGGGTGATATTATGCCTATAATTAAGGGAAATTGATACAAACGATCGTTAATATACTCACGTTTCTATTGAGTATGAGTAACCCACGGTTTCCATCTTCAAATTAATCTTAATGATGTTTATATAAATATAGTAAGGGAACTCCACATTCAATATCCAGAAGAATGAGAAGGTAGATTCCTTTGAATACAGACGTTATAGTCCTTCTAAAAAAGACTAGTTACGGAAAGATCCGCAGAAAGATTATATTTAGTCCAACGCGGCTGTCACAGAAACTGGCATTATATACATGATTAACCTTTTCCTGTTGTCGTTATCGTCCCTCGATCACTATAGCTTATGTTCAAATTCAAATACTTTTTTTTCCATTGCACGAAACAGCCGCTATCAGGACACCAATAAAGAACGTTTACATCTGTGAGGTCCGTTGTAATATTTTTTTAAACCACTATATTGCAAAAATGTGTTCCCTAGAACGCCAGTAGGGGGTGCCATTCTTACAAAAACAATGTTACATTTTAAAAGACCATATTATTCGGCGAATTTAAGATGCACGTTTGGAAAACAGCTGAATTGCAAAGACGCCTTTCTCAAGTGCGGCAAATACAAGTTAAGTGTATGTAAAACGTTTTTATTCAGATCGACTCCAGCGGCTGTAGAGAAAAAAAAAACCCAACATTTTCTTTCCCGCATGAACAATGTAACGCTGAGTTCTGGCTGCAAATTAGATAAGAAATCTGTTCCCGGTAGCCAACAGAATAAAAGTATTGAAATTTAAGGATATATACACACACACGTGGGACCACAGAGAGGAAATATTCTTATGGATAAAGCATCTTTCAAAATGTGAAGCACGCATTACAGCACAGATAAGCCAGTCTCTGTTGAGTCGAAAACTTACATTTGCCACATAAGAATAAGAAACCTACCTTCGAGACTTTTGTCAAATAATCTGTAATCCACGCTTTATTATTTGGTTATCGAGTGTCCTATTCCTCTGCAAAGCTCCTGTGTAGTCGAATAGATTTACCATCCAAAGCACACGAAGGCATTAACAGAACATACACTGTTCCTCAGTGATAGTGGCGATTAATCTTCTGTTTCGGCGTTGAAAAATTAACAAGGGATAGACTACCCGGCGCTCCTCGCACACAACTGCCGAAAGTAAAGCAATGAGAAGCTATTTACAATGTCCAAAAGCAATCTGAATAATTAGCGCTTCTAACAAACGTGGGCGTGATTGTGCGGAAACACTTAATGACAATTAAAACATCCACAAGCAACAACAAAAAAAAAGTGCCACAGGCAGATGCTGAACCAGTAAAACTTTTTTTTTTAAATCGGCGCTGCGGTGTTTTTTTTTTTTAATAGAAAGTTACCTTTCTCAGGTTCTGCAAACTGCTTCAACAAATGCGTTCCGGCACAGATGAAGAAACGACCAATAACTGTTTTGTGGGCCAAAAACAGGACAAAAAACTCCCCCGAAAGCCTTCTTTTACACGTTCAGCCAGATGCGTTTCTACCTGCTGGACTGTTCACACGGGAATCTTCGTAGCAAATAAACTTTCACTGTATCCTCCATTCTGAGCAGAACACCAATCCTCCCTTTTCTGGCTTCGGTAACAGCGGTTTGCAATTCAAGAATTGCCAACCAAGTTCTTTCGCTCCCCAATCCAGCTGCAAAATCGGACGACGAAAATCCGTTTTTTTTTAAATATAAAAATAAAAAAAAAACAACAGAAAAGCAAGTATTTCCAATAACCAGTCCGAGAGGAGTTACTGCAGGGAAGCGTAAACCATTATTTAAGATTCTAAAATGAGCGTTTCAATCTATGTTTTCCTTTTCCCCCCTCAAAAAAAGTGAACTACGTAAAAAGAGCTTCGGACTTCTTCAAATACATCACCTGCCTCTCCGCCTTCTCTCTGTAACTAGCAAAAGCTACAACTGATGAGCATAAGAAAACTTCTCCTTCGCGCATGCGCCCTGCGCCTCCTACTCTCCACCACCAGATTCGTTTTAAAGTCATAAAACTCCTTTAAAGACTGGACGCAGGAAATAAAAAAACTGGGGCATTTGTTCCTAAAATCATCACGTAGCTTTGAAGACTCCCGAAACAACCCACTCGAATATTGCATGTCCTATATATATATATTACGTGTCTTTGAGCAGCACAGGCAACATGTAAAAATCATTTTAAAGATGAGTTTAGTTGAGCAAATGGGAGAATATGAAATATACTGTATGAAGAATAAAAAGAACGGCTTGAAAATGACTCATGTCCTTGTTACTAAACGCAATTAACTTTTCCATATACAAAATCACACAAAAATCTAAATAAAAATAATTATTGAATAATTTAACCAGCTGTTCGCATTTGAGTTTATCTGGTTTCTTGGCAACGTTAGTTAGCGAATATTTTAATGTCAGGGCAGCGCAAGAGTAGAATGCAAATATTTAACACCTTTATGTAAATTGTAATGAGTAACTCTGTTTTGAATATTTTCATAACGTTAAAGCCAGAAAAAAGACAAGATTTATTCCTATTAAAGACTGTATCCCTTGGCTGTCTTTCAGCGACGTTTCAACAGCTAATACTAGCAGATCAAGGCATCTGTCTTTTGGAACAACAGGTTGTTATCAATGACCGGCAGATTACTTAAAACAAGAACCTTAGGGTGTGTATTTCAATTTAGGATGTTAACCTTTTTGTTTATTAAACTAATATAATTTTTGGGAAAGTGATAATACTTCACAAATATCACCTTTTTTCTGTGCATATAACCCAATTGGTATGTTGTATTTCGAATAATAATTTGGTAGGTATTATTTTTAAATCGAAAATGTAATTTTACCATAAGATTTCAAAGATTTTGTTTTGCTGTAATTAAATTCGCGCCTTTTTGTTTATATACTGTACTTCGTCATTTGGAAAATATCTTTTAAACTTAAAATTCCAGGTAGGTTTTTATTGTTATAATGTAATAGCAGCAGCAGCGAAAGTTGTGAAAAGTTGTTTAGATTAAAAAATGAGTTAACATGTTTAACGTTCGTGTGTTTTCCAATCATAGTTCGATAGTTTGAGATAGTTCCAACTTCGAAACTAATCATGTTGGAGGTGGACGAGGATAAAAAAATGTACAGGTGTGACTGAAAGGTCAAATACACGTATTTGTGATGTACGGTACAGTACCTTACAATGAACTGGAATCGAAAGGAGCAGAACAAATGGAATATTTGTTTTAAGAAATGATTTAAATCATCTTAACGTGGACACTAAATGCGATTCTGCCAAAAAAAAAAATCTTAAATACACAATGTAAAATACAAACAAGGAGTCGGTCTTTTAGGTTTACATAACGGTGTCACTAAAATGACCAGATTTAGAGCCGGTCTAAGGTTCTGTGTCTAAGGTGTTTTTAAAGCCTTCATGAATGAGGAGAATTGGGTAACGTTGTAAAAATGGGTGGAACGCTCTGGCTAAACAAGACCGCTATTACCTAAAATAACCCACTACAGGGACCCCAGGCTGTCACTCGGTAAGAGCCTGAGTTTGACTTTTCTGACACGGATATCGTGTTACACTCCAGGATCTGTCGGGAGTACCTCACGTTAATTACTTATTTGGAACTAATTTATGAAATATAGATGGGTGGCAGACACATCGGTGAATTTATGAAATTTGATGACATCGTATTTTTTTTGTTTCCTTTATACCGCCAGAAACTGGAGAAAAACTATTTGAAAAATAAATGTAATAAAAGCGATTGTTCTTTAGAGGTTTGTATTTACTTTCTGTTCAGCTACTTTGATCCTTTAAGCAATAACATATATTAAATTAATTGAAAAAAACAAGTTCTGAGTTGGAGCATTTTTCTGTTTTGTTTTTTTTTGTTGATGGGTAGCCCCATCTTGTGCCCCAACATATACGACGTTTTGTAACTTCATTTTACTTTATTTTTCAACTTTTAGACTTCATATTTCAAAATAATGCACGTTTCGGTCTCGCTGTGTAAATTTCGTATTGAACTTATAATTCAGGTAAGAAACGTCTTAAGATTTCTGTTCACCATCTGAAATTACTCTTTGGGGTTCCATAAGATCCACTTCAGTTATTTAATTTGAAAAAATATGCCAGAAAGGAGACAACTGCAGTTTGAGGTTAACATACAGTAAGTCCTGTACTAAATGTATAACGCAAAAAAAAAAAGTCCGGGAAGATAAGTCTGTGAATCCCTGAGCACAATTACTTTTCTTGTTTCTCCAGGCCTGTTCTGCTAGAGTCTCTCATCTTTGTTATATATTGTATATAAAGTCTACAATGACGCTGCTCTGCAAAAACAAAACAAAACGAAAATGCTGTAAGGTGGAACAAAGATGAATTACTCAGGACTGACCCGGAAAGTATAGTATACAGTATAAGACAAAGGTTTGAACGTCTAGAGTTGTTCTTTAGAAAACTGTCTTTACACACTTTCGTATCTTAATCCCGTTTTCTTTTCCAACTCCTTTCTACCCCCTTTCAAAGTCAGTTTGAAGATTGGTACGATCTGAAAAACCAGGAAAGATCCTAAACGAGTTTCCCTGAACAGCTTCCTTAGCTCCCAGAGATCTTTGGCGATTGCAGCTCCAGTGAGAGACAGCATACTGTCTTCAATAGTAAAATAGTGTGCTTCCTTCACTCTCTGCATGTTATACAGGTACTGTAGGAGTCACATTAGGGTTTCCCTGATTACTTTCAACTCTTTACACAAACTCTGGGGGGAAAAAAAGTCATAAACGTATAGGAGTTTTGAAAAAAAGACATCTCGTAATGTAAATGGTAATTGGAGAACAATATTTACTGCGTTTTCCAACTTTCCGGATTTGGATGGGTGAGCTGAACTATGCAAACGAACAGCAAATGTTGTGTTGAGTGTCTGTGTCAGGGGTGTTGAAACAAGTGTTTCCAAAAAGAACAGTATCTATAATTCAGCGTGTAAGTAATCTTCGACATTCTTCATAAACAAATATGATCCACCTGTACGCCCTCAAGATGCTGTTTTGTACCCTGGGGGAAAAGAGCTTTTGTTCCGAATATGTGGTTAAAATGTACACAAAGGCCTTATCGTACATCAAGGCAAGAGACATCAGTCGGATCATCTTTTAATCCAAACATCAAAAGATTAGCCACTCCACTCTTCCTTAACCTCTAGGTAAGCACCTTTGAAATGACATAAACTCTCAACTTTATCATAGTACACAAAGATGAGATGATAAGCTGTCACACAGTCTACGTACTCATTTGGTTTCCTGCTCTGTGTTTTGTATTCTTCCGTTACAATTTTAGCTTAGTATTTTCTTACAAAAGGCAAAAACGAAATTGATCAGTGTGACTTCTTAAGGATAATATTGAAAATATAGAATTTTTTTACAACTTGTTTTTCATATGAGATATGTTTATAGTGTGCAGTACATTGAATCTATGATCATTTTAGACTTGTTCTGTTTAGTACTCTAGGTTTGCATGTGTTTAACAAAGAAAATGAAAGTTATTGATGAGTTATTGAATTTGCATAAGCAAACACTGCTGTAGGTGTGACGTTGTTTCGCTGCTGTTGAATAGGTAAACATTTTCATCACCAAAAAAATACTTTTAATTCCTGCTCGCTATAAACAGAAAAATGACTGCAGAGACTACAATCACCCAAGAGAGGATCTACAAATTCCTTGAGTTAGTGCAAGTATTGGACTATAAAACAGTCATAAAAAGGGACCAGTGTGAGTGAGTCATAAAAACAAAAAAGAAATAAAAGCCACATGGAAGCGGAAAGTTACAAAACAACAGAAAAACTGGGGTAAATGCTCAACAAAGTCTACTTATTATCAAAAATAACACATGTAGCTTTCTGGCCCTAAAATCTTTGAAGGCTACATAGTTTGTACAGTATGTGTATTCAAAAGGGAGCCCTGAGTACGTGTGGGGGCTGGGGATGGATTTAAATTGTTTCTCCTGCACAGTCACAATGTCATCCATTCTGCCTCAGGTACAGGGCAGGACAGGCAGAGTCTGACTGGGCCTCAACATCCCAGGTTCAGTACCTTGACTACAGCATATCCGTTTCCGTTGGCTGCTGCAGTTCGTGCCGGGGATAGATGGGGCATTCTTGCATTCTTTGGGAACTAGTGCCAGCAAAAAAGTGACGCCTGCCATGAAATGTATTTGTTCTCATTTAATTGTTGGTTATTTAACCAAAAAAAAATAATCGCTGCCAACATCAGAAAGTAAGTCACCTTTATTGAATGAATATAAACAAGCTAGTCAACACTAAATATTCTGATACATATAGTAACAATGTTTGGAATTCTAGATACCTTTCATGTACACATCTACAAGACACGGAGTTACAGTTAACTGCCTATTACATGCCCATGTTTAAGTCTTGAGGATTTCTTAGTACCATGTCAGATACCTTACCATATATTCAGTAATACAACCCATAACATGCCACACACTGGAAGGAGATTCAACAATAAGCACTATCAACTGAGGGTCGAAAGGGAACATCAGGAAACACAGACCATGGTTGTAGCACATCACATTCAAACACCACTCCACACAATTACATTGCTGATGTACTTCGTGTCGACTTGTTTGAGATCTGCGCCAGAAAACACTGCTCATCAAGGAAATCACCCCCACTTTCAGATGAAAGTCATTTAGTGGCGACGTGCAAACTGAATCCGCACATTTCATTAAATACAAAATCATTACTGTACAGCAAAATTATAGACAGAATTAGTACAGAATCCCCAAATGAATAATATTCAATCTTTTTTTTTTAAATATAGAAAAAAATACAGAGAATGAAAATTGTATTAGTAAAAGAAGGAAACAAATAGACTTTTTGTGGTGGTTCAACACGAAACGTTTCCATTTGTCACAGTGTTTATTTAACCCAGAGTTTTTTTTTACAATACTAAAAGGAGATCTTCTGAAATTCATAAATTCAACACAAAAAAAAAGAAATTATTCACCTTTTGGTAGGACAAGTCACCTTCACCCCCTGAGGGACACTGTCATTGTCAACCCTACATTTTAAACCATCAATTATCATCATTCAGTACAGAGAAAATGAGTTTTAAACAACTGCTCCGAAATTGGCACATTTCATAGAAAGGAACTTACATCTGCACATTGCTGTCTATTTTACGTTCTCTACTATGTATTAGCTTTTCATGGTAGGAAAATCCTACTTCAAGTATTCAGTAGTAACGTTAAGGACCTGATGATTGAGGACTACTAAAAGTATCCTCCCTTAATGCAACATTAAAGTGAATGTTTAAGTTTCTTATTCATCAAAGCATTGCCTACCCCTTTTTACTGGGCATGTTAACATCTTTCTTTGACAATACTAGTCTCAGGCTATTTGCAAATAAAGCCTGTACTTAATTGCCTGTGAGTTATGGATGCCCCACCAGTCAAACATAGTCTATTGAGTGTAAAGTAAAAGCCTTTTTCTTCTCTGCTTAAGGAGCAGAACAGAGGAACACAGGATACTGCTTTTGTCCGCACTTCACTTGAAGACTAGAGGTTCATTATTTCAAGAAAATACATTCAACTAGGTATAGCTTACCCGTTAGATACCTTTCTGCTGTTTTTATACATTCAATCCTCAATGATGAGCACAAACCACTTCCTTACTGCAAACGGAAGATGGGGACAAAATGAAAGTTGGCAATGTGTTGTCAAACGAAACATTTAAACTATCACTTTAAAGAAGTTGATAATTGTCCTTATTCACAAGTGCAATTGTTGTCAGCTGTGCTAAATAATCCCCACACTACTTTATTGTTTCCCATAAACCAAAATATTTTAAACTGTGGTTTCACTTCACTAAAACAGGGAATCTCATATTGACCTGCAGCCAAGCCAAACTGAGTAGTGGTATACCATTGACACCTTGATCTGAATTGTGAAGGAGACACTTCCCAATTCCTGTTCCAAATGTCTCTAAGACATCAGGCGACAGCGTTCCTCGACCTTCTCTGAGAGACGGACTGACTTGGGAATGAACATCACTCATATGTATGTACACTGCTGCCTCCAGTGTAAAAAGAAATGGCACCAGTAGCCAAGGAATGCTCTGGAAGTTCAAAACCACATCATGACAAGACGCAGCAAGCTTTTAAAAAATCTTAATAAATGCAAAGGTATTTCAGTTCATCCAATGTTAAAACACTTTTGAAAATGATCTCTACAATATTCTCAGCCACACCTTTTAGGCCCATATGAAGTGGGGCATGAGGATACTTCAGTATTACAACTACAATAAATTTGCACTACGTGCCAGACTGAACCACTTAACTATTTGAATATTTTACACTTACAGGATGTGGTAATGGTTTAGCTATCATCATTTCCATAAATTTATAAAATTTTAACTCTCTGGGGGAGTTCTCTGGCATTTGGTAGATGCATCAACCATCACACTATTTTACACTTCTTTTGTTATATCTTTTTTTCCAGGCAAGTTTGAAAAAAGAATTTAAGTTCTATTTTCATTTATATATATACTGTATAGGTCTTGGTCAAATATAGACACAAAGTAGTTTGTGAGGCACGAGCCACCTTGTTCAGAGGGATAATAGTAGTCAACTGTCACTAAAAGATGAGCTGCTCAGTTTTTTCTCTCAGAATGGCATTGAGAAACTCATAGACACTGTTTCCATCCTGACCAGAGCTGAGGTAAGAGTACAAGACGTAACTGTTGCTTTGAAGGGCAACTGGGCAAGAGAAAAAGAGACTTGCTGAGGTCTGGGAGATCATGCTTCCCAAACTTTCTTTATTTGATCTATAAAAACACAAATGCTTCATAGAAACAGGAGTAAACCATTGACATCTGTGCTTACAATAGCATGAATACACATTAACCCTTTCATCAGTCATGATTTGGAAATGCAGACAGATTATGCATCAATCATGTTTTTTTCTGATGTCATGGTTAAGCCATGTTTTCTTTTGCATGAACACTTTTTCAAGTGATCTTCTCTTCTCTGCGGCAGCAGCATCACAAAGAGTAGCGTCCTGAAATTGCTGAGAACTCTTAAGGAACTGAAGAGGCCAAGAGAGACGCTCATTGAAGGCATTTCTTCGTTTCGAAAACAGGGTGGGGGGAGATTGTTTCAGACGGAGGTGCTTGGCTTGGTGCTTGACCAGGTAAGCTATGCATGTTAACCTCATGGCTAAGGAGGAGTTGCAAGGTGTGCATAGATTTGATATGAACTCTTTCTGAGACCAGATAGCCGGGTGACTCAGGTGATGTAACATGAGACACTACGGTAGCCGGCATGGCTCCCCACTCATTTCCATTAAGGCCCAATGCATTGAAACTGAAAGTTCACAGGTCTCCCTTTGCATCAACACATTGCCTGCCTCACCCGGAGGATATATTTCCACCTAACCGTAACAGTTTTGTATTGCTAAAAACCGCCTTAATTAAAAAAAAACAGCTGAAACAATCCCCTAAGAACTTCCTCCAGAAGTTCATCAGTTTTATGCAAATACAAGTGACTCTAGACGTGTATGGCACTTTGTTAGAAAAGCTGGAGGAACAATATTTTTTCTATTCTAATTTCTATACCGAAAAAGCAAAAGAAAAAGCCTAATTGTGTTTGTAGGGAAATTCCAGAGGGTAGAGGGAGGCAATGTTCAGGCAAATGTGTCAGACAAAAGTTCTGCTTCAAGACTCTTCCTCCAAAGTTTTGATGACCTGCTCGAGGATGTCAGGATATGCATCCGCGATGCACTGCAGGAGATTGTCCGTATGGAGCTGAAGGGTCCTGTTCCTGGTCTCTTCCCTCTCCAGCTCTTCCATCAGCTGAGAACATAGAAAAAAAGAAAAATAGAGAAATCATAAGCCATCACTAAAATAAGCTAGCAGCATCTGCAAAGGTACAGTGCACTGGCTCAACATTTGAAACAGGCTGAATAGTTTCACCTGGATATTGACAAGGTTCGCAAAAATAAAACTGAAAAGTGTTTCGCTGCTGCTCGGATTCTGTGGAAAAAAAAGATCTACGTAAAATTAAAAAGAAATAGTGCCTTGCATTGTTAGTTCTTGGCAAAATGTCAGGGGTATAATGTGAAAACAGAACTTTATGAAGGTCGAAACGGCCATACAATGTCTTCCAACAAAGTGTTGATGTATAACTGTCAAATGCCAAAACGTGTTTTCACCTTTAATATTTAATAGCAGCATAAACATAAACATCAATGTCAACAACAACAGTAATAATAATAATAATCGGTGCCAATGCAGACCACCTCTGTGAATTTTATACAAGCCAGATTAAAGCCTGCAGGAAATAGGGCTTGTGCTTAGGCTTCCAAGTGGAGTTGTGCTGCAGTAGCAATGCCACAGATGTCCACTGAGCCAGTGATTCTAGTGATAAGACAGTTGGAGCGCTGATGCCTGCGGTTGACTGGAGTAATTGCTTATGAAAAACAGAAAAGTTTAATTGGAAGTCACAAAAAAGGCAGAGAGAAAGTTATGTAATACATGACTTTGGGAGAGTGATGTAATACAAAACAAGAGCATGCACATATCCTGTTTTCTGATACACGCAGTTCAACTGCATGTACATTTTTGTTCTAATGGAGCTGCTGCTCAGCATCACAGAATATCAAATGGATTTTGTGTACTGTAAGTAGCCCGTTATAAAACGAGGCAAAAGTTCTTCATCAGGATCAACTATTAACATTTGGCAGAGTGGGCAAGGAGGGCATATGCCAATCGATAATAGGTTTTATGCCATTGGTATTAATACTGTACTTCTTGGCTCTTCAGCATTCCTGATTGACAACACAACCCACTGCATTTAACATGCAGCATTACTCATTAGATAGCAGACTGCTGAAACAGTACTTAACTTAGCACAAGTGGGTAACTGCAATGCTGGCTAGTAACAGCACTAAAAATTTATGCTACTTCTGACATCTGGGGGAGAGCAGATTGCGGTCCATGTGTTTACCAAATGTGCAAAACGTGCATCCAGATACCTAGAACAGATACCCAGTTCAAAAAGGACCAGAAATGCCCTTTGCTAACCTGTTACACATGGCACCTGTATTACAAGCAAGCAACTGATGAGGTAATTAGCCGAATCCTGGGGGAAAGGAGGGAGACAGAATAGGACTTTTATCACTAGGAAATAGGTTTCCAGCAGAGCTGTAGTATTAAGTTTGGAATTCCCAGCAGGCAGTGTACTGCTCCTTAAATTCCTCAACAACACAGTCATATCACAACTCGTCATCTTCTGAAAACCTGCTTAAGTAGTCCCCCAATTTCCCTTAGAGGATATTTTATTGTTGTTAAGATCAAAAGCAGCCAGGATTCACTTAATTATTTCGTTTTAGTGATCCAATCAGATTATGATACAAGCAATGACTAGCAATTATTATTATTACTTGAAACTTTTATATTTTCTCGTGCCCTTTTCTTGTCTAACGGACAGCTACACACTATGACATACTGTAATACTAGGTTCAAACAGAAAAAAAATGTAAAATAAAGGTGTCTGCACAGCGCATGTAAACATACTGTAATACATTTGAATTTCATGATTTTTCAGCTTATGAAGTTCTCAAGAAATGTCTGATATTACTTGCAATTGTTATCTGTTGCAAGCTTGGCCATTCATAAAAAAAGCTTCTGCTGATTTGCAGTTGAAAGGCTAATTGGATTATTCAACCACAACTAATTTATGGGCTGTATATTTCACCAAAGGATATATCAGAATTCTTTTGTATTCAGAAGTACACTCATGGTGATCTGAAAGAAGAGCAGGATTTGCTGACCAGATTCAGATTATGATTTCAATGAGTTGCTGACACCAGTCTCATGGTACCAGGTATTAGGTGTTAAACATTTAAAAAACATTAAATATATATAATTTGGAAGTTAGTTCATTGCTATCATAATTTAAAAGAGAAACTATCTCAGAACCTCAGAACATGAAAACTCTATAAAAGATCAAATATGAACAGTTAGTAGTATGGGCAAAGAAGGCACATGACAATTGATAATGGGCATTTCCATATTAAATACCACTGGTGCATTTAATAACACATGTATGATTGAACCCATTCTAAAACAGTGGATGAAAAATTACAAAGAAGGTGCAAGTTCTTTTGTATGAAAATGAACGTTATCTGCACTCAAACAGATATTCAACAGAAAAGAACCCCCTTCAGGAACGAACGAATGAATGAATTAAAAAGGTAAAAACTTGTTTAAATTTACGGCATTCCTGTTATGTCCCTCCAGCAGTTTGGCTTGTGGCCAGTGCTCCTTGTTAAAAATTTGTTAAACGTGTTTGGCATTAATGCAAACATTAAGTGCTCATTTGTTACAAATTCTATCAGAATGTGTTCATTTTAGGCAATGAAGCAGTTAGCAACAAAGTCCACGGTTTCATTAAGGTAGTGTTTAAAATACAATGATGTATGCCCTGCATAGATATGGCGCCCCTGTGGCTGTGTGAATAGTTTTTTTCAAAATAACCACAGGTTGTTGATGGTTAAAAATCAGAGTAATTTTAAGTCGACTAGGAAGAGGACAAATAAAACATTGTTTAGGGTTAGCCCAGAGAATAGTCACAAGGAATTCCAAAAAAATCCATCAGTTGTTTTCTCAGTCTCCAGCCAGAATGGTTTTAGTAATCCATAATGCCCAGAAATAAATAAACATGAAAAGTAATTAAAACGTATGAACATGCGAAAAGTTACAAATGAGAAGAGGCCATTCAGCCCATCTTGCTTATTTGGTTAAAACAAGCAACATAATTTATTATAAATCAGTAGTAGGATTTTCTCAGGTTACCTCCCTTAGAACAAAGCCTTTAACTACTGGGTTTGACCACATAGCCTTCAAAATAATAGTCAATTGTACTGTATAACCCTTATAAAAAAACCCTAGCAACCTGTTGAGGTAATTCAAGATATTAAATATAAGTATAAAAGCAATAAATGTTAACACAACAACTATATAGGCACACTAGCTACAGTAGCTCTTGTAGGCATGCTTGATGAATTTTTCCTGTCCTGCTCATACTGACGTTAAAGCAATGCCACAGAGTATGTATGTTTATGAGGACAGAACTATCCCATGAGCACCTCCCTCCATTCAGAAATCAATGCAAAATATCCGTCTTATTCTTCCCTTTTGTTCGTCTAATTCGAACATATATTTCAGCTAAATTTCTACTCAACCACTTGAGGCTTATGGGTCACATCTCACATATCACTGGCCTATTAACTAAATTTCTGCAACCTACAGTAGAGCTCAACCATTTCTTCTTCTGCCCTTACTCCTATGCTTATGAGAACAAAAACAAAATGTTACAGATGAGATGAGGATACAGGATTTGTCCCTTCTTGCTTATTTGGTTGCTAGGAGCATATTGATCTAAAGTCCTCATCTACTATACCTACTTCTCAAAGGATCTAAAAAATTCTTCTTCAAGCACAAACTGTAGCTAAGCAGCTTTTCCCAGACCCCCACAGCCCTTTGTCTAAAGAAGTGCTTCCTGTTTTCTGTCCTAGAATCACATCCTCATAACCTGTTTTCACCTGTGTTGTCAGTAGTCTTTAAAATGGCTGGTGCAGTCCACTGGATTACTTTTGTCAAGGCCTATCAGGAGTTTAAACATTGATCAAGTCTCTTTGTAGTCTCTTCTGTTCAGCACTAAAGAGGTGAAGGCTTCTTTACCTGTCTGATTCTACAGAGGCACTATGCTTTTTGCAGTTTAACAGCAAATAAAACTGAGGTCCAAACAATGCAGGATCTATTTAGATAATTGTGTAATTAGATTATTGGCCTTGAAAACCAGGGAAACCTTTTCTTTTTTTTAAAACATGCATTTTCTACTTGCACACACTGTGCAGAAGACAGGAATCTCTGCAATGACATTTTTTCCACTGACCACTTGTCTGAATGTATGCGTAAGGTAGCATCTAGCCTGGCTTCAGCAGCAGAGTTACTTTAAACATCATGTGACAGTGCTTTCTTGTACTGATGCTGCAGAGCATCCGTCTTCCAGTGAGTGTCACGACACACACGGACATGGTAGTTTAGCCAAGAGTGAAGGTGATGTGTCCACTCAAGAGAGCGTTTTTGATAAAAGAAAAAGATTTCCTAGAATCTGCATTTATCACAGTTTTCCAATAATATGACAATATAATATTTGACTGCAAAACAATGAGAATGGAAACGTGGGTTACTGAGGTACCTTCCAGGACTCGAGCCCATTCTTTGAGTACCACGTTGTGCAAGGGTGACAGCACTTTGCATACTTTGCTCTGCAAGTCTGTGCACAAGAATGATGGCCGTTAAGTAGCATACATACATATCGGCAGTACTGCAGAAGGTGCTGGTAAGTCTGATGCCAAGAGTTTAGAGCGTGATATTAAAACAAAAATGATGGGAAAGATTAAATAATAAAGTTTGAAGCAAGATTTTTTTTTTTCCTTCACTGATGTGGAATTCCATTTATTCTCATGCTAGGGACTAATTAGGGGCCTTGCCGGAAGATCAAGGTTTTGAGATCTCTGGGTCTTAATAACACGGTGTGCCTGTCTGCCACCTGGGAAAAGGCCAGGCGCTCTTGCTCTCCCCACAGCAGGCACTGCCGTAGGCCGCTTGCAAGTGCAGGCAGGAAGCTACAAATGCTTAACCGCTTCACTGCCAAGACCACTCGCTACCTGCCACAGAGGGAGGTCCGCCGGCACAATCCACTTGCAGAGTCCGATTGGAAAGGGAAATCGAGCTGCTTCCGATTCATGCTATTCTTTGAAGTCGTTTCTTTTTAATTTTTTGTTCAAATCAAAATGCAGAAACTTGAAGGCCGCTACGCGAAATCCAAGATGATAACTTCCCAGTGTTCACTTTCCACAAACCACATACTGGATTCTGAAGAGAATAGGGACTATCTTAAAGATAAGACGATCGGTGAAACAAGACACTCCTGGCTTCCCGTTAGGCACAGCTAATTCGGAGGAGTAGAAGTCCAAAACAATTTAATAGGTAGGTCCCTTTTCAGGCCATAAAGGCCCATGGGGAACAGGGGACAAGGGCCACCATCTTTCTTGACCATCCAACACTGGAGATGGAGGTGAGGTGGTCATTACCCGCCGGAAAGCAGGCTGAGTGTACCTGGGAGCCGCCTGGAAGAAATTAGAGCAAACTACATCGCTTGCCCCTACCTGGGATTGAACCCAGGACCTTCCGGTCAGGAGCCAGACACCCTAGCCGTCTGAGCTACAATGGCTCCAAAACAATTATTTCTATTTATGGAATAACTCTCGAAAAACAATTTTGAATTAATGGCAGTGATGAATCTTCTTATGGTGACAGACAACTTGTAGAGCACTGCTGACAGGTTGAGATTAGTTGGCCAGGCCTCTCTCTGCTCTCTACAAACACAACAACCCCTGCTGCATCCTGGGAACTTGCAGGTACCTGGTACTGTGGGTGATGGACATACCTCTCCACCAATCAACACTGAAGCTCTGGCAAGGGGTGGGGCTAACCCTCATGGTAAAGATGAGTGGCTGGAAGGTGGGCGGGTCAGAGGAGTCTGTGCATACTTCCTCATCCCCCCCTGTGTATGGAAACGGGGTTCCAAACTGTGAATTGTGATGTTAAAAACGCCAGATATTCCAGATCGGTGGGTATGACAAAAATAACTTGAGATGCAAACTTCATAAAAAAAAAAACGACTGTGCTTTCTGCAATGAATCTGGATGTCGGCATCTTTTTGTGAATGATTTCAAAATAGCAAACGTATACAGAATACGAAAAGGTTAATTCCATGCTGAAAAGAGAAGAAAAGAAACACAAGGTTTCGGCTGTGAAGTCTCCTTCAGGTGTCTTCAGGTGATGCCTGAAGAAAGAAGAATGGAATAAACCTTTCCTTTTTCCTTTGCAGCCTACGCATACTGACGCAGCTACCTACTTGAACTTCTTCATATACAGAATACTATACTCATACTAGATACTAAAAGAGTTAAATCAGTTAAATGGATTAAAGACATGCGTTAGGTCTTAATACCCATTTTGTTTCATTGTTGATCTTAAAGTAGTCCTGTAGGGTGACTTTGTCAGCACCATTCAGAAATTTGAAGACTTCCATTAAATCCCCTGATAATCCCCTCTATTGAAGATTAAATAATATCCTCATCCTTTAATGTTAAATATAATACATAGATTAGTTTGGATTTTCTCTTTTTGATAGGATGCTGGGGAAAAATTTGAATCAGGAACCAATATTTACAGTACGTACAGTACCTATATATTTGAATTCCTGCTATTTCAGTATCAGGAGAAGAATGCTAATATCAAAAAAGAAAGTAGTTTTTTTGCACATGACCTCTAAATGCCTACGCCATTTTCCAGTCACACTTTCTACCAAATGCTTGGCAATGGAACAGAAACTCAGGAATCGTTTTAATTCGCGAAAGTTTGGATTGAATGAAGATTGCAGTGAATGACTGACACATACTATGTAAAAATTTGGCGTGCCCATTTTTTTATTACGTACACACCCAATACAGACTCACCAGCTATCTAACTCCCAGGCCCCTCTGACATGCTCCAAGCTCCACTGTGAATCACTAACTGTGGCAGCGTCACGCCACTGGTTGTCTGTTACTGCAACTGGAGGTGCTGGAGTTGCCGGTTCGCGAAAAGGCGAGAGGTCCCTAGCCATACAATGGCCACCCTATCCTGACCGCACTTGTCCAGTCATGTGCCTCCAAGAATCGTGGTGACAGCTGCCCATTGACGTGACCCAGACTCACGACCCCACAGACCTCTGGGCCACAGGGACCAGTTACATCAAAGATGCAAAAAAGTTCCTTTGAACAAAACACTGTATTTAAAAAAAATCTAGCGTGTCAAGGAATAAAACATTGTACATCCATGCACCCTCTCTCTGTATCTATACATTATGTATATTCAGAAACAGCACTCTTTAAGAAGCTCATGGAAACATTTGTTTTCATTTTCATTTTGTTTCACTTAATATTTCATAGGATTTGCCAGAACTGTGTAATATATCAAAGCACATATGTTCAAAAAATAACAAAAACATACTCAGACTCACTTATATATAATATTTGCTCCATACTCATGCCTTAATTTTCACTGGGCACCTGGTACACAAGAATTTTGATCAAAGCCCCAAATCACTTTATAGGTTTTGCTTTATGACTACCAAAGTATCTGCTAATGTTTACATTGAAACACATGGCTAGAGGGTATGGTTTCAGTTTAGAAAAGAATAAATAATGCAGTAAAAACCATGTCTTTAAAGACTTTGTCACTGACTTGTTTAGAATTCAATGCTCACGACATGGAAATTGAATATTTGGGGGCAATTTGTGAAACCTTTGAAAACTACGTAATATGCGCCTGTGTGACTTTCTTGCCCACTGTTGTGTATCCAACCTCAGATGAAGGTTTGGGTGGAAGTGAACTTAACCATTAGGGGTTTGGTAACCAGAGGGACATCAGAATAATAAAAACAATGCACAGTTTTCTCACATTTTAAACAGCGAACTAGAATTTCTAATAATAGGACAGAATTACAAATGGAATAGATGGAGATAAGCAAGACCACGGTTCATGAGCTAGCACAAATTACTCCTATGTGAAAAAAAGCAACAGAGAAAGGCCAATTTACAAGGGGGATTGGCAGAAAAGGGGGCTAAACATCTGCATATTCTCTGTGTCAAGTCTACAATCAAACAGCAGGCGGCTTATTAGGAAGTACTTATGGTCCGTTTATTCTTGCAAGTGGCTAGTCTACCACACTCAGAAGACTGCCTCTGGAGGGGCTGTGGTGGTGTACAAGGTCAGGAGGGCTGCAGTCTAGGTAAGAGCCTTGCCCCCAGGCAGGCGAGCCAGCAGGAGACAGAGCGGCACGAAATGAAACTTGTAAGAGCAGCGTTAACCAGAACAGGCTGTGTCTGCACCCAGGTCCTCCTGTTGCTCTTGATGCGTTTCACACAGAGCAGGTCACTGTGGTCACTGAGCCCACGAGATGTACACAGCAGAAAGAGCTGAAGCCATGTGCTTCTGGAGAGCTAGGTGAACTTGAAGTCAAGACACAAATGGAAACTTGCCTGGAGGCTACTGGGGCAAATACCCACCCTGATCATCGACATATGAAATTCCATACTCAAATGCATAAGCACTGGATATCTATGAATGCACTTTGTATTTCAGTAAAGGAGTCAACTCATTTTTTTTTAAGTGCTAGTAATGTAAACTGCTTGTAAAAAGGATCCTTGCAGAGTTTCGGGACCACCTATGTATTTTTTGTTGAGTTTAGTTCTTTCACTAGCAATTATACTGTAACTCTTGTCCATTTTTTTAAATCACTAAATTCAATTACCGGCACACTGCCTCCCCCACTGCACCAACCAGCAAAATGAAAAATAAGCCATTTTGCTGGAAGTAGTGGAGAAATGTTCACTAAAATGCTGAGAATGAAAGATTTAACAGCTGATTCTTGTTAAGTCTATGAATATTTTTTTTGTCCAAAGTGCATAAGGGCCAAAAAATGTATTTTTTTTTGGTCTAAGATTGACGAAATCAACCATACACATTCTCCAAATTCTTATGACAGCTCAGATAAATTTACTGTCAGTCATTACGATTGGCATATCATTTTTACAGTTTTGAAAGTAACACATCCCTCTAAATGTACTGCAACACAATCGAACATTAAACAAATACCACCGTTTTCTAAACCACTGTCAAAAGCACTCCTTTAAAATTGTTCCCAAGGTAATAATTCAGACTTAGTAGAGAAACAAGGACACAGGATCACAATTGGACACTGAAAGGGAATTCATTTAGGAATATGTAACATTTTACAAAAACACTTGCAGGTGCCTGGGACAGATATTTTAGATATTGTGGTGATTGAGGTCCAATCTCTGATCTGCTTTAAGAATCAGCTCGACAAAATTTTAAATTCACTTAAGTAGT
Organism: Lepisosteus oculatus; assembly: GCF_040954835.1. Taxonomy (NCBI): domain Eukaryota; kingdom Metazoa; phylum Chordata; class Actinopteri; order Semionotiformes; family Lepisosteidae; genus Lepisosteus; species Lepisosteus oculatus. Next base: position 63,955,080 of record NC_090699.1, read on the forward strand.
CAATAGCCCTCAGTCTTCAGATCACAACTGGTTTAAACCTGGTAAAATCCTTTCATATTTTTATTGTTTCCAGTAGCAAATGAGGGCACATTCTTAAGATATTGTATAAATCTCAAATTGCAGTCCAATATCTCACCAGCTTGTTAAAAGCAGTACTGCATTTCAATGTGTCTCCACTAATGCTATGTTACTTAACTCTCCAAAGTCTATACTGAATATTTCTGATGTAACAACAGTCCCTAACTAATATTATTAAAGCCATGAGCCAGAGCATGCTTTCAGCTACACAACATGAAAGGAAAGGGGAAATATGGGTTTTTCAGGGCTCAGGTGCACATGCTACATTTCCCTGCTTTCCCCACAGAAAAAGCACCCATAGCATGTCTTCTCTCTTCCTTCTCTGGTTCTCGTCCGACCCTGCAGCATTATCAGGGTACCGCATGTCCACACAACTTTCTGCTGACAGAACTTTTCTTGCTGTCTGTTGTGCTGCATGACATTCTAGCACCATGCTAAAGCTGTTAATTTCCAATATGGCAGCTCTATATACCATAGAGGGAGTGGATGGTGTGAGAAGCCCATGCAATTCCACCTTCAGATCTGTGACAGAGCCATTGGGGATAACGGGAGCACCAGCAAGATCTGCCAAGAACGCACAAGGGAACATACTGTATGGGATGGAACAACAATGGCAGTGTCCAGTCTTTGAACAGTGGCACACAGTCTTTTCTCTTTAATGTCAATCGCCTGCATTATTAGCTTCTCCAAGCAGCTGGCCTCTGGAGATAACAGAACACAGAGGAGGATAAGTGTATATACAACCTTCAAAGGAGCTCTCTAGTCCAACTGCGAAGAAGTTGGAATCACAGCCCAGATTTCGGGGTAAAGGTGTTTGATCTGTAACTGCTAAACCTGCTGTAAGTATCCCATGTCTTTGAAGATGATAGGATTGTATGTTTATGTTTATTTTGTAACACCTGCGTTCCTGAGAGTATTCATGACCACAGTTTTTGCTTTTGGTCTTGAGGGTTTGCACTATCTTGTGCAAAGTGGCAATTTCTGGCTTGTTTTTTGTATCGATTGTGAACTATAAAAACCGGTAAACTTGGACTTCAGAAAATACAGCCCTATCTTCAAAACACTGACGATGTGAGATCTGAAATTCCTGTTGCTGTGTTTTAATACAGGAATTGGCTATGTACTGTAACAATTTAAGTTTTAATCTACATGACAATATGGACCCATTATAAAGTGATATCCAAAACTCTGCACAGCTGGAGTGCCACCTGTTGGAAACATACGTTGTATATGACAGATTTTAAGTCATTCGTTTCTGCAAGGCTGTGGCAGACCATAGAATCAGGTAACAGTATTGTAAAAGCTATACTAATTTATAAGAGTAGTAATACTGACAAATCAATCATGGCTCATTAATCATCACCAGCACATGATAAGCAAAAGCTAATCTTCCTTATTTAATTGAATTATCAGTATCTGCGGCTTTGTGAACAAAATTAAATAAAACATGCAATCTCTGACACCCGTTTCTAGACTTAAAATTATTTTGTCCAAAAACCATACAGCAACTCAAACTTGACTCTCACTATAACACTGCTTTCCAACTGTGTGCAAACCCACCTCACATTCCTGCTAATTGGTAGATTTCTTAATAGATCCCGAAGCCCCAGACTGTTTTTGAAGTCCCTTCATTTCCGCAGCGCTGAGAAATAAAACGGCTGTCCTAAGTGCTGACTTGTGGCACTGCACCCTCATTACCCCAGAGGTTAAAGGGGCAAACCCTCAGTGTTGATGTTGCTGTCACTCGAATCCGTTAAGGCCCGACGCTGATCTAGTCCAGTGAGCAGCAGAGGTGTGAGCCCAGCAGAGTTTATCAACTTCAAAAGACCCGGCTGAGGTCTTCCATAATTTACCGCCCACTCCAAAGAGAAGAAAGCAGAGCTGCCCCTGACAAATGAAGAGGAATGTGAGGAAGGATTGAGGAGAGGCGATACCTGCACTCCGTCAAGCCATCCGCATGAAGAGACGAGAGTGGGATCGTACCGCTTCCACGCTGAACACAAACACACCTAATTCACACCAGCGTTTCCAAAGGGAACGAGGGATATTTTTAATGGCCTCTTAAGCTTATCTAATTCGCAATCTAACAACCTTAAGTGCCTGTGAATTGTGTTATACTTCTGGTAATACCGAAGCCATCTGTCAGCCAAGCAGGTACAGTACAGTGCAGACTAACGCTGGGCTCAGCATGGCCACTGTCCAGTCTTGTTCAATTCCAGGTGGTGTTTATGGGTCCACAATGAGATCCACTTACCCCCTAAGATTCCTTAACATAGTATGAAGATCAATATAATTCAATTATTTTTAAAAAACAGATATGAGTTCAGTATCAATGCATAGTCTGGATTACAGCAAGCCGTGTTTCAGTACAAACCATACTCTTCCAGGTAACACTCCTCAGGGTTGTGTCTTTTAAGTCCAGTATTTGCCATGATCTAAAGGTATTGATACCGTGGAACAATACTTCATTGTATGATGTACAGTAGCAGAAATATGTTTTGCATCCAAGCAGCTGTGTTTTACACACTGAGAAACTCACAAAAAACAGAACAAATAAACATTCCATTTAAATTAATATAGCATTACATAACAGACATCAACCCATATCGAATCATTACAAACAACTCCTACAAGAATCCACACAACTACAACAGAACAGGAGTAAATTCACTCCACCACAATGACCCTAAGCGCCTATAATTGCACATCTTTTGCTTATACAGTATATGCTCACAGTTACCAGATAAAGACAGTGGTTTTGCCCATACAAAGTCTCATCAGTGTGACACAGGTAACTTTGACCAGTGAAACAGACATATATATACTCATGTATCTTGTAACAAACGACTTTCAAGATTATGGTGCCTTTCAAGAGCATAGGGATGATGAATAACAGCACCCAATAAGAAAATATGTTTAGGAATGTTTAGTGAGAAGTCAGTCAGTTCACAAGACGTTTTCGGCTTCAACCCCCTTGGCTGGGGGCCGAACTCCCTGGCCAAAGGACAAGAAAATCAGGTCCCCTTTACAGAGCGAATCTGTCCCAGGGGTACCTGTGCGGCTGGAGACAGGATGGAGAAGGGATGCATGAAAAAAAAAGCGAAAAGAGCCATTTGCATATGATATATACTGCAGATATTTGGGGAAATGAAGTCTGGAACGATTATGATTTAGGACCGCTGGGACAAAAGAGGGTTGTTGACTCCCGTGGGTCAGTCAAGAATTTCCATTTATCATCAGTGCAACTGTTCCTTATAGCAGAATGATAGAAGAATATGTAGCAGGGAAAGATGTTGCTTTTAAAATCTAATTAAGACTCAGTCACTTTATGAACCTTCATTAAATTCCGATTTTCAACCTAGCATCCAATTACAAATAAAAAAAACAAACAAACTCATCCTTGTTCGCAGGACTCTGTGCCAGCAGCTCCTTGCTTTTACCTAATGGAAACGGGCCACCAGGTGCCGCGTTTGTGATTTGCAGTTGGACTGAGGGTTGAAATTGGATACAGTCTGGAATATGAAATAAAGTTTTATTGTCCTTTTAGGGTAAAATTCAGGAATAAACTAAAACAATCTCACGAGGGCACATTCAACAGCTCCATCTTAATGATTACTGTATCAGTCTGTCCCTGTGCAAAATTTCATATGATTGTCGTTTTTGTCATGAACAATTGGTTTGGTTATGTAATGACTAAATTAAATTTGAAACTTGCAGAATTTCTGATTACAGCTGCAGAACATTGATAGAATTTGCAGAACATGTACTGTATGATGCTGATTGAGTATTTGTTTTTGGCATAACCCACTTCGCCCCTTGGCCATTGGAACAACAGAAACACATATCTTAACCCTGGACAATACAGACCCTGAACTTGAGCCTCAAAGTCCGTGTTTCCACTAAAAATTTTAATGTCTAATTTGGCTTTACTCTTGGTTTCACTAAGTAATTTCCTCTAATTTTCATTTTTCAATTTGATTCTCTAGTGCACTATTGTACAGCACCTTGGGTTTCTTAAAGCATAATACATTAATATTGTTTCCATATTCCACTTTTTGTAACTTGTACGTCATATTTTTACATCTTTTATTAAACCCACCTATTTATCAGTTCTTAAATGTTAGTTCTGGCTGAACAGAGCAAAAGTACACAGAACATGTTACCATACAAGATAAACAAACTACTGCATCTGCCTGTCATTGTACCTCTTGAAACAAATGGCTTTTCAATTTTTTTTTATCCTATCTTGCAGAACTTGGTGAAACGTAGTTCTAACCCAAACAAATCTCCATTTTTGGTGTGTAATTGAGAATCCAGGTAATTATCCCTACAGCTGTTTTTAGTTTTTTTCTAATGTAAGCAATACCTAGCTAATCCTGAGAGTAACAGAAAAGGGTTCTATTCAACTAGGCCTCAAGGCCTACTTGAATGAGATAGAAAGATAGCTGTTTTTACTTGCAGTGATTATTAATATTCCCCCACATCCTTTTTTCATTTTGATGTTGTATGTTAGACTACACTATTTAACAATGAAAGCAATTTGAAAAAGATTGCTCTAGAACTATAACAATTCATAATTAGTTGACTAAAGTAATGTTCAATATAAATCGGAAACATCTAAATGGCGAACAAAAAATAAAAACGCACAGCAAATGATATGATTTTATGTGGAAAAAAAAATTGCTATCAGAGTATAATTAAACATGAATGAAGGTGGAGGGTTACAAGAGTAATCCATCACCATCGTACCTGTGACAATATCATAAAACCACACAGTAAATCACTCAGAACATTACTTTTTCGCAATTAAATATTGAGTGAAAAAAACAAAGTCACAAATCATTGTCTGCGCCTTTTTTAAGCTAATCACACACTACTGATGAAACAAATGACACTGGTAATTTTTGTTGTGATCTGAAGTCTTTTGTGCAAAAAAATGTTGTGGCTCTTTATTGACAACAAGGAATGTTTCATATAAATTTCATGTCTCTTAAAATTTTCACATGACTTGAACTTCGCACAAATTCAAAGAAGAGCAGCCATATATTAGAGAAGTTGAAATGCATGGCTAAACATTTCTGGCAAATACAGTAAATCTTCATTAAAACATACGGAATAGCATAGTCTCACATTGACAAATTATTTGATAACTTCATTCCTCCCCAAATTCAGAGCTGCCAGATGTAATCAATTTGATTTCGTGGTGGAATCTCAAGACACAAACCGGATGAAGAGTCTGCGAGTGAGGGAGTATTCACTGGAGGAATTCTCTCACAGACTTCCACAAGTCACAGGGGTTACAGGAGAGTGACAAGCTAGGACTACCCCAGTCAAGACAAACACACCCAAGGCTGTCAGAGCCCGGACAAATACTGTATGTGTCACCACTGGCAGAATCCCAGAGCTAGCCAGCCAATGACATACCCCACGCCCTGTAGTTTCAATTAATAACACACTCGTACTGCGCAGATAAAATGACAGTTTTTAGACCACCAGGGGGAGTTCATTATGGACCAAGAATTATGCATAATTGGATAACTTGAAGATAATTAAACTGTTGTTAGAGCTTAAAGGATTGCAGCAACCCCTCCAGGTATGAGAAATCCTGATAATCAGCATAACCTCGTTAGCTTTAATAACATCATTCATTAATACACATCTTCAAAACACGGCTGCAAAACACAGATGTCTGGCTTGGCTTTTTTCCCCGTTTCTAAAGTGCCTTAAGGAGAGTTCCCACAATGTTTTCTGCTGAGAAGAACTTTCTAAAAGCCTTATAAGCCAGGCTTATGTTAATTTACTTATATCAACATCTTTATGAAACCTGCAACCAGCCTGCAGTACAAAAAGGTAATACACCTGCACGGATTTTGAAATGATAAGAGCTACATGATGTACACATAATAAAGGATTTAAGATGGGTTTTTTTCTCCTTAAAAGAAAACATTTTTAAAGCAGATGCAGGTTCAAACTTACAGCATTATTGTACCGTAACAGCGTTGTGCTGTATCTGTCCAAAAAACCTAAGTACCTACAAAATGTTTTTTTTTTCCATTAAATGGTGGTAAGTTGACATCACAATAAGGTTCGCCAATTTCTTAACTCATAGGGGTGGAATTCTTACAGTATGCTTCTTGCCACCTTCTGACTGTTTTGACATACACACATACAAAAAAAATAAATGTTGGCGAACAACATCTTAAACGGCATCAGAAATACATTTATCACCAGCAAGCCAAAGAAAAAAAGAAAACAGGCTCATGAAAGTTGAAGAGTTGAAAGTCTTTTATGCAAGCTCTAACTTAAAATAACAGTGTGGCGCGTTTTAGCCTCTGTGAATTTTCTCAGCAATTACAAGGATGGCACGTCACAGCTTCCCTCTTGTCACCATTTGACTGGTCCTACTTTACTTCACTCCTGTCTTTTCAGTGGCAGTGCTAAACTGAAATGATTGTCTTGGAGGACAGGGCACAGGGAGCAGTGGCCTAGTCTGTTATGAGCATGAGGTGTAGGGAACAGAGGGAACAGAGCCGCCTCAATGAGTGGCTCCCACGGTCGCATCACTGGGGAAATTACAGACCTGATCGTTCTCACACCAAGCATCTGTCCGTGTGCCAGGGCCTTAAGACGCACTAGGGAACACCAGATCGAAACACAAGGCTAAACACGCATAAATGTTCTATAGTACTGAAACTGATTTTTTGCAGTGAAGCAATGAATGTGAAAAAAATAGACCTATCAAGCTACACTAGATACGACAATTACTGAAAACAGATTTGTGCTCACTGCACAGTACGGTATATCTTAAAGGCAGAATAAAATGGGCATCGTTGAGCAATACATTAAAGTTGCCCTGTGCTGTTCATTTTCTACTCTCGTTTCTCTTTCAATCTCTTTTTTGTTGAAATAGTTTTTACCCTTCTCCATACAGGTGCGGCTCCCGACAAGAGCAAAAAGGCGGGAAAAACTTGCCCTGTTGACCTTAAATCAAGTCACAATGTTTCCCCTCAATGTAAAAATCCCCGGTTAAAGACAAATATCTGGTGTGTTCAACCCATAATCCTACCCACACAGGCCAGAAGCTTCATTTAAATCCATAAAACTGTTGATTCTTACTGGATTATATATCAGTTCTGATTATGTGGGCTATGGAATTAACTGCAAAAATTCTTTGTCATCCCCATAAGAGCTTTTTACACTGGAGGCAGAGGGTGTGTTGCGCCAACGCAATTACTGGCTTAACTGGGGTGCAAGCTGAGGATAATACAGCCACTGGAAGCACTAAAGCAAGCCCAGAGCACGACACAGGCTGCAGGAGCAGCGAGCAGCAGGGCGCGACACAGAGGCAGAACCACAGTGCCCACACACTGTGGCTGTCACTGCCACAGTTTCTAAAGGCAGCCTGCACATCCGAGGAGCGCAGTGCGTGGTCCCCTGAGACGGGAGAATGTAATGTATGTTTGCCTCTCATTTATCAGCTTGTGATACCAAAGCATCCTGTGCGATTCCCCCTAGAGGACAGCAAAGACAGACGCCCCGAGCTTTACACCCCCCCGTGCAAGACAGAGGGGAAACCTGAGTCAATATTAAGGCACATCAGGCACGTCAGTGATAAACAAACTGACAGGATTCCAAACCAAGTGGGGAGAGTGCAAGGGAGGAATATGGACCCCCAGGAATAGGGGGTACAGGAGTCTTCTTGGCTTTGCAACTATCTCTGTGAGATCTGGAAAGAGAACCTGAAAACACTTTGATGATGCTGTAAGTCGACTGGTTGGAAAATGATAACAGAAGAAAAAGCCCTTATGCTGAGAGTAGGGGGCAAAGCCCAGTAAGCTTTTAGCCACAGAAACGTGAATGTGGGCCTGATAAAGCCCAGACGTGTGGAAATACCTCTCTTTGAGGACGTTCTTTTATCAGCTAATCCACAGAGATATCATGCAGCGTTCTTACTTCGCCAGGGCAATTAAAAGGTTGTGCATATTTAAACCTTTAGAGCACTTTCCCTTTCATTTCTTACGGATCATTAATGAAAGAAAGTCTCCATAAAACAATCCCATTTGTGCCCGCATTTCTATTCAAGCGCCATTTAAAACCAGAGGGGAAACTGAGCCCGTACTTAACTCCCAACTTCAAGCAGTTTGTGATAAAAAGGCAGCGAGAAAACTGAGGAACAGCTTACTTCTGGCTGTAAATTACACATATTAATGGATATATAGTGTCATTCTGTCATGGCATACAGTATAAATGCCAAGCAAAGAGAGACATCTGCAAGTTTTTATGAAAATGAAGGGGATGCGATGAAGGCTACAGTGTTAGGCATGAACAAGATAGAAAGTATAGCAGAGTGGCTTTTATTTCAAAGTTATTTCAAGTTCAAAGCAAATGGAGTGAATACAGTTGTGCAAGAAAAAAAATGGCCTAAATGATTGTAAACCAGCAGAATGGTTAACCAATTTAGCATGCATGGCATCTCACAGATGTACTCATTTACAAAAATAAAATTTAAAATAGAAAAGTTACTAGCACTAAATATGAATGATTTTGAATATGCAACCAGTGTATTTCTCCTCCGTTACTGAAGTGCATTTCCCAGTTAAAATGCATTTACCACAATGCTCACAGATATTATCAGAAAGATATGCAATGACTAGCACTGAGGCCAATAAGTACCTCATACACCATGGTGTCAAATTCTCTATTCCATAAATTGCAGATTCCTCAAGTTTATAAATGGAATGAAGCCCACGTCTGATTCTTGTAAAATGAAACATACAAACATGTTGTACACCAAAGACCAGGTGCCGCTTTAAGACAGTATATATAATATATATTTTTTAAAGAAAATGTTAGTAAAACTGCGAATTCATATTGTCATCTATGTTTTTCTGAAAATCAACATGTAAGCTGCTGGTCCTGATCTATTTTCAAGTCGCAGTCTTGGCATTTGTTTCTGCATATCACTTTTCAAAACCTAGCCTGTGCATATTGTATAAAACATGTCTCAGCCTTATTGTGGAATGTCCCACTGGGTATTTCAAAGTCTATAAAGGAAGAATTTTTATAAGCCATGAAAAAATGGCAGCTGACCAAGGCAAAATCTATTTCAAATTATATAAATCTTTCTATAAGCATGTCTAGGTTGAATGAAAATGCTGATTATTTTGCTTCTTAGCAATTTTGTTCCATAGCCATTTTATTTTGGAGCACTGGCCTTATATATAAGAAAAAAAAAAACATGTTTACATTTCACCTCAAATCTATTTAGGATCATTCAAAGCAGTTAAGAAAATAAATTTGATACTTAAGATCTCAATCTGTTCATGTGGAAAAACAGGGGCAGGGAGTGGAAGGAGGGCTTCACCTTTTAGGCGGTTGTCTGGGAAGGTTTTGGGGATTTTATTTAGCTTCACATTCATGGGCAAACTTAACAATTCCTGTAGCATTATAAATTCACATATCACCTACCCAGTGAATCAGAAGTCACATTCACAACCGGTAAGTTTGCAAGAGCCTCCTTATTAAGCTAAGGTCATCAAGTGGAAAACTGCAAAGGGTATCTTGGTCAAATTTTCTCAGTTGAAGCAATACTTGCTCTTTGATACATACTGTATGTTCAATCGTTGCTCAGCTAACATTTTAAAGTAAAGAGTCCAATTAATTGTTGATTAAACAAAAATGAAAGGGATGATGACTATTCAATCTTCAATCAGTCAGACCTTTATTTGCCCTTTGCAACAGTTTTCCACAGAGTGCTTTAGAGAATTATATGCTGTAGCAGTCAACAATATAGGAACAGTTTTCAGCCACTGAGGCTGAAAGTCATTAAGCCATTAGTCATTAAGTCCTTCATCAACTTCTGCATGACAATGAAATTTTGACATGTTTTTGTATCTTACATTTGGTCAAGTGGGCCTTTTTTTTCTTACTTATACAGTACATACATACACACCTCAGTAGTTTGCCAGTGAGCCTGTGCCAGACAGATTGGAGGCATGCCCTGTTTCATTTAACAACAGCAGAGGCAAAGAAGATTTTTAAAAAGTGTGAGAAAGGTTACTTAATTCCAACTTAAAATTAAAATAAATAGCATGCTGTTAGAAATACTAAGCAGAGCAAGTGAATACTACACAGTATGTACTGATCCTGCACCCACATTCTGCAAAGAGTTCTGCAGAGAGTTATTTTTATTGTACTTTGATGGCGTTTTCCTCTCTTAAAGTGCAATTCACACAATGCACAGAACCTTACAGATGAGGATTAATTCCTCGATATATTACTGTGATACATTTCCTATCTCATCACCCGGAGACATCCAGCTTGGTTATACTACCAAGCACCACATGCAGATACTCTCCCAGAGAGCCTGACCTCCCCCACCCTCAGTCTTCATTGTGTGATTCCAGACACACCTGGCCAGCTGACACTGACTATTATCTGACTTGTTAAATGATTGGGTTTTTTTTTCCCACTGTCTGAGAGCCGCAAAACCGATGCTTTGCAGCACAGGTGCGAGCGGCCGAAAATCTGGGCGGGAGCCGCGCGGAAGCAGAGCGAGGCACGAAAACCTTGGACTGCAATTAAAGAGCATTCCAGGTCAGGGCCGTGAGTGAGTCCACTCAGCACCACGTCATTTCCACAGAGACCCGGGCTTGACAGCAGCAGGAGATAATGGCGTGGCACCTTTGATTGCCACTCGATAAAAAAAAAACGGGCTTGGCACTCAACTGGAGGCCATGGTTGGCATAAGTTGGCATAAATTCATGCCAGCAATCTGAAGACATTAGTAAAACAGGAAGAGATTGGGCTTGTTATTCACCCTGCGGTTTTATACCTCAAGAGCAGACTCCGACCTCAGATGCTAAATAATGTTACTGATCCATGGCCCCTAGGCATTTGTAACGGTCAGGTCATTATTTTGAAATGCTGACTTCAGGAAGACCAATAATTCATATAATATGGCATGCTTTGAGATCACGCCTAAGGTCAGCTGTTCCACGACAAAACAGTCTCAGAGATATGCTTCAAGTCACCACTCTCCACATTTAATATGGTTGTTAAACCGGCTTGCATGGGGCAAGACTCAGAGCTATATTTTCAGTTTTACTGCCCAGTTCCCAGTTTAATTAAAAAATAAAATAGATTAGAGCCACCACGAATGTTGAAAAGTGTACAATAAAATGCAACACTTGAAGTCAAAAAAGAAGAGAGCGTGTTAACTGAAGAGTTACAACATCCTGAATAGTCTGCCTCACACATCAATAAGCTTAGTTTCAGCTAATAAAAAAAAAACGAAGGCGAGCTAGAAGCTCTCCCCCATTAGAGGCAGTTCTTATTGTTTGACTTACACAGTCAAAACAGAGCAGAGATTAATTGGAAATTTTGCTTTCATTTAAATGTACATGTTGGACATAAATCAAATTTCATTTTAAATTCCAAGTATTGTGAAGTATTTACGACTGATGAAATGATAACAGAGGCCAAGACTGAGAGTCTCTATTTTTCTCCTACAGCACTTTCAGCATCCCAACTGCACGCTCCGAGAGGAAACAAAGGAAATTTCTCTTTGAGTCAATTTGACCTGTAGCATAACTGCATGAAAGACATTTCTAGAGTAGATACTACTTTATTTATCCTACGAAACAAATCACTGTAAAATAATCAGAATGCACAAGTCTTTACAACCCCAAAAGTATACCGGAGTTTTAATGCTGAGAAGCAGAGGGAAGAATTTAATCAGGAGCCTTACATGTTTGTCACTGACTGATACAGTAGAAAGTGACTTGCCTTTTTTAATCCTAGCCTGTGGTACAGGACTAAAATCTCCGGTTCTGGACGAAGAGCTAACTAAGATTTTCCTGTCCAGACCAGCTCTGCATGAGAACCCACCATAGGCCACCTGCAGCAGATGTGGCCTCTGTCTGCTTTCCTTTCTCGGCTTTAGCAAGTGTGATCGGCTCCTGCGCTGACTGTACTGTATGTACAGTAAAAAAGATGTCTTCTAATTAGGAGGCTTGAAGCTAGGTTCAGGTAAGACATCTCTTGTAATTAGAGTCAAAGTTCCCATCTGTGCTTATATATATACACAGGCACCATTTACACTTTCCAGAGAAGCCAAATTCACACGGGGAAAGCTAAGGAAATGTATTCCTTTGGTTGAAATACATGGAAGAACAAACTCCCGTGTCACTTTGGATTAAACTGAATTCGGATCTAACCAAGTCCGACACGAGAGCTTGCCAGACGGACATTTTTCTTTTAATTAACGTGTGGGCTATTACAGAACACCGCACGCACAACAGAAACACACAGTGCCCATTTCAGCACTCTAGACATGCTGGAAATGTCGACATAAGCCGATGCTGAACTTTTTCCTCCCCCAAATCCATGTCATTCCTTGCTTTCGACAACCCGCCAATTGGACCATTGCTCTTATTGGATCCAGACTGAACGATGCTGTTGCCTTCTTACTGACCACTCAGTCTGATGTTTTAGCTCACAAAACCCTCCCTCACACAAATTTAACTAAATACTCCCAAGGATTTGTAAATCCCCACTTTTTGATGCAATATACTCTTAAAACTCAGTGAAAACTGAAATGATGTTTAAATCCAGCTTCAGTTCCAGTATCCACACATTCCTAGCTAAGCCACAATGCTTAATTGAATGTGCATATAGAAGCAGACAATGGCATGTAGGGCCTGAGGGATTGGGCATGGAGTTCAGAGGGTGATCTATCAGGTCTGAGGGATTATTGTGCACTTGAGGTGAGGCAGGAAAACCAAAAGGGAAAACGATTCTCCTCCGCCTGCTGGAAAATAATGCAAGCCCTGTGCTTGGGCACCCCCAGGCACAATGCACCATGGGGGAAAGACCAAGGCCAGTGGGACTGTCATGGTCCACTGCGGTCCAGGGATCCCAGTGCAGCTAGACATGCCCGATGTGTCTGACCCCAGGGGTCAGCGGGCCTGGTTCACTGGGAGTCTTACAGGAGTTGGAGGGGGGCAGCACGACTGCAGTAATGTCTGCATGAACAACAGATATTCAATAAGATGGCCAAAGAGAGGGTAAGCGGAGGGGGGTGGGCAGAGGGAAGGAAGAGAAACCAATTCGTTCCCATCATCTCCACTATCAGCCCATTGATCTAAATTATCCACCAAATGTTTTTCCATGTGCCTTAAAACAAAACTCCTGTTCTCTTGGCCACCATCTTCTTAGGAAGGCATTCCTAAGAAAGGCTGAAGACAGACAGAATGTTTAATGTCTAAGTTGACTGGAAGGTTGCCGGTTCAAATCCCGCGGCCGGCAGAGGAAACCTACTCCAATGGGCCCCTGAGCGAGGCCCTTAACCCCAGCTGCTCCAGGGGCGCTGCACAATGGCTGACCCTGCGCTCTGACCCCCAGCTTCTCTCCCTGTCTGTGTGTCTGTGTCTCCATGGAGAAAAGCTGGGGTATGCGAAAAGACGAATTCCTAATGCAAGAAATTGTATAGGGCTAATAAAGAAACATTATTATTAATGTTTCCTGTATCTTTTCCACGCATGTGGCAGGACGATGGTGTACAGAGCCGTCAGAACTGCGGGTGAGCTGCTTGATCTGAGTGGTCACCGATCAACAGAACACGAAACATCTTTCCTGGTTCTATTTTCCTTTCTGCTTCTATCGCAACTGTCACAGATTCCTGCTTTGTTTTGTTTTTTCAACTTAAACCGTTCCAAAAATATCCTTTACCACTTCATAATATTATTACTATTAGCATTAAAGGAGTCTGTGCAGGATTATTTTTTAATGATTCCAGTATGCACCACGGCAGTTCTTACAATCCTCACAAGGAGCCTGCGATGGCCCGTGTTGTCATTTTAAATTGTTTTAGGTTACAATGAAACTTTTCTATAAACATTTCTCCTGTCTGGCACTGCATTAAGAAACAGAAGCGTCATAGGAGCACGTGCGAAAAGGCCCCAAAAATACTCCTATTTATATCTCAAATGGTCTAAACATGTTGACAACCGTTATGGTACTTACATAAAAAAGCCCCCTAAAAATAATCTATAATAAATTCAGCTTTCATATATTTGTGTAAATGCTGCTACAGTATGTGCATCCAGTGTGGCCTCCAGAATTATGTCTTAATGGTTTTGACTTTTATTCTTAGAATCTCTAGAGCTTTGGCAAAAAAACAAAGCATTCTGTAAATCTGAGAACTACGCAGAGTGGCTGTACAGTTTGTGATCTCCTGTTCCTCAACCATGTACCATTTGAACAATGTACAGTAAAGCACATCCAATCGGTGGCACATTAAAAATGAGTTATGAAGAACGCAAATTGAGACATCGCCTTTGACAGCTCAGAGAGCTTACCTTATCTTTACTGCATACTTGTGTTCCACGACTCTGAAGGACTGCTGGAGTGCTTTATTTTTTTATTATCTGTCAAACTGTAAGGAACAATCTGTTTCTAGAAGCATATTGTAAGAATATCATTTTGACATCATTTATAGCTTGCACAATCCCAAGATATCCCCTAGGACCAGGGATGCCTGGAAAATTTTTTGCAACTCAAGATACCCAAGACTCTAGGGAGTGATGCTGTGTGCACTGGGAGGGTCACTGGTCACCTGCCGAGGAGTTACAGAATTAGGAGAAGCAAGTTTTTTGTACATATTATATTGATATAATCATTGGTAAAATAAATAGCATGATTACACCGTAGCAAAGTAAAATGAAACAAAAGGTTTGGCAAGAGCCACAACCAAAAATTGGTGTGATCACGTTTCTATTGTTGACAGAGCCACAATTTATAATCCTGGTTTCATAAATGATTCTAAATAACTATCTTCACTTGAATAATGGAAGTGCAAACTGTAATTTTGTGACGCTCTAAAATAAAGGAGCAAAAAAAAAATCGATGTGATTTTTGCACAACATAGGCATTTTTGCTGATGTCAGATTGTGTAAGACCCCATATTAACCATTAAGTAAAAGTGACAGACAGGAGCTTAAGAGTTTTTAGCCATAATTTACCGTGTGGCTGTCTTTCCAAATATTTCTTAGAAAGTGGGTTCTACTGCCTTGTTTACTTGTTCCAAATAAGCAAGCATCGTGTAGGAAACAAGCAAAATTAAAGCCATTCTATGGTCTATGAGCTTCAATCAAATCATATTTTTGGCCTGAGCATAATGCAAGCTTATGTGATGAAGAATTCTGTGTAACCAAAGGTCATGTGCAAATGTTTAACTTAAGCTTTTAGGGGTTAGAGTTGGAATATTATGCATACAAGCTAATGATGGTTTTGCTATTATGGTTATTAATGTCTTAATAGTATAAATATGTGAAAAACAGAAGCATTGATGAGGAAACCTAAAGCATGCACCACTGGTCACTTGTATAAACAAAAATATTTTATGTACAATTATTACAGTCAAAAAAGCACAGACTTCTTAAAACGAATTCTCGGGGGCACGTTTAGTAACCATAATTAACAGGTCATAAAATACAATTTTCTTCTGAAGGAAACCAATACTTAGACCCAGCATATTCCCTGGTCTACAGAAAAGAAATTGTATACGAACAGCTAGGCTGGGTGAACTACTTCACTTGGCATCAACAGGATGGAGGAAAAAAAGTCCTGCTTCTGATTTTCTGTGTCAGCCCGGACAGTGTTTCTTTACAAATAGAAAACATTCCAGTCCATTAGCCAATTAATAACTTCCTCCTCTTCTCTCTTTTCCAGATTTCAAACAACATGGGATGTTTATCATAGTTCGGCTGACCACAGTAAATCAAGCTCAGTCTTCTCTAGGTCTCTTTGAATGGGATAAGGTTTCACATGCTTAATTAAAAAACACTGATCTCCATCAAGGCTCAGAAACATATTTGTTAGCACAGATCCAGTGTATTTCCATGAATCAAAAACTTGAAAGGTCTCAGGGCTTGGTTGGATTTTATACTAAACAAGCACTGCATCATGGAAGATGGGAAAGCTTGCCAATCGCTTCACTGCATAAATCCTCTGAATTTATCTTAATCTCAAGAACAACATTTCAAGCCTGTAGGATGGATAGTCCCTATTCAGTCTTGGCAGCTCTTTAAGAGCTGTGAGAATATTACGGGAAAACAAAATTAGGAGCTCCATCACTGGGTAATACTGTTTTTTTTTTCTTCAAATAAAGCATCAAAGCTCTGTCAAACTGTCATATTAACAATATTCAAAAAGAAGGTATTTTAGCAATGATTGTTGTAAACAGTCCCATTTTTTGATTTTATTAAAAGTTTCATAGGAAGGCTGAGCCAGCTAATTGGCTAACCACGCAATTATAAAATTGCAGACATTCATTTGTGTTTTTGTCTTTTATCCAGTGAAGACTGTGAATATCAGGTTAAACACTGTTGTTGGCTTGGGTGAAACAAGAGAGGTTCGGAATCTTGGAACGTGCATATCGAAAGTGTCCTCCAGATAATATCATCAACAGCATCAACTGGAACATCCACACTCTACCTCGTCTTGGAACAGAGCATTTAACGGCTCCACTACAGCAATCTGAGGAAGAAAGTTGAGTTGGAGCAAACTCAGGGGGTGAAAAACTGGAGGTATCAGCCTCGCTTTTCTTATTTCAAATATACTGGGGACCACCAATAAGCGACAGTAAAAACATAGCATTTCACACTTTTTTCATGAACATTCCTGCCCTTGCAAATCTGTAAAGGCTCTTTATAAATGGACTACTAATCCAAAACAGAAAAAAAACAATTTGATTTTTTTTTTACGAACTGTCAGAAACTGACTATCCCAAACTATTCAACACACTGATTTCCTTCACTTTTTACCATAATGTAAATCTTTTTTCATATTAAGGCTGAAAAGGTAGGTTTTGGTGTGCTGGGGAATGAGAGCTTTAGATATGTATAGACATATTCATACACATCTTGAAAGATATTTATGAGCATACAGCTGCAGAATTAATTTGCTGTGTTTTTTAAAAGCCTGAGAGTTGCTTCTTCTGTGCTCTGGGTATTCATCCCCCCTTGCTGTATTTCAGTAAAGCCTCTTACTGTATATCACTGATCTAAAGGTCATACATATTCTAATAGTCCTGCACTGTGTAATCCGAAGTAATAAACAGAATGCCCCATTCTGAAAGATGAGGAATGCTTTAACTTTGTCCTGTTCTGTTCTTCTGATTCCTTGACTCATTTAGATCTGTGTACATAAGCCTATCATGCAGACTTGATTTGCCACGTGGCCTATCCTTGTCTAGTAGGAAGTTCCTACAGTATATAAGCAACACCATTACTTCCTGAAAGCTTTTATTGGAGTGCTTGATCTTGTGGTCTTGATCACCTAGGATTCTGACAACTCCGGGGCTGGTGTTTTTCTTTCAGCTATCTTAACTCAAGTGTAAATTTAGTAGCCAATGTCCAGAGAGTCAGATGAGGATCCCCAAGTCTCCATGCATACCTTAAAACCCCACAGAAGGATGTCTCACAATATATAATTGTCATACAATATACTGTATGTGTGTAAAATATTTCATGGATTTTTTCTTATTGACATTTGTGATTACTCTCTTGTGCTCGAGCTGGATTTACAATAGGCGTGCTTATTCCTTTGAAGGGGCTGAATGTTAACTATTTACATGTGTATTTCAGTGCCCAGTTTCACAATCCCTTCCAGTTTTGGTGGGAACAGGTGAGGAATGTTTTCCTTGCCAGGCTTCTAATAAATTCACGGCTAATTTAGTACATACTGCTGCCAGCAACCAGCCACCTACAATAAAATTTTGTGAAAGCAAGACATGATAAAAGCTCAATGATATAACACATCCAGACAGAGATGATCTAAAACCGATCAGCTGCGTCTCTCTGTGTTGTTTTGATCAAATCCCTCTCTCCCTCTATCGATTCAATACCTTTCAGAAGAGCTGGTAGCAGTGAAATTATAAACGGTGCACTTGAAAACTGCAATTCCGCCAGCCACACACTCCATCTGTGTTTTGTCAACTGCAGACCAATAGCAAATCGGCCTTTGTGTAATGCCTATGGAGTCTTAAATGATTAATCTAAATACAGTGTGGTTTTGTATATAGATTCTTGGCAGTGTAATGAAAACATAGGGCCTGGGGGTTGGTATTGGTTATTCTTTTATATTATCAGATTTTGACACAAAGGGTAGAATGTACAAACTGTGTTTCGATTTATTCAGCTGTTCCCATAGTTTTATGTTTCAGCAGTGGCTGCTGCAACACACTGGTTCTCATGTGACCAGATTAAAAGGTCCGTAATGAGGGGTTCAATAGTTTTAACTGCATGCGCTTTCAACCAAAGGAGCATTTCTTCAGATCACTTAGCTTCTGCAAATGAAATATAATAAAAAACAAAGAAAATACACCCCCCTTTATTCTGTAATGAGCATCACTTTCTATATAGCTCTCGGCACCTGCATGCGATGCACTTAAAAAAATAATAACAATGCATTTTCACTAGTTTCACATCGAGTCAGGAGAAAGAATACCAAGTAAGAATGTGCTTCTAAAAATGTCATTTTCACCCACACTTCACAGCAGGGTGAGTTAACTGGCCAAGGACTATGCATCATAAACTCTTTGAGAACTGCTTCAATAAAAAATAAAATGTTTTTAAAAATAAGTATATTCGCCAGAAGAGAATTCTTCACAAGGGATACAGTATTATAATGTTGCATTGATCTAGTTATTTGAAAACGCTTAGGAAGAAGGCTTTGATTCATTTTCTGTTCAGCTTTACAGACACCAAGGCTCATCTTCTACTTGAAGTCTGCGCAGAGAGTTTTCATCACTGTGGAACCACTGCAAAGAGTGTATCCCTATGTAGCCATAAACCAAGAAGAAAAAAGAAATTCCATGCAGGACAAATTCACTGTTAACATACCAAGACAACAGTGCAGCAGATATGCCACAGAGAAATGTGGACTGTCCGACAGAGTATACTGAAGCGTGGCAATCAGAGGATTAACACTGTCACTTCCATTTCATGACCGTGTTGCGGTCTCCTATGAGGATAAACCCTACACTCATCTTCCACATCCCACCTTGTTATCTTATGATTAATGGAGCTTTACAGTGTTGTAGCCTGAAAGCAGCTGGCTGAAAGCACACAAACTGTAAAAGAGTACATGGAGGCCTGTGGAAGAAAGCAAAAACTCCTGGGGAGGTGGGTCAGATGCCAGGGGTCAAAGGTCAGGGTTCAAATAAAAACAGTGTAAGCATTCATGTCAACTCTATAGCAAAAAAAAAACCCCAACAATAAATAAAAACAAAGTAATGGCAACCGGTAGCTATAACTGAGTCCTCTTCGTGGGTCTTCATGTTTATAGACTCGCTGACAAATCCTAAAAACAAATCCTACAGACAAAGAAGCATTGATGCAAAGATTCCCAAGCACGCACCCCTATTACACAACTACTAAACTACTAAAGGTAACCTCACTCCAGATGGCTCATTGCAGCTGCTACAGTAGGAGGTCTTGCTGGAACGAGGTTTTGACAGCGCATAACCTTTGTTTTGTACAATCCTCACTGGCTTTCCGTATCTTACAGAACAGATTTTTAAATACTTTCAATGAATTTCAAAGTCGTGCATTGCCCTGTTTCATCTTTCCAAACCGATAAGCCGTGGAACTCAATGAGCTGACACTGCCCTCCTTTCTTCATCAATGCACTGCCCAGTGACTATGGCTAGCCCATTTTACTGTGGCTTTTATGTTTGCTCATGTATTTAGTAAAGACATTTGTTCTTCTACTGTACAGAGCCCGGAGCCACAATTTTGAGCTGGGGTTACCCTGCAAATTCATGGTGTTGTAGAAACTGGGAGAAACTGCTGAGATGGTTTAAAAATGATGGATCCAGAGGACTCCAACATTCCTTATGAGTGCTGGTAAAAAAACAAGAGACGAAAAGACACCGAGTCTTTCGTACAATGTCGTACTGCACCTGCTCGACTGTCAAGCTCCTTGCCCGTTCCTCCTTCAAGCACTCATCATCCTCTTCCTCAGCGGCTGGTAAAGATGGAGACCCTTCCAGGAAGTGGGGATCCCGTTCTATGCAAAGTCTGGTCAAGTGATCAATGTATAGTTTCAGCTTCATGCCATGGTTGTGTTTTTCCAACAGTGACTGGATCATCTGCCAAATGAAACACAAACCAGTTTTTTTTAAAGGAACTGCAACAGATAACTGGAAAGTTACAAATACCCCCACTCAACTCCTTGTGTACAAAGCATCTTGAGGATTTCCACACTGCAGGTGCATTTTTTTCCAAATGTTAACATAGAAATAATAGAGACTTTTAAAACTGCATGTTACATACTGTTTCTCTTTAATATACAATATATAGCCTAAATAAACCCTAAACAAAGTGCATTCATCTTTATTTCTGAAATACCCACAATGTCACCCACAGAATTTTGGCATTAACAGAAAGTTTGGGAATGCGATAGAGACGCTAAAGACAAAAGACAAAAACATGAGATTGTCAGGAGACAATTATAAATAGTGCACACATGGCACTGGTTTCTTACAATAATGAATGGTCTCCTTTCCTTTGTAACCAATCTTTTCTGTATTCCAGGGTTGTGGTCTCTAATCTTAGCTCAATTAGTTCTCCACTAAAAATATCCTTCTGCCTTAATAAACACTAATGATAATAATTTAAATGAATGTAATTTTGGTCTTATCCAACCTGTTCAAATGCTGTGGAAGCTCAGTTATGATTAACTCAAGCAAAGTGAATGAAATCGGATTCTTCTGTACAAGTGTAATCAGACTCACCACAATGGCCTTGCTATGACTCTGAAGCAGAACTGCACTCTGTTACTTACTATAATCATTGGATGGCCAAGGTCAAGGATGGATCACTAAAGGAATGTATCGAGGGCTTATTACAGAAACTTAAAGAAACACTGAAGAGAATTCTCCTGCCATGACTTCCAAATGTAATAGTAACCTTTGGCCCTTCACATTTCAACACTGTCATTATGTAATTAACACCAATTAAGTAATTTGGGTTGTGAGAATGTCAGTGGTATGGGGAGGCACGTCAATTATACCAACAGCCGACCCTTGAAAATGGGAGAACTTAGAATGCAATAATCAGCCTTTAAATTGATTTCTTTAAGTTAAAATGGAGGCCCCCCCCCACCCCACATTTCCACCACCACAAAAAAAAAAGGTCAGCCTTAATTTTCGCTATTTACTAAGGATGGAACGGATCCAGTACTAAAGCAGGCTTTTGAAAAAAAAATATATGCGTAATGAATAGACATAAAATAAACATTTTCCACAATTTTTGCATGAAAGGTCACATAAAGCCTACAGTACATACGCTTGGGAAACCACTGAATATAAGGAGTGACCTTCAATGAGCCAATCGTCATTTTCAAATGTTTGCAATGGGTCTGGGGCGCGAGGTGAGCCCATTTACCTGCAATTTCCCATTTTAAAGTAGACCATGAAGGGCACACTTCCGGCAATATCAAAAAAGACCTTCATCCATTTCTCATGCACTAAGGTAAAGAAAACCCAAGAGAGTGAAAAATTATTCCGTCACTTGGACTGCTGAATGTTTTCAAAATGGTCCTTTACAACTTTGTAGGAGTCAAGGAAGCAGAGTGTTACTCCGCAACCCGGGGCATCAACCCTGCTGCGTAGTGTCAGTTATTTCTGCAAGAACTATATTTCTTTATTGGCTTGAGTCAAATCTTCATGTACAGACATGAAAGCCAGCCATGACCAAAAGTACCCATATCAATAAATAATAATAAATCAATAAAAAACACGAATTAAACTGCAACGACCCACACTTAGTGAAAAGCTTAGGTTAAAAAGTGTATACTGCATGCTGCTGTGAATTCGGAAGGCACTTCTTGAAGTAGACCTAGAGGGGAACTATGAAAAATGCAAACTTCTTGGCTGTAGCAGAGATTTGACACAGGACAACAGTACAAAAAAATGAGAGAATTGCACAGTGTGTGACTCCAGACAGCCAAACTGAATTCTCCCAATTTCTGAAAGCTTTGTAAAACACTGAGACTAAAAAACCAACACACACACACACATACCGGCTTACTAAATCATTTTCATTTTTTATTCCCCTTTTCTCAAATCCAGAGGCAAGTAGACAGTTTTAACAAAAAAAGTAAAGCTTTTCTCCTTACACCCTGGTCATCAATATCAGATATCTGACTTAAGGATGGGAATTAATTCGTATCTCAATCTTATTTCCGTTGTATGCAATCCTCAGGGGTCTTATAGGATGTGCTTAATCAGAACCACATTAGTCTGCCACAGGAAGTCCTTGAATGGAGGGCCAGTGAAACAGGATGGCAAATTAGTTTCAGGACTTGCAGGACCCTGAGTGCAATGAAAGGCAGTACTTATCTGGGGGGCTTCATTTCAATTTGGGGCTGGCAAGTTTTATTAAAGGTCTATTTGTTTACCATTCCCGATTAATAAATGTTGGATGTACAGCTTTGCCTCATACAATGCCCCATGTACTGGGAATCTGTTTTTGGTTGAAAAATGTACAAACTTTGTAGTGCCCTTGGGATGATATTGAAAACTCAAACACATGGGACATAGCAACTTGATGACTTGATTCTTAACTGTCAACATATTATTTTGCTGATTTTTACAGGCGTACCCACTATGAAATACCACTTTAATATTGGTGTATCAGCATCTAATATACTGTACATCAATATAACCAATTAAACTATATATACTCAAAAATACAAATAGGATATACAGTATAATGTTTAGGAAGCAAAACATCAAAAATTGATATGTGTCACTGTCTTATTTTTTTAAGTAAATTATGCCTTGTCAATGAAATAAAGCAGTAGTGTCTATTTGAAACATTTAATTTTCCCAACATAAAGATGTATTGCGTATTCTCAATGAGAGCTTGCAGAGGCTTCTCAGTTGAACAGCAACATGTGAATGAGGTTTAAGTGCCTTAATTTTTGCAGATTACAAACAGGTGGGAAACATAAGGTACACCACAAGAGTGTATCCATCACATCTGTTCTCCTGTGTTGTACAAAACTAAACAATCATCAAACATCTTTTCCAGGAAAGCCAATTACTAGAAGGACCCACAATAATTCATTGTCAAAAACATAGTGTGTTCAGGCAATGTAATTTGATTTGTATAAAAACCTGATAATATTTATAATATTTTGAAATTCAATAGGGCTCAGCTCAGCTGTATGCATAATTTAATTCCCACAATTTTAATGTTAGTTTGGCCATTTCAGAATGCTTTAAACTTTACAAAAGTCACTGTCAGTTGTGTTTCATTTTTTGGTTCTCCTGGTGCAAAGCCTAATAAGCACGGACTTGAACTGCACAAGACTATGCAAAGCCATATCAGCTTTCAATGAACATTAATCATGAAATCAGATAATTGCTTCCACAACTGACCGAAAGCATGAATCTTGTTTCAGCAAAATGCCGATACGGTAAGGTGTTGACTCTGACAACCTCCAATGACCTCTGCTCCATGCATCGTCTTTAAGGAGCTGGCCCTCCAACACAGCAATAAATCACTTGTTACTTACACAGCTCCACCACAGCACTTCAATACTCATCACAAAATGCACAGAGTTTGAATTAATATCGTACAGTTTCATACACACATGATTGTAATGAAAATAAAAATAGTGAACATTTGAGCAACTGCACTGTTGAAACCTGTATTTACAAGTGACCTGCATGGTTAATCCTGCCATGTCTTTCCTTCATTCCAGCTATGAATAATTGCGTAGTAGGAAGGGAACTGGTGCCACTGTGGTGCAAGGCATTCAGAACAAAGAGCAAAAGCAAAATGTTTACTGTTGTTTACACAGCCGTGACCATGTCCAAGCCTGCTCCCTGGACAGTTATAATCATGTGGTGACGTACAGTGCAAGGCAGGAAACAGGGAAGGTTTGGTGATTAACAAGAGGCAATTAAATAGAGCAAAGGGAAAAAAAAGAGATGATTGTGACAAATTTCTAGAAGATCTGCGGTCCAATAAAGAGGAAGGCTTTAGAAAAAAACCTTTCAACGCAAGTAATAAATCTTTCATTAACCTTCTGAGGATATCAAATCCTCTGGAACAGCTCTACACTCCAGTGCCACGGGCGAATACTGAGAGAAATCCCTCTGAGGTCAGGGTAATGTAATTAATGCCTCGCTGATTTTCACATTGCAAAACGTTTTATTTTTTTATCCGTCTGTTAATTGACATGTGCTTTTGTTCCACGTCAGTACACAAATGGCAAAGATAAAGTCTTAAAAAAAGTACAGAAAGATCTTTTTGTGGACCTGAAAAGGGAAGAAATAACAGAACTGACCTCAGAAATACACAGTACCTTTACAGTATGCATTTGCAATTATCCCGAACTAAAATCCTGACGTTTATAAGATTGGAGAAGTGAGTCCTGTCTGGATTAACACAGAGAACTGATTTCTCCAATTTACTGTTTATATGCTAAATATTTAAATTAATGAACCTTAGGTGAGAATTCTTTAAAAAGCTTTAATTGCACACGGGGAGACAACATATCCAGACTTCTGGGAGTGGAAGCTCGGAAAGCTGCCGAAAATGACGGATTTTGTAATGATGGAAAATTTCTCATTTTTATGCCCTAGCCTGTCATGTCTTCCTGGAGGTACACTTGAAGCTTTGCGCGTCGACTGCCAGATTACAAGGCAAGCTGAACGATCAAGACAACCTTGGATAAACTTCTTCTCCACAGTTCAAAGGCATTGGCCCCTACACAGGTTCGCTTGCAGGTTCCTTTGAAGCACTGCCCTTGAGTTCATTAAACACATTTCTCTAACTTGGAACAGGTTTTGGGATCTAGCAGATAATGTGTGCTCTTCAATGCCAGCAAAATGGTAACTGTACTTTGAAGTCGTGTCATTGCATTGAGTTATTAGATAAGTATCGGCCATCTTTCTCAAAGGCCATTCAAGAAGACACAAGCCACATAGTTTTGGGATGTTGAAAATGAAAGGTGTCGAACATTACTGGCGAGGTGAAAGACATTTTTCAGCCTGCTGTTGTGTCAGCTTTCTCCATTGATTTTCAGTGAGCCATTAATAATCAAACTCAAACAGAACCTTTTATATCTTGTGGTTCTTCTGCTTTCAGAAAAGCCTTCTCTCAAAAGAAATGTAATCAAAACAAAAGGCTTCTTTTGAACAAGATATCCTGCTACCTGTTTTCACCTCTCTTTGTCAGATATTCACATGATTACATAGTTAAGCCTTTCCTTTCCCTCGTATGAATTCCTTACCATTATGTTATGAATAATGTTATATAATAAAAAAGTAAGAAGTAGATAATGGACAACAGGACCATGCAAGCTAAGAACGCAGAATAATTAAATACTATTTTCTTCATTTAAAAAAAATCTAAAAATATTCTAACATTACTATGGCCTTGCCATGGCTTTTTTCCTGACCTACACTTTTATTGTTTTATACTACCTTCCAGATACAACGTTAGAGGTATCAAACAGCAGCTGTTTTCTAAGCATGTTTATACAAAAAATGCTATTTGATATGAAAATATTCCTATTCCCTATTTTATTTTATATTCCTCATATTCCTCATTTTAGGTTGGATTTTCATTTCTCCCTTGGACTTTAAAAATTATGGTATTTACTATCGTCTCAAAACAAAATACAGCAGTTATTTGACTGAGTATTTTAAGCTATGTTTTTTCTTTAACTACTGCTTAGAAGAATAAACATTTGAATGATTTGGAATTCTGCAAGGTAAAGTTTTCTCCAACTGCTCCACATATGGATCTGAAAACATGATCTAAACTTAATACGTGTTTTTGGGGAAATGGTTAAGAATAGAGAGCTCTCTTATTTTTGGACACAATCCAATTACTTTCTGAAAACAAAGTTCCACATGTATGTTTCCTTAGTACTCTGCAACAACCAGATTCAATGTGAGTCTGACATACCCAAAAAATAATACCCCAAAAGTACATTCACCAATCATTGCAACATTTACTGTATCAAGGTCGGTGTGATTCAGCGTTATGCAACTACATGGTCTACCATGTAACGGACACTGTCAACTTTAATTGAATACTATACCAAAATCCGTGGAATTTAAAAATCAGTTTCTTTCCGCATTGTTTAATATGCATTATCGGAAGTGACCAAAGATTTAATCCGTACAAAATATCTGGCTGTGCAAGCTAAGATCTATCTATTGGGCTACTTTATAAAACCTTTTACTGAAGGGGTTCCAAACTACACAATGAGTCTCTGCATATCAGGTACTTTTCTTTAGGAATTCTGTGTTTATCAGATATTAAAACGACAGTGTACAGTGCTCAAAGGCAGACTTTGTACATCCCCTTCAATCGGCAAGTGTACATGGCTAAATGGGTTTTCTAGTAATGATGTGGCTAAGCTAGATATCACATTAAAAGTGTATAAACATTTATCACCTCCATCTTTAATACACCTTCAGAATTGTCTTTGACTCTCGCCTTATCTGTCAAGGTTTTTAAATTACAGTTAATCTGAGATAATCAAGAAACAATTTCTGTCGGCTTCTGCTCTACAATATGCACTGGGACGATGGGAGTTTTTAATCTAGAGAATTTGCCACTGTCTCACAGCATACCCACTCCATACTTAAAAAAGCAACAAAGAAAGTCTTTATCTTCTGGAAGAGTGAAAAATCTGTTCTGAGAACAATGAGATCTATATACATCTGACAAGAGGACATCTGAAAGACACCTTTTGACTCACCTTGTATTGATACCTGCGTTTAAGGCAAGATGAGGGCATTTTTCTTAAACAAAGAGAAAATGTTGAAAGCTACACACCGCAGATTGAAAATAGTTTAAAACTTTTTTCTTGGAAATCTTATCTGGGAGGTTGGTGTTGAGCAAATATTTGAAAGGAAAAACTATGGGCAAAAGAAAAATAAACTATTAAATAGTGCATTATACATACACACGTTATGTTCGGGATCATCTTAAATTTACACAGTCCCACAAAAAATGAATGTGAAAGAGGACAGACTTACTGTATTTTTGGTATTTGTATGTTACAGTATGTTCTTACCATGTGCCTTTATATTTACATTACAGGAATGGAAAGATCAGTCACCCATAAAAAAAACTTTAAACACATTTAAAGGAAAAATTATTTCTACATCTTAACCTACAATATTACTATCACGGTGACTTGATGGACTAGTAAGTAAAAAAAACACAAAGGTTATCATAAGAACCCAGTACCCTTTCTAGATTAAACAAATGTCAGCAACCTTTAACCTTTCCAACTCCCTATCAATCACAGACAAACCTATTTCATCTAGAGTTGTAAACAAAGCAATGCATTTGGATACATACCTCCATTAGAGTTGGCTACGATACACTTTCTTGTTGAGAGAATCTGGATAGATTTAACATATGCATATGTGGAAATTCAATTTAAAAAGCAGAGTCTTGTGTGCTCATTTGGTTTGTTATATCAGGTTATAATCATGTTAGCTTCGAGCTCTAAAATAATGTACTCACATGACTTTACATTTAAAACTGTACTCAGGACTTTCAGCAATAATGTTCTGTTAAATAGGAGATAAAAAACGTAGGACGAGGAATGTATTATCCACAAATAAATATATCACCAGACAAGATCAATCATTTCTTTGTTTTACTTGTACAGTAGACTTGCTGAATTAGCTTCCTACTTCTGTCTTTCAGCTTCAACTCCCAAGTAACTCCCCTTGTTGGAGAGTTTAAGTGCTTAATTAAATGACTATTTTTTCAAACGCTAGCACTACTGATAACGCTAAGGGTCATTCAGAGCTTACAGGCTCTTTGGACAGAGTGTTTAGATTTGTAGCGAGTTCCTTGCACTTAAGAGAGAAGGAGCAGTTCTGGTGTGATGGCTGTCTACAAGAAGTCTAAGTGATGGATCGTTATGGAAAGGTCTGGCACACGTTGCGTGACTAGGGATCAGCAAGTCTCTTACCTGTGGGTGTAAACAGGGAAAAGAGGAAGAGCTGGCGTCTTTTTGATATTTGGGAATTACCAAGACATGATCCAAGCCCCTGTCACGGTTCTGCAACCCAATGCTTCTCTCCTCCGGTGATCTTATTCAGCCTGAGAAAATTACTGCCCTTTTGTTTCCTGAGGAACCTTCGTGTTCTTTCTAATCCTGTTCATGAGAAGGTTTTTTGATCAAATCTGTTTGTTTTTGTCTCTGTCACACAATTGCTCAACAATTGTAATTTACTGCCAGAAACCTCTTACATCTTCCTCAATCAGTTCGTATTCCTTTCTGTAGAAAGAACAATCAGACGCTATCTTCTGGGCTCAGTGCCATTCCTTAGGGATGTGCTGTACAACTGATTGATAAGTGGAATTATTGTACAATCAGGCCTTTTGTGACACTAGGAAAGAGAGCATTCACATCAAAGCACTCTTTCCTTCAGGCCACAAAAACACTGCAGAGCGCCGACTATACTGACCCAGCGAGACAGCTCCAGCGCTGTACCTGGAGAAGAGCTCAAGAAGAGCTTATTGTTCGTGCCTTCCGAAATCAGAATGGCAGGTGAAGTGTTAAGTGTTAAGAGGTTTACATATATTTTCAATCACATAATCGATCATATGCTTCATTAAAGGCAAAAGCTCCGACTGAATTATTACAATAGGACTGTCCCTTCTTTATGCCTCCCTTTGATACATATGCTAGACCCATTTCTAAAAGGACAAAAGATTGATCCGGCACACCACAAAAGCCTATATCATTTGACTAAGCTGCGGAGAAGTGTTCAAAATAAGACACTAGGGCACCGACAACCCAAACAGGATCCAAGTAAATGACCTGCTGTAGATCTGTGTGGATAAGCCACTCAGGGGCACTAAAACTGTAACTGAAAGGACTTAAAAAGTCAGAGGCGGTCAAGCGTGAGAAACAGCTTCATTTAGAAATGGCTTAGTGGCAGGACCTGACAGTGTCTTGACAGGTAAAGGCAGCTCAGATACAATCCACTGACCTCCACAGCTCTCCACCCTCAATCTACTGCTAAAATCCCTAAAGCCTTTCCCCCTGACTCTCTGTCAAACCACCTCCTTTCCAATCTAAGCAAACTGGGACCAGAGGGCTGAGGTATGCATATTTCCAAGGTGAAATGCCAGGTGGAAGAGAATGTCAATGTCTGTGCATGACAGGCCTAATTAAATTTCCCAAACACTATATTTATCACAGCACAGATTCACCGTGGTAGCGTTATCAACATCAGATGGAGTCTTTTACAAGGTCCACATCATGGCTCACTTAAAGAAACATTCGCAGAACAGGAACCATCTAATTAAATTAGCAGTACATAAAACAAGACGGAAAAAAAAAGCTAAAGAGAATCATACAAAACATCTGTGACTTCCTGTCAAGGGTTTGGCCAGATCTGCAAATTTACTGGAGGACATCGGGAAAAGAAACAAATATGCTATGAAAAAAATGAAAAACAAAGCTCTTCGATTTTCTATTTAAAAATGAAAAAAAGTAGCAGAAGATACTGTATCTTTAACATCTTCATTACATGTTTTAGGCAAATCACACCTTCATAATGCCTTTTACCAAATTCATATTCACTTTTTTAAGGATAAGGATTTTTTGCATAGTGTGTCACTACTCAAAAGTTAGCTTTTTTATTTCAATACTAATATAATTAGCATTATACGAATAGACCCTTAAAAATACTATTTTTAAGGTAAAAGTGAGATTGAAATTACAGTCATGCATGATCTGTGTGTGAGAAAAATATCATATAATGCCGTCATTAGCCAAATGTCCCCAAGGAGGAAGCTGTTTTAATATTTTTTGGTTTTCTGCAGATCTGTAAATTCTGAAGAGAGTTACGGAATATCAAAACAGCAGAAAATGAAAACAGTCAAGAGTTATACTGAATACTAGATTGTCAACACAAAGCTGAAACATGATTTCGCTGCTTGACATCAAACCCTTAGCAAACAACACATGTTCTGAGCTGAAATAACAGTTCCCGCCTTTTACATGTGCTAGATGGGCAGGCCTGCTGCACTCATGTGTTGACTGGGATCGGGAAGTAGTTTTCCAAATATCTCACACAAGCTTTTTAATTATGTATAATAACCCATATATTAACAGTATATAGAGTCTTTCATGCTACATTATCTCAGGGAGCTGACCCAGTCTGGAATCAGCAATTCTATTATTAGCTTAGGTGTCCAGGAATCACTTCTGTACCTCCTGTAGAAAATGAGAAGTAGATATTCCTCCTGATGTGCACAACTGCTAAGCGACTCCTCAGTTGAAATGCTGTATGCTCCATAGTAGATAGATAAGACTTTATTGATCCCGAAGGGAAATTGATGTGTTACAGCAGTCCAGCCCAAGACAAGCAAAAACAGACATCAGAATAGCCGAAAAATTAAAATCTGTACAGTAATACAAAATAAATATGAAATAAATACCTAGGTGTGTGCAAAATATGCTCAAACTCACTCTAAAAACAATAAAATATGTGCAAAATGTGCATAGGTATATACAGATTGAGTGTCCAAAAAAGTACAATGGTGCAACATGCTGTCCATAGACGAGCAAATGAAGGGCTAACAGTCCTAGCCTAGGGCAGCGTTATACACCCTGACAGCCGCCGGGAGGAAGGACCTGCGGAAACGTTCCCTTGAACACCGTAGCTGGAGCAGTCTGTTGCTAAAAGTGCTCCGCTGCCCAGTAACAGTCCCATGAAACGGATGAGAGGCGTTGTTCATGATGGCTGTGAGCTTGGTCAGCATTCTCCTCTCAGCCACCGCCTCCAGGGGTCAAGGCTCATCCCCAGCACAGAGCCAGCCTTCTTGATGAGTTTATTGAGCCTATTTGCATCTCTTGTCATGGTGCTGCTGCCCCAGCACACAACAGCGTAGAAGATGGCTGCTGCCACCACTGATTCCTAAAAGATGTGTATCAGTGTTCTACACACACCAGAGGACCTGAGCCTCCTAAGAAAATAGAGTCGCCTCTGATCTTTCTTGTGCAGGGTGTCAGTGTTAACAGACCACACCAGCTTATCATCCAGGTGTACCCCTAAGTACTTGTAGGACTGCACCCCCTCTATGTCCTCACCCTGGATGGAAACAAGGTTCAGCGGAGACTTATTCCTTCGTATTCCATTCCATTCATAGTGCCTGAATGGAGAGCAAAAGAAAACTCTTGCAGAATAATGCCCATACTTCAGTAGCACGTCTTGAAGGTTGGTGCCCCATGGGGGATCCTAGTTAAAGTATATCTGTTAGTTACTGTACTTGAACCGACATTTGGGCTTTAGGATTCAAGTCAGACAGTTTTGAATATTTCCAGTATGATAAAGAATGTGTGCATGCACCTAAGATGCCTTTACAATAACCAAAACATTAGAAGATTGCAATGCTTCTTCTGCCAGCCTTTGATGGTCTGAGATGGCATTGCTTTGGGGACTACACGATTGGAAGATGGGACTACAGCCATTTATTTCTACCAACTGGTTATGAAATATGCCCTTGTACCCGTCATTTTCGAACCCATCTAAAGCTAATTACAATTAAACAATGCATGCATAATGTGATTCAGACTCTTTTCCATAAAAAACGGTACAATTTCAAAGCTGTTTAGGATATTGGAGTTTGAATGCTTTCACACAAAGGAGCAGATGTTAATCTTAACTGATTTATGCTGCAGCTCCTATAACACATTGGTACACACCCGTATTTCTGATCAAAGAAGTGCAGCTGTAGGCTTTGCACACATCTCCACGAGTGTTTTTTTTTCCCAGAAACAAAAAGATATGCAAAAGAAAGCAGGGGGAAGATGACACTGGCATGATAAACAGACACGGACATCAAGGGGCATGCAATGTGGGTCTGCAGAGAGAATCCTTTTTCCTACCTGCAGATGACTTCTAAAATGAATTACCCAACTTTGCCTGAGCCAAAATTGTTCTGCCTGCCTGCTCTACAGATAGACGATACTCTTTCTAAGAGTACTTTTTTAGATGCAATCATTATGCAGGACTTCTTGCTTTTAAGCATGTTAAGGGGTTTATTTTTGTTGCTTCTTTTCTTGTCAGATTATGGAAGGAAACTGGCTTTCCAATTACATAATGTTCATTGGATAACAGGAATATTTACAGCCAAAGGTAGAGGATTTCATCTCACCTGTCCCCTACAGTTTAGAGTCTCATAGAAACCCCTTAATCTTGTTTCTTTACTAAGGTTAAAAAAAACCTATGAAGAGGGCAGCTAATCAAGAACAAAGTAGCTGCTAAACAAGTAGAAATAATCTGTTTTTTACACAAACCTGTTTCCCATTTTAATTGGGAATCATAGAGTGCTCTATGATTCAGACTTACAGTAAAAATCAACTACGGAATGGTATGAGAGAAAGGGTATGAAGACAACATCACCGAAAGAAAATTCAGAGTTGGTGTGGGGCTTCTTTTCTTAAGCAGTTCTCGGTTTGGGTTGTAACAAGGAATTCAACGAAGAATGCAAAACAAAAACGTTTGTGTGATTCTGCAATGCAATTCTGAGTCACTAGAATTCTAGAGATTTCAATCCTCTCAGAAAGCAAAGAACTTGGTTTTTGATCTTTTCAGAATGGAACAAACACTTGCACAACAATTGTTCTAAGGCAATTGATTATTATTATTATTATTATTATTATTATTATTATTATTATTATTATTATTATTAATAATAATAATAATAATGGCATTCACTGGTCACAAAATAATGCAACGTAACTTTTCTTTCCATATTTCACACAGAAAATCACAATTGTAATGTCTAAAAAGCCACCTTTTACCTCATAAGCATTATTACTTTATTTGCATTCCATGTCATGATGTAATCATTAACCAGGCCCATTTAAAAGTGATAGTTAACAATTATTCTAAAGGTTATCGCTATTAACTAAAACGTGTTCAAACACATACATTAAAAACCTAATGGCAAACCAACATCATATGTTGTAATGTGCTAATAATGTGCATTGCCCTTTTATGGGAAGTGAACAGAGTAAAACAGCTTTGGTAACATGTAATTATAAACAAACAAAACAAACAAACCATATGTTCAAGGCTTGTTCTCTGGCTTATAGCTAATTTGTTCCACAGAAATGCTGTGAAACAATTGCTTTCAAGCTGCAAGACATATGGGTGGATAACCTTTTTCCCCAGCATCTACTCTCAATGTGTAAAATGTATTAGCTTTGTATTGCTAGTGTACAAAAAAAGCTCAAGCAGGGGGAAAATGTTTCCTTTTTTGGCTTAATGGCTGTACTTTGTGGTTTGTTCAATTTTAAAGAGGAATTTTAAATTCAGCTGCCCTCAGATGAGGAAAATCAAACCATTATGCTCATTCCTTCTAGATTTAAAACAGAAGAGTGTGATTTAGGCTCGCTGAGCTTGTCTGATTGCAAATGGCTGATTTAATGTTTTGGACCCTGTCTGAAATGAAGCTAACATCCAGTGTAACATGTAATGACAAGGGATCAGAGAGTGCAAATGCACTTCTTGACAATTAAAGACAGTATTACCCATCCAAACCATTACCAGGAATGGGTCTGTCAAGGTGTTTCCCACAGTAAGGAACGCTTTATAAAGATTAGAAAAAAGATTTAAAAAAAAATTGCTGGACCAAAAAAATAATTATACCTTCTAATGCACTGTTTATACCTTCTAATACGTTGTTTTTGTCTCAATGTGCACTTTGAAGAACGAAATCTTCTCACTGTTGTATTTTTATTTTTAAAGCACTATAATTTCTAAGAGGTTTTTTATGAATGGGTAGGGCCTGTAGTCTAAGGGAGTCATTTTCTCAGCAGACAGTATACACTGACTTTGATGTACTAAAGGGTGCCCTACAATATTGCAGTTGTGTAATATTCGCCCATTTTTTTAAAGTATCCAGCTCAGCCTTTTTAGCTCAAACATGTTTGATACGTATAGTGCACAAAAGACTTCCTTCGCTTGCACAATAAGTCAGTAGACTGTATCTGTGTCTCGGGGACAAGAGAACTTGGAGTGTACCACAGTATCACATTCTTTTTAACACCCATTTTAATATGGGTGTGATTGTGAAATAATTCATCCACAGGTGATTCCCCTCTTGTCCTCTTTGTCTGGTCAAAGAGCAGTACAATTCAGAGATTTCCTATATAATTGCAATGTGAAGAATGCTTTGCTGTGTGGTCTCTGTATTATTCCTTCCAATTCTTTTCAAGAGGAAGAAAACCTGAAGTGAGCAGTAATTGTAAGTGATCTTTTAGATCCCCTATGACTGAAATTGAATTCAGGTGCTCTGTAGTGCTTTCAGTCATTTTCCCATTAAAGTGTTATAATTCCATGTAAACAAATTACACAAATACTTTATCCATTAAAATTAAGTTTTTTTCATGGGTAACCTGATGCTCTCTGTGTTTACTTCATAGACATGGATGTTTATTTTGTTGTCATTTATATACATTGAGTGGAGACATGAGAAGAACCAGAAACGTCTTATTCTATCTTGGTTACTATTCATTTGAACTGGGTGACCTAATACGGATTGTGTGTTTGTTTTAAGTATGTTAGGCAAAGCATGCCGTCTGTACATTTTCTTGCAACCCTTAGTTTATTAAGACCAGGTTAACTATGCTGGGGCATGAGATCTTTGTCAAACCCAGGGAAGAAATGTACAAATGAATTTATCTTCAAAGTTCAGAATGTATGCCCATAACTATAAAAATATGACATGGAAGTGGGTTTAGTCCAGTACCCCAGCCAACTTCACTGAGGCTGAGACTTGATTAATCAGTCAGCAAATAATTAATTGTCCACCATGACGCCAAACGGAAACAAAGGCAAGTGTCATGGGTGAGCCTAGCCCATCCAGTTTAGATAGCACGTCTGCCCCCAATCCCAGTTACCAAATCCTAGCCTAGAGGAAAACTAGCGAGGAAGAGCTCTCCTCTTCCCCAGCATAGGGAAATTGCCCCTTTGCCTCCTCTCACCAGTTTAGATAAAAATACAGCATTGACTTTGAGGAACAGGTACTTTTGGAGGTCTCTGCATCAAAAGCAAAACACAGCACAGTGAAAAACCTGGACTTGGACTGTGATGGAGCATTTCGAATTAAGAACAAACCAGAAGGATCTTTTAGACCCCGCAAGGGGACAGTGGAGGGAGGGATTTAGACAGAAAAGAAGAGTGATGAAGTCGACAGGACTATCCAGGGATCTCTTTAGACAAGCCGAGAGATTTAGGATTTAAATCCTGGTTTAACCAATTGACCTAACTACTTCACCTAGGCGTATCTGAGCTTTTTGCAATTCTTTGTATTTTTGCAAAATGCTGCAAAAGCACATTCTGACAAAACGTGGCATCCCCCTAGCGCTTTCCAAGGCATACATACAATCCATATCACATAAACGAAGAATGAAATTCCTTCCAGTACATTACTTTTATGCTAGTGTATACAATATAGTGGTAACCAGAAGGGCACATTCTGGTATCAACATATCCAGTTTTATTAAGACCAGCTTTTCTGGGGGATCTGTTTGAACTTTACCAATTAAATAACGTCGGGCTGTGCTGTAACATAATATTAGCTGAATTTCACATGCAAGATGTAATCTTGACAAGCCATTTGGCATC
Organism: Lepisosteus oculatus; assembly: GCF_040954835.1. NCBI lineage: Eukaryota > Metazoa > Chordata > Actinopteri > Semionotiformes > Lepisosteidae > Lepisosteus > Lepisosteus oculatus. Next base: position 63,990,868 of record NC_090699.1, read on the forward strand.
ATTTCTGAAATATTTTAAAGCCAGCATTCTTACAGGGGAATGAATCAGTATGATAAAAATGCCCACAATGGGAGCCTAATCCATCCATATGAGAAGCTGTCGGTTGAGTGTCCACTTATACTGTAAGATTAAACCACCTACATAATCGGTTATTAGAAGACAGGATGATCCTTGTAGTTAAAATACTGCTCTCAGATTTCTACTTATAAAAAATAAAATACTTACATCTCGACAAGCAGGGAAAAAAATATTCTAGCTTGTTGATGATAGGACATCATCATCAAAGTGGTCACCTGAGTCAATAAGTGAACATCATCAGGCCAGATCACTCTGAAATCACGCTTTGATTTCAGGCAACAGCACTGTGCAATACAAAAATATGGCAGGCAGTATTAATCCACACGATTAAAACGAGTGTGAAACTCCAGTAGATGGAGAAGGGTGGCTTTTTCGCAGTTATCTGGATATGTTTAGCTTATTCCTTCCCCATCCTCAACTCTTCTAAGATTTTTAAAAGCTGAAATCCCCACCAAAGGAACATAGGTATATGATGCTATATAATTTGATACAACGCAAAAGAACCCTTAAGCTTCTTTCATGGTCAGATTACAGTGTGCTACAAAATGTTATTGCATCACAGTGAACATTTGACTCCAGCTCACTTTAATTGCTAATTCCAGGTTTCTTTTTATCCTACCAACAGATGTGGTGCAAATATCCTCTCCCATCATGGCAAACAGAACAGCAAAATAATAACAACACAACAGGAGCAGCTTCTTAAGATGAATCACTGTTTCCCCACATTACAAACCCTTTAAAATGCTATTGTGAAATTATAAGCTTTAAAGTCATCAGTTTTTCAGACATTTAATTTGGGCAGTCAAAGAAATTACATTGTAAATTACTCATGCTGTGACGTTCGCCAGCAATGTTTAAGCCTTAACTTTTTTCATCCCAGAAAAAAACTTCCATTCAGGAAAACTGAAGTCATGTTTCAACACCATTGGCTGTCTGCTGCACTTCTGTAGTGATGAAGGCGGCCAATGCAAAGGGAAGCGGGTTTCTAATCTACGGACTTTGTACAAAATAATGTTTTTAAAAGTGAGTAGATAAATAATACATTATTTGACAAATTTGAAAACCATGTTATTATATTTCCTGTCTAAAGCAGCCTATGCCTACGGAACCGCTAAATTAATGTTCAGGTGTGAACAAGCACGATTTTTTTAGCTTGCTAGTGTTATTCTTCTCTTTCACATTTCTTTTATATATCGGAATCAAGCTCACCATATAACTATTTAACTTTCCTGAATAACATGTTTTTTAATAGTTCCGGCATCTGTTTACATCCTGTTATGCCAGTTATTTCAGTCAGAAAAAAACAAAGTTCTTGTGAGCACAAAGTATTTATTGCATAATTGGTTGCGCTGCCAGACGGGCCTTTAGGGCCTGTCTTGCAAGGTACCATACGCTTGCCCTGGGCAACACTCCTGGCAGTCTCTGGGTATGGGGGCAGTATACCGTACTGCCACTCTCAGGCTGACAGAGTCAGAAGAGCAAGTGGAGTCTAGGGAGGAGATGTCAGATGTAAAACACTCAGCACTATAGTTTACTAGTGTTGGCTTTAATTATCCTTCTTTGCCATGCATTAGGAGGCGTTAAATCATTAATCAGTAACCGAGTGTCATTTCTTTATCTCAGGTGTATTGGGAAAGGGGAGTTAATTGGCAGGGAGTGTTGTAAAACCAGGAAATGAGCTTCCTGCCTGAACCATAGCTTTGCTGAATTGTCACAAAGGATATCCAAAAAATGTAACCTCACATTTAAGACTGTCAACATAGCTTCTGGGAAACCACTCAACGATGGCCTATTCAGATCTAGTTGAAACATGCACTGTTGTACAAAACACAACGCGAACGGAATCCAGGGTTACCGTTACCGAAAACACACCGTTTCTCATTTTAAAGTTAAAGATGTGAAAAGGGGGAACCACGTCCAGCCTTTTCAATGCCCCAGGGTTATGGTATAATCCTGTCATTTTCTGCACTGGTGACGTGCCGTACACTAGCTCAGCTTAGACCTCTCTGCTGAAGACTGATCTAAATAGGCCATGAAGATCTACAGTACACTGAATTTCAGTTTCTATGAGATGTACTGTACGAGGGGGATGAAAAGGTAATGCTACGAATAATTCTAAATTACAACCTTCCCAAAGTATAGAACAGACTGCACAAGAAAGGGTCTATTTGGCAGCAGCTAGGTAAGATGAACCAAGTTATTTGGAGGACTAATCCGCTGCTGAATGCAGTCTTACAAGTGTGGCTTTTTGAAAGGACAGATAAAAGACGGGTGCAGAGAACCCTTCAACCACACTTCAAATATAAAAGACGCTCGTAACTCATCGGGGAGGGGGGAGGCTGGGGGGGGGTCGTGGACTGAAAGTAAAGTAGACAGAAAAAGAAAAGAATATTCCGAGCAATCCCCGGGTAAAGACTTTTTTCCCGAAAATGTTTATTTTAAGCACACTCTTACCCACTATCACCAATGTGCTTGAGGAACATGAATGGACGCATTTAAAAAAAAAGCAAAATTCCATCGCTCAACGTTTGAACTAATAAATGATCTAATAATAAATAAACAAATTCGCATAGAAGATGAATGGTTTAGATTTCTTATATATGCAAGGCGTGTGTAAGGCTTACTTGCGAACCTATAACTATCCAAGAGTTAAAGAGTTAAAAACTGAGGAAGCAAATTGAAGAAAATATCTTCTGACAGGATCAACGTGTAAACAATGTGTAAACGTAAGAAAGTTCTTCTAAAGGTTCCAGATTTGGTATAATCATTGATTAAGAGTAAGCATTTAGGTTATTGTGGATTTGCTACATCAAAGTGTAGCTCTTCGCTCAGATCGAGAATACAGATGAAGGCTGGCAATGATAAGATACTACTAATTAAGGCAATGACATCTTACATTGTCGTCACACAAAGCTCTCTCTTAAAAATTGAAACCAATCAGATGCTCTAAAATACAATGGTCTCTGATCTTAAATTTGGCAAATACATCAGCTATGTTGTAAATTTTTGCTGTTCAAAATATTTAGACAGACTAAATCCATTTAGATGCAGTATTGGTTATTCCATGAGATAGCATTCTTTAATTTGTTTTCTTTACCTTGTAAGTGATTGTAATTTTAGAGAGCACTTCGCTTATTGGCTGTTGTAACTTTGTAATGCTTGTGCTGTTTGCTGGGGCCACAGAACTGTCTGGGGAAAACAATGTTTCCTTTGTCTTTAATTATTTTTTTTCTTACTTTTCAGTTTTTTAACTAGTTTTTTTCTAGACATCAAAATGCAAAAGACATTTTCTACAGAGTAACACCCTTTTAATGAATTTTGTGCCAGACCACTAAACACAAATAAAGTAAAAATGTATGAATAATATAGGGCGATGGTATTATCATGCAATAAACATGATTAATTTCTGCAAATGTGTTTTTCTGTTCACTATATTAATACCAATTAAAAATAATTAGCTCTTTTTACAGAAAAGCCACTGGAATAGGACTTTGAGGACAACATATTAGGTTAAAGAAGTGCCATACAGCTGTCAGTGGTAACTCATGGACATTTATCCCCTAAAGGTCTGAAAATATAATACATCCAGCACTATTGAAAGTCAGCAATGACCCCATTTGAAAAAAGAACTAGATTAAACTGCACACTTTTTCTACAATTGTAGACAATTTTTTCTGTTTTGACAATTAAGATGACAGATATCTAAGGCAGATGTAAAATGATACTCCTGACACAAATACCTTTCAAAGGCTGTAAATGCACATTCTGAATACAGAGGCTGAAAGAACCAGTTTTTATATGTGAAGTGTGAGGGATTATTTTCCCAACACAGGACCCAGAGAATGACTGTGATTATATTATGAATTGGACAACAAGCACTGTGGTTTGTATTTCTGATTCCAAACTGCTTACGTGCCTGGATTGTGTTACAGGCAGCACACGCAGTGCTATCTGAAGCACAGCGTGGTGGGAGAAGTACCCTTGAGAAGGATGGGAAGGCAATGTCTTTGCAGTGATATTATCCAGAGTTCCCAGATTTATATTTTTCCCCTTATGTCAGAAATCACAATTTTTCTCACTACGGAACACCTCTGCCCTAAGACATTTTGACACCTACTGTAAGTAAAACCCCCAAATGGAAAATGCTGTATGTAGGGCCTGCTATAAATAAAACAAATCAGAAAAATCAAAACAGAAATGACTCAGTCACCCGTCATGATTTGGAAGAGACGGCACTCTCATACAGCTGGCAAGGTAAAAAACCAGTCAGCCCTATCCAAAACATTAGGCCCTGCTCTGTCTTCGTTGAGTGTCAACACTGCGTGGATGTCTGATTAATGGATGAAGACTGCCTATTAGCCTCAGGGTAGGTTCTGTGGTTTGTGACATTAAAGACCTACAGGTGTAGCAATTCCAAAAGGCCTGTTTAACAGGAAACCCAGAAGTGGCCAATAATAAAAGCTATACCCCTTGGGGCAAGCAGTATGCCTGGCCACTTGCTTGAAAGGCTGGTGACTGACAGCACTGACACCTCACCAAGGAGCAGGGATGGGGGACAGCCAGAGGCTCTCCACAATACAACCCAAAAAGGAGGCTCAAATAGCAGCATATTAGCCATGATAATGGCGATGCTGTGAAAATCAGCAATAACATCAGTACTTTATTTAAGCGGATCAGTCAGTTGAGAACATTCTGCTTTGCAATGACGACTTGGTGAAGAACGCCATGCTGTTTCTGTGCAGAAAATTAAGCTTTGAAAGGAAGACGAGAACAAGCAGTAGAAAACAAATAAAGGAGGATACAGGAGGCGACAGAACGCATGAGCATTAGAAAGCACACGTGTCAGAGGGGAACAATCATTTTCATGCAGCAAATTAAAAAGACCTCTGCCCAAGATCAGAGGGCAGTTGTTCTAGTTGTTCTTGGGAGGTTCAGTTTGATAGAAGTGCTACGTTTAAAACTGCAGGATGGTTCAGAACACTGTAACACGTTATGAAGAAATGAAGGGGTTTTCCTGACTGAAGATCTGTAAATGTATGTATGAGTAATGAAGCCTTCAATCAGAGAATGAAGGTCACACTGGCAAGTGGGATAGGGAGCACCACTGATAAATCTTATGGCAGATATAAGACATCTTTTTACAGGTCACTCTGTAAAGCACATCACCATTGCTCAAGATGGGCAGTACCCAAATTTGAACCCATGTACGCCTAGAGGTGTATGCAAAACAAGATGTGTCGTGATAAAGGAAGTCATGTCTAGACCTGACTTAGCTGGTAATGTATCAATATGAGTTTTGGAAGTTAAAAGGAAGATTGCTTGTGTTCCACTTAAAAAAAAAAAAGAAAACACAAGTGACAAGACAGACCACTATGGGGGTGTCAGCACCTGTTGTGTTGAGGTCTTGCATCTTGTTTTGCTCCTCTGATAGTTCAAACTTGTCAGTGTCCATTATTTTTTTTTAAAATTAATCCCATACACAGGTTAGCATGAATTTGTGGAGCATCTGTCAATGCTTCGAACGTCAGAGACCTCATTCCACACCAGGTGCGAAAACCACTGTGGGAAATGCCTTATAGTTTTTAGCAGCACATGGTACAGCTAAGCACTTATTTAATCCCACTTTTTTACTATCAGCACAATTCTTTTAATACCTTACTTGTACCAACAGGAGTTTAGAAGACTACAGATGCACAAATATGGATCTAGGTTAAGTAGTGACTGCAGTAAAATGAACAAAAGAAAAACTGGTGCAGTGAAAATGATAAAAAAAATGTTTTTATGTTGTTATTTATGTTTATACTTTGAGGAACTCCACTCCTAAGCACTTTGAACTAATAAATCATCTAAAATAAATCAAACTAATTAGCACAGTTTATATTTCATATACTGTACATGCACACTTCATGGTTTTTCAATGACAGATTTCTCTCCAAGAAGAAAAACAAATAATTGATTTGAACAGTTTACTTTTTGCTTATCTTGAAGACTTTAAGAAACCCAAAGGATCGAGTTCAGTTTTTTTTAATCATGAAATAAAATTTGTATCTGTGAAGTTCTAGTCATAACTAAGTAAATTCCAATTGAACAAATTGTATAAATTTAGTTAGTATTCACAGGAGAAATAATCCTTTTGTTACGAGAACTCTGGAAGCACTCATCGTCTCATAACCATTCTGCATAAAGAGAAAGTTATTTTTTCCCTGTAATGTAAGCACACAAGGACAAAGATAAAGCCTTAAACAAACACAGACTTGACACAGAAAATAAACACTACTGTCATTGTTTTCAGAGCTTTTTTAAAATGCTGTAGTTAGATAAGCGCTACATTACAGGCAGTGGTGACTGCTTTTAAATATGAAATGTTAGCACAGTATAAGAACTTAATCACATTATGTTTTACCACAACCCCCGCTTCTTCATCCAAATTCTGCATTAATATTTTTGTAATAAATTAAGAGCAAAAGAAGAAAATACAAACAACTGTAGCACTGGAAAATGTCAGAAAATGACAGAGAAATCCCCAAATCTTTTTTTAACAGCAATCAGCACAAAGTGTGCAAGCTGACAGGCAATCAGACACGTAATGTTTTTGGAAAGCCACAATTCAGTTTCTGTTTGCTGCTGCTGCTGCATTACCAAGTCCTGACTCCTTCATTCCTGATCACACCCATTGATACCACAACCCCGATGTGCAGTTTTACACATCGGCAGTACATCAAAAATGCCTGCAGTCGACTTAAAGAAAGATGCAGAGATCTCTGCTACACACTATCCTGCATGGGGGCAGGCGATATGACACTTTTCTTGGTCTTTATTGATACAGGGCAGATGAAAGGAAAGCGAATTCTCTCTTTTAACATTTTTCTGGCTCTGAAAATCTTGTTTCATCAACAACAATCCAAAAATGTCAAAAAAAACGTTTCGGTGCTTGGCTGATTGATGAATAAATTAACAAGGCCAAAGCTTATTCTAGTATAGGACGCTGCACCAAGAACAATAATAAACTGAACCACACCAAGAACAATATACCTGGGTTTGAATATAAACTTCACCTTGTCTGTGTGGCCTGTCTGAAAACTTTTATTTACAATGTGAGCCAAGGAGCCTTGCCTTTACTGCCTATCTGAGGCAAAAACTTGTCTGCAATATGCTCTAGTTTTCTAGATGTGTGCATTGTTTTAGAGGGTGACGAATTTTCCTTAGAAAAGAACAGTTGCTATTGCATACAGGCCTGCACCTTCCTGGTTTCAGCCTGCTAACTGTTCCTCTGGCTGTGATCACCTGGGCTTTCTAACTAAACATTACGAGGAACAAAGGAAGAAAATTGCAGCTTGTAGGACATCTATTTAAGGCCGGCGTCAATAAGACTTTAACAGGAGACTTTAAACTTTTTATGTGTCTCCCATTTTAAAGTGACAGCATCACCACTTCAACTCGTCTAATGCCTCAAAAAAGAGATAACAAGACATTATTATGTATGTAAGCTGCAATAAGTCTGCAAAGCCTCTAAGTAGCATTTAGATTGACAGACAAAATGAAGGATAACTGAAGGGCTGACCATTCTGAACGCTAGTTCAAAGATAGTTGCGGGCAGGACAAAATGTTAAGACAGCCATGCCTGCTTCAGAGTTTTTTTCAGTACTGGCCGGTTTTCTATTACAAAGGTTATAAAAATTAACACGAGGCACGTACTGTATGTTTACAGTTGCTGAGTGCTGTCATCATCAGAATGCACGTGACGGGAGCAGGAGAGATGCAACGGACTAAAAATTTTGAACTGAGAAGGTCTGAGAAGCTCTGAGCTCCCGAAAATGTTTTAGAAGTTTCCAGAATGCCTCTCGGGGCAGGCTTGGCGTGACACTGACTATATGCTAAACTGTGGATGGAGAAACTGGGGATGAGGGGGAAGGGGTGTATACTGTACAACCCCTCTCGCCACTATATACCCATTTGATAATAAACATCCTTATCGTAATTATAATTCCTTACACTTATATAGCGCTTTTCTGGATGCTCCACTCAAGGCTCTTTACAAGTAATGGGGATCCCCTCACACCAGCTCTCAGTGGGGAGGAGAGCAGAGTGATGAAGCCGGTTCAGAGAGGGGGGTTATTAGGAGGCCATGACTGGTACATTTTTCCTTATGGAGATAAAGTCTGAACGTCTTGGAAGCGACAGTCACACATTTCCCTCATAAAACACCCTCCTTTGTGGCATTAACAGCGAAATCAGTTTGTCTGAACAGAGCAGGTCTTCATTGGTGTTATTGTGCATGGCTCACTTCTTCTCCTATGAGCTGTCTCAACTACTTATAAACGTATGTGTACGATACTAAAAGGAAATTACTGGTCTGTTTTTTTTCTTTCAAAAGCATTATATATGAAGGCTACAATATCCACCAAGAGTCTTCAAAGAGCTTCCACAAATAATTCTGTTCAAGCATAGGGGACTCTTATATGTTATACACACAAATATTTTCACGGTAGGATGAACGCATAATGTTTCCAAAAGGGTTTTACCCCTGAATAACATTCTTATTTCATTAGACAGAGTTCCTGAAGCCAGAGAGGTAAACAAAAGTTGGTAATCAACACCCAGAGACATAGGAAAGGAATTCAACAATCAGATGAGAACCCCTGTGTTTGTACAGCACGCAGATTAAACCCTGTTTTCGAAACCACACTCTGCACGAAATCTCCAATTTCACAGAACATACCAATTACTCCGCAAGCAAAAAACATCAAACTGTCAAAACAGAACTCGATTAAACTCTCACATGGAGCACCAAATCCTCAGTCTATCAAGTTTTGTCATCTATGTTTTTTCATATTAAGGGCGATTTACTAAAAGACAGGAAGCTGAGATTAGGCAGTCTTATTGCACCTAAGTAATAACACACCATTTTATGTCTTCCATGTGTTCGCTCAGTAAAATGGATAATGAATTTAGCCACTTTCACATATAATATATACAAAATAATACCACTGGATAGATGTTTCAACAGATAAAGAAATTGCTACACATCGGCATGTTCAGTTAAATGCTGTGAGATTATCATATTATAAAGCCAATGGAGCAAAATGGGATAGAAGCCACTTTGAGGAACCAGTTAGGGTTCAGTTTTCCATGAACCCATATAACATTCATGACTGATTTTTGAGATGGTGCATGTAGATTTTTTTTAGCAGTAATCGTCTTGTAAATTACATGAACACACAAAAAATGATGAGAAGTTGCTGCTAGCAAGAAAAAAAAACTGCTCGAAACAAAATAACCAAATGAGATCTTTGTCAATTTTACTCTGGTGAATATTACATCTTTTTAAATTAGGAAGTCAAGATGGCACGTGGAAGAAAAACTTAAGAGACATCTTAAGAGACAAAAAGGAAAACTGGCCATACAGTATACTGTGATAAGGTGATTTTTCCATATGATCTCATTATGCTGCAGTAAATTGGCAGAAGAGACTTTCATTACTGAAACTCTCTACACTGGTGTTCCTCAATTTATTGTTGCAATAATAATATAAATAAAATGCAAAATAACAGACTGCAAAAATAACTTTGTTCAGTGCTTACGAAATAATTATGCTTTGCAAGGAGTTTTAAGTGTAAGAGGTGCATAAGGAAATTAATTTTTATTACTAGTGTTTTTGATTTTATGCTGTGCTCAAAAGGTTTATGACTAAGCAGATGTGTATTATAATTAACTATTCCCACCCACCAAAACTTAAGTGAAAAAGGTTTTAGTTTTCTGAATAAAAACAAAGCATGGGAATGCAATTACTTTGCAGTATCTTTCGTAACACATGCAGCAGCAAAAATAACATACTGGGATAAGCCTTGAGCTTTTGAATATTTTAACATCAACTACAGTACCATTAGTCATCCCCAATAATGTAGAATGTAAAAGGGCCTATATAAACCTGCCAATACACTGTTAATCTAACATGCTTCAGCGGTTCTCCTGAAAGTTGCTGGATAGCAATTAAAGAAAAATCAAAAGGCATGTGCCTGTCACTTTAGGGCCAAAATACACTTGTTTTCCCATGAGGATCGAATTTGTCACATGATGTAACGTTCAGTTGTTCACCAAACATTAGAGAAGCATGTGGATATCGGCTTGTTTTCTTTAATGAACAGGTATATTTTTCTAAACAGCTGTATAATTAGATTGGTTGTGTCTGTCAGCATTAGAGGTCACAAGGCCACTTCGTATGATGTATTTGGTACTTTCAGGAAGAGCTAGCAAGTTTCACCTCAAGGCACATGTTTATCTTCGATGAACTGTTTACAATTGACCTGCAGAACAACTTTGTGTGGAAAACACCTATATCAGATTAAATCTTTTGGGACTCTGATCAGTAAGTGAAAGTAATATTATATTGGAGGTCTTTATTATGTGATCCTTTAAGGTTCTAAAATGGAACGTATCCTCTGTATGGTCACTTAGCAAATATCTACAACACAAATGGGAGCATGCAGACATGTCAATAACTCAACAAGACATTCCGCAAAACACACATTTGTACAAACTTGCAGGAGAAACACATGCGACCAAAACAACAAACCATACATTCATTATTATTGCAGCTCATTTCCACAGGCATGAGAACATCAGGTTATAACCCAAAGCGAACTCAGGTTCAACGCATTTCAGAGAAGGCTGGTCTTTTGCAGTAACATTTTAATCACCCTTGCTGGTTTACACAAATTAATCCCAAGTGGATAATGCTAGCCTACCTGAGTTTCTGATGCACGAGTGGAAATATAGCTTCATTAAAAATAATCAGTCACAGACATTAGGAGAAAAAAAAGAGAAGTAAATGGAAGCTCTCACCCCTCAGAACAAAACTGGAGCTTTGGTTCATGGAGACAGTTATGCCCATATCCCCTCCTCATCATCCTATTGGTTGAAATGTTATAAGCCAGATAATGTCAGCATTAAGATAAAAGAAAGAGAGTGAGTTAATTAGCAGGACATCAGAGGTACTGTTTGATTCAAATGTGAGCTGGGAAGAAATCAAGGTTAGTAGTGTAAAGCACCCGATCCATGAAATCCATAGTATACATGCACATTCACCTACAATTGTCCACTCAGGAAGAGACAAACAAACGCACTGTTCTCAGGCACCTTACCACTTTTTCCACTCCAGCTTTTAGATCCAAGTGCAAGGCTGTTAAACAGTATTAGAAACCGATGAAATTTTTATGTGTTAACATTTACAAGTATTAAGTTGGTTGCCAGAAACAACAAGCATTATATTTGAAAAAAGCCTCTTAATTACCTTCTGCTCAGGCAAAGGTGGCCATTGGAGACCAACAAGGAACAGTAACACCTTCAGCTCTCAGCCTTTCACCTATCAACTGTGACATCACTCCAGACATGGAAGGAAACTTTCCTGTCTCAGAAAAGTACTCTGTTCAACACCCAAATTTCCCCTTCGCAAAAACCAGTAATGTAGTATCCTGCTTCTTGTTAGTACATTATTGTGGAAAAGACACTACTGCACTATTTAAGTCATATTTCTTAAATTAATTTGACTAACAAAAGCTTCTCAAGTTGACTACAGAAAAAGAATGTACTGAAAAACATACTTGTTCTAATTAGCAGAAAGTGAAATTTAAATATTTTGTGTATGAAAACATGCCTTTTTTTGTCTAAATGCCAAATATTTATAAAACAAATAGAGAATAATGACACCCCTCAACACAGGTTTTACAAATGTAGCAAAGTGAACAGTGTATATATAGGACTTGCATCTGTTCAAAGATACTGTACCGTAGATTCTGTGGCTCTCAGCTTGATATATATACTGTAAGTACGTTTAAAGATCGGGCATGTTTAAGATTTTTTTTGTGTATTTATTTTTTCTAGCGAATTCCAGAGAGTAATCACTGTACCTTACAGTTACTAACTGGTATAGAAAAGGTAATGTCAGGAAGCTAGCAAAACTATGGTGTTTTCTTTTAGTTGCAGATAAAGTAAATAAAGAAAAAAAAGATCATCTAATTAGAAAGGACAAAAATTTTCATCCTTGCATATACACTGGCAGTATGGTTACCTTACCCTGCACTTACTAGGTATAAAAAAATGCAGGTTTCATCTGCTATTAAAAACCAGATGTTAGGATGAATAACTTGCATGCTGTCGAACAGAGTGAATAAATTTGACAAGGAACATAAACATGGCCAAGATATACCTTAGTGTAAGCCTGGCTAAATACCAAATGCTACTTCTTATAAATGTGAAGAAGACAAGACAAGGGAAAAAAGAACAAAAAAACAAAGTACAGTAATTCTAACTCTGATAAACATTTTATAGCTGCTTTCTATTTAATTTTAAAGTCCACAGACCAGGGTCCTAAAAGGTATCTCACTTTGTCTACTACAATTTCAACCTAAACTGTGTAAGGAGACGCTTTTTGGAGGCATAATGCTTCTAAAAACAACAATTTTACAGCTGATGTATCATAACAGAGGTAGTACACACACTCAAAAGTTTACTTGAAAGAGTTGAAGTGACTATTCCAATGGATGCTGAAGAACGTAGACAAAGAAAAATGCCAGCGCATTTACTGGCACAATTCATACTGTGAAAAGCCTATGGAGTGCAGAACTGCTTGTCACCCAGGTCATCTCAAGAACATTGTTTACCCAACTGCTCCATATACTGTAACTCATGGTCAATACTACTTAGAAAAGCATTCAGGAAGCAAACATTTTTCGTGGCTTCTTTGGATCCACCGCAGTGAGTGAAAAATACTGATGTAAGCAAATATATATATATATATCATTTTACAAAGAAAAAAAAGTTTCCAGCTTCATTGAAAGTAAACATCAAAGGGATTTAAAGAATCATCAGGACAGACAAAGGTGAGACACATTCGCACATTTAAGATCTCGCAACACATTGTCAAAGTAAAAATGGGAGCCTCTGAGAATCAGACATAACCCTGTCAACATCTCTCCTGGCAGCATCATTACTGTGAACCCCATGCTCAAAGGTAGAGAGAGGATAATCAAGAGACACTCAGCTCCAGCAAACAAATATTTTGGCTGCCTTGCTGTCTGTACTTTGTTGAGGTGGAATGGAAGCACTTTCACTGTCAAATAGTGTGCAGCTCATCCATTCAGTTAATCCTCCTGCCATTTTGCATACAGTACATGCATAACTCCTCTCCCGAACACAAGGGTCTTCAGGGTCAGTTTCTTCACCGTACAGACCACCTCTAAAAGCAAGCTTTAAAACTGTAGCCAGCAGCTTTTTATTTCTACAAGTAAAGACGCAAAGCTTGTTCCCAGTTTCTGTTTTTCCTCTAGTAAAGAATTCCTTAGGTTGAAGTCAAAGCCATGACAGTCCAGATACCTTCACATCTTTATTAACATTGAGACATACAATAAAGATCATCATCCTTGTGGTCGAGTGTGACATGTTACCACGCATGTAAAACATTTTCACCTAAATATGAAATCTGTTGGGATAAAGTAATATATACATTCAGCCTGTATGTTTCATGGTCTTAGGTGAGCATTCGAGACACCCATCTGATATTTTTCCTCCACTGCACAGTGTAACAGAAAAAAAAATGCAGTTAGTAATCTCACTTCATGCAACAGAAATTGATCTCAAGAAAGAAAGCTATGGATATAATCAACTGAAGTGTCTTTACTTATTGAAACACATCTAATTCTATAGATGTTATAGAAGCTGAATGTCCTAGGAATGAAAAACACGCATTTGAGAATGTACATTCTCTTTGCACAGCCTGCTTTTAGGAAACCAGACCGTGTCTGTCTTTAAATGTTCAGGTCACTCAGGTCTTCTTTACTCCTGTCAGTAAGTGTTGTTAGAACACGGTTCAAAATCAGCTCCTATTCATTTCTAGTAATCAGAACAACAATGTGATAACATTTTGGATTAGAAATCTTTCAAAATATGACAGATCCCATTTCAGGAGAGAAATGCACTCCAGAAACACAATTGTCTGGCATTTTAAGCATTTTAGTAAGATGTGAAGATAATAAATACTTCAGAATACTTACAACTGAATATTTGGGGAAGAAAATAAATGAAAAGCACAGAAAATGTTTGCTATGAAATTTAGTATCTGAGGCAGAAATGTGTGACAAAGAATTCACCACCTCAGTCTTACAGTAAGTAATGTCCAGTTACAGATCGGGTGACTCTTTGACTAGTTGACTGACTAGTGGATTGATTTTATTTGGTAAAATTTGACGTTAAGTTTACAGTGAAATAAAAGCACTGAATTTAAAATTCTATTAAAGCTTCAGATTAGCAGCAATATCAATACACAAAATCCATAACTGATAAAACAAAGGTAGTTAAATGTAATACCTGGGATAACCCAAATATTAACTGCATAGACATACAGTACAGTACTAAAGTTGTATTACATTAAGTTGTGTTGAAAGAGAGACAAAATAAGTGTACAGTATACAGTGCAGTACTTAAACAGGCTAAGTGGACATCTTTACCCATGGCTTTCTACTGAAGCACCAAACTAACCAGGAATCTGAAGACATGCTCGGTTAACAAAAAGTGAAGTCTAAACAAATGCAGCTGTAATGCTGTCAGTGTGCCTACTCTTGAGTTATGATTACGTCATTGCTGTGGTTCATGTTAAATTTATTAACATAGTCTCCTAGGTCTAGAAAAGGTTTTGTCTGATGTCATACACTGCTGTGATATCTGTAAGAAATTCAAGAATCCTGTGATCCTGTCCCTTGAGGACTCTCATACAGTACCTCAGAAACTACTGTGTTTAATAAATAAAACTGGGTTATATCTATATATAAACTATCTATAAACATGAACATTACAAATGTCAATATCTTTACAAAAACAAATTAAAATAAGCATTGTTTTCAAAGGAAACAATTTAAGCATAATATTTCAGATCACTTCTTGCTAACCATTAGGATAAATACTTTTTATTTCTCTCGAACAAAGAACTAAGTACACTTTGTAGCCATTAATCACTCGCTTGCCTCGTCTCCCTCACATTTTTGGCAGACGTATCACAAACAACTCATTCTATAAAATGAGGTGCTGATTTGGTAAAGGCTGTGAAGAGCTGGACTGATGAACTGGGCTGTTGTAATGACAAAGTGGTAATTAGTCACAGTGGGAGGAAAAACAAGAAAGATCAAAACAACTTTGTTTGAAAGAAAAACATTCTTCTCATCTCAGGGTCACATCTACACTCTTCCAAAGGTTTAGTTTGCTAATTAATTAAAATAACTTGGGCTGCGCTGCATTAGGTAAATGCAAGTGTTATCTGCAAGATGTGCAGATCATTCAGAAGAATGCAATGCTCTATCCCTAAAATAGGAATTTCAGTGCCAAGATGAAGATGTCACAAACAAGAACAGGTGCCATCCAACAATACTGTAGTTGGATCTTGAAAGAAGCCAAGGTTTCAGCTTCAGCATCATGGCTGAGTACCTTGTCCTGTGTCATTTCCTTTTTGTTCTAAATAAGGTTTCATTAATGCAATGTACAGCACAATTGTAAAATCTCATAGCTGAGATATTGTTGCTTATAATTTATTTTATTAATTTTCTTGCTTTCATATTTATTGAGTTACTGCATTAACCCTTTGTAGATATTTATTTACTTACTGGGTCCTATCTATTCTGTGCTTCAAGCAGAATATCTTTAAACTATTGTTATGCATTTTCTACTGATTCAATATCTATATCATTTTTTAAGCTTCTTCTCTTAAAAGCTGTCTCATTTCTCTGGACACTACCTGCACATTTTCAAAGTATACTTCAAAGTGAACCATATGATGATCACTCCTCTTCATCAGCCTTGATTGTTTGGAAACCAATATAGACCAATACAGCCTTTCTTTGTAGTAAGGAACTAACTACAATCATGAACATTATATTTTTTATTAAAATCTTGCATTTTAGTTTTAGCTGCTGCTTTATGTTTTTCCCCAGTGTCGTCCAAATGCTTAGTTACGTTTTCCCAATGTATGTGAAGAAAATTCAAATCTTCCATGATAACCACTTCTTTTACACATATTTCATTACACGAATTTGGTGGTCTGTAGAATTCTCCCAATACAATAACCCTTGAATGATTTTGAATGACCCGTGTAGATTCAGAGACACTGGTTTCATTAGTTTAAGCTCCTGTGCCTGAATCACCTTTTCCATGTGCAGTCGTACACCTCCACCTCTTCCATCTTTCCTGTCTCCTTGGAATGCTGTGCATCCACTAATGGGGCATTCGTTACCATCACTCTGTTAGCCATGTTTCCAAATTCACATTCACATGCTGATTTCTATTCTTTTGCATTTTCTTCCTGACACTTTTGGCATATATTGTAGATATACACATCTACAGTAATTACTTTCTTCTTTGATGTAGTGTTTTTTCTTGCTCTCTTATTCTGTTTCTTATGTACCTCCCATGCAGATTTCCTTTGCCCCCAGCTGCCTGTTGCCGCTTCCATCTGTGAAACTGTGTAAATCATTGTGACCGCACAGATAACCCTTGCCATAGAAAGGCTTCCAGTGTCGAAGAAGCCTGAGGCTTTCTTGAGCATGCAGCCTCCACTTCGGTTTGTGTTCACTATAACCCATGGACCCATGGAAAAACCACTGTATTGGTCCATCTCTTCGGTTTGTTTCCAAGGTCTTTGAATCTGTTTTGCGTGTAAAGTATATTGTTGACATCGATGTCATTATCCCCACCTGACCAGGAACAGCTGGGCCCTCACCTGCCTGTGCTAAGAGCCCATCTCCTCTTTAGATGAAGTAAGCCAGCTCAGATCCATGGAGACAGCATGGAGCATGTGGTTGACTAAGGAGCTCATGATACGATTTGCATTACTTATTTGCATCTGAGAACCAAGCGTCCAACAACAGTCACTGTTTTTTCTTGAGTTTGATTGTGGCACTAAACGGAGTGGAAAATGTATCTGGAGAAGGTCTTCACCATGACAGATAATGAAGTTCCCGACACGATGCCAACATCTTGTGTGCTGAGCTATTTCTGTTGCTTTGAAGGGACAAGTTATATGATAACATTTAATGAGGATGCTGAGTGATATTGAGCACCCCCAGAATACATGGGTAATGAAGCCCAGAATGAGGAAGCACGTCCAATTTTCACTTAGGCAAAATAATTCAGAAACTGTGTCTTTTTGTTCCTGTCAGTATCTTCATGTTTTAAAATGTTATTAAAGTTGAATGTGATTTCATATAAAAAGAGTAAACCCCTATACCAGAGTAACCTAAGTATTTGACCAGTTGCATGGTCAGATATAGACTGGCATTTTCCATTGTACAATTTAATGCAGACTTAAGCCATTTAATGATGCACCATGATAGAGCACCAGAATCATCAAAAATAGTAAGCTGATTAGGCAGGGATCAGAAGAAATTGTCTACACATAATAGAATATTTTTAGTAGAGAGCATTATGCAATGCTGTAGATTGTTAATGGAAAGAGGGGCAGAAATAATGGACTGATGTACAATCTGATCCAGAGTTTCCAAAGACAAGGCGAACAGAAGAGGTGGATGTACTACAGGCATCCCTGACAAGTCTTCCCTAGAAAAAGACACTGGGAAGATCACTTGCTGCCTGTCAATGTGTTTGTTGAAGGGGTGGAAAATACATCTGACCATACTGATGAAACCTGAAGCCAAATCCATATGATCATGGACCAATTACATATATTCGCATCCAAGCCAGTCACAAACATTCTCGGAGTCCAGAGAAAGAAAGGTACAGGGTGAGGCAATGACTGTATGTGTGTATAATTCATGGGGGATGGCAAACACTATCAGCCATTTTTTATATAGCCTGTCTGATCATGGTGTTCTAATTTGATTGTATAAGCCTCCAGCTGGCATGACAGTACCCTAGCATACAGCTTGGCAGCAGAGCAAATCAGAGAGACGGGACGACAGCTATCAAAACAATTCTTCTCTTCAGACAGACTTCAAAATATTCCGATACTTGGCAGAGACATGGGTTTTCCTTAAGGGCCAAAACACGCTCAGCACAACATTAAATTACACATTCAATAAGTGTAAAAAAAAGTCTGAATTTCAAATCCCTGTCAACAGGCATTGGATTATATTTACTGTTCAAAGACTGTTATGTATCAAGATCAGGGGGCTTCATGGACCTTCAATTGCACATTATGTAGAGAATATATAAATTAATAATACATTTTTCATTTTCTTTTTCTACAAAAATGGATAGAAGCCAAATGTAAGAAACAGTTCAAGTAGCTAGCTGTGTCAGCATGCACAGGCTGCAAAGGAACATTTTAAGGTTTACTCCATGCTGAAAAGAGAAGAAAAGAAACATGTTTTGGCTGTGGAGCTTTCTTTGGGTGAGTTGACACCCTTCAACGACACCCCCTGAAATGACACCTGAAGAAGGCTCCACAACCGAAACGTTGTGTTTCTTTTCTTCTCTTTTTAATATGGAATAAATCTTTACTTGTTCAGTTGTACAAAACTGCAATCACTCCAAGATTTATGTGGAAACAAAGGGTGTACACAGGTCTGCAAAAGGGCTCAAGTGTAGTCATACTTCAAGTCTGTAAATTAATTACCATACATCTGCTGACACTAATGTTAAGACTTCTTTAAACCAACCTTAATGATGCATATCTTTAAGCTGCTCGGAGACTGAGAGACAGGTGTAAACATGAGTGCAATGTGGAGACAGTGAGCAATTTTGAACATCTTTTCAGACACCTTGAAGACCGCAAACAAAATTCCTTCAACATGGAGATGCCTCTTTCATCCTATGCATAATTACAGTAGATTTGAATTTTACACTGACCAGTTAACAGTGCCTCTCGGTCTCAGAGAGCAATGTTTCTCAGGTGACCCTACTATAATTCAAATAGGTAACAGCAAAAAAAATTATGCAAGTTCCTTTTGCTTTTTTTCTTTCCTTTAAAAAATAGCCCGAAACTATTATCTCTTTCGCCACGTACTGTAGATAGAAGAACAAACTTGACAACTTAAGCTCTTCTAAAGTCCCTCCCAGGTTGGGCTCCCAGCAGTTCCCTTTCATGTATCTGCATGAGAGAACTAGATATGTTAAGTATAACTTCTAAAAATGCGTATCATACCACACTTACTCACACCTAAAATCCATGGCTGACTTTTAATCATTACTGAAGGTCTCAGACTACTTCACATCTCATTTACATAATCCTGTTAAATGTCAGTTAAATGAGTCTTTTGCCTTTAAAGCTTCATGCTCATATTATCAGAGATTTAAGTGTCTTAGGTATGACATGACTCAGGATCAGATTAATTTCTTTACTATCAATCTTTGTAGCCATAGTTTTATTTATTACCTGAGTGTAACCACAGGTTCCATATAAAATGCCACATAGTATTTTTTATGAAATGTTAAGTCGGTGATGTTTATTTTTCTTTTTGCACGCTGGCTTGTAAATGTTCCGTCTGACTTTGAAAGCAACCAAGGAACCAGGTGTGGAGGGTCCAGCTTACTGATCCGATCTTTTAAATCAAAAAGATGCTCGTTCGCACTGCTCTTTGACATCACACAGCACAGAAACCTCAAGCTTCCTAAATGTAGTGGGCCGTGAAATTAGATTTGCTTTCCAGAAATTTATAGACCTCTTTGTTGTACAAGTTGGTGACATACCGTCTAAATCATACGTTTCTTTCAACTCAGCTCTGATTATTTCTGTCCCTGCACAACTTCACTGGGCACATGCAGTACTACCCACTGCGTGTCTGTGTGCAAGTTCCTTTCGAAACTGTAGGACATTATGGAAATATTCTCACATGCACAGCCTTTTTGGGGGTTTGAGCAAAGACTTCATGAAATACAGGGGATGTTTTCGATCATTAAAGGGCTGTAATGTTCCCAGATGCACTGTAAGGGAAGAGTTATATTTATATGCTATATTACCCTGGAAATTTAGCACTTTCAAACATCTTAAAGCACCCAAGTGGTTGAGCGTCAGGTGTTTGTTAAGCCACATATTAAACTTGTTTCTTTATTTTACTTTCCATTGCAGTGTGGGGTGATTTTTTTATTTTAGTACTTACCACATTAAATACGTCACTGGGGGAAAACGTCTGCATGTGATATGATCTAAGGATTACCCAATATTATTAGTAAAAGAAGGTATTGCAGAGTATTTTAGTTCTATTAGTTAGTTCACTGAAGGGGGGGGGGGGGAGGCCAATTGCTCCTTCCCAATAATTAATAATTAAATGATACCAGTTAATGAACCCACCCCAATATTTAAGGGCTAGCTGCTAAAATATTTTACATTGGCATTACTAGAGAATAACAAAAGTTGTGGAATTACAATGGAGAATCATTGATACCTATTAGCTTAAGGGGAAAAAAACTGATGGTTGACATTAGGCATTTCAGGTGTATATCCAATATCTTTCATACAGTTTTCTAAGACCAACATCAGTGAGGTCCTCAAAACCACACAAGCCATGTAATGCATGCACACTGCACCAATGAACCACAGCAATGACAGTTGCTAAAAGGAGGGTTACTGTAAAAATGTCAAAGTACAGGACTCAAAATTATACAGCAACCAAGCCTACAGAATGTGGGAAATGTGAGTCACAGTGAAAGAATCTTTACACAGGCTTCAACCAGTGGATAGGGATTATACTAGAGACTCATAAGCTTGTTAAAGACGTTTTCTACTGAGTCAATTATTATGGCCTGGAATGTGTCTAAAAACTAATCATTGTGTGTGGCCTTGTTTCCTTGCAAGCTATGGAGGTATCAGAAGGGGCCTTCAGTCCATGAAAAGACCAGCCTATCACCTTTGCTATTCTAGTCATTGTTGTTCGAGGGAAGCTGTATCTGTGCACACTTGGAATCTATAATCCCGAGGCGTCAACAATAAAAGAAGTAGAACGCTCCGAAATTTGCCAAGGCCAAATGTTCAAGTTTCCATAGTCCACCTCTTTGGAAATCTTACAAACAGGGGAGACAGATGTAAACAGCACTGTGCCTCGTACAGTATGTTCTCAATATATCTACTGTACTGTATATGCACAGTTGTTGGAAATGTTATTTGGGGTTAGCAACAACGAAGGCTTTTAGAATATTTTCATGGAATTTCTCTGAAACAAAAAATAAGAACTATTTATTTTTTAAAAGAAATCCTACTATTTTATTTAATAATAATTAAAAAAGAATAGCATATGGCCGGAAGTGTCTGAGTGTGTGTTGCAGACGGTTCACCAAAGATCTGGCAATTACCTTTTTAATCCGGTTGGATTATTAATTGAAATGTCCTGCTCATGAAAATCCTGCAGTGTAAAACAGCTACAGTATTTTGTCTCTACACAATAACACATTATGAGCATATCAAATTATAGAGATTTTGTTTTAGGAATATTAGACACACACTGTACAGTATATCTCCCCAAAATTTTAATTTCCACAAGTATTACTCATAAACACATGAGAACATCAGCAGATGTAATAAGGGTTTACAGTATTGCAGAGTGCAGGTTTCTCTGTAATACACTTTCCTGAAAGGACAGAAGAAAATCTTAACAAGCAGCTAAGAGACCTGAGTACTGTGATAGCGCACCACAGCTACAGCAGCTTCTACAGGCAATGAACACCCTGAAGAGGTACTGCAGCCTGCTGCTTGTACACATAATCATGAAGAAGACAATTGTACGGGTTCAAATCTGTACGAGAAGCACCCATTAATGAACCACCTCTGCCAAACCTTCAATACTGGCAGATGGACAGTACTCACCTGGTCAGGAGAGGGCCGGTGGTTGGCGTGGGGGGGCCGCGCTGGGCCGCGGTGGTGTGGGTGGTGATGGGGGTGCGAATGGGGGTGGTGATGAAGGTGATGAGGGTGAGGATGATGAGGATGGTGATGGTCGTCATCGTAGTTGTCAGCCATCAGCTTCATTCGATTCTGCGTCTGTGAGGAGAGAGAAAAACAAACCCTTCAACTCTGCAGCACGAAACGTAATTCAAGATGTCCATGAAAGTCTTCATAACTGATAAACATAGCCTGATTAAACACAACACAAAGACATATGCAGGATTATGGCTTTTAACAAACTGACTCAAACAGTAAATACCCTTGTGTCAATAAGTATGTGAACCCTTAGATTCAGTAACACTATGCCTTTTTTTCTTATGTATCATTTTTCAGGAATGTTACATCCCCTCTGTAAATCTAGACTTTTACTGATGCAAGCAATACTGATTTTTCAACGTACTGTAGGTACAGTATAGTAGCTTCAAAAAGCTGTACACACTATGCTATATTAAGAACCCAAACATACACATAACAGTATCAGAGGTATACTTACAGTACTTTCACAAAAAAGGCTTGGAAACTACTTTTCAGAGTTACAAATACAGTTTTACAAAAACTGAGGTTCAGATTTTTCCATATATTTACATATTGTACTATGCATTTTGAGAAATATTTCTTTTAAACCAATGCTTGTGTAGCACACTCCAACAATTAAGTGATCAACAAAGACATTTTGTTCAGAAAAAACATAGTTTTCATTTCATTTGGATGGTGATAAGTACCATGATTTGATTAATTCCATGGCAAAAATTACTACAAATGTTTTCTAAAAGCATCATAGGGTATATAAATACTATAGATTAATGGTAGCAATTTTTCTCTGTTATTTTCATTACCATTAATGCTTAACATATAAATATACTTTGAGTGGCTCAACATTCAAAGTGGCCTTTAGCTTATTTATATAGTTCCAAGAATAATTGCAACTGTAAGTGTGTGCCTTATACATCACAGACTCAAAAAGCTATTATTCAGTTCTTTAAATAACTTTCATATAGCACTCTTTGTACACTCCTTAACAATATGGATGTGAGTTTTACAAATCACTTCCTTGTAGAATTAACATCATGTATGTTTGGAATTTCTCTAAACTTTGAGAAAATAAAACAACCCTATAATCCTAAACCTTAAATTGTGCATGGCCTGTTTTATTAAGTTTGATTTATTGTAAGAAACCGAAATCTCTTCCTCGGTGACCTCACTATATATTTGAAAAATAACATTTGTAAAAGCTTCTTGAGCCAGATCGGGCTGGATGCGAGCCTCATTTGAAGAGATTGGCTAGGAGACACCGCATGCAAGAGCACACTGGGACTACAGAGCCTCTTCCACAGCCCTGTTCAGGCCTGGGGACAACTCCTGGGGTGAGGGTAGCTAGCAAGGACTGTTGAAAACAATAAATAATCTTTGAATGGTAGCAAATAAAAATAAAATGTCTAAAGTTCACTTCAGTTTCTTTCTCATGTGCACAAGTGCAATGAAATGCTTACTGTGTATGGTGAATATACTGTACTATGCATGCAAACACACATGAAACAAGGAACAAGGAACAAGGAACAGGTACAGTAAAGGTTTATTCCATGCTGAAAAGAAAAGAAAAGAGACTCAACCTTTTGGTTGTGAACCCTTCTCAAATCGAGGTCAGGGTCTAGGTCATGACCTGAAAAGGGCTCCACAGCCAAAACGTTGTGTCTCTTAGATCCCAGGTCACCTGCGCCTTAGTGAGATAGTCCCGAGTGAGGATCAATAGAAGAGGTTTGCTCAAGGAGAACAGTGCAACTTAATGAGAATGATAGATTTTTACTGCTACGTTGTACCAGACTAAACCCTGGCTCTGAACTCTATTAGTACAGCAGCTCAGTAAATGTCCAGACTGTTTAAACATGGTTTTATATGGCTAAAGGACCTTGGAGGGGGTAACATGGTGCTTCATTAAATACAGAGCACTTCCTTCCTTTTAACTGCAGAACAGAGCTCGTGGCATGTGCCCAGCTGAATGTCCCCAGTATGCGTGCAAATATTAAAAACACCTTGTTTGCATACATCTATTATGTGAATCCAAAATGCTCCAAAGTTCAAAAAACAAAACCCATGCTATGAAGGGCAGAGTGAAACACTTACTCCACATGATTGTTGTTTTATTTGTGACTTCATGTAGTGTTGAAGGAGCCCAGTACCGTTGTGCGTGATTGAGTGCTGAGAAGTTTTGGGCTCACAGCTGCGATTTATTAAAGCGTGATTTTTTTTTCCAAAGTAGCAGTGGCAAAAGTGTCTCTTTTAATGAGGTGCTGGGAGTTAGTGGTGTCGTGGGAGCAGAACTGTAAATACAGTCTCTATAAGGGGTATGAACCTATGGACTGGAACTGCATGTGGCTCTTTCCTGGAGGCTTTGAGGAACTTTTATCGTCTGCAAAACCACAAGGCTACCACACACGAACAGCCCTGGGATATTGATAAGCACAGAAAGACCTCTGTTATGCTACATTCTGTCGGCTGTCTGAGCAAGCAGGAGGACAAAGTGTAACCTGACAATCTGAGCAAAAAAGGTATTGAGTGGGAAATGTTGAGGTCTTCCTGACCCAAGGAGCACATGCATGTAGTCCCAACATGAACTACAGCTCTCGAAACCTCTCGACTTGATAATGAGCTTCTCAGAGTGCAACTTTCCTCTTCTCCCCTATCCCACATGAAAACAGCTGAGCACTGAGCACAGTGATGTTTAAAAGCAACCACAAAAATAAAACAGCTACTTAGGAAGACCAGATGCATTATATGAACTTTTGCAGCACACCACATCCTTGATGACTATCTGTAATAAACAAATCATGCAGTTATTAAACTTAATATTCCATGAAGTGACATGACAGTTAAAGAGGAAACTGTGTACTAAATCAGCCCATAGGTGGATTTCTCTCTCATAGAGGAGGTTGTACAGCAAACTAATGAGGTGCGCAGCTCGCATTGGAAACAATCAGAACTACACTGGGGGGCCCCCAAAGCAGCCAGTGACATACTGTATATAGCCCTCTCATTCAAATCCTCAAAACAAATGCAAATCATAAAGATTAAGGAAAGAAACACACTGCAATAGAAGGAGCACCTGAAAGCCAGGAATTCAAATGCAGTGGTGCTGATGATGTTTTGCAGAGTGGCTAAAAATCTATGAAGACATTTTATTTCTATGCCCCATCACCATCTCTCCCCCTGTGCCACCATACAATTGTAAATTTGGTGACTATTTACATGAATGGGGCTAAAAGTGTTCAAGCTACTGTACTGTATGTGTTCATAGCTTGTTCATAACAAAACATGCTATAAAACTTGCATAAAAACCATACATCAAAATATAATTTTGAATTAACATTCCAAGGCCACTGGTTACTGTATCTGAAGAAAGTTCTTGTCAGTTCTGTAGTCTTTAAAGGTCTAGTTAATAAATTTCATCTGTCTTGTGTCTGCCTGGAGTTTTGTTATTTGCTTCTATCTTGTTATGAACTATTACAAATAACTGTGTGTCTGTAATGCCATTTGCACAAAAGGTTGTGTGACATGCATAGTGTTTATGATAGTGAATTTTAGCTTAATTCTAATAAAAAGTGGTTACAATGAATGTTTCCCCCTATCATCATATTTCATAACACAAACGGACCAGAAGCTATTTGGAAAAAGGATTACTCAGCTAACTAATGAACACAGTTCTGGATGTGATGATGATGATGCAAGTTTATTAAGAAGGACTCTTCGAAATGACCTACTTGTGTGATGTGGTACTTGGTAACCACAGTACAGGATAAAGAAATTTGTAAGAAGCCCCAGTGTCAAGAAAAATTCCACTTCACATCCTTCAACTGGGTCGATTCAAACCTCTTATGCCACCTGCAATATTTCTCTTGCACTGGGAAGACATTCTTTCAAACAAAACATAACTTTCCAGCCATTCTTTCCTGTTGAAGTACTAAACAAAGCAGTCTGTTTCAATTTAATGGCCTGCACAATAAAAGGAGAATACTCAAAGCTGGTTTGTAACAGACTGACTTTTAAGATTATTTATGTTATTATTTATTGTTTCTTTTTTTCTGGATGGAAAACTATTTGAAGAGTCCATTAGAGAATGCAAGTAACTTTCCAACATAAATTAAGCTTGATAATTCACTTTTTCCATAATAATCCTCCCATATGGCAAGAATCTGCTGTTGCTGAAAGTGAGTGCCAATCTCATCAAAACAGCTTCTTATCCAAGATCTACAAAATAATGCTCCTTCACAAACCTGTGATCAGATTTAAGGTCCTTTGCAAGATATAACCTCTGATTGATCTTGGCATGCAGCGGAAACAAGATCAAATTACAAGTAAAAAACGATTCTAGAATAAAAATGTTGAAAAGAGCTTTTAAAACACAAGAAAGCAGAGTGTAATACTCAGCACACCGTAACTAGCAGTGCTGGAACTGAGAGTGGTGTTTCAAGCCAATTTTCATCAAGGTATCAAAACACCATCTAAATCTACAGAGCAATATAACTGGATTACATTCCAATTCAAGGTACATCTGGTCCTTTCAGATTCTAAAAAGTAATATCGAAAGAAGAATGGAAACAATCTACAGAAATTGCATTCTTACCCTAGAAGGCAAACCACCCAAGCCTTATATTTTAACTTATTCCCTTATCACTTGATGGCCCTGGGCTTCCTACTGTACCTCAGCTGTATTCCATAAAGGAATGCCAAACCTAAACAGGATGATGTATGGAATACTGAAAGTGTCTCTTTTAATGAGGTGTTAGGGATTAGCCATGTCACAGGATAAGAACTGTAAATGGATGATGTCATACATCCAATTCAGTCGTGGAATATAAATAAACCACTTCTAACATTTCTTCCTTTTGAAGGCCAACACTCAACGTTATGTACACAAAGCAACTGGCACTACGATGGCAGGCTCTCTTCTGCTCCTCTGGATCACAGGGAACGCAAAAGCAACACACGGCGAAGGCGGAAAACGACCACATGTTGACCAGGCCTCTCCTCTCTCGATTTGTCTGGCTCCCTAATTAGCCACATCTGCAGGAAGGCGCAGCTCAACAGACAATGCACGTTCGGTGCTAACGCAGCACTAAGGAGGAAAGCATGCTCAGCTTCCTAATACAAGGGCAATTAAAAGGTCAGCAGACAACTCACAACCAGAGGGCAGCCATCTGCCCTAACTGGCACTGGAGCAAATAAGTACATTACCAATATTATATATCTTCTATATCCAGCTGTACAATGGAATGTGCCAAAGGACTGCATTTTACTGTTTAATTTACATTAATTAATGCATTCACAATTCTGTTGTGACAGCACTGAAAAGAGCAG
The DNA here is from genome assembly GCF_040954835.1 of Lepisosteus oculatus. Taxonomy (NCBI): domain Eukaryota; kingdom Metazoa; phylum Chordata; class Actinopteri; order Semionotiformes; family Lepisosteidae; genus Lepisosteus; species Lepisosteus oculatus. The sequence goes on from NC_090699.1 coordinate 64,018,172, forward strand.
ATGACCCCTCTAGAATGTAGAAATGGTTCTATGGCTTTATTCTCTACACTAAGCGTATTGTACTACAAGTCAATTTTGCGAGAGAAGGAATTTAATGGAAGGTTACTTTACAGATCCATAGCTTTCCAGAGGCTCCAGAAGAACATCCCATTCTTTTTTAAGGAGTTAAACTCAAAAATAGTGGATGGCCTGAGGAGTTTAACAGTCTTCACAAACACTGTTTATTAATTGTCAATAGTTTTCACTGCAAAAGACAATTAGTGTAATGAACACAAAAAAACAGCCAGAAAATGTTGTGTTTTTATTGGCTGCAAGGTCTCTTCATGATTTAAAATTTTAATTAGGGGCATAGCCAAGAAGCTCATTAACACCGACAGGGATAAATGACGTTTATTTAAGTGGACACTCACTTCTTTATGAATCAGTTCCTTGACTTCAGCTCAAAGAAGTTCATTTTTTTTAACACAGTAATGTATAACTTTACTGTGCATTCCAATATTACTGAAAACCTTGTGGAATCTGAATACAGTTATATTCAATTACTTATAGCATACTTTGCTACAAATAGTATCTGCATCCAGTATACAGAGTTCATAAAACCAATAGGTTTCTGGTTTCTGGGTATACAGAGTTTGCCAACAAAAAAACAGCATACAGTAAAACGGAAAAACGTTTGGACAATGGTGCATCTGTAAATTAACTAAATCTAACCTTCATGAATTGTTACATCTGGAAATGTTCAAGGAAACAGTTGTACAAACGAAATACCAAGCAGTCTTTGAAGACATTATTATCCAGTATTCACACAGAACAATTTTATGTTAAAATCTTGATGAATTTAATTAGTGGCCGCAAACTACTTGCGACAGGCTCTGACTTTTTTTTCTATGTATCTATCAGGTTGAAAGTGCATAAAGAAGATTTGAGTACACGTATATCTTAGAGCATGGTTTGCAGGATAAGGCAGAAAAGCACTTCACTTTCGCATTGTAAATTGCCTGAAAGTCTCATTAGAGCAGCTGAAAAGTGCCCAAATATGGAAATGTGATCAGGACATCTTTCATGTCAATGTGGACCATTAACCTGATGGAAATTTGTCAAGTGTCTGGTTTCATACAGAATTCCATTTATGGAGAAAAAGCATTTTTGAGGTTTTGTGTTTTTTTTTTTAGTTTCCAATAAAGCTGTTTCAAAGAGCAAACGTCTATAAAGCCATTTAAATGGAAAAGGCGCAATAATTTTTTCCAGTCCTTTCCACTTAACTGACTAACGTGACTCTTGATTGCGATTACCTGTTCACACCGAACAAAATTACAGAACTCGTCAAACAACAATTCTGGAGACGTTTAAAATGTTTAGATTAGAAATATAATTTAGCTGAAGTACTGTACCTAGCAAATGGACCTTGACATGATGTAGGATCAGAAAAACAAAACAGATGGAAAAATAAACAGTGAGTGATTTAATAATCAATAATTGAAAAATGTGTTCTTAATTTCAGTATAGATCTTAAAATAATTCTCTGAAGCTCTTAAATTAAAGTCATTTCAGACAAGGTACTCTCTTTTGCCATTTTGCAAGTTCATCAATAACTTTCCTTATCGTGCAAATCTTCTCGGAATTTAAAGGTAAGAAGCTATGTATTTCTCTTACAGTAATTATTTAAAGACACTTCTACAACCACACAGACCCAACTGGGACATCAGCAGGGGAACTTCCTCTATCGCCAGAGGCTATTAGCTCCTCAACGATCAGGTTTCCAAAAAAAAAAAGCTAATTCTGTGTGGCTGCCAAGATTACATTGCTTTACAAAGTAACAGAGTCACACAATGCAGGGTACGATGTGAAACACCAGATTTTACCAAGCAACAACGATCTCTTGAATAAAACTCACTGTCCCGTATAATGACTTACGGTATAAAGGGATATAAATGGGACACAGTGGAACCTGTGTAAACTATTTGTGATAGAAAGGCCTTTTACGAAAAAATAAACTGATTTTTTAGCTACAAATACATTTATATACTGTATAATATTCAGAGAAGTACAGGACAGACAGTCTATTTCTACTGGAAACATGAAAAATACTGTATAAGTACGATATGCAAATGCCACAATTTGCCAGTTACGACTCTTTAAAAGAATACCAGCTTAACTGACACAACTTGAAAGTTAAAAAGTATGCTTTTTTAAGTCAAAAATAATCTGTATCCTTTGTCAAGCTTTGAATGTTGCAGTACTGAATGTCCTCTTATTATACGAACAAGTTCACATCAGATATGTTAAAGTTTGGGAGAGGGATCTTAGACTGGGTAAAAAAGGAATCTAGTTTGGCGATTCATCCTTTAAGCCAGCAACAGAGAAAATGTACCAATGCACTCACTATCTGGCATCTCAGCAGACAATGATCAGCAATCATTACTGCACATTGATCAGAATCTTCAATAACTACAGCAGCTCAACATAATACTGTAAATGAGCAACGAAATAAAGGCTGCTTTCTGTAACATAAGATAGAGTTTTCCAAGCAGAAACTCACCACAGAATTACAACACTTGGTGTATAATGAAGGTAAATCTTGAGTGAAAAGATCAGAAAAATATAATAGCAGTATAAATTATGTCTGTGTAAACCAGAATTTCCATATGGAAATGGAGGTATCAGTGATGGTTTCAGTTGTGTACAGGCAAATCAGTCTGATTTCTGCAAGCAGGCATTTATCTCTTTCAGTTAACCGTAACAGGGACACAGCTAGATTCCACAATACAATCAATTCAACTCATCCCTCTTGCTGCATTAGGATATGGAGCAAACCAATTTTGAAACCACAATATTTGAAAATCCTTTTGTCAGACTTAATTTACAAAGATGACTGATAAAAAGTATGTTATAAGGAAGGACTCTGCACAGTGTTAGTTCACTGAACGCACAATGTCTAGGTTTTTCATATGGCATTAGGGCAAAACCTTATAAAAATGCAAAAACCTTTATTCCTCAAGCTATTTATTCATTGCAAGAGCAAACGCATTGATCTCATTACAAGGAAACGGCAATAAGCACAGTATGACCTTAACAGAACCTGAGCAAGCTTTCTGCATTGCATGACCCACAAGCAAACTGTCTTCTATAAGAGTATTATTTGCTTGTACAGATGATGTCCAAGAAGATCCCTAGAAGCTCTGCAGATTAAAAAGGCATTTGTGTAATTGTTTGCCTTTATGTTATCACATACTGTATCACAAGGGTCTGGAAGTTATAGGGTCCATCGGAATTCTATTGACACTGCATGATAAAGCATGAGAAACAAATAACGCTTGGACAGCCAGATCGTTTCATTCTTTGGACACTTAGAGATCTTCCTGGTTCATGTCTTCAACATTCATGTTTAGCTCGGTTTCATTTATTACTTCCTCTTAACAGCTATAAATTGAAGTCTCTACTCTATAATGGCAAAGCTGTGCATAGTAGTACTGGTAAGTGACAATACTTCAGCTGTAAAGAAAGAAGACATAAAATAAAAGCTGGCATGTTTTATGTACCTGTGGTACGACTCACAGCTTCAAAGGTACTGCATATATACATGCTGCTCTGCACTGTTGTTAATGGAAATTTATCACCAAAGACCTGTTTAAGCAAACCCAACAAATTGTGTGCGATTCATATCCGCCTTGAGTTCAGAATGGATTTATGTGGGATCAAGGTAATTGAAACAAAAACCTCTTGATTGACTGATAATGGCTCTGGTGGCTTAGCGACAATATGTAGTCATAAAAGTCGAATATTGAAGCAGTCTTTCCGAAAATATTTTAGCAAGGTGGTGTAAAATGAGCTATGCTTTGATCAGTCATCTGGAGGTGGTTACTCCTAAAATGTTTCATTAACGCTACTTAAAAAGAAAAAAACAGAGACAGCCCGCAAAACATATTCTTTTCATGAGTCTTTACTGGCAGAGATATGAGAAGTTTAGTCTTAAAAGTACACCTCACTACCTGGATCTGTGTAATGTCTCATCTCTCTTTCCTTAAAAACCAAACGCTTGCAATGAGAGTGACCCACAAAACTGAAACAAAAAAATAATGATTTCCTTAAAATCCTTTTTTTTACTGCTAAAAATAATCCCGTATCTTGTTTATAGAGAACACCAGGAAGCTGTAGAGCAGCATCTGCTCTAACTTTATAAAGTATCTCCAAGAATAAGCTACAAGTCAGAAGGTGTCTGCATTACTCAGCCAATCTTTCTGGGTGCCCTACTGTTTCAGCAATTTAACCTTCTGATGTGGTCAGTGTAGCTACATGAAGAACTTTCTTAATTAAACAACAATTTGTAAACTTCTTTCCAAACCTTACGGCTTTGCACTTTGCTTTTAATGGCTACAGGAAGCTGCTTGTGCAAACATTCCACCGTTTAGTAATTGTTCAAAGTCACGCTAAAAGTATTTTCACTCAGGCCCACACACTGCCTGTTGTATTTAAATCCTATATGATATTTATTGCATAGAGAACAGAAACATTCAAAGAAATGTAACATTTTGGATACATTTTATGTGTAAAAACACTGTATTTATCTTGGCATATTTTATATGTGAAATATCATTGTAATTACATATGCTAATTACAATGTTATTACACAAAATAGAAGCAAAATGACACCCATGAAAGAGAATAGAGCAAGCCTAGAGCTTTCTTTAGCTCTAAATTTATATAATTACTACATAGCACAACAAAAACAACGTCTTTAAATATGATCATACCAAATTAGAACTGATACATATTACATTTCTAATGTAGTGTACATAATATCCATTCATCCATTTTCTAACAGCTTCATCCAATGCAGAGTGGAAGGGGAGCCGAGGTCTATCCTGGCAAGAAAAGGGCACAAGGTAGGGTACACCCTGGATAGGACACCAGTTCATCACAGGGCAGACACAGACATGAACACGCTCACAACAGGCCCAATTTATACCCAGGATCCAAGTAAGATACCAGTAATGTATATGTTTGGACTGCGTTCGGAAATCCTGGGGAAATCCACATGAACACAGGAAGAACATACACACTCCACACAGATAGCACCCTTGGTATGGAATTGATCCCAGGACCCCAATGCTAACACTGTGCCAAATATGAATGTAGACATAAATTTAACATTTATCAGCAACATCTGTGATCAGCAGGGGGATCTACTGTTAAAGTCACAGGCTGCCACTTGGTATGGCCATAGTTGGCCAATCTGTACATCTGCAGTGCATGTCCTGCTGCAGGCTGCAGATGTCTTGTGGGATACCGTCTCATCAGTTTCTAATAGCCAGGACATGCATGGGCCGTATTCCCTGGTCTCTGAGCCCTAGATGCCACATGTGATTCCCGCATTGTTCAATGGGGTTAAGGTCTGATCAGTAGGGTACAACAGCCACATTCATATCTCATGAGAAAGCCAATCTTAGCCAACCAACATGAGGACAGTGTCGTCCTGCTGATATGGTGTCACAGCAGAATATGAGCCAGATGTGCTTCAGGCTGCCATCAGTCATGATAAGTGGAGCTCTGTACCAACTGAAGCCACTGCAGTCAGAAAACACTGCAGTCCTCAAAAGACTCAACTGGTCTGTTGTACACAACAACCTGCTTATCATTCTGCACATCTATGTCACATTCTACACTAGACCTTGACTCATCGCCAACGAGAACTTGGCTCCACGGCTGTAGGTTATCCTGGAGGTGTTTCTCCAAGATAACGATGACACCTACACGTTGCTCTCTTGATACATGAAGAATATTGGTTCCTTTGTGGGTTTTTCTCTCTTGATTTGCACCAGGCTTGACATTTGACATTTCAAATCACTTCATCAGCAGTGACAAATCTACACTCTCAGTAACGAGCTTTTATCACAGAGCCACTCAATGGTACTGCGGACAGTGATGAATGATCAATTAATCAAAAAGTGAATTTCTATAGTCAGAATATGTTTGTAAATGCTTAGACAGTAACACTAATTATGTGAAATCTGGAGACAAAAAATGCTGGGGACAAATGAAGAAGTCAAAGAAAGTGGACAATCTTTAAAAGAACGAGACACAAACTTCTGCAACATACTGTTAGCTGGTTGAGATTTTCCAGGTTATACACTCTTAACTAAACAGTGATTTGTTTATATCAGCACCATGAGCATAAATCAGAAAGTTATACATATATGTATATATAGTAATAACTTTGGTATATATACAACAATAACTATTCAATCTGACAAGATGCCTCAGACCCTCTAGGTTCAAGGGTCATTATCGCACTGGTAAATACCAATTAGCAATTCCATTTGTCTTCTCAAGCAAATATGGTCCTTTCAGAAAAAAGGATGATTATAACCATTTGCTTGCAGAAGACAAACAGCCCTAATAGTTAATGCGCAATGTTGCCAGTAGAAAATGATCTTCGTTGAAGTAGGAAATTCCTACCAATTATCCTCTTTTGCTAGAGAAGAAAAGACACCATTCAATACCACGTTGGCCATCTGTATTTTTACGTTGTGGTTAAATTACATCCATGGTCTCTTGGCAGACAAGCCTTTCCTGGAGATCCAAATTATCAATTTATAGATATAAAGATTTTAATGGCTTGGGGTGGAAAGAAAACAGGGCTGAGTCCTGGGGCCAGGCTTACCTGCTGTTTCAGCTGGTGTACCAGCCTGTCTTTTTCACGTTTCAGTGCCATAACTTCTTCCTGAGTCTTTTTCTTCTTGGACGCAGACAGCTCCAGTAAGGCAATGTTTGCATCTTTTTCACTGATTGCAGCCAGCAGCGCCTCTTGCCTGGGGGAGGAATCACACATCAATACCGCTGGCAGAAAACACAAGGACACAACCAGAAATCAATGCAACATGCACAATACCCTCTGTATGGTACTGTGCATGCTTTCAGGATACTATTGTTTTTTATCTAATTTGGAGCATCAAGGTCATAATAAGACACAACAGTGGGCTGCAAGACAGTAAAGAAACACACACGCACATGTCTTAATAATTAAAAGGATGCCTATACGGGCATTAAAGGAAACAGAACAAAATCATTGTTTTTTGTTAACAGCAGAAATTGGGGAACTTAGCATTAGGAAAGCCTGCAAGACTGCAAACACACTGGGAAATAAACCAGTGTTACACATCAGGTCATATAAACAAGAACCCCAGACATGAGGCAAATGGCTGGTGTCAATTGTGTGGTTTATTTGTCAAGGAACCACACAGCTCTGACAACTGCTTTCTTCTTTCATCAAAGGCTGATTTTTACATAAAAAAGAAATTAGAAAAGGTCGAGTTCCCCCTGTAAGTGCGGTTAAATGATTGTGATATGTCAATTAGGAAAGATGACTATTCCTTTTAAATGGAACCTTTATATTGCAGCCATCTGGCAGGATACCATAAGTCACAACTTGTGGCACAAATGAATCCAACTTATTTATTTTTCTTGAGTTGTAGTGAAACATGATTTCTTTTTACCATTGCTCAATTCCTGAAAATATAATGGAGGTGTTTACAGTCCGTGTTATTTATTTCAATGGAAAGCAGCTAATACAGTAATACAGTTTTCCAATGCTTTCACTTAAAGAATAAGAAAAACAGTATAGGCCTCATTTTAAAATCTTGCTGGAGTTTGCCAGTACTGTCTGAGATGAGGATGATCTGTTACTGAGCCCATGTAATCACATTATTAAAAATGGTAAAGACCTGTCACAGTTTTCAGAAAAAAACAACACAATAAAATTCACTGGTCAAAGAAGTATTTCCAAGTGGCTAAGCATTCCCACATGAAGTAACAGAAATTATGCGGGGTACTTTTTACAATCAGCAACAATGTTCCGTTTTCTCAACACTAAACACAGTAGTGCCCCTGTTTAAAAATGTAACTCAACTGTGACTACTCAGCTGCTGTAAGAGTTCGCTAAGATCAAGGATCAAGTCCAAGGACAGAGACTCAAAAATATGTTTCTGAGTAAAGGGTGTTAGAGTATATTTGATATAAAAAAGACTTACAGACCAAAACATTTTATGGCTTGCAGGATTTCCAAAAAGAAAGCATTTGGCAAATGGAGGCCAGTGTTCTGTGCCTCTAACTTTTAAGAATCAGATGGATACAGACTTTCTATATGCTTCTTTAAAATCCACTAGCTATGTTATAAATGAACTCCTGGGGCCCTCTGAGGCATGTGTGTGTATATAAGAGCAATGAAATGAGAAAGAAGAAATTTATCAACCATTTCCCTTTTCCAAGGCTCTGCTATGGACTGAGAAAGGGTTCCCCCTTTAATACAACATCTATTAACTACTGGCAAGACTCCAAAGAGTCATCAAAATCTATCTTTGTGTGCTGCTTCATGGATCCATGTCAGATTTTGGCATTTCAAGAATATCATCGTTAAGTTTTCTGTAACGGATGCTGCCAGTAGCCCCCTATTAAAAGAAAACAGAAATCAAGTGTATAACGACCTACTCATGCCAAAATGACACTGTATTATTTCAAAAGAATGTGAAATTAAATGGTGGATTACCATTAGCATCAGTTTGCTTTTTGATTGTATTTAATTTGCATACAATTATGTTTAGTTTGGCCTCTCGTTTTCTTTGACATTTTTTACTCCAACAGCAAAGAATGCAGCTACATTTCTTCCTCTTAAATGCAAATTACACCTTCTACTGTACATGCACAATATTTTCAGAATTACAAAACATTTTATAAATTACCTAAGTTTAGAATCTAATGAGAATGGATGAGGGTTGTTCATGTGTGCTTATGCAAGATGTCCTTTCAATTAAAAAGGTTTCTCTGTTTGCCCCTTCAGAATGTGTTGCTTTTTCCATGCTTTTAGTTCCTACTGTAAAAACTTTGCTCCAAAAATAAACATCACCCCTAAGTAAGAAAGCCTTATACCTCTGGAATTTGGTACAATGTTTTTGGTACAATTATCTGAATAAAACATCTGGATTCGCCCAGTTTATACAATTAATTGTGTCTAGCGTAGATTGCTGGATGTGGATTCTGGAGCTTAATCGTACCATTAATCAAACAGCTCAGCTGCCTAAATTGAATATCATTTCATCTCCCAACACCTCCCATGTTATTTCACTGAAGTTCATTATGACTAGAACTGAAATAAGGAATTCCAAAAGACAGCACGTGCACTTTAAAAGTGCATTTACTGTATGAAAGCAATTTGGTATTCCCTTCCAACAGAAAATTATCTGACATAGGCAAGCTAATAAATGTTAATAAAGCTACTTGCACTGCATATATATTATGTATAGAAACAACAAAATACTTCCTTTAAGCAAAGGACAGTGGATGCAAACAGAAAGTTGTTTAAAAGAAAACTGTATACATTATTTTATCAATGTGAGGCCTGAATATGTCACGGACAACGCTTTTTAACTAATATGGGCAAGGAATGGAGAAGTATGTGCTGAGAACTAATAAACACTTTTGGAAGATTGACAACAGATACTAACACACTGGTAGAGGGTGGTATCAAGCTGTCACCCAATTACTCCAACACTGCTTACACCAGAGAACACAGATTGTTTTGCTCTATCTTTAAAGGAGTTTTCCTAACCTCGAGAGCAATTTTCAAGGGTCACACCAAAACAAATCTTCATCCTGGGAGCTAGAGACATAACTCCCTTTTCCCCTTTCTCCCGTCCTTCAGGACGTACAAAGATCAATCACCTCCTTATTCATCTGCTTGGTCACACAAATATTTGCTTTTGTTTCTTGCCGCTGTTGGTAAGAAAAGAAATGTCTGAGTCTTATTTTAAAATATTGCTGTTTTGAGATTTGCCTGTTCTGAGAAAATTCATACAATGCACAATCCTAATACAATTAAAGCCACCCACGTAGCTTTATCCAAACCCTTTTACACTTACTTTGTAAGTATCGAGACCATGTTTTTTTCTGTAGGAAAAAATCATCTATGATGTTGTCAGTCTAGCATTTTCAGAATAAATGGACAATGAAATGCAAAAGCGAGGTTAAATTACAACTGATTGATAAAATAACCCATGCTTCATTGAAACTGAAACTACTTCCAGGCTCCTAATTAATACATTAATAAAAGGGTCCCCAGCTGTCCTGGACTCCAGAAACTCTTTTCTCCATGTTATTATCCAGACTGACCTGGGTGATAGTGATGACAGATCTCTTCCGAAAGCCAAGAAAAGGGCATCATTTTGATTATCCACTCCATTATATTTGCCCCATGCTGTGCACCGGTGTACTAATTCAACGCCTGTTTTAAAAGGACTAATTTTTATTGCAGAAGTAAATCATTATTAATTTAAACTGTCACTAGGCCACAGAACTCTGAACAGGCTGCTACAGATAATTCCTTCAACCTGTTTCTTTAGTCCATCCTTTATTGGAAATCCGTTTATTTCTGGTAAGATCTGTGACAAGCTGAAGCCTATCCTGTAAGCATAGAGCACAAAGCGGGGATAGGGGGGACTACACGCTGAACGAGACACCATTCATTCCCCGAGCACGTGCACACACAAATTAAACAATTTTGAAAGACCAATTAACTGAGCCAACACACCTTTGGAAAGAGGGAAGAAACTTGACTTGGAAAAAACCTACACAACTACTGAGAGAACATGTAAATTCAACACAGAAGGTGCCCTGGTTACCTCTGGAATAAGGATCCAAAATGTAAAATGATGCTGGTTAATAATGATAGAAACATCCCTACAGTAAGAGGGAAATGTTTTTTTTTAAGAGGGAAACAGGTTTTCTTAAATTGTGAAAGGCGCAGTGACTGCTCACTGCCATTTACAAGGAGGTACACTGTTGTAATTAATCCAAAAACACCACGTCTGGGAATGATCATGGAAGTTACATGTTGTGTTTAGCACAGGCATCATTTACTATAGATTCTTAGAACTGGTTCATAAATTTAAAACCTAAGTTTAAATCTGAAATCCTATTCCTTATTCCCACTTTCTTAAGATCTACATCTCAGATGTGGACAATTCACTTTCCTCATTTCCATGTCTCTCCTCAAAAAGAAAACAGTGTGGTGAAGAATAATCTAATAATCACATTGTTTATTCTGCCTAATCCATACCCTCATGCTTCAAAGGAGAGAGACATCTGAAAGAAAGTACGGAGCATCTCAGATATTCCTCATGTTGTTCATGATGGATGAGAAGACAATGCAGCAGATCAGCTGGAGGAGCAAAGGATAATTCACAGGCCAGCTTTGGAGGTGGGTATGAGCGAACAAAACATCAGAAAGAAAAAAGAAAGCAAAAAAAATTACAAAGAGCTGAATTTCTCCTCCTGATTGTTTTTTGCCATCTAGAAAGGTGCTAGGATTCATCACATTTTCCAGAGCTATTAAATGAATTGTTTTATAACCTGCACAAGTTACAATTAAATACACTTTAAAAAAGTTTTATTAGGCATGCTTAATTTAAAACACCACGCTCACAAAGATGCAAATCATTTTAGTAAAAGCCTTCATGTTTCAAGTAATTGGAGAGCTTCCATGTAAAAAACACTGGATACTTCGTCTTTTAACGGCCCCAAAGGCCCCCTAACTAGAGTGTTGTGGCTGTATATCAGCAAAGCTGTCAGTGCAGTAACCACATGGATATTAAATGCATGGCTTTTCAGAAACTCACTCTGGAGGTGTGCTGGTGTTCACGACAGCAGCAGTATTACCGTAGGAAAGGTTTGAAAATTAAAACACGGAATTTGGCATTAAACCTGACAGTTTCGACACTGGTTGTTCAGAGGAAGAGAAGCTTGTCGCAAATACAGTACGAAAACAGGTGATATCAATTTTTAGGTTCCTCATAGGTCTGACAATTTAAGACATCCATGCAACCTGTAACATGATGGATGGTGAAAGTACATGATTCAGAGATAGGTCACACGGCTTCCCTTTTGCTCTATATCACATCAGCCTCTCTATAAAGATGTTTTAAAAGCAAATCCCTAGTCATCTCAGGACTCATGGTGCAGCACAGATGGCCTGGCTGCGCCGAAGCACCATACAGAACAGCGGTAAAACGCATGACGTGAAGACAATCTGAAAAACTGAAAGGTATCCCACAGATGACTGAAGTTAAGTCAAGGTCAAGTACAAAACTTAAATCAACACCAGTTCCTGTTTGATAGCACATGTTTAATGAACCCTTACCACCTGTATGTACGGGGTCACATTGGAAGTTTCAAGATTCCTGGTACTAATAAATCATTCTTGTCCATTTTATGTAAAAATAATTTCTAGACACACATGCCTATAATTCATACCGGCCGGTGCATGTAATTTCTGGAGGAACCGTCTCTGAGGTTCACGGTGAAAAAGAAAAGCTGTGAGATACTGTAACTCCAGCTGACGGATTTCTTCATTGTAAGTATCCGAGGGTGAAAAACTGGCGATGTGCTGCTCCCCCCCAACCAAAAAAAATAAAGATACAGATCAAACTGATATTGTATTTATCCTGGAAAGCACAAGACACAAGGTGGGGTCTACACCCTGATCTATCGTGAGAGTGTGGAAAGGTCATTTCAATATCCCTATAACCCTGTGTACACCCCATGCTCCATTCAGCCCTGTGTCCTGTACTGCAACCTTAGAATGCACAGGAGTTCCCTGGAAAGAAATTGTCTCCCTTTATTGGCCAAAATGTATTTGCCAGGTAACTGCTGCAGGTCCCTGTAGGAATATTTTGGATCTCTGTAACAAGGAGTGGGAAATTTAAATCACATAGTACTGAAAGTTTCATTGTTGACCCGTGGGAATTTCTTTATTTCCAAACGAGGGCCACTGATGTCTGGGAGACTTTCATAATTCTGATCTCTTTGCATCTGAAACACTCTGTAGTGTTCGTCATGTGCATCTGCCAGCTGTGTGCTGAACAAGTACAGCTTCTGCTGTGAGGACCTATGCCTTAGAATTATTTGTATCAAAGAAACAAGAAGCGCCATCAGCATATGTCCATTTGTGCCCGTGTATGATGTGTTTGGTTGAGTCTAACTGTAACTGTGAACACTGTTTGTGTGGTAATCCTACATAAACAAATGTGTTTTCAATAACCAGGGCGTGCTAAACATGTTTTTAATTCCTCAGATAAAATGTAAAACAGAATTACATTACTAATCTGTATCAAACAGAGAAAGAAAAATAAATGAAAAAGTAAGAGTTGTTAAAAGAAATTACAGCCAAAATAATTTGATGTTAGGAGTGAAATGAATCCTGGGATTTCATAGTAAGGTTTGCACAGGATGTAAAAAAATGACTTTATGGTGATCGACTTTAAAGCATTGTCAAATCAATATTACAAAAACACAACACTGTTTGTGTTTTTACTGGGAAGTCCTAGAATTTCTGTAAATTCAGATATTCACTTTTTTGACCACCTAATTTAGTCTTATAAAGCTAAGCAGAAGGGGCCCAGTATAGTATATCATCTGTTCTGGGGATGATCAATGTTATAAGAAAGATAACATTGGTATTTGAAATTCCATAAATACTTTAACATTTGGTATGGTTATATACCATATTTATCAATATAGACCTACTGTACACACACTTTTAAAATTAGATTTTTGGGGGGAAATACTCTTACTTTCTGACTGTATGAATCATAGTTACAGCAAGACACAGTAGAATGTTCCTAAAAACTAGGCTTCAGACAAAGGACTAAGGCTTTCAGAGACCCTTTTAAGCTTCTGTGATGACAACTATTATTATTTATGAAGGATATATTTATTTCTTTTACTATCCTGAAGCACTTTACTCTTTTTTGTTCCTCTCTTTGAGATTCACAATTATAATCAATTTAAAAGGGACCTTCAAATTATTTTTGCATTGTGTGATCCATGGTGATATGGTGTATATGACCGCCAGAGACTTCAACATTTATTCCATTAAATTTCTGAAGTATTATTATCTAGAAACCAGTCCCATTTTATGTGACAGTGTGGAATGAAACCAAAAGATCTATCCCATAATGATGATTTACTACTATTAGAAAAAAAAATCTGCAGTATTTTATTCTACCTTTGAAGTTTTTACATGCTGTTACTGGCAACTAGTTCTTTTTTCATATAAGGAGACATGGGAAGCATTTGTTTCTAGCTGCTAATGCAGGCTGCCAAACAAAAACTCCCTGCTGGTGACATGACCACCTAGTGACCTTGAGAATTGTTTTAACAAAGTGAAAAATATCTCCCACTTGCAGGGAAAGACATTTTTTTAAATTAAACGTACATGCAATGTCTGCCCGTGATGCAGATAAATGGTATATTGAATTCTTTGCACTGGTTCCCCTTTCAATCTTTTGAAATCCAGCCCAAACCCAAATAAATAAATGTTGATGCAAAGAGGAAACGCCAAGTTAGATCACAATTTCACTTGCAGGTTTTTTCCATTTGGAGCGACTTGCGCTTCTCACTGGAGATTGTACAGTTAATAAAGAGGGAAATATGTTTGGCAGATTGGCTACAGTTCCAAGTGGACAGTTAATCTACCGAAACAAAACTGACTTCATTTGACAGCTGTGACAGAGGAAACATAACTTTAGCTCTTAATTAATACTAGATGGATCTGAATCTAATTAAACAACATAATACTTAAGTCGTTCTTTGGAATGTTAACAAACATACAGATCCAGTTTCATCTTATGCATAGACAACAGTATTCTTAGTTGTTGCACTGGGAATACACTGATCTTGACTGAAGATGTGTCCTTTTTACATGCAACCAAAAGAGCATTCCTCCATTTATACTAGCAACCAAATCTGCGTTCCTCCACTTGTAGCCTTTCTTACTGTCCAGGACACGGTTTGAGAAGCAGCAGTTTTGGAACAAGTCAATGTTTCCTTGCCAGCCTTGTCACACAATATGGTCACAAGAATACCTTTGGGACAAACTGTGACATCATCTGTTGCCATGGAGTTCTCAGCAACCATTGTATTCTAGAACAACGGGGGTACCACGGGCATTCACTTGGACTTTTGATTGCAGTGGAAAAAAGTATCACAACAATGATGCAATAAAACATTGTTTTCTACTTGTAATCACCAGCTATTTTTTGTTATATATCCACCTGATTTGTAAGCATGTGTTTTTAACACCTGAGAAACCCAGCCGCTGGACACAGGAGAGAATGAGGAATCGTAAAAGACAATCTTTTAACACACCACACTGTATACAGCCCAGTGCAGGGGTGTGTCCCTTACTTATAGACTGAGCCTTAACTTACCCTGAACGGGAAGAGTCCTGACTAATTCCACCTTACCCCTGGCAACACTCCACCCACAGTACACCAGCACATAGGGACAACTAGAAACATAACCTAAGCTCAAAGCCATGAATCCTGGAGCACAGAAATCCACCCATTCTTTGCTGCTTAAGGCATTTGGAAGCCCAAATTAAAACTCACATTTGACTAGGTTTGATGGGTATACAGTCAGGATGTTATGTTCAAGCTTTGTTGCATTAATAAGACCTCACTGAGAATACAGTGTTCAAGAAGAACATGAACGATATTTAGTCTCAGGGGATGAGACCTTAACCAGACCCCTTAACCAGACAGGTTAAGGGAGATAAATCTCTTCAGTCTGATCCAAGAACCCAGTAACAACTTGAGGGCTGTACATAGAGTTGAGAGTAGTAAAATAAGGACACAGGGTCACAAAAACAGGAAATATTTCTTCACACAAAGAATTGTGGGTGACTGGAACAGGTCTAGCAGCTGATGGGTAAGGCCCTAACTCTGGGCACTTTCAATAAAAGGCTGGATAAAATTTTAGTTTCACTTAGTTGCTAAAATTCCACATGAGCAAGATGTGCCACATGGCCTCTTTTAAAACCTTGTGTTCTTCAAACTGAATTCAAAAGAATAAAACAACACAACAAAGCATTTCGGACAGACACAAATATTTCTTAAAATAACTCAGCAAGCTCTAATAACTAATAAGTAATTGTTACACAACATTTTTATGTGACTTTCTTTTAGGACCCCGGTACATATTTCACATACAACAGATGACATATTCTAGAAATAACACTTTCAAAGTCTTGGGAAAAGGCACAAAGCTAACGGGGATGTCTTTTAAAATTTCTTTTCAATTTCAATTATGAAATAACATAATTTCAATGATGTTAGGAAAACTGGTCTCTGCCATCTGGAGATTGACATAACATGATACTGGAATAATCTACTTTAGTCATCTAGAAAGTTAATGCTTAATCACTGTGATGAAGATTGAGGGTGTGTAACAGCTTTAACAGTGTGGTTCTGCAGTACAACAGATTCTGTAGGTTATATGAGTCTTACTGTATGTCTACTTGGGCTAAAACTGGGACTGTGCCAATACAATTCACTCTTGCCTTCTACCAACACAGGAAGAAGTAAGACCTCCTCAAGGTAACTTCATGAGTAAAGAAAGCTCACATGCTCAATGGACTGGGCTGCACTGAGTCTTAAAGGCTGGAAAAAAACCACTCGGCAGAAACTGAAATGACCTCTCCTTTTCTTGACAGCACAGTGAAGATGCAGTAAAGCACTCGTGCCAGAACCACCACCAGCTTGTGAGCAGGAAGTTGTTTTTCACGACAGTCTTTTACAGATTCACTTTGAACCAACCTAGCAACCCACACACTCACATATATATATACACACACACTTATATACATTCACCATAAGCCAGCTGAGACACTTTAAGCTCCCTGTCATTTTAAAAAGGGGTTAAGGTCAAAATAAGTATGAATAGTACTGCAAGCTTCTATTCTCACTAGCTTCAGATAAAAGACTAAACAGAGGAGAATTTTTCAAAACATTTTACGCTGTAAACCCCAGTTTTTCTGACAGCATGTGTAAAGGAATCCAGGCGCTGTGAAAAACAATCTGATTTTTCCTATAAACATTCTTGCTCGGTAATCCTCCAATAGTCACAGCCTTTCAATTACAAGAGCCGCGTGCGCTGTGTAACGCGGCCTTCAAGATTCATTTGCGTTTACTCCCTGGGTTCTGCTTCTGTGGGCTATGGCTGGCAGCATATCTTAAGACACTCAGAAACCCTCTTTGTGATCCGCAGCAGTCCCGAACTCGTGTGGGTAATATAAAACAAGCCTCAGTACACATGTTCCATATGAGGAATTCTAGTCTATACAGCGTATTAAACTAGTCAAGCAAGAAAGAAGAATGTCCACTATAAACAGCCTTCCTTCCCACTACTACAAATTACAATGCCTTCCAAAGCTCACATTTCTGGAAACACCCCCTCCCCCTGTAAGGGCTGACCTCTAGAAAGCCACTAGGACCACTTGGACCAGCATGGAGTCAGCCTCTGCCTTGTCCTGGCACACCACACTTGGGTTCAGTTCTGCTCATCTCTGAGCCGCTGAAAGAATTCGCCCGCACACACACACCGCATCCACAAACCCGCCCTGCTTTCGGACACCGACCGAGATCCCCCTGAACTGGGTTTCTCACTTCTCCACCAGGTCTGCTGGGCAGTGGGGTGGCTGTTGCGCGTTGCCCATGTGGGCATTGGGCTTTAGCAGTGGTTGAAGTGGGCCCCTTCCTACTGTATATGTGGAAGGCTTCAGGATCCTCAGGGATTAAAAGTGCTGTATAAATAGAGGGATTTATCATTACAATAAGTAATAGCAGGAAAATAAGAACAGATGTGTCGGATCTGCCACTGCAAGGCACCAGAGAATCCTATCGGACACCCAGTGGAAGTCCTTCCAGGCCCTTGTGTCTCATGTGGTGCCCATGATATTTTGCTGACCAACGGGAGTCCCCTGGCTTACGCTAGAAACTTCCTAAAGTACGCCAGCTGGCTTACTTTCCTATCTCAGGGACTTCGTTTCCGCTGGTTTTCCTGTTTTTGGAAGAGTGGGGGCTGCATGTGTGTATCGATGCCAGAAAGCCAAAGGCTTGAATTCCTTGAATCAGCTCTCAGATTCTTGAGGCTAGTTCTTTAATTCTGAACTCTGTAGAGCAACATGTTCTGCCATACGTTGTTATGAAATATATTCCCAGAGTAGCGGTATCAAAAATCCGGCCTTAAAAAGAGAGAATTCCCAAAAGGAAATATTAAAATTCCTTTCTAATTTTACGCAGTGCAAGCAACATGATTGATGAATACAGTACACTATGAAAAAATCATTAAGAATTATCCGAGATGTTAAGATAAGTCATCGTCATTTTACCAGTTTAAATAGAAACGTCAGTCATACTTTGCGAATTACGCTGCCTTTATTTTATCAAACATGGAAACAAAAACACAGACACTGCAGTGAGATCAAATCAATACATTTTGTGGTCTTGCTAGCCAACTATATATATATATGTAGGCACAAATCGTTCAATTTCCAGTCATTCTTTAAAATTACAGCTTCTGGAATGGGAAAGCTTTGAAATAAACGATTCTAGACAAGTCTTTCATGCACGTGAAGTTCAGAATGCTGTCTGTCAGCCTGTATTTCTTAATAATGGGCATTGACATTGACCAAGGCAAATCAATGGACGTCTTCAGAATAAACAGTGAAACTGAATCAGAGAACTCAAATGGAAACTACAAGGAAGTGGATGTAAAACCAAGAACTGGAGGCACTTTTTTACACAATGGGTTGCAGGAATGTGGAATAACTTACCCAGTCAAATTGTTAAAGATTATAACCTGGTTTATTTAAAGAAAAGGCTGGATGAGAGCCTCAGATCAATTGTCTACTAATGATGAGCTGAATGATCTTTTTCTTTTCTTCTTCTGTAACCTTTCTAATCTTTTTTAGGTTTTCCTTCACTTCCATGTGGTTAACAACAATTACATCAAGCCAGAGTCTGGGCCAGTCTGAATTGTTGGGAAAAAAATGCAGGAAAACCACAATGGAAACTCAAACTAATAAAAAAAATACATAAAAAGTTTGTGGGGCTTCAAAAATTTCTGTCTAATGTTTTATTTCCGTCTCTGTAAAGCCTAAACTCACTTACAAAGACAATAAAATACAGGCAATCAAATCTGGATTCCCAATCCAAGTACCTATTAAAGAAGGAAAGAAGGCAATAGCATTGTTTTGTACATAAGCAAATTTTTTCCTGTAATTTTTTAAATAATTTTATTTTTTTAATGTAGCAATTTCCCTACATCCGTTTCCGCACTACTTCAATTTATGTGAGTGATAAGGTATGAGTGTGACGTACTGTACGGTTCTGAATTACTACAGTTTGTACACACAGTGGCACTGTGGAGGAAAGATGGCCGGAGTGAAGCTCCATTTCCAACAGGATGCTAAGGGAGCTGGAGAGGACAGCCGCATGGGAACTACTGTGAAAGCCCCAGAATCCTTAGTGCCCACAAGAGGAAATTAGACCAATCAGAGCTGCCTTTCTGGACAAATACCTTTGTCTGGGGGATTTTAATCTAAGCCTAGAAAAGATCTCAGTTTCGACAAAAACCTCTGGTTTGTCAGACTCAGATAAGAGAAAATAAGAAATGAGCTACAGTTCAGAGAAGAAAGAGGAAGGTTTGCTGTATCTACGTCCGCAGTTATGTTTTCAGTTACTTTGGGCTCCTGAAAGTCCTGGCTCACTGAGCTTTTACCTGCCTTAATAGTGCTCAGGTCAAGCCCTTATTCTGCTGAGGTACTGAGGTACAAAAGCCTTTACTTTGTCTTGTAATGTACTAAATGGACTTCAGTGTTCATGTGCGAACTGCCAGCATTCTCCATCAGCACATAACTCCCATCCCCTGTAAATTGCACTGTTTCCCTAAGGTGATCCCGCTTGTGAACAATGTACAGAACGTTCTAACTATAGGTTACCTTAAAGACTTACTGCGTAAGTACAGTCCAGCTCTTCATCTGAGATCTGCTGGTTCGGGCCTTTTTACCCTGCTAGATCAGCTCCACGCAATGTACGAAATACTTTCTGTTATGTGCAGCACAACTGCACTTTTCACCAATGCTTTCAGTGTTTCATTGATTTCTGCCCTTGGTTTTACCAGGTCAATTTGCCATGCCTTTCTTTTTCCTTTCTTTTTATGCCCGTTATGTACCGTACTGTATATCATGTGTGTGCTGTTGTCCAGCGGTTTAAATGTACTCATAAATGTAATTGCATTATTACTACTACTATTACTATTAAAGCAGATGCTAAACATCCAAATTAATTTGAAAAAATCGTCCAGTAACAACACGGCCACGTTAGCTTCACACTTGACTTACAAGCTGTGGGTGAGCCAAAATACAGCAAAAAGGAGAGTTCTGGCAAAAGAGAGAAAGAAAAGGAGTAAATAGCTCATATTAGCATTGGAAGCTAAATATTGTTCTACAACGCAGACAGATTGGAACAATTTTGCGTGACCCCTGAATCAACTGTTGCACTACATTTTAAAAAGTAAAGATCAAAATACACGCTTGGATTTTAGCCAAAAAAAAATTACTGTTCCATTTTCCCAAACAGTGGCAATCAAACAGACCCGCAAGACTTAATGACGGAGTTTTTTTTTTCATATCCCAAACTGTAGAGGAAGACTAAAATGGGAAGCTCACAGCACAGCTGACAGGAGAGATAGGGTTTCTATAATAAGAAGTTGTGTGTGGTAGACCTCATGGAAGACTTTCGAATCAAGTGCGTAATGCTCGGGGCATTAACTTTAAGGCTCATTTAGAGAGAAAACGTGAGGCTGCCATTCCGAAGGCTCTCGCAAAGAAAAGCAAAGAAAAGCATGGCAAGCAAGAATCCAGATAAATGGCCAGTGGAAATGGCTCTCAAACCACACGTTAGCAGAACAAAGGCAACGTTAAAAATTAAAATAATAATTGGGATAATAAAGGCAGCGAACTTTGACTATGATTTATCAAACCTGAAAGCACTGACAAGAATGTCTACTATTGCCTGTAAGCATATTGGTCACTGTGGTACCATTTAATTGATACCACAGTGAGACGTCTTAAAGAAACCTCTCATTATATTACCCATCCACGCTGCGATGAAGAAAATGATTTTCACATTCTCTTTGTCTTGCTTTTTCTATGCGTGCCGAACAAAACGGGTTTCAATTCTGGGTCGCTCTAGATTACCAAAACCACAGAACAAATTCTACTTCAGTTGTGTAGAAGTTGTGTTTGTGTTACCTACAGTAATGTGTAAACCGTACTGCATGTGTCTGTAAAAAAAAAGACCCAGATATTTTCAAGATATCTGTATATGAAGGAGGCAAAAGGTGTTACTGATTCTAAGCAAACAGTCGGCGTCTCTTCATAGTATAAACAGTTCCTGGACAACTGAGGAACCTCCACAAAAAAACCATGCCTGAGACTGAACAACATGTCAAACAACTGGTACGTGCAGAGCCAGCTGCTCCCGCAGGGCAGGATTTAAAGAGCACAAATAATTGGAGGACTTCAAAGTGAGTGAAGACACTTACCAGAAGACAGCAAGAAGTTGCATCTTTTTTTGCCTGGATTTTGCCTTATTTAAGTGTGGCCAAATATTAAGTTCAGAAAGGTTATGTAAACACTTAGAAATGGCAATCACAGCTTTAAGTATTACGCTTAAACCTTCAATTACCATACACGGCTCTCTCATCCTCATTGTTTCTTTTTAACTACAGTTTAAATAAGTAAGACACAGTTTGAACAAGAAATGGGTCCAGAATCTTGTTAAATGAGTGAAACACTGTAAAGACGATCTAAATCTACAACAAACTTTTTTTTTGCAATAAAACCCCGAAGAAGAATAAAAAAATACCCTAATACCCCCTGACTTTCCAGATCAAGACTCCTGGCAGGAAACCAGCAGCACACTGCCAGAGCCAAGCATTTACATGCACTAAGCGCAACATTTGGAAATGTTGGAAGCAAAAACCAAAAACCCTGCTTTCTTGTTTATTTAATTTCAATTTCATTAACAACTTGTTTTTTTAAAATGAAGGCAGACAATTTGTAAGCAGTTGATGCAAAAAAGTGGTTAGCATAACCTGTAAAACAAAATAATCTTTTTTTTTTTTTCTCGTGAGCATGATTAATTTCTCTATGTGCATTTGGAAGAATGACTGATTTATGTGTCTGGACAACAGTGGTCACAGTTACCTTCCTTTTGCTGTCATAGGATGAAATCTTACCTGAGACAGAAGAACTTTATTACATTGCACCCCGTGAACCCATTTTAAAAGCACCTTCTAAATATTTTTCTCCTTTTTGTACTGCAAATTGCTGCTGCCTGAACTCCTTGTCCACCCGGTCCTGAAGATACTCATGCACCTCAAGCACATGATGGACAAACCCGGCATCCCAGAACAGGCCCACTGCATTCAGCAATCAGAACAGAACTGTGAAACTGTGGAACAGAGTTTTATTTGAGGATCAATTAATTCAGAGGTCTGCTGTTTAGGAAAGGACAGAGGAGGTCCAGGTGATCCTTGGAAATAAAGGGAAACTGATTTTAAGTTGAAGATAGGAAGAAAGGCAGGAAGGCGAGTAATGTCAGAGAACCCTTTCCCTATACTTTCCAACACAGGTTTGGTACATTCTGGGCCTTGAACACACACTGCTGTTACTGGTACGACTCTGACTTATATATTAACACACTCAGTTCACTGTGGTTGTTAGTAACTGTTATTGAACTGGGTTAAACAAACCAGCTACTGGAGAGTTTGTTGTATCAGTTATGGTCTTTCTTATAAAGCTCCGAAGGACACAGGACTTTGTACCCATGGTCAGCATTTGTAAGGCAGAAGGGGCAATAATGATGACATTATCTGTTGCACAGTGACCCACTGAGTATCTAAAGAGGTTCTTATTGTGTGGTATCAATACACACTGCTAGTGCAGATTAACACACAATGCTGAATTCATAACCACACTCCTCCAGTATCTGGAACAGGATCCCAGTGCTTTTTGTAAATAAAGTGTACCTTAACCATATTAATAGCAAAAGGAATGTGTGTACAGGGCCCTCGTCAGCAATTAACTGCAGAGCCATTTGGACCAAAATCCTTCTGTGCATTACTTGTTCAGTACTTCACCAGATCTGCTGAACAGAGGATCCTTAACGTGAGCGAAGTGTTTTGTTTGGCTGAGCCACCCTGGTGCCCTTCCGAAGATCCAAGCAAATCAACATCCACAATGAGGGTGATTTGTTCTGTAATCCGAACACCCTGTGCAGAGAAGTACTCCTTTGTTTTCAGAGAGTCTGCTCACACTCTGTTTCAATGGATGGCTCAACCCCTTATCTTCAAACTGAGTCGAAAGTAGGCAGTGGGGTTAAATCGGTCACTCCCCTTTAAGACCTCCAGGTATTTTCAGGACCTCAATCAACATTTCTTAATGTCTCCTTTGTCCTAGGCTTGATGTTCAATTCTTTTCACCTGTCTTTATGACATACCTTTCAGTTTTAGGATTAGTGTGGTTGCTCCTCTTTGGAATCTGTCTAATGGAACAATGTCCCATTTGTAATGTTACAAACAAAAGCGATCACAGTATTCTACAAGGGTTGGATGGGATCATCAAAGATTATCCTCTTCTAAATGGCTTTTTTATTGTTCTACATAACCAAGCATTCTGTGATCATTTCTTGTCTGGCTGAAGACAATGACAACTTGGTTATTTTCAAAGAATTCCTATTTGGTGCAGTTTTAGGCCTTGTAGTCTTGGTTTTTGTAATTAATATTAATACTGCATGAATGTTAAAATTGGAAATGATGTTGAATTTAAGTTGTTAGCTTTCTTCCAGTTAGAATCTTTATTGAATTCCTCTAATAATCGCCTCCTAAAACTCTTATATGTATCTCATTCTACAGTCTTACAAATTATTGATAACTGTTCTGTGCATCATGTTCTGTGCATCCCATATGTAAATTTACAATACAGTATATTTTGTACTTTATTTCCACACACTTTCTTACAGAGTTTCTGCCTTCATTTTTCAGTGCCCTCATGAGATGCTGATCATCATGTAAAGTACTGTATAAATATTATGGTTGGTTAACTTACTGATTAAAAACTATTCTCAACTACATCCATACACTTACATATACACTCCATATTTCCAATTACAACTGCAACAATGTCTATGTTTTGTGCATCCCATATGTACATATACAATACAATAAATTCCATACTTAATTTCCACACACTGTCCTTTCCATATTTCCACATAAAGCACGTTGCTATAAACTATGTACCACTAGCGCTTATCGTCATGCCGATAACGAGGGCAAGCTGCCCATCTCCATGTGGAAACATCAATTTTTGTTTCTGCATCTTTGAAAATGGAAAAGGCTGATATTATTATGTTCACATACAGTATTACACGAACACCATGGTACAGCACAGTAGGTTTCAAGCTGCAGCATGACAGCTCAGTGAGAGTATCGCATACCTAGGCTCTCTACTGGTTATAGCATTGAAAGGTGTCAACATTTAGAGGGTCAATGTTCCAAAGCAGAGGCCCCTTATGTTAAATTCAAATCTGTTGCAAAACGTCAAGTAATAATCTGTATCTCTCCTATGATCTCCTAGCACCGTCTCAATGATCTGGACAGTTTCAGTGTGTACATCTTCCCCCACCTTGACTTAGTGGATCTAAATTACTTTTTTTATTAACCAGGAACACTTTGATTATTAAGTAACCAGCTATGTGTTATCAATACATCCCACCTTTATTACATCAGTCTAAAAACAGCTAAACTCAGACATGTTGTCACCTGCCAAGCGGGCTTCCTGGTGAGATACTGTAGGTCTTGCATACTGTATATGGTTGCTGTGCATGGAGACCACGCTTTTAGGTCTGTCCTGCAACAACAGCAGGAGCACCTGTATGTGCCCAATGCATGGCTCATTTACACAACAAACACCGCCTTTCTCTTTCATAGAGGGGTTGCTGACAGACAAGTGGGTTTTAGCTGAATGGAAAAACACCATTCAATGGAAACCTGAAAACGTCAGTCTTTAAGGCAGAAGGCAGAATGCCTGGAATAAAATCATAACATGCTCACATGCAGTCTAACGTCTTGAAACCTTCTGTCTTTTTTTATGAATTTATATTCTCGGATTGTTGGCAAAGATCTAGCATAGCTGCAGAGAACGTACCAGGCCCTGACAACAAAGACATGAACCACAGCACCAAAACGATCCCTTTGGTCCTGCCTGTCTCCTTCTCATTCCGATTCCAGCTGCATCCTGGGTCATTTACAGGTAGTATGATACCAGTCCCACACAAAGGTGAGAAAATAATGACCTCAGTGCAGTGGCAGGGGGGACACCAACAGAAGTCCAGTCTACGCAGGAGTCTGATGGTGTGGCATGGTGTTTGTCACAGATTACAGTCTGCTTTTCTGAGCTCACATTTTTGTTAAGACTACAAAGGGTTTCAGCGGGCCCTTGCCGACAGACCACACTGCACAGTAGAACGCGTTCTCAAATGTTTTCTGCGCACCCCATATGCTAATAATTAACAATCTTCTGATTCCGACTTTGCCTTAATTACGTTTTTTATTGCGGGCCTGTTAAAGAAAAATGTTTACAAATGTTCTGTGTTTTTTGGAACTGAAAAGAACTGCACATGTTCAGCAGCGGCACCGAAAAAGGAATGAAAAACTCTGATAAAAGAAAAACTACTTTCCTCAAGGAAACATCATCACTATCCATGCACTGCATCATACCGTATGGCCTGAAATCTCTAAAACGTTGTAAAGCAAACCCCGAAAAAAATGTTTAAGACATTTTTTTCCGCAACTGGTTCTTTCATTAAACCCATGACTATGACTTTTCCCCCCTCTAATACACATAATGTGGAGAACGGATTGTAAAATGGGAAAATTAAAGAGCTAAACTAGTTTGAACAGGCTCACTTATGTTTACTGGGCCACTGTAAAAATGGGAGATCAAAAAGAAATGTTATTAGTACCTGGTCATTTTATAACTTACTACAATTTAACTGTCAATACTCTTTAAAACCATGCCAAGACAAAACAGATTTACGAAATAAGACACCCGTGTGACTTGGGCAGCTGGTCTATAATCAAAAAGATTTGCACCTTGGGTTGGGAATACTGTACCAAAGTGTTGGCTTCAGCAGCTCCCTAATTTCTACGCACTTATTCAGACCTGCTGCAGACCGAGGACTCTGACCGGTGTTCTCATTCTTAGAGGGTGTGAGGATAAAAAGCACTGATGCTGTTGCTGATGTCCACTGTGTAGAACATCAAGTGAGATCTTCTGACCCGGAAGAGGGCCCAAGCAAAGACACCGACTGTACGTGCCGGTGAGAGCTACTGTACCTGTACTGAAGGAAACAGAGATGCCACAATTCACCAAGCCTAGGCTTCATATAAAAAAAGCATTGCTGAAGGTCACCATCGATCAGTTAGGTATCAGTCAGCTCCGGACGACGGTCCATTGCAGAGCTATGAAGAAACCTAGCCAGCATGTCTTTGTGAGACAGGAGAAAGCTGGTAGAACCACTGAAAACCCATACAAATGCGGGGAGAACCTGCAAATGACTAACAGATGGATGCCAGGGCCAGAGCCAGGACCATTAACAGTGAGGCAGCAGTCCCTATCTGTACCACCCCTGAGGGGCATCCCGACCTCTAAATTCATTATGGCTTTGCACACAAAGGCATAATTTGTCATTGGACTCCCCATTCGCCTTTCAATTAGCTTATCAGAGATTCCTGTCATGTGAAATATGCAACAGTTAAACAGACCATGTCAGAAACTTTAACAGCGCAGAATGTCTCTCTAATGTACATGCATCCCTGTAATACGTTTATGAATATCCTCAAAAACCACCAGTAAAATTCTATATTTTTATTGAGGCTTTTCAACTATTAAATGTATTTAATAAAGCTGCTGTCCCTTTCAATTTGTCTATCTCTCAATTTTGTCTCTCTTAAGGTCAGTTTTAAACCGTATAAAATTAACTTGGCTGAAAGCTAACTGTACTGTACTAATTGTCCTATTTATGATAGGAAACAGCACAAACCATTACGGGAAAAAAACGATGCAAGAGAAGTCTTTCAGGAAAAGATTATGATGGGCAAATACAAAAGGAAAATGCTTTTCTTGCTGTATTTTCACCTTGGGAGAGCAGTTAAGGGGACCTGCTTGGTATAAAGTTAATTAAGATGTGTAATTGTACTTTAAAGTCTCACTCATTTCATTTTCATTTTGTCTGCGAACAAATGTTCACAGGTGACTAACAAACTGTTGCAGAGGGTCTAAAAAATAGCTCCTCACGTTATATAGAGGAATATGCAGAGGTTAATTAAGTCCATGCTGAAAAGTATAAAGAAAAACAAAACGTGGGCTGATGATTTTTCATTCAGATGTGAGGAAGAGCATGAGAATGCTTAGGGGTGTGTTCTCTTTCACACCTTAAGAAAGTTCAACAACCAAAACATGGTGTTTTTCCTTGCATTCAACTTCTACTTTTGATGTCTGCCTCTGCGGCTCGCTCACTTACACATCTCCCCAACTGAACCTATTAAAATGACATGTATTCAGGCTCTTACCCTTAAAGTTCAGGAAATAGTATATTCAGGTGCATACCGTAAATTCACATTGAAAATGATATTACGATTGAATCAGTAAACATTTTCCCTGTTCAATAACAACTTTAAGTTAAGTGAGTTGATATATTGCATAGTAAAAATGACATCTGTGTTAGGCCTGGGAATCCTGATTAATATCACATACAACAGGACAGGGAGTGTCGAGAACAATTTTCCTCTGGTCTCACTACCGGGCCGTCTATTTAAAATCCGCTGTTATAACTGGGTCCTCTCATACTGTAAATGTTCTTAAGGAGGCTATAAAGACCTGTGTCTGAGTTCTGCATGGCCTTCGGGCTAAACAGCACTTGTCTTTGTTGTTGCTGCCAATTATAGCATGACTGTCTTATTTGATCCCACAGTTTAATGCGATGGAGAAAAGAGGTTGTCTGCAAAGGAGCAATGAAGTAAAAGGAAGTTGAAAAGTCACATACTGTAGGCCTGCTGTGTCTTTCATCCTCTTGTCCTGCGGAGGGTCAGAATAACTTAATCTTTTAATTTTTGGCAGATTAAACCACACTGTCAACATTTTAATGTCGGGGATTTAAATAGCAGATGAACACCAACAGGATCATGCGAATCCGTACATTCTGAAAACGTGACTTTGGAAGAACATTAAGGCCAATTAAGCTTAAAACTGACCTAAGTTTTAGTGGTGAAACAGGACAAGTTTAGGATTGAAATAAATCTACATTTTCCGAAAGAATAGGTGACAAGTGATTTAACTGCCATAAAAACTGAATTACTACACTACTATACTTGAAAAGCATGACTGACAAAGTTATGGATGTTATTGATTGAATCGCTAGTTTTACCAATGAGATCCATGTGTCACTTCAAACACAGAGGTTTCACACCTGCACCTGGGTTTTCTTTAAGCTCTGCATACAGCAAATTTGATGGTTTTGCACAAGGTTTCAGGTCTCTGAGAATGAAGACACCTGCTAGCCATACGAGGAATGATTTTTGAAAAAAAAAGGTTTCCAGAGCAATCACCTCTATGACAACCCAGGAAAACACAACACACTAACAAGCATATAGGAACAGAAATGGTGAGTGAGGCGATTTTTACTATTTGAAAACTTTCCAAGGAAGACATTGCTTTGGACACCCAAAACTGTGCTATAGTTCTTTGATGTTCACTAAAACTCTCATTGTCCGATGATAAATGTTCGTGGGCAAATGTGAATTTTCCTGGCATTTATTTTCCCTTTTCTTCCTCAGCCAAAACATGGAAGAATAGAATATTGCAAAAAACAAAAAGACTGGTGTAGATCATTTGATCCAAGGATATGAGCTCTTTTCCAAGTTGATGCAAAGATTCCATAAATCTATACCTTGAAGGACCCCTATTAATCAGCAGCTACCACAAAGCTTGGCAAACCTGTATTTTGCTGGGCCTGTGATTTTCAGTACAAAGGGCAGCCTATTGTTTTCTGTACTAAATATGGCTCCTTTCGAACCATTTCAAATTCTTCAGGCCCTCTGACAGTGGTTTTTAAAGTAGTAGCCGGTGTTCCTTGGCAATCACACTCATGTGTTTAATCAATTCCACCATATTTCTTCTTTTTATGTGTAAGAATACCCAAGGGCTTGGGTAAGTCTATTGTTTTTTCCCCTGTATTCTTTGCGGAGCTGGTCTGTCGTGTTCGCTCCCCCCAGAAATAGAGCCCTACACTGCAGGTGAGGTCTTACTGGAGAATTGCACACCTTCATCCTTCGGCAATCGGCTCCCTACTCTTCCTGGAATAAAGGGTGATGGAAAATTAAAGCCTCTAGCAATGTGTGTACAGAAACAATGTACTGTAAACTGCCAGCTAAAGAAGAAAGTCCCAAAATCAATTTCACTTTGTGAACAAAGCAAAGATACTTTCTTCTCTGGATTCTTAAGCATTCATTTGGCACTCTTTTCCAAAGTGACACAGAAACACATCTGATCAAGTGCGAGGGCACAGATACTGTAGCAGTGGACTTGCAAAGAGATGCATTAAAATAATTTGAGGACGCTCAGTACAAGTGACAAGAATGGCTCTATATACTGTAGCTGCTCCTCAGCCAAATCATTAGTCAATGTTTTCGCTACGTATAAAATTTCAGAAAAACATCTAAAGAAAAGCCTTTGGTTGAGCAATGTAATGGCAGTGTGTTATCCCTGGCAAAAACTCTCCTTTGACTGGTTACATTGGACATGCTCAAACAAAGCAAAACAGAAAACAGAAGCCACAAGCAATTATTAAATGCTTACTTAGCGGAGGTGCTCTTGAATGTGCTATGCTGTTTTTTTCTGCAAAATATTGCAGTTTTGCTTTTGATGGCAAAACAGTGATAGCTTCAGTAGCTGTCTCACAGTCGTTTAGCTATTATTCATGATTTGGGATTCATAACATTGTAAAACGCTTGGAAAGACAATAAATAACCCAGTACAAGTATTTGATAAAGATGCACATTGCAGGGAGGGAAAAAAGTTATTTATAAGAATTGTTCTTTACATCCGAATTTCATATGTACAGGATCAGGAGATGAAAACCGAAACAGAATACTGTAGCAACTAGACACATTTTTCAGCAAATCTTTGTTTCACTTATTTAGAAATGAGTAAATTTGTTGGCGCATTCTTAAACTAAGAACTGAAAACAAGGAAGAGGTACAAACTGGAGCTCCATTTTATGTCAGCAAGTGTTCCTTTCTGTAAAAATATGTTATTAATGTTGTTTAATAAGATATCTACCTCCCAGTGAAAGCTGAACCACATATCTCCTTAAGTAAATATTAATTAATACCTTTGCTGTAATACAAAACATAATTAAAGACTTGCACAGGATTTCATCATGAGAGTAAAACATGCCAAGAACAATTAAGCAACTGCTTTAAATCAGCAGACTCAGGATTCATCGGAAGTTTAAAGAAAAGAATGAGGAAATAATCAGTCTGTTCTAATGTCATGACGCAAGATGCTTGCATTTTTTTATTTTCTTGTTTTGTTTCTTTAGGTAACTAGGGTACGTTGTGAGGACAAACTGTATTCTTGTAATTTGCTAGAGCAATGTTTTTAAAATGAACAAATTACTTGGCTGCTCAAACCCATTACCTGATTAAATTAAGTAGTTTCACGTGTGTGAAATTTTGCACATCAGCATTTAATCTAGAACCATGTAACAGGCACCGTTCATCAATCAACACAGCTTGACAACAAAGAGCCCGTATTTTCAATTTTGCAAATGCAGGTTGGCACTGAACCCTTCAGGAGAAACTCTGGACCCCCTCAGCAGCTCTACAGAGTGCCAACCACCTTCTGATCCTAAAAATTACAGCGAGAAACGTCACATAAAACCCGTCAGCACACTGTACATCATAGTAACTACTCTAATGTCTAGATATAATAATAAAGTCATCTGCAGATTTGTGGTGAGCGCTAAGTAGCAGGTTATTTCAGAGGTAATGGTAGGGTCAGTGACAACCGAAAGATGCTGGAGCTGTTTTCAGGTGAAAAGACAGACTCAAGTGTTTATTCTATCCAGTCTGAAGCATTTCAGACATTTGGCTACGATCTTCAGGGAAGTGCATGAATTTATGATTTAAATTTCCTCTCAAAAGGAGCCACTTAGTGAAACATTTGGAGTAAAGTGTGCCAAGGTAACATTACACCAGAAAGCAGCACCTCGGTGAAACATCTGTTCTCCGGGTCACACAGCCATCAGCACATAATAACAAAAGAGTGGAACAACAACTAAAATTAAAAAGAACACAAGCCGTTAGAAGTTGGAAAACGAGCTATTACAACCATCAATTCTCTAAACTATTAAACAAAGTTTCAAACTCCTTTACATTTATGGAGAAAAAACCAATGCCCAGTTTCAATTACTTACAAAGGTAATAAAGCCATAGAAAAAATAAATAGTTTTGTTTCACTTCAGTAGTTGTGTGTTTAACAGGCTGATACTTAACAATAATGTTGATACTTTTGAGTCTGATGTGGTCAGTTTTCAGTTTTACAATACAGCCAGTTACTGAAGAATCACTAGCTGAGTTCTGAAAGCTCACAGTAATAACTCAGCTGATCATGATGGTTTTGAACTTTTTTTTTACATAGAACTTGCTACTCATCTAATATCTGCCAGACTGTAAAACCACTCTTGTTCTGCCTTTTCTCAAAGGGAGTGACAAGTCATGTCATAACTACTACAGAAACATATCCATTTTGCCTTGTCTTTCTACAATCCTGAAAGAAAGTTAACAAGCAGTTAAAATCTGTTTTAGCCAGCAAATATATTTTTATCTGACGTGTACTCTGTTTTTTCGTCTGCAGATGGACGAGTTGCAGCCTCCATAAAACCAATATCAGAAATGACATTTTGGCTCTCAACACTAATCTATCTTCACAGATTTATCTTAGCCTTTGGTGTTCTGTATCAAACTGTCCTTTCAAAAGGCTGAACAGTCTTTCTTGGCTTCAGAATTACTTACAAAACAACATACAGTTTAGAAAACCTAACAGATTTGTTTCAAAACCTCTACCATTTTTAAGGGTGTACCACAAGGTTCTATCTAGGGCATTATTCTTTTCCTTATCTATATTAATAATATTTCTCATGCACTAGCAAATCATACTCATACTCATCAAATAACACACAACTGGACCCTGGACATACATCAGTAATGACTGACTTGCTTGCTTCATATAAAACTCAGACATCCAATGAACAGAGACTTCTCTTCAACTTGGATGAAACCAGATTTATGCCATTCAATAAAATTCAGTCAAACTGCTTCCGTAAGAAAGATTTAACACATTTTTCCTTTATTTAAAAAAAAGTCAAAACGAGTCACATTTGATTAATGCCTACAGTATGTATCCTGCTGTATATTGTTTTACTTATCAAAAGTTAGACTTGGAATCTACAGAAATAGTATTTTACATGTTCCACTAGGCCTTCACTAGTTCAGATATCTGGACTTCCCATTTTAGACTTTGGTGACGTATCTCTGATGCCCCCTATTGCGCTCTTCATTGTGACTTTGTTCTCTGATTGTCTGCTCCTCTTCTTACAATACACAAATGACTCATTGGTCTTAAATTAATTTATGAATTTTCACTTGGGAAAACACTTTTATGTCTTTGTAACTCTCTTACAGTTTTCTGTACCATCCCATCATTTTAGATGTAGTGAAAAAAAAACTTTAATTTGTCAAAATGAGCCTCCCAGAGTACTTACAGTAATTTGGCCAGGTTATCATTGAAAATGAGAATTTATTTTTGTTGATGATCATATTGTATTATACTACAGTATATCATATACAGTATAGATATCCTATGTACATGTATAGTACTGTATACCATATAAAATATTCCGAAGAATTTTAAATAACATGTAAGAGTAAGTTGAGTCTTGATATACATCATATGTATAGTATACCACATCACATGTGGAATTCAAAGAACATGTTAAGTAGAACCTATGTTTGCAAACTATCCCCAGTCCTAAAGCCACACAGGGGATCCAAGGTTTAGTTGTAACAATAGCATCCACAAATGTAAATAATAAAAGTAAGAACTGGTAGTACTCTTTACCTCCTTGGTTCAGTATTGTCACATTGTTGTTGTGAGTTCATTCTCCGAACATTACAACATTCTACACATTAGAACATTCTTCTAGTTAATGGGTCTTAAGTGACTAGTAGCATTTTTCTAATAGCCTTTTAAGAAGATCTCTAGTGCCTTTGAGTGTAATTGGTAGAATATCGTCCCAGGCTCTAAAGATTTATTCATTTTGAATACTTCTAGTACTGTACATGTAGCACTTAAGAGTCTTCTAGACTTACATTATTTACAGTATATCTCTTTTCTTTAAATGAATTCTGTTCTTTTTTATCATTTTATGAATTGCTTTTGTTCTCTATTCATTTTCCTTGATTTATTGACCCATTTGGATCACTGCTTTCTTCCGTCTGATTCTCGGCTGTGGAGTAAACCCGTTCTGTTCTGAATTGCCTTTAAACGGCCCATCCACTCACTGTCCCTATTCAACTTCTCTTGACATCTACCTCATTCCGTCATAGTCTGCTTTCCTGAAACTGAAAACCTTTGAAGGCTACCTGCGCACGTTTTCAAAATATACTTCCACATTATGATCACATCTGATCACACCTCTGTTTGTCTTTTAACCTGATTGTTTGAAAGACCTAGAAGCTGCATTCTCTCATGCATTCTCTCAAAGTTATTCTGATTTGATGAGTAAGCAACTGTCGGCCATGTGAGATTCCCCTACCGAGATCACTGATGGACTGTCTTGGGCTACAGTATGTGAAGAAACCAGAAAAGTCCCATGATAATGGTGGTCTGTCACAAACTGTACACTCCTAACACTACATCTGAACCATATAGATGCTGAAACTTCTGATTCATCTTTCTTGAATTTTGTTCCTAAATTAGATGAATAAAATGAGTGAAATTTGAAATGAATATATTTCAATAACAGTGAAGAGCATCAATATTCTACAGCAGTATTTTTCAACCTTTTCTATTTCATGGAACACTTTATAATAAATATAAACATTCTGTTGCACATCTCTCCTCTCCTCCCTCCACATTAAACAAGTCACCGGCTTCAGAACGTTACAACAATAATAATAATACAAACAATAATGAGCTTTGTTTTACAGTATATGGCGCCTTTAAAGGTGGCTTCTTAAACCGCTTTACAGAATGACAACAACAATAAAATAAAAAAAATACATATGAACAGTGAAAATACACAATGAGAGGAGACAGTAGATGGGAATAGGGAATACAGTAAGAGCAACAATTAAAATTCTGAACGGAACGTATTTTCCGTGTGTAATCTGGGTTGGCCTTCAATGGCATAGTCACCTAATCCTGGCAGGAACTGATGACAGTGAAACACAGAGCTGTTACTCAGCCAGAGCGAGAGGTGCGCTGTGTCTGTTTCATACTGCATTGTGTATCCGTTAAACTTGAAAGAAGCTTAAACTTAAACTTAAAAATCACACCCCACATGCCTCTGCCTTGTTTATATGCTCCGAACATGCAACACGGCACCTCAGGTTGCTCCAAGAAACGGATGTAATGTCTCATATCTCACATGCGACTTTTTCATTCCACGCTGGTTGAGAAATGCCGTTCTTCTAGAGGTCAATATACTGTACTTTTAAGTGTATTACAAAACAAATGCAAACATATAAATATACTGTATATATATACACACACGTATTAGAGACGCAGCAGAGTGTGGTTTCAGTTTTGATTATAGGGTGACAGGGTTGTATATTTTGTAACCCCTTTAAGAAGGGATTAAAACTTTTTCTGGCAAGAGAATGCGTTTCTGTCGTTAAAGATTAACAACAAAAACATCTTTTAATTTCTAGCAGAAAGGTCCCATTTTTAAATGGCTGCTGTAACACATAAAGCACAGGCCAGGCCCGATGTGTACCAATAAAAATAATGAATGCCATCTGGTTTGTTGCTTTAATTCCTGCACTCGTAGCTATTCAAGTCACTCTGTTACCAAGTCATTACTCAGGCAAACACTCCCTTTCCAATATGTGTGAGTGTAAGATGAAACAGACACAGGAATGCCATCAAAAGCATTAAGATGGCCTCTAACACTTTTGTAGCCTTAACAAAAAAATAATGTCACCCAGAGACAGAGACAGCCACTGCAAATAGATGTTGGGATTTCCCGGAAAATGCTGGAAATGTACAGTGCATTTTCTCAAAGCAAAAGGATTATGCCTGATCTAATCAATTAAGGACAATGTGTGACTGGACTGTCGTGGAAATGAGGTAGTGGCTGACAACAAGCAACTTGCACATTGTGTCTTCAGCCAGCACTGTGCCAAATTTGCCAACAGCATATATCTGACAGGACATCTTACACAAGTTAAAGAAGCTGCAGGCTTACACTGTGCCATGGTTTGCTGTGATTTTAGGTGTCTGTACTGAACAAAAAACATTTCTCTGATCTTTAGTGCACATAAAGTGTGCTTTTCAAAGTATCTTGCGATAATTTGCAGGGTTAATCACTTTCCCCCTAAATATGATCATTTCTGCAGCCAAGTCAATTTACAGAGAAAAACTTTAAGAAAAATTTTAAAGCAGTATTTGTTCCACATGGACAAGTTTCAGTTCTTAAAGGTCTAACCAATGCTGGTTAAAAATTCTTGCTCTGAAAGATTCACCATCAAATAAAAACTCAGATCCATTGTTGTTTTACTTTTGAACGACAGCTCTAAGGCTAACAGTGAATGCAAGACCAGTGTACAAAGCTCTGACACGAGCAGAGGTCAAAATGTTGCAAGGTTTTTCAGCTACAGTTACTCTCTATGTTGCTTTTCTTTTAAGTCATTTTTAGCACAGTAAATACACAGCTAGCACAAAGTTCTCTGGAACCTGTACGGTAGTCTTCTTCGCTTACAGCATAAATATTCGGTATTTTACTTGTTTTTTTTAAAGAAAAGTACGTTTCATTAGTGCTCTGCATCAGGGCCATAGCCCGAACTAAACGCAATCAAATAAACATGCTTTGTGCCAGAATTGCCACAGGCACATACCTATCTTTCAATAGTGCTGGGAAGTGGTTTGTTAAGCTATTGTTCTCTATTAAAAACTCATGTGTTTGTTCAGTACAATATGGGTCGCTGCATTGAGTGAAAGATTCCTTTGACATGGCAAAACCTCTAATTGTAACAAGTCTCTGCCAAGTATGTTTTAACCAGATGCAGCCCTGGGATTCATTAGCCACTACTAGATTTCATGTACGATCAGATAATGATGGTTTTTGCTACACCACGTCAAGCAAAAGACCTCGGTTTTTAATCAAGAACAATAATACAGGCAAAAATGGGAGGGAGGGAGAGAGAGAGAGAAGAAGATACAGTTTTACAACTTTGGTTCATCTCAACTCAAGTAACCTTAGATTGTTTTTAGACTTCAGTGACCTGTGCCAAACCAACCTAAAAATTAATGGAACAAAAATATTTGCCTTGGATTTAAAAAAAAAAGAGAGACGGACAGAAATACACATGGTGTATAGAATGTTTATACCACACATGTGGAGAACAAAGGCTGCAGAAGACACTCTTTAACCCATTTGTGGGATCAAATCTATTGGATAATGAAGAGACTGGTGTAGCACATACACGTGCCGTTGTTGAACAATGCAGACCGCTAAATATTCTCAGCAGCCACGGTTTACACAGCTTTTACTAAGAAAGGGGGCTGCGCAGACTATTTCAGGAGAACAGTCTGGGGTCTTAAAAAAAACTTGCATGCTTATAAAACATCTCACCTGTTTTGTTCAGAGGGGGCCTCGCCACCATGGACACTAATAAAATCGCCTCAGAGACCAATTATACCGCTCACCACAAACATCCACTAAAACAGCTTCCAGGAAGACGAGGCTTTATCATTTTACCAACATCTATTCTTACTTGCTTGAAACAACACAAATGCCCCAAGGTAGTGACTCTTGGTTACTGTAAACATTTACTGAGGAATGTCAGAGACATGTATCACAGCTCATTTTCTCTTCTGTGTCCTTCCCACCAACTGGCAACCATAAAAAAGGGCTTTGAAATGATTTGGGTATTTGACAAAAAGGAGGTGTGCTTGTATGCGGTCACCAAACCATGGTTTGAACACACACACACCTAAAAAAACACAAGGCCATTAACTATGCTCTTAAGATAAGATGTTCACAAAATATTTTGTCATAACAGTAAAGTTCTACTAACCTAACTAACCACATTTGTATTTGTAAATGTATGGCTACTTTTTCCTGTGCGTGTGAAAGTACATTTTGATTGTGATAAGCCCTGACTACATCCCTACAAATGGTTTTATTTCAACCATTTTATTAAACCAGACAATAATGATTCATTCTGCAAATCTTAAACAAACAACATTGGATGTTATTAATTGACCATCCTGGCAATACGCCAGCCTTCAAACAGTAGTCGCCTTTTTTTAGCAACCAGTTTTAACTGTGGCCAAACTCTTGGTCAATAGTACAAAAGTGGGAAAAGGCACTACTGATATAAAGAAGTAGAGGCGTGTCTCAATCTGACTTCCTTGGTGTTACAATTCTTAAGAAATAGGACAAAATACGTCCTTAAATGAAATCAAACATTTTTATGTGTATTGTGAACCTATTCCTTGTGAAACAGGAATCATTTCACAGCTCTTGGTATGTTTGACAGCTATGGTTCGGTGGGCAAACAGGTTTGGACCTGGATTGAAGATCAGAATTCGACTTGGTTGCAAATTACCACCTAAAAGCTGGCAGGAAGGCTGCTTGCTTGCTAAAGGCTTCCTGGGTCGACACTGTGCAAACCTGCTATCAAACACCGGGACGGTAATTAGTGGTTAGCAGGTGGGTTTGATTTTAGTCAGGACCTTCCTGACGCAGGAGAACTGCTGACAAGCTGGTTAACTGCGTCTGAAAAACACATTACAGCATGGCCCCGCCAGAAACCTATTAACGGAGACTCAGTCTCGTCAGCAAGCAGAGGAGTGATGTCCCGGGCTGCTCTTCCTATCTCAGCTTCAGAGGGCAGACCTGCACTGCATCACCGCCTTGCCGCCCCTCATTCTGGAGCCACAGGCAAGGTGTCAAAAGAGGAGCATCGCTGATTCATTTTGTAAACCTCTGTGGCCCTATTAGTTTTGAATAAAAAAATGCCAGAATCCTTATACTGAGTGTTACTGTAGACCCATTCTTCTTAAGGCTAAAGGTGGTCATGAGATTTTCTTTATGTGTGATATTCACCCACCAATCACTGGCAATTAAAATGGCATAGTTGAGAGAGGCCTGGATCTATAAAAAGACATAGGAAACTGGTTTAATTTGTCACGATGGCAGCCATTAACTCCGAAAGGTTATGCAAATACTGCAGATGTATGATAGAGTGCAGGCCACCCCCACTGCGTCAAACATAAATAAACTCTACAAGGAACTGACAGGCAGTGTGTTTGCTGTGCAGTGGATACAGGTGAGGAAACACCGCCTTTCTGTGGAGGCAGACCCACTCTCAGGAGAGACATGCTGCTCTGGAATAAAACCTCAGGGACTGGCCAGGAGAAAGTGTGAAATTACTGCTTACTTGACTTGTAAAGAAAACCATAAGGGACCGGCCTTCATCTAGCAGACCTCTAAGAAAGCAAAATAACCAAGCTTGAGTTCCACTATAAATATCAATATCCTGTCACTCAAGACGTCCCCATTCACTGCAGGTTTGTTTTGTTGTGTTTTTTAACTTTTGCAAATTCCGGGTCATCGCCGACCAAAGCGCAGTGAAATTCCCCACTGCCAAGAAAGGCTTTCTAAAAGGCGTCATGGTATCTTCCTAGGAACAATCTGGGATCAAGTCATCCCACATAAACATGGTTCGGTGTATGAATGCATTCTTGGGAAGTAGTAAGGTGCATCTGCTGAACATAAACATCCAGAATTAAAACATGGAGAGCTGAGGATTAATCACGTTCTAACACAAACCAAACAGGACTGAGGTGCTACTGTATCACTGCACCATAATAGTTGGCTAATCAACCCTTGAGTCAAAAACAGACGCTGAAACTTCCTTTTAATGTCCCTTGACACCGAAAAACATAACATAAACAAGAGCAGACAACAAAAACGTGATTAGGTTATTAACAGCCATATTGGATTCAGATATTTGAAAAACCATCATAGAGCAGCGGATGGGGAAAAGACCTCTCTAAAATACAATGTTTGGGATCTCATGAGCAAATTCAATCAGTAAATACTCCCAGAACGCAGGTCAAGCTTGATCCAGGTGCGGATACTCTAAGCCCCGGTTTATGTCTCCAGCTGATTGTGTCAAGCTTTTCCAAGAGGTGGTATGGAACTGGTGGAGTTTGGTGCTTGGGGAATGGAAAAAAGTGGCCAAGACTGGATGAGGTACCCAAGACCGGAAAAAGATGGCCAAGAATGTGAATAGGTAGCCAAGGCCAGGAATAGCTGGCCAAGGCTCTCAAGTGTCCGAGCAATATGGTTGCTCCTCCGATTGGAGCTGTTGGGCAGCAAGAAGCTCGCAGCGTGACAACTGCTGATTGTCGAGTGACGTGGAAAGGCCAGCAAGGAACGTGTCTGCGTGTCTCACTCCAGAGCGCGTGTAGGAGTCGCTGGCGGAGACCCCAGTCCTCAAATAACCGGCGATTCCAAAAATGGCGGGGGGGTTGGGGGGGGATATTATAAAACACAACAATAACAAACTTAAAAGCAACGTTGTACAAAACCACATCTCTGCCCAGGTCCACAATATTCTTAAAATAATGTCCACGAACACTGCAGATGTACTGCTGTACTGCTAACCAATTAACTACGCAGAAGCAATAATTCAAACCTGTTTTGTAAGTCCGCTCTACATCAATGACACTAATTAGCAGGAGCAGTCAAGGACTTCCTCTTCATTCATTTCCTCAAATCGTAATTATTAGGTACGCGTGATGAAGGCCAGCCATTCTTCTCTTTCTTTAAACTACCAGATCACAGTCACCAAAGTGGGACCATTTCTGACATTATCGTTTTCAGGTTACAGCCTGTTGAGAAGCTACAGTAGCTGGTACAAGACTGGACAGTCACCTCATCAAACCTAAATATAACTAATAATAATAAAAACATAAATTGGAAATGCTACATATGTTTTGTTTAACGTCAATCCAGCTAATATACAGTATGAGTAAAATGATTTAAGTCTAATACGGTACATCTAGCATTGTTTTGAGTTAAAGATCCAATATTTTAATAACACCTCCAAGATCCTCTTTTTGACATGAGAGTTTGCCTTAGTAAGAAAGGAACTTTAAATTGAGTCTGGTGAATGGGCAGGTTTGGCAGAATTCACTGTATTGTATTTTTATAGCCCACTTCTGTATTTTTATAGGCTGTGTAACAAGGAGGAATTTTGTGTATGTCAAAGCATCCATTAAGTGTAAAAAAACTCTGCCCACTTGCTCAATTCGTATATGCACAGGCCTAATTTGACAAGCAGTCTGAAATATTTCTCGTTGCAATTTGAAATTTAAACACAATCCCTGTTTCTCTTCTCTTCATTGTCATCTGTCATATTTCTAGACTAATCGCTTTGTTACTGTACAGAGACTGCCACTCTAAAATTCAGTTACTAACAACACCATCAAACAAGCATTTAACTGTTACATATAATTTACTCCCAGGACACAGACTGCACTATTCAACCACAAATCAGTCTTTGTAGCAGACCTACTTCCAGCTGACCGAACTGAAGGACCAAAAAAGTAAAAGATTAATTGTGGGAATTAAGATCACTAAAAAAACACACACAGTAAATATGTCTACCAATGCAAGCTGCCCAAACAAGAGGAAGGGCAAGCAGCCTAAAGGGTCTTGTACTTGAAGAAACATGCTTAACATAATGTAAATATACATAATTTGTGACTGTGTTCTATAATGTAGTAGAGCTTAATCCAATACATAGCCTTAGAAGGATATTCTGTAACTGTATATAGGTATAAGTTGTGACTTTTCCATCCAGCGACAGCACAGGAATGTCTTGTCCTCCTCTATAAAAGAAGGGTAGGAACAAAGAAAACAGAATTTCCTTTTCAAGTCTGGAATTCATTAAGGTGGGGCTTACATCATGAAGTTCTTGATACAATCTTGTTCTAAACAGCATCACTAGTTACAGTAAAAAAGTACAAACATCCAAAATGGTCTGTCTTACACTTAATGTCAATTGGGCATGGAAAAGGTCATGCATTACTGCACAACTGGCAAGAGCTATTCTCTTCATTGGAATGACACCAGCTTTGTGAAAGTTA
Organism: Lepisosteus oculatus; assembly: GCF_040954835.1. Taxonomy (NCBI): domain Eukaryota; kingdom Metazoa; phylum Chordata; class Actinopteri; order Semionotiformes; family Lepisosteidae; genus Lepisosteus; species Lepisosteus oculatus. The sequence goes on from NC_090699.1 coordinate 64,059,573, forward strand.
GTCCTGTACTGGTTAGTCCCCATTCTGAACGCTGTATTCAGTTTTGATCGTCACAACTCAAAACATAATTCTATTATATAATTATAAGAATATATTTCTTTACAAATAGTTCAAAGAACAGCAACGGTAATAATTCCAGGTCCTTCAGACGTATACAGACAGGGTGAAGAAATGTAATATTTTCAGTCTAGAACAAAGGAAAAGGAGACGAGATTTGATACAAGCGTTATGAGGAGTTAGGATATTTCAGATTTACTTCTTTAGATGAATGTGGTGTGGGTTTCAGAACACACTTCCTAACCAGGTGGTGAAAGTCAGAGGTCCTGTAAGCTCTGGGTTTTTTTAATTCACTTTCATTTGCATGTAAAAACATGGTAAAAGGACCAAGCAACCTCACACATTTACCATTGGAAACTCCTGAAAGCAGTTCCTACTAACGTGATAAATTACTGGAGGTCATTGGTCAACAATTATTTAATTTATATGGCTGAATGTTCACCTTTTGAAAATGGGGAAATGTCCTTCTGAGACCTCATAAACCTCACATAAACACTTCACATAAACCTCACTGAAAAAAACAAATCTTAGTTGCCACATCTTAGGCTTTTGAATAACTCAACTTGCATTTTCAAACAATCACCTACTCGGATGGTTCTAAATTCCCAAGTGTATGTGACTGACAGTGAAGCAAAGCTTTGCTTCAGATCTTGTATATATTTACAGTAGGTTAACATGGATAGAGTACAGAAGACCAACTGAAAAAGCATTGTCTAAAAGCACTGTCGTGTTTTGCATGTTAAGGTAAAATTAGGCAATAGATTGTCACCCATTTTATAAAGTAAGACTTTAGACTGTAATCTGCACAACTGTAATTTCAGCAAAGTTCTTGCTTCTTATACTCCCTTCACTATCTTGTGTACTTTATACTTTATTTACTGTTATTAAATGTTGTTAATCAAACAGACTGTTACACTCCCATTTCAAACAGATGATGTTGTGTTTATTATTGGAAAGATTTACGTAATCTGAAGTGTTCAAAATCTGTTGGAAAGATAGAAATGTTGCGTTAGCAACTGCACGAAGGAAATGTACAGTACACTATTGCCAGGTGGTTTCATGAAACATAATGAAACGTTCTAAATAAATAAGGCAATTGATCCTGAGGTACAGTATAGGCACATAATCAGCTGAATGACAGCACAAGACAATTGATATAAACCTAGTGATAAACTCTGCGATGTCACACATTGGGAAGCCTGTAGATTGCCCTAACAAAAGTGTACTTTTTACTGGGGCATTTATAAGGACTTGTGTCATTTGAAGAACAGTAAAAAATTCCAAGCTTAATTATGTTGTTAATGTAGTTTTAATGGCAGAAACCATTTACTTTCAACTGGAACCAAAGGTGTTCAGCCACAAAAGTCTGCAGCACACAGAAAGCTAGGACATTAATTTTTTTTCTTAATTTTCAACATGCTAAAAATCCTAGCTGGCAAAAGGGATAAAGAACACTGTGCAGCCTCAGAACATGCTTCACCAGTGACATAATATTGCACATGACCAATCAAAACAAGAGTGTCAAAACCTTCTCATGTCGAGACCGAGATGATAAATGTGCAAGCTCTCTTACAAAGACAAGAACAGATCCCAGAGCGTCCAAGAGACCCACTAAATGGAAAACCACTGCAGGGACACTAATGTGTAACCAACCTGTGACTCTAACACAGGGATAATCACAGTGCCAATGCATATTGTTATCAATCAAAATACTGCATGTGGTAAGCTAAACAGTTTGCCAAGGAGAATATTCTGAATGCTGGAAAAAACCTTGAGCTTCATGATAGTTTTGACAGACATGAAGGATTTCTGTACTCTTAAGCCTGAATGAATTTTAAAGGGCAGAATTTTCCGTGTGAATTATCACTGCCCATCCATTCTATGTATTTACACCTGGTGAAACACCATTATTTAAAGCCATTTTAAGAGCAGCTACAAAATCAAGCAAGTTGTTCACCACCACACAAGTGTAATTTACATTAGTCTGTATTTTAAGAAACTACTGAATAGTAGTACTTTCAAATACATATTTTTAAGCTGATAGAAAAAGTGATTTTGAAGAGGAACATATTCCACAGTTGAAATTAAATACTTGGTTCAGTTTCCTGAAAAAAGAAAATAATAACCTACTACTCACTGTATTGTCATTGATGAATGCAGAACTAATTGCTGAGGGATTATCTGATAACTGAATCATAGTGCCACAATTAATGCCAGTTGTTTAAAACAACTTTTTTTCCTAATGCTAAAATTTGTATGTAAGAATATACCTAAATAAATCCTCATACTTAACAAGAGTAGCAGAAAAAAATTGTGGCTGCAGGGATGTCTGATTGAAGTTTTCCTGCAGATGGCTGACAGGCAGCACTCCAACAGTGCCAAAAGTTTTGAAAAGATAATCTTCCCCTCTTTCAAATAATATCGTTGGCATCCTGGTACATACCACAAGAGGCCCATAAATTCAGCTCAAACTGCAGAAGATGGAGAAGGCCATTGTCAATACCAAATCTGAACCACCAACTTCAGCATCTGAAGTTACAGTATGTTGTGTTGTGCCAAGAATCTAAATAACCAGAAGTGATTATCCCTGGATACAAATCCATTTATTTTAAGGTAAAGACACTTAAAAGATCCACACAAAGGGAAAAACATTTTCATATGATTTAAAAATTACTCCCATACTTCTTTTTCCTATTTAAAGAATTTGTGGTATTCATATACTGCTGTATTAAGGAATGCTAAACATTAATTGTTATACTATGTGTGTTGTGTATCAATGCTCTTCAGTGTATAAAACTGAAAGAAGAAGGCAAATCGGTTTTCATTCAACCATACTGTGAACGTGCTAGATATCAGGAGAAAATAGATCACTGCGTATTTCTCAACATTTTCACAAAGGGAGCCAATGAAAGTTATGTGGATGGACAAACTTTCACCTTTGATTCACAAGGTAAATACCATTTCACAAGGTAAATACCATTCACAGAATGTTCATACAGTATACAGTACTTCTTTTTCTCAGCCTATTCATGCCTTAGGTCTCCTGTATTGATCTGATGTTACAACAATGTTTTGTGCTCAGGACCTAAGAGTAAATTATTGTTGTATGGAAATTTCTTTCTTACCAATACACGATTTTGCACAAAACATCAGGTGAAATCACAGAAATCAGATCCCGTTTTGTATAGAAGCGGGGCCTTTACTATTACTAAGCCAGCATTTTGTATCAGTAAGATCATTTGCTCTCCCTGTTTTTTCAAGCACTCAAATGCTTTATTCTGGCCACTCCCTGCCTCAAAGACCTCAGTTCAAACAAGGCTCTTGAAATTTTAATGTTTCCCTCTAATGGGCAGTAATAAAAGTAAGTAAATATTTAGGCATATCCTACATAGAATTTCAATCCATTTTCTTTGTCAAACATGCAGACCTGCTCTTAAATGGACAGAGCAAAATGAAGAGGGTTGAGTAATCCTGTTTTAAATAGGGTTTACGGAAAACAAGTAACTGCCAACAATTGCCTTAGTTATGCCTTAGTTTTCTAACTACGCTATTAGCCGTTTTATAGGCAAAGTCACACATTCCAGAACAATAAAAGTGTCTGAGATGTCCCAACCTAGACCGCTTATTTAACAATAGACAAAACAACTGATCTCCTCTTGAACTACGTGCTCATGTCCAGGATTAAAGGACCTGCACTGAGCATTCCTGTGTAGAAAAAAAAAACTGCTTGCATTTCAGAGAAGATCAATAACAGCTTTGTTTCCTATAACTACCCTCACAGCACTTTTTCATGCTTCTTAGAAACACACACACCCTTCTAAGTGGGTTCATGCTGCACACATAAAAAAAAATCGCTTCAGATGCTCGAGGGGGTAAAAAAACCCATAATAATAAAAATTTATAGACTACAGGCACAGAAGTTGTTGTATCCTTGTCTGTATCACTTTTAAGTAAATCCTAATTATGAACGCTCTTAACTTTCGTGAACCTTAACTTAACTTTTGTTAACTTTCGTGAGTCTTCAGGGCTGGGGGACTTTACAGCTCTTTCTCAAACAGGAGTGAAGAGCTGCTGAACAGTGAAGGAACAGGCCACATACTGTAGTGCCTACTACTAAATGCCAATACATTTTTTATCTTTGCTTCTCATGCTCTTGGGATTTCAGTTTTGATATCTTAACCTCACTCGCTGCAAAGCACCTCTGCAGGTTCCATCCTGGAAAAGCTCGGTTTCCCCCACGACATCTCCCGCTGCGCATCGCGACAAATCCGCTTCCCCCCCGCGATCACTTCATTCAGGGCAGGGGACTGCTCCCCGATCCTCAACTGCTCACAAAGTAACGGACATTTCTCTGCAGTGTCAAGATTTCACTGCTCAGGGAAGCGACAATGAGAAAAAGCCCTCGCCGCAAGCAACCCCAGATTAAGACGCTATCCCGGAACGAATCAAAGTCATCACCCCCCATAGGCTGCTACATAAAAGTTGTGCCTTTGGTCCTGTCAGCATTCCCAATGAGATTTATGAAATTATAATCAAGCTGGGATGAAATCATATCTCTACCAAAAAGAATCGCAATCTTATTCTTCTTCAGACGTTTGAACTTTAAAAAAAGAACATCATGTTACATGGCCCAATTAAACCGCCTTCACTCTCCCCCTCATCTCTTTCTGCTTCCTAGTCATCCTGTGTTCCCACGGTGACCCTTTTTAACTATAGCCTCGACCTTCTGTATTTAGACCTCAAATCATGCAGCTGTAAAACTGCTGCAGTGATGTTATAACCTTGTTAATGTAACAAAAGATGAGTTTACTTAACGCTGTACCAACTGTATACTCCAGCCAAGTTTACTTGAAAGAGGAAAGAGACTGTCAAAAATCCTATGGTAAACACAGCAAAGCAGTCCCTTCAGAACCCTAACCTTAATTCATACAGACAAGCAATTTACATGTAAGTGGATTCATATGGACCTTGAAGGGGCCTCCTGTCTAGAACTGCCTATTCTTTTGCTATACTCACCACTATTTTTTCCTTCTCCAGCTATGTATTCCAATTCCTGTTATGTTCAAGAGGGTGTTAGTTGTTCTGGCGGGTTTAGGTAAAGATTTTCTAGGCTTGCAGTAAAGCTGTTAAATTGAAACAGAGTGAAGCGCTGGCATCTCGTTAATGGGTGCGATTTGTTTCAGGTGTAAAAGCCTCACAAAGGCTCTGGTTTTAAGTGTGTACAAATTGTCTCACTTTGATGAAGTCTCACATTGCGAGCGTTGCAGTAAATCTTTTACAAACATTTCCCTTATAGCACAAATGCTGCTTTGCAAAGTGTCTTACAGCTTACAGGAGGCTGCTAATAAACTGCGACTGCACAGGTTTTCTTATGCTTTTATCTTTTCATGCAAAGGCAGACAAGCGTCACTATGATCTTGTTTTCAAAACTGCAGGTTGAAACAATTCATTACATTTTAGAACTTATTACTAAAACATGCACTGTAGATGTAATTTATACTTGCACATCTCTTAGAATCTGTACCACATTACAATGCATTTTACACAGACAAAATCAACATTTATTTTCTGACATAATGAACAGTCAACTATTGTACTTGCATTCATGTACTGGTGCAATTCCTAGTCACTGTTTAGACAACTCTCAGGCTAGATTCAGCCTGCCAAATTACGTAACACATATTGTCTGTAATGCCTGTTTTCATATAAACATTGCAGTTTATTGGCTTCAGCTCTTGTTCTCTTCTTCACTTTAAACAACACGACATTCAGAAGCTAAAACCTCCGCCTTTGGCTTTTATCTGTACTATGTTTAAAAAACTGGAGAACCTTATTAACAATGGGAGGATATTAAATGGAACAAAAGTCTGTAATTTATTTTTTTTCATTAAGAGTGTTGAAAAGTCTGGGGCAACATTTTGTTCTGCACATAAAACCTAGCTCTGTTATTGAAAATCCAGGTTTCAAGAGGAAACTAAAAAGCCTCTGTTTTTATTTCAGCTGCTTTATTTCATCTGTTCTTCTTGACAAACCCCACATTTCAGAAAACTTGGCATGCGGTCAACTTTCTTTCATGCTTTTTAAAATTTGAAATATTTCTCACAAGGTAAATTCCTATTCCACCTCCACCCCCTCCTTTCCCTGTCGATTCTTTGCTGAATGCTCAAGTCTTTTCTCTTGGATTTGAGGGCATTATGCTTCGCTAGATGTCAGAAGAAGACATCGGCCAAAGGTAACTTTAATTGGAGCTCACAGTTGCAATCTAGGTCTTTTTTCCCATGTGGGACCTGTTCTGCTCACAGTACCATATACAGTGGACTCAGCTACACAAATGCATACAGTATGTAACTCATTTCCCCTGACTCCAGGACCACACAGAAAGCTCGGCATGGAAGATAAAGGCCTACCTGTCACTGAGAACACTCTTAATCCTTTGAGACTGATGTAAGACCTAGACTTATAAAGCTCTAAAGAATGCCTTGAACATCTATTCAGGTTGCAAATGAGCTGAAATAATTCCCCTTTTCTTTTTTTTCCACTATTCACACCTGAATCCCATAAATGCAAAACAAAAAACTGAACTCAAAAGTGAGAGACAGACAGAGTGTCACAGATGAAAAAAAAAAAAAGTTTTCCTGTATTATGTTACTCTCACTTCGTCCTATTCCCGGTTCAGGTGTGAAACCCTGCTGAGACTTAGTACCTTTGCAGAGCACAAAGACTGAAATATTGGATATCCTCATAACCTTCAACTTTTAACAAATATGACTTACAGCTAAAGCATCGTAAAAGGTCCTGTATAAGATTATATTAGCTAGACCTTGTGAGCAGGAATTGCAAGTTTATATTCTTTTTGAACAGAAATGTAAAAGTCTATAAGCACAAATAAGCAGATGACCTAAAAATAACATAATTAGCGTTTTACCATTGACAATGGTTTGCTCAATTTAAAAATGGCTGGCAGTAAGCAAAGAATTAAACTCCCAACCTGTTAAGAAAGCATCACCTAGTACGAGGCACAAGATAAATTAGAAAAAGAATTAGATTTGTAGTTTGCGTTCCCTAAAATTTAAGTAAAGGGTGTACTGATCGAATATTTAAACAAAAATTCTTCTCTCGCCATATGGACAATTAATTTAACCATGGAAATACGATCAATTCCTGTGTTTTACTCTCAAGTGAGAGATGCTGCTTTTCTTTGGGAACTTGGACAACAGAGTCCTCAAAGCAAATACATCTTTCAAGCAAGTTGGCCTCCTCTTTTCTAAACCTCCCCAACTCTAACAACATTTTAGCCTGTCTGAAAGTTTGACATGAGTATGTAGACTCACTTGAGAATAGCTTTCGGAAGTCTGTACCATCTGAATCCTTTACACCTCCCTGTGTGATACACAATACTAAAACATTTTTAAACCACTGTAGCTTGTGTAAAACTTACATAGAAAGGACTTTTTTAAAAGTTAGAACATGGGAATATGTGTCTGGTTCTCTAGACAGACAGAATTCATCCTGTAGGGAACAACGGGCAAAATATTTTGCACTTTAATCCAGATTAAATACTTTTCTGTCAAGTAATATTTGCTCAATGGGCACTCAAAGAATTGATGTGGCCATCATAGGAAGGATGTAAAATGCTGTGTGGAAAAACATCGTAAGTAAATGCTAAAATGATTATTTTGTCATTTCAAGTCAAGGTGTATTAAAATATATAAGACATCACTAAGGAATGAAGTAGGAGTAAAAAAATATATAGCAAAATGACACCAACTACGCCTCAGTATTGATGAGCACTTCACAGCCAAGCAAACAGGTTTAGGCATTCCAGAGTCTTCATTTTCATTAGAGGTTTTATTGCCTTCTGCTTGTTAATGAGTGTTTCCATATGACTGGAACCCAACTCTGCATGGACAAGTCCAAAATGTGTCCTGTTTAAAGTTCTCTGATCTTTACGGTGTTTGCACACCAGAGTTAAAAGGAAAATCCAGAGCCTGCAGAGTTAAAGGCGGCTTCAGGGTGACATCTTGGATGTGCAGGCTTTCTGCTATCAAGCAGACCTGTATATTTGCAGTCTTAAAAATTTTTCCAGTGGGTGTTTGTTGGTGGGTTCAAGAGGCCTATATTTTGGCGGCTCACAAAATAACTTTAGACTGAGGAAAGCGCAATAAAAAGGCAAACAAACTTTGCAAACACTCCAACTCTCCAATAATTACAGGCGCACTTAAAAGACACTGGTTGTGAACAACAGAGCCACTGTTTGTAGCACTTGCACAGAAACTGAGTTTTTTAGTCTTTCACATGCTGTTCCAGAACCCCAGAATCTATGTTTGAAATTGTGCATTGATATACACTCAGTTTGCACATATTTGTCTGCAAGCCAGGAGTCATCAGAAAATATATAGTCGACATTTTCAGTAAGCAGTAAATAAAACGTAACTCTCCGCATGCCTGCAGAACATCTATGTATTCTGTCCTTATAGCTCCATATACAGAGAAAAAGAAAGAGCATAAATCTACTGCCAGCTGTGCTAATCACAAATAAGTAATAAATATGACAGATTAAAAAAGTCACTAAGTACGAAGCAGTGTGGTCTTGATCTGAACCATGAGATTTTTTTAAAGCTGTAATTTAGTTTCTGGCTTAAAATTTGATGTGGGAGAGCTCTCTTTTCTCCCCCCGATCTGATTTTAGACTTTCAAGTGTTGACAATAAAGTTAAAATAGGCATTTAAGCATTCAGTTTAATAGTAACACCTTTTGCTAAAGTAAAAAAAAAGAAGGCATATAATAGCCAAGTTTAAAACAAAGTATAGAGCACTTCTGGGGTTGGGTGGGCAGACCCACTGTTCCTCCAATCAGTGTCAACTTCGCTGTGAGTCTGACAGGGGGCCTATCAGAGGAGCATGTGCTGTAGGTTACTGTACAAATGGCAGCCAAAGGGCAAGTCCTATGAACGACTGTTCGTATTGTTATTGGTGATTCCCTTCTTTTTTGACCACTATGACTTCTCTGACAACATGAACAACTGAAGCTTGTCATGAGAGTTTATCTGCCAGCACCTGAAAAAATTAAAAAAACGAACTGTCAAAAAAACAAAGAAGAAGAAAAGCATTTAAAAACAAAACCAGAGATGAATGACTTAGTAAAGTAAGAATGATGTGCTGGAGCTACAGACTGATGGCTTGTCTCCAGGACCCTGTTACAGTGGTGGGTGCTTCGCCAGGTCAGAGATTGGTTTCAAACAAATTATTTATTTGAAGCAAAACTAATTCCTGGATCACTATGAGGAATGTTTCCCTATATAAACACTCCTTTGCCCTGCTCATTGCCCATCAAATCTTGAGTCATCAGACCATGGACATAAAACAATGAAGAAAAAGGTGATGACCAACCTTAATTCTCTTCGTCAAGATGCCAGGCTTAAGTCTGAACTGCCAAATAAAAATAGCAAATAAATAAAACCTGTAATGTTGTACAGAATGGACTTATTCTGCCATGTGAACTTACTTCCTACACTTTTCTCTAAAGGGTAGCAGTGATCTACTTGAATGTAGGAGCCTGACAGTCAATTGTAGGCCAGACAGCTGGCAAGAGTCTCTGAGTTTTGAAAAACTGAACTCTTGCAACAACTTTACACATATTTTTAAAAGCTTAGATTATGATAATGGGATTTATTCTGCACATATTTTCAGATGAACAGCACAAACCAACACATCTGTAGCTGTAAATATTTGAAAATCTCTGGAACTTCGGGCCAAAAAACTCTACACCAACACCTGTGCTTAATACGGTGAGATACTGACGAACTTCACTGGAACGTCTTTACTAGATTGACACTAAATAAAACACACACTGGATAAGTTCCCTATTGAATGCTTTTTGGATACTGGAAAGGACAGGCATTTAGGAAAAAGAGGCTCTAGAGGTTTGAGAACTGATATTAAAAATGGCAACATCAAAAGTGAGATCCTTAATTTTATAATTCTAAGGTGTATCCTTCAATATCTTGAGCCATGCAAGGCATTTCACAGAAGCAAGAATATAATCATTCAGATGCTGATTTTCATTCTATGCTAAGTAAGGGTTTTTCAAAATTTCCAGCAACTTAGCAGAAACAGGAGCTTAGCAATACATATAGCCCACACCCAAAAGGTTATGTTAACAGGTCTGACTTTCATGGCTTCGCATCTTTAATTACCAAGTCTATTTAGCCTTTTCTTGTTGCCTGTGGAGATCTGTGCACTGTGTGAAAGCATTAAATTACTTATTCCTTTTTCAGTCTTCTGCTAATCTGAAGTATGAAGTCATTATCCAGCCAAATAACTGCTTGCCTTGCACTCAGAAATCACACATGGGTCTGGAGTAAAACCCCATCCCTGTTTAATTAGATTTATCTCTTTATTGCTTGAAGGAAATCTCGCCGATACTGTGAAGGTATTCGGAAGACCATTAAGCTGTCAAGAATTCTTGGACTGTCAAGACGTGAATGCCAAGTCAAAAACAAATGTTGAAAACATACGGACACAGCTGAGCGTTATATATGCACTCTCCCTGGCAAATAAAGTTAAAACAAAACACCTTCTTCAGACAGGTAGCAGTTCTGTTTAACTCATCGCAGAATCCAGCAGTTCCCAGAACTTGTTAAGATAAACACAGTTAAATGCTATTTCCTCAGCTATAAAGCAACTTACTTCATTTCCAGTATTTCCTCCAGCTGTTTTCTGCGATCCAGCCTCAGGTTGGTCAGATGTCCTTCTTTCTCGGCGAGGGACTGCTGCGTTGAGGACAGGCGCTGTTTTGTGGCATCCAGCTCCTGCCTGGTCTTTTCCAGGGCGTTCATCAGCTCCTCCAGCTACAATGTAGAACCAGAGTTAGTACTTTTATTTGAAAAGTTTTTTACTGTTTTTGTCAAAATCCTTTAGTACAATTGTCATAGAAGCAAAAAAGAGTATCATACTTCATCGAAATAAGGGCCAGACCACCCATGTCTCCAGAATGGAGCTTTAATGATTCCCATATTAAATTCAACAAGGTTTACCGATTGTAGGTTAATTCTTATTATATATGTGTTACATATTAGTAGGCCTAAAAGCAGCCCTTACTATAAAAACAACACTTACTACCTTATAACAGCAGCCATATCACCCTGCAACTCACAGCCAGCAGTTCTGAAGCCAAGCAGGTGTGAGCCTGATCAGAACCTGGATGGGAGACCTCCTGGGAAAAACTAAGGTTTGTGCTGGAAGAGGTGTTAGTGGGACCAGTAGGGGGCGCTCACCCTGCAGTCTGTGTGAGTCCTAATGCCCCAGTATAGTAATGGGGACACTATACTGTAAAATGGCACCATCCTTCCGATGGGAGGTCCTGACTGTGGTCATTAAAAATCCCAGAGTGTTTCCTGAAAAGAGCAGGGCTGTTACCCCAAATTTCCCAATTGCCTTTACCAATCACTGCCTCGTAATAATCCCCATCTATGAATTGGCTTCATCTCTCTGTTCTCCTCCCCACTGATAGCTGGTGTGTGGTGAGCCTACTGGTGCGCTATGACTGCTGTCACATCATCCAGGTGGAGGGGAGTCCCCATTACCTGTAAAGCACTTTGAGTGGAGTGTCCAGAAAAGGGCTATATACTGTACTGTAATTATTATTATTACTGCATACATGAGTTGCATTAAGTCATGAGACTGCTGACTTTATGTGGTTACTCCAGCACTAATCACTTGTAAATACGAGCTCATCACTCGGACTTCCTCTCGAAACCCCTGTGCATTTACCTCCTCAGAGCTTTAGCTACTTTAAAGCTTCCTCATCTCGCCTTTGCGCTACAGCAGGGTGTTCACTGGAGACCGTTCTGAACATGTGCTGACAGAAACAAACAATAACACAACTTCCCCTTAACTGAAGGCTCCCTGAGCTCCTACAAAAGCTGACAGGCGGGGAGAAGGTGCACGGACAGAAATAATTCACAAATACCAAAACTGCTCTTTATAACAATTCACACCCGAGGGCCTCTTGTAGTAAAATACGCCGACATAAAATATAACTTTAAGCTAGAGAGTGCCCAATAAAGATGCACTGGAGACTTGTTTTCAAAATAAAGATCGTAAACTACTTGGAAAGAGTTTATATACCTGTCTAAACGGGGCTGGAGTACAATGAAAATCTGCAATACGAAGCCGTGAATCCAAAGGAAACCGACCCTCAACAGCATACCACAGGGCACACTCAGAATTTATACGGGTTTGCCATGACAGTCTGCAGCAATTGTTGGTTTTTAGCATCATATAGCCTTCTAGAAAATACCCCTGCGTGCACTCTGGGAAAAAAGACAGGTAATAAGAACAAAACTGACCTCCTTTTACACATTCACCTCTGCAAACACCAGACAACATCAGGAATGGTCTATGAAGTGGAAGAGTTAGATGCATGAAATGTGATTTGTTAAACTGGTGAAACAACTGGGAAGTGGGGATATACTGTATTTAAATGCCATAAATTACTTGCCCTTGTCAAAATTTTTTATATGGCAAAAGTTGTATTGTTATGTACAGAGCTATGCATGAGATGTGTGATTATTATGTCTGAGAGCTGACCAAGTACTGTAATATTTAGAGGTTACCCCGTGCAACTAAATTATCATGTCAAATATGTGCTGCCAACTTCTCGCTTCCTTTTAAATTCAGCAGGGTGTGGAAAGGAGTAAGCTGGTACCATCCTGGCAACAGAAGGTAAACAAACCGAGAGCTGAACTTCTTGGAAAATGAGGAGAACCTTGTGGACAGCTGATAGCAACTGATGAATTGAATCGTTATTTGAAAACCAACAAATAAAAAGGAACATTTCAAACTGATACTGGACACCGAGCACCAGAAGCAAATGTATACACTCTACGCATGTCTGCTTTTCGAAAAAAATAACTTGTATGGATTTGGGGTATTTATTTAATGCTTCCGCATCATTTGTATGTATTGATCATTCATGACAGTCCACAAGTGAATGAGCAAATTGCATGAGCACTGAATCATTCCATTAGTGGGAGAGCTGTTTGGGCACGGGTGGTGTGGCGATTTAACTTTTTAACTGAAAATCAAGAAAGAAAAACAAAGAAAGGAACCAATATGCTCCGATGATCAAGAGACCTTTGCCTCTGTGTTATCAGAGCAGTATGCGGAGGCCCTGACTATGTTATTATCCTGTACTGTACACTGCTTAGGGAATTCACAGGCAATGGCAATTTCTGACCAGGTCTCGTGAGATGGGAATGAGACAGTGATGCTGAAGATGCCCAGCTCACCGGACATGAGCCCTGTTGAACATCTGTGCGATGAGATGAGACAAAGTGGCTGGCAGAGGTACACACTACTGTATATGGGAAGGAATCCCACAAGAATTTACCAAGCCATGTCTCCTTAATAAAACACCACTGCACCTGCTACAAAAGACTGACTGACTGTCCGTCATGATAACTACGTGATTTTATTGTATTTTCCTTACTATTTTAAGTGATTTGTTTCTTTTGAAGCTCAGTACAGTATATTTAATTTGAAGAATCCAAGATCAGATTCTCAGACCGAAGCAAAGGCCACCATTTTCTACAAAAACATTTTTTTTAATCTACAGTATAACAATCAAGCTGTTGATTTCATGACAAACTCCCAACTGGTACCTCCGTTATTCCACTTCCAAAAGGAATTGAAAGAAAGAAGAGCTTTTCATTGTGCCAACCAGAAATGAAGTGAAGTACTGTATGACTGGCAACCATTCCTGTAACATTTGGTTTTGGGGAGTGAGGATGAGAGGGGTTGCTGGGAGATTTTAAATGAGCTTTCATCTTGCTGTTGACATACAAAACTTCCTAACCAGCAAAAAAAATAAAGAGAAGTTAATGTGCAAATATGTACTGTACATCTTGACAAAATGAAGGCAGTTAAATTAAACAGGGTTAGAGTTCAAATGAATGACAGTTTGTTAAAATGCCCCTGAGCATTCCTAATTCCAGACTGGATCTAGATCAACTCATGCTAACATAATACTGCTCCAGTTTATGGGAATGATGGTCACATGTTTTTTTTTCTTATTTTTCTTCATTTGAAGTACAAAGGATTTCTATGCAATGACACCTACCTGGCTCATTTCCAACAATCAATGATGTTGTTATTAACAATATTTCCTAAATGTTTGACATTTACATTGAGGCCAGAAATAATGCTACACAGAGTCGATCTCTCATTTGTCTCAAAAGAAGGCTGCTTTAATATTGTGAATGAAATTCTTTGTACAGCCTAGAATCATTAAACGTGATTAACATTTTTAGGTCATAAAGTACTTAACCCTAACAAAATAAAAATCCATCTTTAAGTGCTTCCTTTGTTAGGTTAATAAGATCCATAGATTAATACATACATGTATATATATATATGTTTATATTAATCCAGAGTCTGATTTAAATTATGCTTTTGAAAAGAAAAAGGAATTTCTTAAGTGCATTGTGTGTGTTCTTATCCCATCATTAGATAAATCCGGATTTAAGGGGTGCTGTTGAATTTTTCGACATTCCACTGAATGTTAGCTTAATAGCTGGCCTTAAATGCGTCTTACTTGCTTATGTTTGATATAAGAATATGTCCAATGGATCCAGCGATAATTTCAGTGATTCTCTAAAAAATGCCTAAAATGTTCTGCAACTGTTGCACATTTACAATTTGTTTTTACATCAAGGTCTGGGCAACGGTAATAGCTTTTCAAGCAGGAAATAAGTGGTAAATATGAAAAGCACCTTATAAAAATCACACTATATGCGAAGACACATGTTTGAAACCATGTGGTCAAGCTTGAAAAGAACAGACCTCTTTATATGAAGGGGATAAATCGTTCGCACATTTTCCAGCGAGATTTGGAGCAAACCGTTTTTTAAATTTGAGCGTGTTTCTCAGATGTCACATTTTTGGTTGCATTCCTTATGAACTTTGTAAACAAATCGCTCTCTGCTTTTAAAGGTTTACCTGAGAATGTGACAAGTTCATCTGATATGAGTGCAGACACAATATTTGAGAATGTCATCTGAAACAAATGTGAAAATACCAGTGTAAGGAATTATCTGTGGAATACAAGAATCTTTCTAAAAGAGTTCTCTCACACTGTACTTAACCTTTCACAATCTTTTCTCTATATCTGAAGAACAAAAAAAGTAAGTCACAAAGACAAATCTGTCTATCCCTGGTCACTTCATTTCATTAATGCAAATAATGGATTAACGCAAATATGGCAGTTAACATGCTCAAGGTGGACAATTCATTGTACAGTATACTTTTATTTATGTACTTGTTTTTTTTTCTTTCTTATCAGACATGTACAGTAATGTGTATCGTGTCATTGCCTTTTACCTGACTGTAAAGCAAATTTCCCATCTGTTAAAATAAAAGTAAAATACATTCAGAAAATAAATTGTTTTAACCTAAAGAACCTTGAATTTTTCTTGTAAGAATTAATTTGCATATCTATTACAAACATGTATGACATGTACTGTATAGTGCAGTGTGTCTACTGTATACAACTAACGTTGCTGGGAACTTAAGATAAATTTATACCCAGCAAGAACATAAATATAAAAAATAAATCCTAATCCAGGTGTGATTTCTGAAGGGAGCCTGAAGGGAGAAATCTACATCCCTTTCATAATGGAGTGTCAAAGTATCTGAGCCCAACCTGGGTGAAAATAAGTGTTGTACATGGAATGAGTACAGAAGGCCAAGCAACTTTTCACTCAGTATTAATGAAGTGAACTGTCAAGTAGACTCTCTGGTTAACATCATCGACACCGCAGTCTGAACACGGCCATGGTGTGTGAAAAGCACCAAAGCTATTCAGGAGGAAGCATAAAACCAAATCACATAAGAACATCACACCTCATCCCAAAAATCATAATTGGAGCAGTTAACTACTAACTTGAAACACTCCCTGCACCGCCAGAAAATCTCAATCCTAGAAAACTCTTCATAACAAAGGGGACCAATTGCAATCTCAATTGCTTGGGCTTCATTTCAGAACCACATCATTAATAATAAATATGATGCATTTTAGCAAAATTATGCACAATAATCAGCTTATCTCATTATCCTGTGCCTGCTAATTCAGCTGGACTTCAGAGGTTTGGAAAAAAAAATGTATTTTTTTCATCAAATCTCCTTTTCATAATCCCATTGGGAACTTCTAGCTGTCCTAATAACCCTCTTGTCTGTTTCAGTTCAGTGCTGCTTCAAAGACTTAGTTCAAAAAAAGTGAAAAGTCTCTCTTTAAAGAATAAGAGCTCATGAGATGCTGGTGTGAAGACTCACAGCCTGGGTATTAAACATGCCTGATTTCAGTAATGACTTTTGATGTGACTATAGCACACCCTGCACCG
This sequence comes from Lepisosteus oculatus, assembly GCF_040954835.1. Taxonomy (NCBI): domain Eukaryota; kingdom Metazoa; phylum Chordata; class Actinopteri; order Semionotiformes; family Lepisosteidae; genus Lepisosteus; species Lepisosteus oculatus. The sequence continues at coordinate 64,076,029 of NC_090699.1, forward strand.
TGAGATTGATTACCTTTAAAATAAATTAAAAAACAAACTCACAGATGATATCTGCATGAAAAGAAAAGCTGTCTTTGTGCAAGGGTAAGTGTCAACACAGCTCTTGGGAATGAAAAGAAGGGCGGAGATCTTTTTTTTTAAATTTTATTGCTCTTCATATGTACCTCATCACTCACTAATGTAACTTAGACAGGAAAATGACTGTTACTATTTAACTAGTTCAATAATTTATTATGTAATTATCATTTTCTGAAACAGCACTGATATTATTTTGAGATTTCCCTAATTAATCACACCTCAGGTGAGGCTGCTTTGTTCTCACTATTCTAAGCTTCATTCAAACTTTTTGATTATGATGGAAATGACAAACAGTAGTTTGCAAAATACAAACAGCAATAATATGCATAAACAGAAAGTGTCCAAAACACAATGTATTTGCATCTAAGCTCACAATCTTTGAATTGAATAAGCTATGTTTAAATCTAATTTATTATTTATGACTTGATAATGTATAGCAAACCAAAGGGCTGTGTAAATTAATTCATATATTTTTCAAAGATACGCTACACAAACTGTATATGCAGACTTCCGATACACATTCGCAAAATACACATTCACGCCTTCATAGTTAAAACAACTAAAGTATATGAATTTACTCCTTTAGTGCATGCTTCGTTTCTTTTCTAGTTCAGTGCACGTCAGTGTTTCCATCACCAGTCTCACTTGCTTCTTCGTTACAGAGTTTTTCAATGCTAGACCCTCAAAGGGAGCCAAGGGCCAGCTACCACAGCCCCACCTCAGAGCTCCAGTCTTCTGGCTCTGACCCTCCACCACAGAGGGTCACGCATCTGCGTCTCGCCTTTCGGGACCGCGCGTCTAAGCCAGCGCAGCACCGCGGCTGGCTGCTTCACAGCAGGCAGGTCTATAACCTTCCGCAGCATGTAGGCAGAAGATTGGGTATCCGAGAGAAGGAGGAAAAAGCCTAAACTGGAGACCCTAATCCCACCTCCCCAGCAGATCCCAGACTTTCTCCACCACGACGCACACATGTGCGTGCCCCTAGAGCCCGGAGCTGAGGGCTCTGGACTCACAAGCCTTGTGGAGGCCAGCTGACTGGGAGACTATGGCTACGCCCCTGGGGCAAGCAGGGCTGGGGCAGTGGAGGGGGGCAATAGCTGCTGGAGGTCAGAGGGTCTTTCAAGGACTGGACAGGACAACTTGCACAATCACAGCACTCGATTAGGTCCTGTAAGGCTTTGTCGTCACCATGATTATCTACTTTAAACACGGAGTACAGCCATGCAGGGTTTGCTTGTGCTCTTCACGGAACAAATCCTGGACGATATAGTGAAGAAATTCGAGTAGGGAGCTGCGTCAGAGTGCGCTGGCTGCAAAGGAACAAGTAAAGGTTAATTCCAGGCTGAAAAGCAGAGAGAAAAAAAAAAAAACAACATTGCAGATTGAAGAAGATTAACACCTGAAACACTGTGTTTCTTCTTTCTGCCTTTCAGCATGGAATTAACCTTTACTTGTTCCTATATGATACTGTATATCGTCATTAACAAAAAGCAATAATGGCTTTTTATTTAGCTATTTTCCAAAAGTTCCACCATTATTGTGAATCTGTGTCCTTTAAATACATTAACTTCAATTCCAACTACTATTATAAGGTCTTCAACCTTAGTTTCAACATTTTGAACAACAAATAAAATAATGTGTAGGTTTATAATATCTAAGGCAAATACGTAAGACAAACGTTTTAAACATAAGCTCTGGGTTACTTTCCTGGCTTCATGACCTGTCAGACGGATTATGAAAACAATTTAAAGTTATGTTTGGCTGGTAAGCCGAAACTGTACTGTTACTCTTTTTTTGTTGTTGTTGCCTTTTTAAATGGTGAATAGTGCAGCTGCAAGGTCTAAAGCCATAATTTTTCTTTCTGCCTTTTCTGAGCTGCCATGTTTTTTTGTAACATGAAAGACACCTGGATCTTGGCGCAGGTAAAGACATACTGGCATAGGAAGTACTGTGCGATTATGATTGAGGTGTGTTGCCAGAGTGCATGAAACAGCTGTAGCACTGAAGCCCTGCTCAGGGCAAAAGGGTGTATTTCTATCATCACACCAGCACCTGCCTTCTGCTGTGTTATGGGATGCAGGTAGTTATGAAGACTGAATAGGAGAACATAAGCTATCATGTTGATAGAATTGGGGTTCCTTAGCATTTTTCATCTAAGTTTGACACATTCTGTCACCCTGATGCAGCAATACGGGATATGCCGTTATGCTCTACAACATATGTAACATTAATCTTTGAGTAGGTATATTATATTTGAGGATTTAGGGCTATAGACATAGCTTAAGGTGCCCCGATAATCTCATTTCTGTAACAAAAGAAAAACTTTCTTGTCAAGAAATTAAAATGCATGATATTAAACAGAAGAACACAGGCTTTTCAAAGTACAAGCAGCACAAAGACACAATTTAACGCCATGAGGCATTTTCATTTTGGCACACAAAATATGTCTAGCGTGCTACAGCATATTTGACCAAAAAATGTGTTACAACCTCCTTTAAAAGAATTTGCATTTAAGTGATTCAGAAAGTTGCAAAACGCAAGATAAATCAAGCCAGTTTTCAAGCATTTAAGAAATCGTAAGTAGTAAGTAGATTTGGAAACAAATTTCACTGTTTGTGGAGTGTGTGTGAAGCATTGCTGTACTCCACAGTACATTTAGCCTTAGAAATGTGGTGTGCACAGTGGTTACTCTTCTAGATCACTTCAGCAGTCTGCTTATACTTCTCTATAAATCTATCCATCTTTGTAAAGCACAGTAGGTGGTCCCTTTAATAGAGATTACGTTCTTATTTTTGGCATTAAAGTCTTTCATTTTTTTTCCCCATATAACCCACATTTACTCTCTCTCTCATTCAATTCTAATAAAAAGGATTGTGAGGGTTTACTTGAAAACACTGTTGGTGAAATGCATGGAAAAGCAAAATGCCAGAATAACATGTCAGTCCTTCCAAAGCTACTACAGGATGTGTATGGGCACGGCCTTCACAGTGGCATCGCTTTGCCCATCAGTGGGGGAGACAGAGTTCGTGGTTGGACAGTCACTGGTTTTAGTGCCGGAAGTTACAAGTTACTCTCCCCTCATATGGGACTTAAAGAAGTTTAAAGTACAGTACAAAAGGCATCCTGGCAAAACCCAAACCCAAGCCCGTTCCCTGGAATTTACTGTGTAATTTACCAGTTCCTCTCCGGGTTTATAATGGGAGAAGAATAGGCTCCAGCATAAGGTAGGACGTGGCAGCTGAGGACATTGCCTCATAATGCCTTCTCCACAGTGAGCTGTCACTAAAATTACTGCTCAAGTGCGTTATGCATTCCAACAGAGGAGACAAATTTGAAAAATTCAAATGATCTGCCAAAGAAAAGGAAGTAGAACCACTCGGAGTCACAACACCCTCCGGACACTTCAACACCTGCTGTTACTTCACACTTGGTAGGAAAGGCCGCGCTCTTCAGGCATTAACTGGTTAGCGAATTCATTGGTCAACGCAGATACATACGATAAAAAAATAAAGCTTTCACTCTGAAGCAAAAGCAAACTTATTATAAGATATGATAAAATAGCCTCCTAGTGTTTAAAGCGTTCAAATTAAACCTTTTAAAAAAAAAGTGTAGAAACTAGACCCGACACAACCTACTGGCATATCAGGTTGACAGATTCTCATAGATATCCTAAATCATTGGTTAGCATCTTCTTCACTCATGTTAGTACAGCATTTATAGAAAAAAAATGAAAAAAAGAATGCTGAAACCATTTGACAAGCCTACAACACAAGGAATCTAAAGAGCAAAAAGGAAAATGCATGCACAACACACACACAGACAGGAAGCTGCAAACATGAAAGAAAGAGAAAATAAGAGTTAGAATGAATGGATATTAGGCACTTCAGAGAGATTATGGCACAGTGGTTTATATTCTGAGTTTCTTCCACTAGACGGATAGTGTAAGAGAAACTGAACAAAAAGAAGCAAAAAGAAAGTTAGAGAGACAGTCAGGTACAGCAAGACTTTCCCATGATGCCCAGCCACAGCTGGAAAATCCAGTCCCTGACCAGCAGCTAATTAAATTAAAACAGCAGCACTTATCCGTAGTCATACTGTGGTCAGTAACTACATTGAACAAACACTGAAATGTCTATACTGTCCCCCCTAAAAAAATCTGGTGGATGTGGCTTGTGAAAGTCATGGTGTCACAATCTATCAGAAGCAGGAGCCTAAAAACAGTAAAGAAATGGTTTAGTAGCAGAGAAAAGTTCAAAAAGAGAAGAGAAAAGGTTGTGTGTTAATGGTAGAGACAGAGACGGTAATGGTGGAGACTGAAGTCATGCTTCTTCAGGAAAGATAGATGAGGAATTCCTCATAGTTACACTGATTTGGTCTGAAGCACATGTATCAGTTAGTCTGACTTGGCTATCACTAAACTGTCAATTTAGATATAAACGTTTCAACAATATACTGTACAACAGAAAATCCCTGTCAAACATTTCGGTAATAAAATTCAGTAACACTACATGTCAGGAAAAATGAATATAGGAATCTGTGCCTTACATCATAAGTTATTTTTAGTAGTAATTCATGGTTTTAGTGAACATAAACAACCCTGAAAAACATGTTCTGTTCATCACTGCCTGCGATGTACTTTAAGTGAGGTTTTTCGTAAGAAAATTCTTTTTCCTCTGGGCAAGCGATTATGCTGCCTTTCAAATTGGCACAAACAGCCTGGTAGTGAAGTCCTGTTCTCTTGCCATGCTTCAGCAGCCACTGTCCTCACCTGATTTTAATACAATATAAGAAAAACAAGAGACTGGCTTCGTCCAGATGGATGATTTGTAATCTAATTAATCAAGGAGACAGTGGCTTCCCTAAAGCACAACTTTATGGTCTCAAATCTCTAATAATATTGCTGTACTTATTGTATAGTGCACATCTACTCTAACTTAAAATGCAATCAGTCACTCTGGATACTCCTTTCTTTAGTATATTTAAAATCTGTGTGATATTATTATAGGTCAAATCTCACATTTCCTTCCTGTCCCCTAAAGGCAGTATGAGTTCTGAAAAGAGCTAATGAATGACAAAGGATCAAAAAGTCTAGATTTGCTATGGACCATCTACAGTACTTGAGAGCTGATGCCATTGCAGACAATGGCCACATGGGGGAGCTGTCTTTGTTCAGTATAATGTACAGTACATACTGTATATACAGAGGAGCTATAACAAAAGCATTATAAGTAAAGGTCATACTTTTGTCTTGTAATATGCCTTACAATCAATGTGATAAGCATTGCGAGTTTGAGAATGTTCGAGGAATTAAGAGATATGAAAGAATCTGTGTTGCAAACTCACTGATAGATGGCTAAGACCTTGGAGCACTTGTCTTAATAATTAGGTTCATTCTTTATTTGCCTGGCCCCACCTCCCTGGGTGAGTGAAGCCTAGCTGAGAGATTCATAGATTTGAGAAAGCACAGGACATGAAAGAACTTTCAATATGAGACACCTGTCAAAGATCACTCACTGGCTTTATGATGGATGAGAAGGACGGCGATAGGAAAGGAAAGGTTTTCGTGGAAGCACCTGCAGGCAAGGCACTCTGATTCCATACACGCGAACTTGGGAAATTAAAAAAGAGAGCCAGACGGGGGGTGACAAGGAAAAGTATAGGGGATGAGAGCAGAAAGAAACAAACGGAATTGAGTCAACGCAATGGGCAAAAGCACACAGGAGGCACAAAACGACAGAAAAGAATGCGGGCCAAAACCCAACAGAGAGAAGGATCTGATTCTACACAGACATCATGCCAAGCCAGCAAAATAAGCAGTCACGTGCAAGAACTGGGGAACACCTTTCAACAAAAACAAAATGGCATAGGAAGACTGCGAGGACCAAGTGAACACAGCTTACAGGCTCATTTACATGTGATTTAGGGGTTATCATCTTTCAGCAAAAGAGACTATGTGAGTGGACTACTAGGCTCACGTCTATCTGAATGGTCTGTAATCACCATTCTGTCAGACGAGCACAACCTGCCTGCAAAATGCAATTTGGAATTTAAAAGTAGCACCTTCCCTGCATCACAAAAAAGCGAAGAAAAAAAAACAACGATCTTATGAATATGATTACGAAGCACAGCCTTGTAAAACTGTCGGAAAATCAAAGGCACTTTGTAAGCCAAACCTAACCATTGAGATGTATTTGCAAATGTGCACGGAGGTGCTTACCAACTTAAATTGGCAGCTTCTTCAGGAATTACTGAATACCAGTCTGTGTGAATAGAAGAACACAAGAATCTTATGTTCTTGTGTTCAATCTGTTTGCTCAAAACACAGCTAAATAGGGCAATATACCGTAAATGGTTACTAACGAGGCCCACAACCCAGAATCTCAGATACTGTATAAAGGGCAGGATGCAGATTAGGGTGGGGGGACTATGTGTGGAAAAGTGAGGGGTGAGGGGTTTCAGCTGCATCATAAATGGCCAGTGAATGTCTGTCACAGTGAGCCAAAAGGCCTCAAAAGCCAAAAGGTGAAGTTCTCTCATGCAGACCTGTTTCTCAGCAGCGGATCGAGCAGCCTCTTCCTTGGCCAAAACCATCTCCCTCTCGGCAGTGATGTGCACGCTCTCGCGCAGAGCCTTCTCCAGCTCCTCGATGCGGTCCGCTCGCTCACACGCCAACTCCTGGGAGAGGGAGGGGCAGGGGACGAGGAGGTGAAGGACAGGCAGCACAACTTGGAGGCGTTACTTTGAGGAAGGACATTCAAGACAACTAGGACATGTAGGACACTTTCAAACGACCTGTTTGTATCATTTCTATGAGTGAAGGAAAACAGGCTGGATCATATCCTTGAAGGACCCTGCGAAAGAGTGTTACGCTTCAGGTTTAAAACTGGAATAGGCATTGTTTTCCACATAACAACACGGCAACCCCTTGTAATATCCGTGCCATTAATGGTTTTAGGAATGCTAAAATACATTTTTGACTTTCCTAAATGACAAAGCATAGTTAACGGTGTAGCAATGTCAGACAGTAATTACAGTAGTAAAATCAGAGTCTTCCCCAGCCTGAAACACTGTGAAGTTTAAAAACAGCTGCTGAAACACAATATTTATGGATGACCATTCTGGGTGGATCCAATGTTAACACCTAGGGAGAGAAAGATTAACTGCACTGCACTGCAGACAACAGGTTTCTGTAAACAAACCAAGCACGAACATAGAATCCTCCGTCTGCACCGGGCACAAAATTCTGCTCCTTCTTTTGCGTTGTGGACCTGTGATATTAGGACAGGCCTCTGTGAAGCAGTTGCAGAAGCTGCCAGTCTTAGCCCGGTTTGTCTCAAGGTAACCCACACATTTGTGGAGAAGTGTGCACACCAGGCCAGGGGAACCATGTGAGTGTTGTTTCTCTAAATCATCTACATCAGTTCATAATTCCAGTTACTGATGGTTACCCCACTGTCATCACACGTTAAATCCTGTTGCAACACAGGAAGGCTTGTATAATTCCACAATAAAAAACTCATTAGGCAAAAAGAACTGATTATTTTTTATATTTTTAAAGAAGAACAAAAAAAAAAATCAATGATCAGACCAGAAGTCACCTAAAATCAGAGACATTAGATTTCAGTTAAACCCCAACAGACAATCTGGAGAGCTTTGGCTTTTGCACAGACAATATATGGTAACGACAACAAAGCGGAGTGTGTGGCATTCACTTTGCAGTGATTTGAACCAAGAGACAGATTACCAGAAATTTAATGTCACCTGAATTGAAGCTGAAGCTTAAAGCAGGGAAAGGCATCAAAACTGGTTAAAGAGTACTGGAAAGAGAGACACTGTGGAGGGAAAGGAAAAATATGAGGAAAATACAACGTTGTGGAGGAACAGGAAAAATGAGGAAAAAACAAAGGGAGATACAGTAGGTGGTTTCCTCTTTCCCAATTAGTGACAAATGCTTTTCAAGAGAGCAAAGCACAAAAAGCTGTGGATTAAAATTAAACAGAAATGTTCTTGTCTCTCCTAGACTGGAAATATGCAATGCATTTGTGCCCTTTTTCCACCAAAATGTCACACTTCCTAACCTTTTTTTTATCTGATTTAAAACAGAAGCTAAGGGTTAGCTTAGCACCATCTGTTTTTGGAACATTGTGTTTATCCAGATGAGTCCCACGCACGTCTGACAGGAACAGTAGCGCACAATCAGTGCCAACACTGCTCGGGTTTTCTGTTTTTGGTACGGCACACACGCCTATCATTGAACTGACAGCACCGAGCAGAGCTCTGGAAGCAGGTGCTAGAATGTAATCTGGCATAATTTTGTACAAATTCTTCTGCCCCAGTGCTTTTGAGGTTCCTGCTTTTACAGTGGAATCTGCAGAAATCCTGAAAGAGGAGTAAAATGTAAACTTGTCATTGGAATCCACCAATAAGGCCAATTCATATGAGCATGATGGAACAGTTTAAGTTTTTTATTTGGTCACTGTACACTCAAGGATAACACGAATCAGAGCAGAACTGTTGGAAGAATCTGTGGTTTTCTAACTCCTCAGAATGGTTCTTTCACAACGCAAAAAAGCACAATGAAAACAAAAACAAATCAGATATATAAGCTGGTTTTAGTGGAGGTTAATGACATAGGGAAGCTGTGTGCTTCATATCCAGCAAACATAATTGGATTTGACAGCACACCAGTAATTTAATGCTCAAAGATCAACACAGTACACCTCAAACTGTCTGGGCATGGAGAGGGCAAAGTTGTACCCTTATGTGAAATTTGACCATGCAAGTATTTTCTTAATATTATATACCCATAATTGAAAGAGAGATAATTGCTTCAGCAACATTCATCATTCTCTCCTGAATATTATAATTATTTAATTGTTTTTCACTCCAAAGGAATCAAACCACTCAAATAAATCAAGGAGAAATTAGAAACAAAAATATTGTTCAAAACATTCTGTGAACGGTAAGAATATCCAACGATTTCCAAAATTCCAATGGCATTTTTCGAGAGAGAATGTGCAAGAACAGATAAAAAAATAACATTTTGCCTTGCAACCAAAATTTTTATAAATGTATATGCAGTGTAAAGTTACGTATTCATGTGCCAGTCAATTTTATTCAATAAATACAAACAATTCTGTGATACCCATAAAATATCTCTAGCTGAGACATGTATTATCAAACATAACACTTTGATATTGTGGTTGTATTATATTATTCAATATTCAGCAGTATTCAAGTAGAAAAAATATTTTCATATTCTTTTAAAGAAATTTACAAAAGCAATAATATTTGTTAGATTCTTGCTATTACATGTATATCTAGCATATATATACAGTACAGTATATATCTTTACTTTATATGAATAGAACCTACTACTGTACATAAAAAATGCATAGGTTTCAGAATGACAATCAATTGTTAGTGCAATTGGAATCCAAAGACCTTTTTTGATCCAACATCCTGAAATTCTATCCTTGAGTAAATTCTTTAAAAAGGCACTAATTCTGAAACAATACAGTATAAGGAGATCCCTTTCAGGAAAATATCTGTTTTCCATGCGGTAATTCATAGCTCATTCTCAGTTTGAATTACAGAATGTGAGAGAAGCCACTCAGATTTTGTAAGCAGTATACAGTACATAAAATGTTTTTGCTCTTGAAAACGTGATAATCTACTATGCATCTGCTGTGTCCACAAGCCAGGCTTTGCCCCTGCTGCTGTATTTCAAACTCTGCAGGTATTATTTCCACAAGAAAATGTCAGTCCAACTCATGGAAATGATGTTTTTTTTTAACCGGTTCCAGCTTTCAATGTGGGTGGAATGATTTTTCATTCCATTAAGTATTAAAACCTGTTCTCAGCTCAGTATCTATTGTTATCTTAAAAGATTCTCGAAGGATTTTGATTTTCGATATATATAAGAAATAAAGGAGATGTAGTCATACACGAGATTTAGAAATATGAAGTACAGACTATACTATATAAATGCAAATGATCATTCACCTTATTACAGTTGAATATGAAAAGAAAGGTCTGTTTTAAATAGAGATAAGATAATCTGTAAGTGTAAAAAAATACTTCCTATGCTTATTTATTGTCTTATTATATTATAGTTACACTTAAGGAACTCCATCTGATGTTATCTCTCTGCCCACATAGGCTACTCTGTGTATTTAACTTTCAGAAGGAGGCAGCTACTGTATAGACTTAAAACATTTTTTCACTGCTTTTTGTTCCAGGTTGTTCAAATCTTTAGGAAACAGAAGAGTACCCTCTTAGATCCACGTAAAAGTAAAACTACATTGTTAAAATACTAATAGAAAGATTCAACTACTTCTTCTTCAGTATTTCTTGGCAAACTGCAGGTTTTTAAGGATTCTGTTATGTTGGAATGTGCCTAAGGATCTATTGAGCATGAATATAATGTAGACTTAATTTTCAATAACCCTAAACATAAAGTCAACTACAATGACCAATGTATAAGACAAGGTTTCATTCTTATTATATGGCATGTGTAATCATGCATTTAGACAAGCATTCCATGATTTAATAATGAAAACACATACATTAATGCAATATTAGGATATTTAGCATGACTGACCTAGCATTGAATACACATGTAAATGTAGCTAAAGTGTGCTATCCAAAACACACTGTGTAGTACAGATTTTATTTATGAACAGCATAATACATTCTATGTAAATAGTATATTAAGTGTTCTTAAATCACTAAAAGCTATAATTGTAGCTACGCTGATACAGTATTTCTAAAAAATTGTAAAGAAGTTTTTAAATATTATAACATAAATAACTATTTTTTTTTCATGACTGAGAAAAGATGTGGTATCACTGACTATCTAGTCTAAGTATCTGATCATTTTTTTTGTTTTATAGGCTTCTTGTTGTACTTACACACTTGTGGGTGACCAGAACAGGCTTTTCCAGCCATGTATTGAGGAATAAGCTTCTTCAGGAGGTGTGCCCGAATTCGATTTTACTTTCCTTTCACTGCCGATTTGTAAAACAAGCAGCAGGTCTTATGATATGTTTTTTTCCTTTGCCTTAATGTTTGGACATTAAACGTCTACATGAGATGTGCTGTCCTTTAAATTGCCTGCAAGACGACAACATGCACACAGGGCAGCTGGGATTAATCATGCTCATCAACCATGGTCACAGCCAAGTCAGAGTAAAATGAATCTGACAGTATTAGGAAAATAATTGTCAAGTAGAAAGATACAGACAGGTGGAGTGTTTACCGTGTGAAACAAGTGTATTCATTGAAAGAACTTATGGAAACCTTTTGAATTTTTTTTTGCTGGAATAGCAGCCTGTCCCAAAAACAAATATCCTCAAACAAAAATGTGGCTTTTCCGAGAAATGGCCAATAATCTTTTACAAGCAGTGCACAAAACCAGCTTTGAATAATTGTGAGCTCGTTAAGGTAGTCATCTTACTGTTAAGCCACAGAGAGTTAATGGCTGGGCAAGGAAATTCCACATGGGCTGCCATATTGCACTGCTTTGTGATGAAATGCATATTTTCCATAAAGAAGGTATTGATGTGGAGCTGACATGTGACTTGATTTGCAGATACCCTTCTGCCTAACCTTTAGCAACTGTAGCCAAGTGTAAACCACTCGTAATTATTTCTGTGTCGTGAAATTCAGATAAACTGGATCGGATTACCATTGATGTAGGCAGAAAGTGATTGCTCCCTGGTGCATACAGCCACGCAGAGGGTGCACATTCCTATACAGGCCCAGACTCTCGAATATAGTGGGTAAGATCGTCACTCTTCTTGTTTGGAAATGCTACTGAGTTTACGTTTCTCCTTTCCTTTCAAGTCAGTTTCAGGTCTCTAGACATAATTTAATAGCACTGGCCTGGAAGCCTGACAAGACATTCGCCGTCCTTTTCCTAATGTGCACAAGAGAACATAATTAAAGTTTATTAACAAATACGGAGATACTATTTCCAAGAAAAGCTCATTTTAACTCCGATGCAGAATTTTGTAATCCTTAAGCACAAAATTGGAATTGGTTGTACACTACTCTGCTGAACAGACACTTTTAGGTTTGAGATGTTATTTGTATTTTTTTTTTTACCAAGCAATTGGGAACATCCTGGCATGCCCAGAAGTCTCACCATATTAATGTATCTCTGTAATTCAGAGACTTTACTGGATCCAACGTGGGCAATGGCTTAGGCAGTTATTTCTGCCTAGTGAAAATCAGTGCCATACACTGCACAGGGAGAAATTAATATTTCTGAACTCTGGGTCTTGTCACAATCAGCACTTTAATATAAGATGAAATATTAAGATAGTTCAGGAAAATTTAAATTTAAACAAGCCCAGATGCTTAAACATGCCTCTATATCAATTCTTGAGTCACTCAAACCTAAAACGAACGGATTAACACCTGTGATATTTCACGTCTTATCGGTACATTCAAAGAGTTCTTCTTGATTTACTTATTCCTCGGTCATCACTGATGAATGTCTCCATTAGCCCTGGAGGGTCAAAATACTGACTCACTCAATTAGTAAATTATCAATTAAAAAAAAAAAGGAAAAATACAAAAAGGTCTGCTCTGTAGTCTACTCTGTGAATCTGGGGGTAGGTGCTTGGATGTTAGGCAGTGTGTTAAAAAGGTTTAACTGCTTATTTCTTCCACTGAAAAACGAAATTATCCATCATTGTCTATGAAGGGGAAAACAGGACCACGTACTGTATATTGTGACGTTAACCAGAAGAAATGAACTGAGACTTGGAGAAAAAACATGGCAGCTCACTTCTGTAGAGAAAAAAAGATCAGGGGAATTACTGTATTCATCCATTGATGGAACACAGAGACAACATTTATTGCATACCTTTTCTCAGATCTTATTTTTAATAGTGCTTCTCTGCCAGTTAACAACTTTTAACCATTTCTACTGGGGAGGCTGGAGACTAGAAGTGGCGATTCTCTGTAAAACTCTTTAGTCTGGCCAAAAGGACACATTCCTTAAGTTGGTTTCCGATCACTTTATGCTGTTAGACCACAGTGATTTTTCTTCCATTTAGCCAAAAATCAAATTATCTACTTCAAATGTAACAGAATCTCAATCATGCCCCAACCACATCCCCCCACCACCATCTCACTAAAAATCATTAAAATATAAACATACATTTTCTTGCTTCGGGCTATTTCTCCACTCTGTAAAAAAATGTTTAGAAAGCTTTCATTTTCATTTCGCTCTTCGCACATGTTTATAGAGTGCCCATCACGTGACCATACAGCGGAGAGAAAAAAGGCTCATGTTTAAGAGCAAAACCTCTAAAGCTTTGACTACTTGCACAAAAATGCCACTCAGATCATGTCAGAATATTCTGTTCAGCTGCACTTTATTTGCAAAAAAAAAAAACTCCTCCCCAAACTGCTCTTAAAACATTGGCTGTAGTTCAATATGTACTTCAGCAGCACATATGGATTTTATCCAAAACTTAATAGAACCCCCACTGACCAAGTAAAGAAAATGCCTACAAATCTGGCTATGCCTCTATAGCACCATTCTATCTAACAGACTCAGATGAAAGCTAAAGGATGATTTCAATGTGAAAAGGGTTTCTGCTTTTCTCATTTGGAAACTCTGGTTTTGGGTAATTGGTTTAGATTGCCATTGTTGATGTGCATGATGGCAGGGTGAAGTGAAAAACGAGCTTATTGGGAATTACCGTTAACAAACCCTTTTCATGACTGATGAGAGAGAGAGACATTGATAGGCACACATACTGTACAATGACAGACAAATGTTTGCATGGAACAAACTGAAAGATATAAAAAGTCAGTGCAGAACCCCCTGTTTCGGTACATGCCCTAACTATGCCTGTTAACCCTGACAGTGTATCTGTTAACTATTTTTAAAATCTTGGTCCAATCTGCATTTTGGGTCTGGTAGTACTCAGATCCCTATGGCAAGTTCATACTGACCAAGTCAGAATATTTTCATATGCAAACTGTTTTTTTCATTTTTTCTTACAAGTGGTGCCAAGGTCATCAATAGTACATTTTCATATGAAGTTTCCAGACGTTACGTGTATCAAGATGCCCAAACACAACTCGCAATCTATTTGCATTTTCAACCTTGGTTTGATTGGATTTTAGTGTAACTGTCTTTCTTGAGTGTGGCTTCAAGGTTCAGAACTAGGCAGAGACCTTGGCAAATCCCACAGGACACTATAACTCTGAAAGAGAAGCGTAAAAGAACATGCTTCCCTCATGCAGACTGTAAACTGAAGACGATTTTGTGGTCGCATAACAGAAAGCTGGCATAAAATGCTGGCTTTACAATTTCTTTTTATGTTAGTTTGTTAACTTAACAGACTTCATATGGGAAAAAGAAGCCAAGAGCTACAGAAAAATGTCTATTTAGATTGCCTGCCTTCCCAAAAAGCATTTGTGGAGACCTGGAAGCTTTGGCTGATTCAGGCAATGAAAATTAAGTGTGAAATTCAGGAAAGGTGCCAGCGCTGAAACCACTCTCAGTGTGGTCCATGACTTTGAAAATGAAGAAGTGCGAAAAAGAACACTCCGAGACTTTTATCCCGTCTTCCAGGTATAAGAGCACTCCTTTTAACAAGCGAACAGAAGTTACCCACGTAACGCTTAAACATTCACCAAAAACACTAACTGATAAATACAGTATGAAACAGTATGAATACAATAAAAACAACAGCATGAAGCAACGCATACCAATGAAGAGACAATGACACCAGGCGATGGTTTAACGGTTAAAGAAACACAAAACACAAAAAAATAGTTCTTTTTCAATCACAGCAGAGTGATAAAAGGCTAAGATATCTAAGGAATCGTGGAGATGTTCCCCTCTGTGAGTTATAGGCCCTTGCTTTTGGAGAAAATTACTTTCTTCTATTCCCAAAGGAGCCATTATCCTTTCTGTTCATCTGCCACGTATGGTGTTCATTTTGTTAAAAAACGTGCTGTCTTTTTCAGTTACAGATTCAGCAGAACATTTCGAAATGGAAGTTATTGGGGCTGTAAAGAAATCGGCTAGGCAGTCTTAGGGGGGAAAAAAAAGCACAAAAAAGGTTATGAAGAGAAATTCTAAAACAAGGGCAGTGAGATCTGCTTTCAAACATAATTTTCACACAGGCGGAAGCAGTTTTGAATACTTAAGCCTTTGTAATTGAGCTACTGTATATATATATATTCTATTCTATATAATTCTATATATAAATCATAAATGAATATTTACATCCTACAACATACTGTAGCAAGATTCTTAAAAAAAAAAACAAGCCAAAAAAATCTCTGCCATGTCCTAGAACAGTCCAAAACTGATGAGAAATAAGTGTAATATGAATGGTCACTAGACCACAACCATAAAAAAAATAGTCATACTATGGTCCGACCTTGTCCACAATCAGTCACAAAGAGCACATACGCACACACACAAATGTTTCCTGCAGTAGTGTAGGATGACTGACATTAACTCTGCTTGCAGAATGACAGTGTAAAAATGCATTATTACATGCGTTTATCAGTACAAGACAGAGCATCTTTTCCACAAACCTCACATTCCTGCAACAAGCTGCCTTCCTGGGCCAGGACATGAAAAGCCTTTGAAACAAAAAAGCTTAATCTGATCTGCTTTCCTGGGATGAAGAGGTGTTGAATAATGCAATTATACACCCGCAGAAGGAATTCCGAGGATCTTCGCTTATCATTCAGAGGGCGAGAGCAACAGGTCAGCAACAAAGGGGGATATGTGCTCCTTTTAGTCTTCACCTCACGTGGAAATTGCAGCACTCATATAAAAAAACTACAGCTGGTTCTCCTGCACAGATCAGTGGGTGCAAATAGAGAAGGAAAAAAAATGCAATCCTACAGAGCATTATTTACTACAAAACGTAATGAACAACATACTAAACCCAATTCTGGGGCTGGTCAAGATACATTAAATGGAAGTGCATCAGGCACTAGGCAAAAAAAAAGTTATTTACAGTAGGAACCAGACAGGTTTCTTTTCTACATTTCATTCATGTAGGGTTTTTTTTTCTTTTTCTTTAATAATTGCATGTATCTAAATGCTACGCATCTTTTATAATTCACCCTTTCAAGTATTACAGACATTTAATGTTGCAAAGGCTATGGTATAAATGCTCCACAAACCTGCCTGTTATACAGTAAGCGGTAGACAATAACACACTTGATCCAAACCTGAGGAAAAATTAGCATAGTTACTCTTCAGGTGCACTGAACAAGAAATCACATTTTCCTCAGCAACTGCTCATCTGAGAAGGTGAAAGTCCAAGGTGAAAGCACAAAAGTATGCAAGTTAAACTTCGATTTCTGTATTATACGGTCTGGTTCCACTATAGATTTGGTCAACTGTAAATTTAAAGCCACTCTCTCTATTTTGGCGGGAGGAGGGAATCACAAACAGAACCTGGAAGATTTGGGATCCACATTCCAGTAGCTCTGGGTTCTCTTCCGAACCCATACCGTACAGTGCAGTACAGTATGAAAAGTAACGGTTTTGTTGGAGGCTTCTGCTGCCTCTACAGGGACGGAGGGACCCACCTGGAGGTGCTGGGAGTTGTCAGTCCGGTTGTCCTCTCGTTTCCGGCCCTCCTCCAGGAGCTGGGCATTCTTCTTCTTCTCCACCTGCTGGTTGTGCTTCAGGTTGGCCACTTTCTTGTTCTGATCCTTCACTTGTCTGCACACAGGGGAGAGTTCACTGAGTCCCGTCCTTCCCAGGACATTGCACAGAACACGCAGGATCATCTAACAGACCGAGGGGGTTTACATGACTGCGGTATTCAGTAAAGACATTCTGAAGTACAACTGTACCGAAAAAGACACTCTTTCCGCTTAGCGTAATGACTAATAAACAGAGCAGGTAAGTTAAAAACCTTTACTTCTTCAACTATGCAGTCAAAGTGAATATTTTTTTACCATATTTGACTGCAAGTGGAAAAAATGAACTCAATTCTTGATGTCGAAATATTAAATCTGTATCTGAATGGGACTGCAGTTACACTACTCTTATTTGGTGATCACATGTGTCCAAAGGGAACTTATAGGTTGTACCCATTTATAAAAAGGTGAATCCTACCCAGAGTTTTAACCCACAACCTCCCTGTTACAAATCCAGCAACTTAACACCAACTCCACACCAGTGTCTAGAGTTCCGTAACGCAAAGTTCTATAGTGACATTTACAAGGATCTTTGAAATAACCAGCTGATAGTCTAAAACTATATATATTTACAATAAAAATGCACTCGGTGAAAACAATTAAACTCCGCTTTTTAAGTCTGGGTTAAATAAGCTTTAAACATTCCATTGACGACACTATCATGAGCCTAAGGGCTAGACATATGGGATGCAATTTTGTTTTTTAAAAGATAAGTTTCTTTTTGAAACTCAAAGGTTGTACCCATGATACCATCGAGACGAGAACAGAAAATATATTCCCCATTGGGGGTCAGTGCCGCCTGCCCCACCAGCACACACACACACACAAAAAAAGCCTGTTTGTGTTATCGCAGTTCCATTATCTTTTCATCACTTTTCGGGTGACCTGTAGAAAAAAGTCCTGTTTTCAGCGAGCATAGCTCGGCCGTAAAGCATTTCCTGCACGTAGGGCTCTAGCGCCAGATGAAATTCCAGTTGGAAAACTTAGATGTTCTTGATTCTTGCCCCCACAACCCTGTCCACTCCATTCCTCCGTCCCTAACTCCCCTCACGCGTCTGACTGCTGCCCTCACTGCCAGGGTATGTAAAAAGATCTAGAGGCTTCCCTTTCACCCTGGAGCATAACAGTTTTGAAAGTGGCCAACAGCAGAAGATTAAACTGCTGCAAGGCTTCAGAAGGACCCAGGGTCTGGAGACAGAACAACCTGATATTTAACTGTTGCTTCCGCAGAACGCCAGAGCAGATCTAGAACCCCAAACAGAGAAATCTGTCCCGGAAAAACAGGGGCTTCGCTAAGCCATGATGTTAAAAGCAAAGATTAAAGCCAACAACCTCCGGATTAAGTTCCGCCAACAAATAAAAAGTGGAAGACAATCGGAAAGCTTTTTTTGGGGCGGGGTTCTGAACTCTTTTTCTCTTTTGCAGTCTTTATCTGTTTTCAAAGCGTCTGAGACTTTCTTGTTCGCCTTGTCTAAAATCTGTAATTGACCGGGTAAAACAACACAGACAGCAGTCATGTTGTTGTTTCCTTGTCTGCAGGTCCCATAGCAGAGAGCTTCAGTAAGAATGCATTCCACATGAGGGGCTAAAGGCATCTGAAGCCAATATAAAAAGCCTCCTTTAATACCACATTAGAATGCTGCCTTGTTGGGAAATAGTCACATTTGTTTTCTAGTCACTATTTTTTCCCTCTTTCTCTAGTTTAGTTGCTACTCCAGGACATTGAACATAAGAAAGGATCCAAACAAGAGGAGAGCTTATTGATCCAAGGAGCTGTTTCTTGAAAGAAACCAGGGTGATCTGCTTCAAAAACATGGCTGGTTAGCCTGTTCCACACTCCCGCCACCCTTAAAGAAGTGCTACCTGTTCTCAAGTTTACATGCATTTTCCGTGCAATTTCTACCTGCATGCTCTGGTTTGGGTTTCACTGTTGATTCTGAGGACGGTCAGTGGGTTGACTTTGTCAGTACCTTGGAGGATTTCGAATTCAAAGCTAAACTGACAAATACATGTAAAATCCAGAGAAAAAAGAAGGGGAAAGGAGATGTTGCAAAGACTTCATATAGACCTTTAAAGCATTGCAGACCTGTTGGATTGAATGCAGCTTACGAGATGCAGTTACACCATTACTAAAGCTTTACTAAAACTGCTCCATCCTAGAAAGTAGGAATCAAGGTGGTTTTAAAAAAATTCAGAATTCATCCACTCAACATACAGTATGTTAAAATCCATGTCGCATACGATTATTGTGTTTTACACAAACTGCACATGAAAAGGGGAACTCAAACTCTTTAGTAAGTACAAAGATCCAATACAGAAAAGTCTTTGCAAACAGTAGCTGTGTGAACAGAACTGTAACATAACTAAGGGGATTGTGCGAGCTCTACACTAGCTGTTTGGGGCTGTTCACAAGAAACCGTGGGGAAGTGGAAAATCACATTACTTTCGGATCTTAACTCGGGGTTTCCTTGCAAAAGACCAAACAGGCACATGGAACAACTTGCCCACCAGACAGTCCACCAGATGTTCCTGAAATGGTAACATCTGTAGAAAACTACCACCTGAAAGCAAACACTTTGGTGTGTTGTGTAGGATCAAGCCCACTGACTTATGAACCGTATTATGACAAGCTGCAGATGTGTTACAGTGTCCAGGATCACAAAACCTGTAGCACTGGCTAAGAAAAACTTGCTGTTACTCGAAAGGTGCACAAAGAATTACGCCATATAAATTTTCACAAACATCTTCTACAGTATATCTCTACCCGTCTGTTTAAATCAGAATTCAAGTTATCAATCCAATTGCTATTCTGTTCATTTTCCAGAAAGCAGTCCTTACATTAAAATTGTGCAGTTGAAAGCACCACAGAGGATCTTTCAAAAAAGAGATATGGCAATTTTTGACGCGTCTTAGAAAGAGACATCCCTATTTTGGCAAGACAGAGTGTAACTAATGAGTTAAAAAAGCAGGAGTCTGCTCTGAAGCTCATAAATCAATTAACAGAGAAGCGAGAAGCTCTGTGAACTCTGTTTATATAGATATATGAAAAGCTGAGCAAATTAAAGACTCTTCTATATGTTTTGTAAGCACCAGTGTCAGTATAGATGGATATTAAATCCCTGATATCCTCCAATTAACAAAAATAAAGTTCCTGTTATGTTTAGCTTTAACCATAAGTTACAGGTCTACTTTTCAACCACGCCAGCCATTAATTTTCCACACTACTCCACTTAACTTGAAAGAGACCTAATCTTTCATGCTAAACTGAAGGCCTCTTCAGAGATGACTTTCTGCTGTTGCTGCTTAGTAGTATGGAATCAAAAGACTGTCTTCAAATAAGCAGTTCCAGTTTCAGACTTGACACAAAAAAACATGTTAAGATGCAGAAGAACAAACAGATGTTGACAAATGTGACCTAATGGGATGGTTATTTAACACAAAAAACAGGAGCACAAACAGTACAACTCTTAAACAAACTACAGTAGAACATTTTCTCTTTCTGTTATTAACACAGGCTGGTTATTCTCTGATGGTTAGGCAAATATTTCATACGAAACTGTTTAAAAACAGGTAACTGGGGTGCATGCCTTAAAATGCCTTCAAAGATCATGACGTTTTACAGCATGCTTTTTTGTAGTGTTGTTCATCTAAAGGAGAAGGTACTGTACTGCTCAGCTTGGGCTCAATGATTTAAAGAGCAACTCTGTAAAGTATTTTAAACTTTAATGGAAGGGGGGAGATTCTAAAGCAAAGCTGCAAGAGAGATATACTGTACTGTACAGGGAATACAGAAAAAAGAGAAACCAAGGGAAAAACAACACTTAAAAGGCACATTTATCTTAGGTGTATCCAATAGGTAGATGCTTCCACCTACTGTAAATGCCAGGAGTGTTAGGAAGAATAGACAATACATTGAAGCTACATTATATTGTGTCGAAGCATTAGCATTTGATTGTGATATAGTTGGAATCACAGGAGCATGGCTATCAGAGAACTAGGGTGAAATACATAACCTTAACAGATGAGCATGGTTCCAGAGAGATGGTACAGATGGGAGAGGAGGAGAACTGGCACTGCACAACAAAACGAGTATCCAGTTCTGGATGTGAACGGGCTGTGCTGCCCTGTCTCATGGGGACACTTGTTTATTATTTTACGTTTTGTACTTGTTTTACTAAAAAAAAGAAGAATGTAATTTATAGACCATTGCCAAAAATCCCATAAAAGGGTTGCAAAAAAGAACTAATTAATTAAGACCTCTGTTACATAAGGTTATGGAGGAGACACTCAGAATTAGAGCAGCATCTGGAAAAAGGAAAGGTTTTATTGTTGAAATTCACAGATCACTTGCATCTTCTAGACAAAGTAGACAAGCTTTTAATTTAAACAGGGAGATTATGTAATGTCACAATTGGATAATGCTAATAAGAATTAATAAAATAAGTATTAGTATTAAACAATTACTTAGTACTTACTAATACAAATGTATGGGGCTTACTAATACTATAAAGCCCTTTCTGAAAATACTGCACATCATTTTGTGAAACAGCCAGAAATATCTCCATTGAGTAAGCTTAGAGCCAAGACTTTACACAACCCACTTCCTCTGACACAAATGTGTAGGAAATGTACTTCATTCAATGACCCTAAAAATGCAACAGTTGGAAATTATTCATTGCATTTCATTGAAATTTCTTTACGTATATAAGGTTTGTAATTTTCTTATAATAACGGGGGAGCCGAGCCTATCCCAGCAAGCAACAGGCTCAAGGCAGAGCCGACACACACACACACAGACACAGACACAGACACACCGACACACACACAATCAGACAGACAGACAGACACACACAGACACACACACAGACACACAGCCAGACAGACAGACAGACAGACAGACAGACAGACAGACAGACAGACAGACAGACAGACAGACAGACAGACAGACACACACTCATTCCCTGAGCTACTTTTTCCAGAAGCCAATTGACCTGCTAGTATGTCTTTGGCCGGCGGGAGGAAAGTGGAGCAGCCAGAGGAAACCCACGCGCACATGGGGAGAAAATACGAACTCCACGCAGGCAGCACCCCAGGTCAGGAATTAAAACCGGGGCCCCAGTCACGTTTACTGTGTCACCCATCATATCAACCTCATTTGTTAAACTGACTCTAATAAGGCACAATTGATCTTTACCCATAATATGCACGTCAACCTTCGATACAAAGTATAATCAATACATGCTATACCAAGTAAAACACTGCCGAAGAAATGCTAAAAGTCTGTCCTACGGTGTATACTGTACTTATCCCTTCTTGCTGAGAGAGAGAGAAGGCACCAAGCCAAGAGCGATCATAAACATCCACTAAAGGTGTTGATGGCAATACTGACAGACGCATTCCCTGCTCAAAAATTCAAGACAGTGGCGCTTCCTCCCTCTCCCACAAACGTTGCTGCTGGCAGAAAAATAAACGATCGGAGAACGATAACAGAACCCACATCCATCTTTGATCGGGCTTGTTAGAACAATTGAAAGATAACATTCAAGGAATCCGCAGTCAACGTCTTAGCACAATAAACACTGGTTGATACCAGACTTCGTTATAGAAAAGGATAAGTCATTCGAGGTAAACTGTGTAATAAATGTTTCAATTAAGTTTAACTAATCATTTTTATATAACTACCCCTTCCACCTTACTCCCTTCAAATTAGGTCCCTATTGTGTTATAATAATGTGAACATTCCAGTTCTTAAACATTAAAAACACAATAACATAAGTTGTGGTTGGATTTGGTAAGGCAGAGTGAGGATGATTTTAATGAGATATACACTAACCTGTTTCTCTTACTGCCTGGATACACTTCAAGGACATCTACATTCCTCTGAGAGAAATAGCAGGGGCTTATCTGAACTCCCCCGTTGCTCTTACACTAGTTACAAACAGTCCTCTTAAAGAAATAAGGATCTCTTTCTTTTAATAAACACTTCACCTCGTATACTAAAACATTTACGCTTTTTCTATACTCTGTTATCCAGACCATGAATCAAACGTTCATCTCCAAACGCTCTTTGAGGCATATGTTTTAAAACTGAAACCCAGAAGGTGAAAATCAGCGTACTGCAGTGCAAAAGAAGTTCGAATATTATATTCAGCATGTAAAACAAAAAGTGATTAAAAACAGGAGAGCTATGATTAGCACGCTCATCAATATTTGGTTTATTTGAGAAATTATACTCTTGTCTCCTATTCAAGTATGTAAATTCACTGAAGAAGGGGTTTCCAGCCTTCAGCTCAAGGGAAGCCATGACTAAGCTGTAGTGACAGAAATCCAGCTTCTGTTGCCAAGCCTGAACCTGAAAGAAACACGAAACTACAGGTCTCTCATGGGGACCCTTGCAGCCGAAAGCACAGCGCTAAAACCTCTTCGTTAATTTCATTCTAATAGACATACTCCCACGCGCAGACACTGGGAAGAGCATTCTCTCATTCTTGTTAACTCACTTCTTTGCCATCCAGGAATTTCGGACAAAAACAAAATACGTCCCTTCAATCTTATTTTGTCACAATGAGACAGGTTACATTTTCCAGCAGCAGCCATTCAACTCAAAAACTGTGATCTCCAGCACAGTACACTTTTCCACACGCACACTCCAGTGGTGAAATCAAACAAATTAAACCCAGTGGGCATCTTCAGAGTAAACAAGTGCGGAAACGCACTTAAAAGGAGACGCTTCTTTACCCAGAGGGTTGTGGGAGCATGGAACAAGCTGCCCAGCCGTGTTGTTGAGATCCTAGGATCAGCTACTACCTACGAAATGGGCTCAACTGGCTGAATGGTCTCCGCTGATTTTGTAAATGTTCTTCTGCTCTTAAACTTGCAGCAAAGAGCAGGGAGCAAATTCAGTGATTTGGAATGTTCTCCCATTTCTCAATAAAACTATTATGCGTGCTTCTACTCTATTTAGGAGTTATTGAAACTCGACAATTTCTCAGAATATCCAATCCCTTATTGTTTTGTCATTGGAATTCTCTCTCTATATAAAGTACATGTACAGTATCTTCACGAGTTTAATATGTCTTTATAAATTTAAAAACAATCACACGTACAGTGAGTCTGAAAAATTGGTTTAGCCCTAAAACTGATGTAGGCTCTTTTAGATCAGATAGTAAAAAAATTATGGCCTAGAAAGGCCTTTGCGTTTTCAATATTTTCATATAATAACAGCAAAATCAGGAGCAGTGTGTTTAGGACAGCGCTTTGAAGAGTCCTAGGTTCAATCCTGTTATACCCCAATTTATTATCCATCAGTGAGATTTCTCTTATTTCTACTAAATGCAAAATGAAAACTAGTGTGCTCTTCCGGGGAAAGTATCTTTTTTATTAGGAAATATCTAGAAAAGGTGATATTCTTGCAGCATGACTTGTGCTACATTGTTATTTTGCACACAAAATCTAATTTCTTCAGACACTAAAAGATAGAAAAATCCCATGACTAAGTTTCTCAATGTTTTTTGTTTTTTTTTACCATGAAGAAAAGATAAAGTAAGGGCCCAGCAGTAATGACAGCTTTCAGAACTTGGGATCTTTACATGATTCTCACACAACAGCAACTCCAATGAAAAGAAACACCGGTTCGATATCTCGTTAGTGAAACCAACGCATATATTTAACCCTACAGTGACACTGACTCACACTCCCTCCCTCTCTCCCAGCTCAAATATCTCCAAGATTCTCTCAGTGCTCATTAAAGAGCTCCTTTTCAATTTAAGGTCAAGAGGGTAACTGTAACCGCATTTCTCCAAGGAAATTATCTTAAAGCTACACCCATAAGCTGCCCTTGAAAATGTCAAACTGACGCGTGTACAGTCAACAAGAGGCTATTGGTTTCACTTGGAAGCCAACGTAGACCTCACACGATTTCTTTAGATAGAGCCTGCTACAGCTGTCAGTTTGCAAACTAACTATAAAAGCTGTTGGAGAATATAGATAATACATAAATATACTATAAATAGTCATACACACAGGAATAGCATAATATTTATATAGAGCTAGCATATATTTTTTTAAAAGGGGGGCAGGGCCTCAGCACAAATATATAACAGTGTTTTAGTACCAGTTTTGTGTACAATGGTTGAAAGTAAATGTCACATTTCAGTCTCTCATTTTATCTCCTCAGCAGGTACACAAAAAAAGTTTTGAGAAATTTCTTTATTCTTCCTGCTAAAGAATAGTCCAGAATTAAAAAAAAAACGCAGGGCCAGACCTTCATACTTGTTTCATTTTGTTATCCTTCTTACTGTACGTATCCACTAAATCTATTTAAAAACGAGTTGCACAAAGGAACATCCGACGTAAGTTTTTTTTCCAGATTTTCTTTTTTTGTGTGTGCCCTTATGCAGTACCAATTTGAAAGTTTCCAAAAAAACATCACCCCTCACTCTCACAGCAAGCTGGAGCAATAGGAAACTTTCTTAAATGTCCTTTTACCCTCACCAATACCTCAGAGATGTGGGGTAAAGAGAAATAAAAGATGTGCAAGGACCAGAAAGATAATGAGGCTTTTGGAAAAGAACAGAGACTGGGAAGGGATATCCCTAAACTATAAAGTAGGAAGTATGCATAATGCAACAAACGTTAAACTATAAAACATTTAAAAGATATTACCACAATATGGAAACATTCAGTCCTTCCATCATCTGTAATAAAAGTCTTTTTTTTTTCAGATTTCCTCAAAACATCTTCCAAGCGGAATGATCTTTATGCACGTCTCCAAAGCAAGCAGCTTGGGTTTATTTTTGGCTGTGAAAGTTCCAAGATGTTTTTTTTTCCCCCTCAGATTGAAGTACAGAAAGACAGAAAAAGATAATCAACTGCCATAATAAATGCCTTTTTATGAGAAAGCCAAGGAAAATGGGAAGTGTCCTTCTGATTACACACACCATCTGCAGAGCTTTCCCTGCGCTTGTCACACTGGGATCCTCTGACCTGGCGTACGGGTCCATTTCTGCTTTAAAAAAAGTCCCTAGAAGGTTTGAGCATCAATAGGTGACCAAGTTAATAGGAGAAAAGTGTCTGTTTCTGAAATCTTAATGTACAAAGCAAGAAGGCGGTTTAGAGGGGATTCTACAGAATAATTTTTCCGGAAACAAATATTGAAATAATTATATTTTATATAAAAATTTCATTCATTATGACTCCAATCTAATAATAAACTGAAGTTATTATTAAAGAACGTCAGGGGTGTAAAGTCAGCTTTAATGTTTTGCAGTGATTGCGTGATGTACAGTACATGACATTGCGCGATGTGAATCTTTGATTAATCAGTCCAGTTTTGAGCCCGAATGTCTTCAAGGAAAATGTACAGTCACACTTGTAAACACATTACTGTTATTGGAAGCTTCATAGATTTCTGGAGCCTGGGTGTCGCTAATCAGAATTGTCTTCATTCAACTGATTATATTACCGAGACCACAAAAAAATGATAGTAAAATGTTTATATTATACAGTCAGGTGGTTTGTGTTACTGAAGGTGGACTTAATTACTGCAGTTTACATTGGTAACATTTTTGTTACTTTATGGAGCATTTCTAAAAAGAATGTTAAAAAGATTTATTATTTTTTAATTGATAGTCTGAAATTACACTTCTCACAGAAACCATTTTATTTTTACTACTATAATGCAATTCAGATGGTGTTTCACTAAGCATATAATGATCCTTCAGAAATGACAGAAAGAAACCTTCTCAGCTATCTTACCAGCTGTTGCTGCATCTCTCCCTTTAACCCCTGCTTTCGGAAAAACATCTCTGCAAGCTACCCTTAAAAGAAATATTTGTACGTGCCCTGCTAACTAAATCTGAAATCTACTCTCCACCCGTCTATCTTCGTATAGACCCACACACGAACACAAAGAAGTCTGAAATATGTACATGGGATTTAATCAAATCAAAAAACAAAAAATCTGGAAATATAACAATATAAACTACAGAGTTATCCAATAAACTTGGACTGCAAAGAGCCTACGGTATATGGTCACATCTGTTAAAAATCACATTTTAGCTTTATTTCCAAAGAATCCCTACTCCTAATCTTACCAAGGTTTTCATGTCAATGGAGACCAGTGAGGAGTTTGCAAACAACTGACAAAAACTTGAAATGTTGCGCCTACTCTATTCTTATTTTACTTTGTTTAATTTGAAACCAAAGTCTGCCCAACGCCATCATTTATCAGCGCTATCCCCTAACTCATCAAAAGACGTTATGCGCTTATATTTTTAGACACACCTTATATTTTTAAGGGCACTCAACGTCAAACACATTAAGCTAAAACATCACAATATAAAACTCTATGGAAAGCAATGGTACAGTACATTTCAGTAGGAATTATCCCTGTTATAAATCTACGGATTCCATTTTTGGATGGGGATTATTAGTGACAGAGACCGTGCTGGCGAGAATCCTTTTGTCTGACAGCCAAAGATAACAGGGAAGCACCAAGTCAAGCTAAACCGACTTTGTACGAGCTACTGTATCTTCAGAGAGCCATATTAGTAGTATGTCCTATGCACGATTATACCACAGCTCTACTGTATATCAGCAGGAATGGTATTTTAACAAAGGAGGGGGCTGCTCCTACACACCTTGCAAAAACAACGCACTGCACAGCCTCTAATGTTAAGTATTTGACCGGTTCACAGATTTGAAATCGGGCATGTTTAGCTACCAGTCTAGACTGAAGTCCCACTGATAGGCCCAGATCTGTCTGAGCACTCCCACGGACTGACAGGGGAACTTGACCCGTGAGTGTGCTGACGAGGGAAATAGCATTTAAAAAAAATAGTTACTAGACTATTTCATACTTGTCGTTACAATAGATTTCTGTTTAAATATATGGTTTCAGTGCACGGGCCTTTTTTTTAAGTTTCTTCTTTAAGTCCAAAACCACAACACCACATTAGCAGACATGTTTCTTGAAAACACTGTTTACTCCCCAAAATAATTACTAATTTTATTTGGGTGACACCTTTACGCTGAGTAACTTGCATTTGTACCCTTTTATACAGCTGGGAATTTTACTTAACCCAAGGGAAATACTGTACTTCACTCACAGGTACAACCACAATCACCTAGAATCTGAGCCCACAACCTTCTAGTCATAGGGCCAGAACCCTATTCATTGTTCCACACTGCAATATTGACAAACTCCACACATATTGTCAATGTTAGTATCCCCCCTAAATTTCCCCTCACATACTAAGCCACAAAAAAAAAGCGTTCTGCAATTGTAATTCGGGCAGCCCAGCTAGTAAGACCCGATACGTTGAACTTCACCGATTTAGTTAATCCTCAGAGGGTGAACTGTGGGGCTGACCAAGACTGAACAAGTCGAGCCTGTTATCAAACACTTTGCCACTGATCTTCTGCAGACAGATATTTTTTTAATTAGAGGCGGGATGTCTAATCTGACTGGGGGCTCAACTTACACAACATTCAGAACATTGTGTGTTCTGAGTTCAGATGGATTCTTCCTATTTCCATGAACAACAAAAAAGCACGACATGTTACTACAGTACATACTGTACTGTACAAGAACTCAATTGTGTGTTCAATAGCTGCCGAGAGTGGTAGAACCTTTCTGAACAAATGTGTGTAAAGTTGGAGATCGGTGCTTGCATGGCACTGTGTACTACTAACCTGGAGGCCAGGCTGGTTGCAGGAGAAGAGAGCAGCAGACAGGATGACAAAGCAGCAGGAAGAAGAAAGGAATAATTGGTAAAGAGAAAGCAGGAGGGGAGGGGAGTGAACGAAAAAATAATTAGTTAGCGAACACAGGCCCTGTAAGAACGGGTTAATACAAGCGACAGCAAAATGGTACGCAGAAAGCATCACATGATGTCCACTCCTTAACTCCTCCTAAGCTGCTTAATAAAGAAAATAAAGGCAACGTGTCATGCACAATAAGAGGAAGTTTTTTTTTCCTGAGAATTCTTGAAACTTTATTTGGTGAAAGCTGCTATAGAGAGAATTATTTTACTATGAAGATAGTTACATATAGTAAAAGTGATTTTATGCCTTTTGGATTGCAATCTAGAAAATTCTATACTTGAACAGAAATGCAGTAGTAAATGTAATGCTGTAAATACCACATTCCTTTTCACATGCATGAAAGAGGGCTTATACGGAGCACAGACACCCCTTAACAGGCATTTGGACCACCTGCAAATGACTTATTATTTGATAGTAAGAAGCATAAAGGAAAATTAATATTATTTTTCTGAATAAACCTCAAGCATAATTTGGAAAGTAGAAAAAGGAAAGCTAACTATTGATTTTTCTGAATATGCTGACACCGCATTTTAATGTTTTTTATTTTAATTTAAATATCAGAGAATTTTAGAAAAGATCAACCCTTAACTTCTTCTTAATGTTTTTTTTTGTTTTTAACTATACATTTAATTAAAACTGTTTGCAAATGCACAGGTCATTTTTGTTCATATGACTTTTGCATTAAATTGTTAAAACATAATAATATTCAAATAAGTTAAATCTGATTAGGAATTGCTATACTAGTTTTTATTGTTTACATGGCTCACTGTACAAAGCATGCCTTTCTGAAAGCCAAGCTAGTTATACAGCACAGGACCAGACGAAGCAGAATCTAGCTAAAGCTAAGGTGTGCAACAGGATACTTCTGAGCCATAATTTACCTTCAAAGAAATAAAAATGTCTAGAAAAAATAAACTAGATATTATAAAGCACTCCCATCAAAGCATTGCAAAACACATGTTGCCCTGTAGCATTTTCTTGGAAAACTGTCAGTTTTTGCTTACAAATCAAATTTTGTTTAAAAAAAACACAACGTTGAGAAATGATTTCGAATTCAAGAAAAAAATATTGGCTAACAGCAGCAGTGCCCTGAAAGCCTGGCAATGACTTGTACAAACAACACTCATAAAAGATGCAAAGCATTGTTAAGAATGTTTTAATAAGATCTGAGTAAGAGTTTGTCATAAGGGCTACAGGCAAACAGCACCTCTCACATTAATTAGCCACCACAATAAAACTGCTAACACTCTCTGCCAGACCAGTCGATTATGTAGTCTGCTTGGAGATCAGAAGCTACATTTTTATTTTAAAAAACGATTAGTAACGCAGAAACAAGCAGTTTCCATAATACAGGTACATCTCGTTTTTATTTTACTGTGCACACAAACAGCGTTTTAGATGTGCCTTTTTGGAAAGAAAACTGAATCTTTTTTATTGGTAACCACAAAATGGAAAGAGTTTTTGGAAAGAGTCTCTTTCAGGTGGATTTTGCCTTCTGTTACATTAGTGTTTTATACAGAAGACAGCTGTAGTAGCAACAAAACATTCATCCCTCTTTGCCTCCACACAGGGGAATGACAAAGATGAATTGTTTCAGAGGGGCGCATCCTTTTAAAATACATCCCTTCATCCCTTTTACACTGAGTAGCTAGGCTATTCAGTCACATACAATGTGCACATGTATTCTTCATGAAGCACAATGTGTATTTTTCAAAGCAAAAGGGCGACTAACACAGCAATAATTTATATAAAGATAAAAGAAACATATGCAGACATGCACTGGTTTATCTCATCCTGTATTTGTTTAGTGCCAATGTGAACTGCTTATAGTATCAAGGAAATTAAATGCAGCTCGTGAATTAGAACCAAGAACAAAGATATGGACATTTATTGAGGATCTTGTGTTAGAAAGGGTAGTATAAACCATGAAAAGTGCATTAATCTAGAACTGCTTCAGGGCTTATGAACACAGGGAAATAAATATTCCAAGAAACTTATTAATATTGCCTTAATGTCATGCTGTTAAGCACTGTCATAACTACTTTTGATCTGAGCTGTAGGGACTTGCAAAAGATAAATGACAAAATACACTAACAATGTTCTTTATTTGCTAATAGATATAGAATCCTTTCATTAGTTGATTCTTTTAAGTACATTTAGCATTTGGCATTACAGATTAGAATATAAGCAAATTGGTATCCTTAACAAACGGAGTTCCTGGCAGGTGATAAAGATTGATGATAGCCAAGTAAGAGCACAATGACAGGGTGAAAGCCAGTGAAGTAAAAGGCGTGACCAGAAAGTGCACAAAAATAAGTCAAAATACAGTAGATCCAAAAATACTGTGACACTCTTCTCTGTCTCTGCATTATTGTTCATATTTGAAACTTATTCTTAGTGACATGTAATGCAGCAGAAAAACTGTAATAACAACTAAAATCCAAATATAAATTCTGGTAAAAGAACGCCTGTACAAGCAATTTAAAAGCAGTCATTTTTTTACTCAATAGCACTGGTAGACATGCAACCCTCAAGCTAATTTCTTAATGTTTATTTCTGATTTAAACTGCATTATTCAACACAATTTGGTTGTGATAGGCAAAAAAAAAATGCAATTCTGCCCATGTAATCAAAATATATCCATTTCTATAAAAGAGTTGTTTGTTATTTTTTTTAAAGTATTTATGGTATCAAAACTACACTTCATCTCATCAATAAGGCATCACCCAGATGCTATGCAGAAAAAAAAAGGGAAAAAATGTCATTGAAAAACGAACACGGGACATTTTAGGAAGAAGGGCTTTGGCGATCAGTGAGGTCAGGGATTTAAAGGATGATGAAAGCGCTTTCAGCAGTGCTGGAAGATGCAGGGGTGTACTGACATGCAGAGCCACAGACACAGAAACACGGACAATACAGTCACATGCCAGGGCAGAGCACTCACTTTCCCCAGAAATCCCACATCAGCCCCCCTATTTGCTGCGGGGCAGCCGAGACCGAGAGGTGCTGACCAGAGTGTGCTCTGCCACTGGGCCAGGGGAGACAGACAGGGGGAGAGAGGATGCCGGGGCAGATGGGAAAGAAGGACAGAAACACACAGTTGGTTAAACTGGCCCCCCACCCCACGAGCAGAAGAAAGAAAGACGCAGCGATCCTGTGTCAAGACACTTGGAGGGGACATCTGGCAAAGAGTCAGGATGGAATGTTTCTGCATTATAAACTCCATCATATGGCACATAAATGCTATATGGTAAAGTTAGCAGATTGGGTTTCTAGACAGGATTCTCAGAGCTGTTTTATCTGTTAGTGAAAACTTCCCACTGGAGCACAGCCATTGCATGCTTTTCTTCACTGGTCACACGACGGAGCAGAGGATATTCCTGGAAATTCTCAAAGCCTGAAGAAATCCATCCTGTATTTATTTCTTACTATTTGACTTTATATACTTAGCAAACTCTTGCATGTGAGACTTTGACTACAAACACGTTGTACGACATTGCTGTGAGACACATAAATCCATGTCCATGACCGAGAATAATAAATATAATCTTTTTATTCTTTATGTAGGATACTTTTGTCAAGTGTTTTACGCAGAAGCTGATCACTCAAAACGTGAAACTCGAACTGAAGCCCCAGAAGCAAATGAAAAGCCTGTTTATATTCTTGAGATGATTTCAAGGCTGTATTTTTATTTTAGCATTTGCATTCAAGTTCAAAATATTATTAGAATAATTCAAAAATAATCAAATTCGGATATTGTCTAAACGAGCCTAGAAAGCCAGTACTTAATACTTCGGCTGGAAGCCGTGTGGCTGAGGAAATTCCAGCACTGATCTGCAGCCACAACCCCTCTCACTTATGAGGAATGAACCAGAGAGGCTGTTGCAAGGGTGAAGTTGGGGTGGAGAAAGGGAATTTTGAAAAGATGCGCGTAGACTTGTGGGCAGCCAGCAACGTTTTACAAATACAGGGGTGGAAGTGAGAGATTAAAATTTGACCTCCTTCTGAGGTGGTGTTAAATAAAACCAGTTATCTCAAAATAAAAAAAAATCAGATTCACTGCTTACTATAACTACAGTACCTCTACATTCTCTTAATAATAGCAGTGGTGGTATTTCAATGAAGATGTGCTTGTCTGCAACTTGCTGTACCAAGACATATTCTGGCATACTGCTCGCGAAGGGGAATTTCACATAGTTCAATGCTGAAAAACCTTGAGGTACTGTCCTGCTGGAGCAGGTCTTCTGCCAAAAACCCCCAGTTTTGGACTATTCCAGGCTTCTACAGAGATTCGTAACATGCAATAGTGTTCCCATAGCTGTTACAGGGCAATTAAAGTCTATTTATTAATCCCTCATTATTTTACTTTCTTATTGCTGGAGTTTCCCAGTTCTTTAAATCTGTTGGCTACATCAGTGCTGACAAATGACCTGTCAGATGTACACAGCATTCATCTACTCAGACTGTACGTCAGGAGGGACTGTATTACAATCCCATTTTTTAGAACACCTGAATATAACCTTAAATTAGATTAATGGTTAACAAAGCTCATTTTTTCTGCACCTGGCTCAAGCACTGAAGCACCAGTCAGCTACATGCTAAGACAATTTGGCAAGAAAAATCCATAATTTGAATGAACCAAGATTCAAATCTATAAATCAGCAAATAATTGTACATTCTTTTGCCAATAAAAAAAATCTATTTTTTTCAGATCAGGTGCTGTGATATCCCAGAATGTGTTCTGGCTTGTTCTCAAATTCCATAAACCAATCACAGTTGTAATCAGCACTGTTGATGATATCACAAGCATAAGACACGATCAAGTTTATAATCCTGTGGGTGTTAACAGAATATAAAGAAACCAACACATTTATTGCAGGCATCCAAATTAGAGGAAGCTCATGTTATTGTTCTTCAGTAATAAACAACAAAAAGGAACTTTTTATATCTCTTAGGACATTTCATAGGAAAAAACACAATTTATTTGATATATTTTTAATGTATACGTCTCATTTCTTATTCTTCAACAAACTATACTTTAAATTCTTTATCTCCTAAGAAACAATTCCCCATGTTTTGTGAAATACACTTTTTTCTTCATAGTCTTTTTGGTTTTGAAGCAAAAGTTTTAAATAAAGATTAGATCTAACTGCAGAGATTGATCGGTTTCATAACTATGGGTAAGAGTTTTAACAGCACAAACACTGAAAATATCACCAACAAGAACATAAAGGATTATTGACACAGAGAACCTCTTAATAGGAAAATATATGTGCCAATCCTCTGTGAATCACATTATCTGTACTGTTTTGTAAACTACAGGAATGAATAGAAAATCATTACTTCTGTCACTTACTGTACGTTAACCCATTTAATAGCAATGGTCATCTACAATAGCATAAACTGAGAAGGATAAACCTGAACATTTGTTGCAAAAGCAGGAAAACCCATCAGAAAGAATACTAAGTCATGCAGTAGTTATTCAGTACATACTGTAGTTTCTCCCACAAAAGCATCATTCACACATTCAGTAAATCTACTCATCACAGTATATGACTTGTGAACAGCTGTAGAATTGAGTATAACGCAGATGCAGAGTAAAACACATAAGGAAAAAAGATAGTAATTGAAGGTATTTTCTTCTGGCATTGAAATAGATGTGCTGAAAGCATCACAAGGTCATATATGTTAATGAAAGGGTCTGAGAATTGAAAACAGCATTTGTCTGGCAAGCAAACTGGTTAGCCCAAATGAAATGATGCGTAGACTGTTAAAGATTTTCCTTTAATGATCTTAAAGCTTCCTTTTCAATAGCGCAAAGTTCTTGGTTATTAAACTTCAAGGCAGTAGTAGTGTTTTGCAGCAACTATTTCCAAATTATCATGTTGGATACCAGCCAAAATCTAAATGTACCCCATTTACTTCAAATAAATACGTGAACAAACACACCATTTATAACCCTATTTTCCAAACCAAACAAATGGTATTCTCACCGAACTTCTTTAGGGTAACATGCTTACTGACATGAAGAAATGCACAACAAAGGAGAGAAACTCGTGCACAAAATGAATGCAACATTTTTTCTCTCTTTTTTAAGAATCATAAAACAACAGGGGGTACATACTCGACATGCATACTCACCCAGGTCTGCCAATGAAAAACACAACACAAACAAAACATAAATAAATACTAATATTTGTAAAGATGAGTGATTAGACTACACTATTCACCACCAAACCATGTAAACCTTGTTCGTAACAAAATAAGAACAAAAATGCATGGTACAATTTACAAAGGCACAATTCTCCAGGCACACAGTGATTGCAATGGAAACCATTTCTTCTGATGATGATGTGTGCTCAGACAGAAATGTTTGCACATTTTTTTGTTTACCTCATCACTTTTTCTTTGGTTTAAGGATGAAGCTCGGAACCAAATGGATAACCTTTTAATGGACTTTTTCAACTGTGATTAACATCCTTGGAACAATTAAAATGGCAAAAAAAAGAAATACAGCCCTACGAATGTACTCTTGCTTAAGGACAAGCAGATAATTGTTAGATCTCTGCTGCAAAATCCATTTCATCAAAGCAAAGACGACTTTATTGGAATTTAGATTCGAGACCCCGTTTTTTTTTGTTCCTAATATTATTCTGTCATTTTTCTGGAAGCACCTACAGTTTTGTTCAGCAGAAACCCCGAAAAAGAAAGGTCCGAGCCCGTTATTGATTTTGCTCACCCCGAACAGATAACAGAGGAATCCTGTTACCTCTCCAGCTCTGCTATCTTCTTGTCCTTGTCATTCTTCTCTGTCTCCACTTCCCTGAGGATGTCCAGAAGTCTCTCCACCTCTGCCTGGCACTTCCCAGACTCCTCCTTGTAGTAAGCCACCTCTTTTTCCAGGTGCTTGACTTTGTTGACAATCTCGGGGTTCACGCGCGCTGCCTCCTCTGCCTCGTGAGCCTTTTGAGACTTCACGCGAAACAATTACAGACATTTAAGAAAGAGAAAGGAGCGCATTAGTCACGGTACGGTACGGACCTGTGTCGTAATCTGCTTAAAACTTAAATTGTCTTAAAACTCAAATGGATCAATAACCAAGGGTATAATTGTTGGTTCATGTTTTTTAATAATTAAAAATACTGCTAAAACTTGTTCCTGACTACCAGAGTGCTAACAAAAACATCACACTAATCTTGTTCTGCATTAAGGATGATTTGAAAATGCAAAAAATCAGACTTTACTTAATCTACTCTATTTTCCTGAATGGCTACTGAGGACCCAGTATTTCCAGACACTCTATCAGATCCTAAGGAAACATGTAAAGTTTTGAATTTTGATTTTGCAGCAGGTAATCTGCGGCAGGAGAGACCTGTGAAACAGGCAGTTTGAAGATAAGTGAGAAAAGTGAATCTGTCCAGTTTGGTATCGCCTGATGAGTCCCAGCCTCTGGGATTTCTGCAGTAAGCTATCCATTCTTAAATTATGTTTCAGTCTTTATGATGTTTAGTGAAAGTACTGTAAAACAAGTTCAGATACTCAAAAAACAATCTGTAGCATCTCGTACAATCAAAACATGTACAGAACAATCAAAACGTAAGGACGTTAATGACCTTATTTTTGTCTTTCGTTTCCATTACATCCTTCTGAATAAACAAGGAATACCTGGTTTCTGCAGTGAATTCAGTGCAACAAACTACGGACAATTGCATTTTCAAAGTTTCTGGGGATACAAAATGATTAGCTGTGAAGGGTTTGTCTGCACATTCTTGAAGGAATAACATGGAACTGATCGTAACCTAATCAGATGGGTATTATGTGTAATTTTAAATTTAATAATATGGTCAGTGACATTACAAAAAGAATCCCTTTAAATACTTTTTGTGAAAATCAAAATATTTCAGCTGTTTCTTACTTTTTTGCCTCCTTTTAAGAATCCAAAACCAACCATTCTAAAAGTAATTTCTAGATTTTGTTTTTCGGACACTTTTAACGAATGCAGTATTTCTCAGTGATTCCTTTTTTGCACTGCCACTTGGCTTGCAGACAAGAATTTAGTACTTTGAAACACAGTACGTGGCAATTAAAGTTTTCTCAGTCGGAACTGAGCTGGACTTTTCCTAATTTACAATCACGATCAGCACCAAAAAAGGATGTACTGTATACTGTTTGAGACCAGACTTTCTGGTTCAGGTGTAAACCCAATTCCCCTGAGGATGGCCAAATACTATGAACTAACAATTATACCATACAGTATCATTACAAATGTCTTTTTAATGCTTTTTAACAAGGTGATTGTCAGGAACAATTCTGAGAGACAAATCACACGATGTCAGTAAATGACAAACACACAAGACCACACAAAAACAGAAATGAGAGTGAAGAGGGGACAACATGCACAGACACTGGCAACATCCTTCAAACAAAAGTATCACACAAACCAGCTACTGTACAGTACACTGCAGCCAAAGTATCACACAAGTTTGGCTGAAAAAAGGCACAGCGAAAGTGAAAGTAAAACAACAACAAAAAAAAACACAATTGACACGGCATAGCTTAGCCTACCGCAGAGTTCCCATCATTCCTACTTGGCGTCTTGAATGAGCAAGCAAAGAGAAGACCGAGGCAAGCAAAGCAATGAAAAAGAAGTTGCTTTTTAAATGATGCGTGCATGGTGAAGAGACATGACAACACTGCTACTCTGATTATGCTCAACAGCCTTTGCAATGGTTTCATTTTTAAGGGCAAAAAGAAACGGTCGCAAATCACAAAAATAGTGGTTATCTGAACAGATAAAGAGCATCAGTAGCTCGATTTAAAAACAATATTGACACAAGCTCTCTTTTTTTGGCGTGTAACATACATTTAAGCATGAGGATTAGAGAACAGGCTGACTGTAAAATGTCTCTGAGCCTAATCTTGACTCAGTATTTTGATTTTTTTTTTTTAAGAGGTGAGGAAAAAATGTTTCCTGTGACAAAAAGACTTTGTTTATTTTTTGGCTTTTAATAGGATTACTGTTAAAGTATCACTATTAAGTATTACTCAAGGTATCTTGAATGTATTATGAAGCTGAACCTCTCTCATGCTTATTTAGTATTTTCAATAGATATCTTATATTGGTTTAATGCTGTATAAACATCTTAACTGTAGACATCCTTCTGATGACTCTTCTTACATTTCCTAAAGAAAGTGCAGGAGAAAGTCCTTAATGCTCTCTTTTATAACTGACAAACAGGACTTGCCTGACAGCTTGTACTGACCATGTGACAGCAATGTCTGAATGTAGCATTCCAGTACGTTCTGTCTAAGCATCTATAGTACTTCTCAGTGCAAGCACGTGGATTGTTTTTAGTGACTCCGGGAGTCTAAACCTTTTCTTTGGTTGGTTATTTGCCTTAAACCCTACTGACAAACAAATCATCGGAAAAAAAGGGACTTCTACAAGAGTCATAAAAAAGCATTTTGATGGATTCAAAACCATTGTAGAAGTCAGCTCAGTTGTGAGAGTGTGGGAAGGGTCTGATACTGCAACATCTTTTGTGTGGACTGTTACAGATAGGCTCAAGAGACCAAACGCAGAGGTTGTCCAAGGCTGCTTTTAATAAAAGCTTTTTACTATTTCAGACCCTTCAACTTTTCTTTTGAATGTATAATTCTAAAATGAAAACCATATTACTGTAAAATGAGATATATAGATCCCACCTGATATAAAGGAACAGCCTGTAAAAATGACAGAAGTGAAATGTTTGCAGAATCTGCAGTGCACACAGCAAGCAAGCTTATTTTATTTGATTCAGCAAAAGGCTGCCCACTAGTTATCTCATATTAAAATATTGTAGAATTAAAAAAAATAAAAATTACTGTTTAAAATATGTTCTATGTTTGGTAGGAATTTGATTTATATTCCACACATTAGAATGGACAAAAAAGAACTACCTGAGGGCCTTGATAGTTTTTTTTGGTTTGAAAGATTTTTCACTTCACATGTGCAATACACTGAGGTTCCTATTGTCAATATCAGATCAGTTTTAAGTCCGAACTTGCTACTCTATAAGTTCACAACCTCTGTGTTAATGGACCTTTAACTGACTATACTTACTAAACAAAGTCTCTTGAGTATATCTACAATTACCAGTTTTAGCATGCACCAGTCCTTAAAAAGGCCTAGCAGACTTAAAGGCAATAAAATCAACTGTTCCTCCCAAAATGTAAACTCATCCTGTTTTTTTTAAAAAGGCCCTGGAAGTCTACATAGTGTAGGTCATGCCCTTCTAGTGAGACTAAAACACTTTGTGGTGACCATCATCAATAAAGTTTCTAGTCTCTACACCAAGGCCTTGGGATATCAATATCAGGGCAATAGTTCCTCATGCTTTCTTATGTTACAGAGGGCAATTTTCAGAAACAACTTACGGGATTGTACATCTGATTGAACAACTGCTCTGCTTGCTACATTGCAAAGTTGGGGAAGGATGATGCACAGACAGGAAAAGAAGGAAAGATCCAGGAGAACAGCGTTAGCTTGGCAGATCTACTGAATTTCCACAGAAGAGCTTGTCATTAAAAAGCAAAAGTTCCAGTGTCCAAACGCTGCACAGTGAAAATGCGAGGCATTGGATGTTGATTTTAGCTACTTCAAAAAAAAAAAAACAAGTTAAAAAATTTTAAGGTCCGTGTTGCTCGTTTTAATCCAAACAACCCATGATAAGAAAGCTGCCCGAATCTGATGATACATTAAGCGCTGGCCTCAAGACTGAATCACTGCAAGGACCTCATACTCATCAAGTGCACTTTGCAGTCTGAAACAATAAGAGTTTTGTTCTCTTTTATCTTGACATATATTGTTTCAGATTTCAAATTATTGCTGTTACTATCCTTATCATTATCATTACACAGTAATGTCTGAAGGGATAACAGAAATAAGAGTAGTATGATCTTATTACTTTGTCTAACTACCATTCAACCTCTGGGCATTGCAAGCATATTAGCAAAAGAAGTAGGATTAAGAGGAGAAGCCAAGCTTTGAATCACCCTGGGTCAAACAGCTCCACACTGCTCATGTAATTGATTTATTTAAAGCAAATGCTATTTGCAGAAGGCATGCCACATTTACCTCACGCAGTGTTATTATTAGAGTTGTTACATAATGAAGAACACTGCTCTGGATTGCTATGAATGTTAACAACATCAAATTTGTTTTCCCTTAAAGATCAAAAGCTCCTAACTTTTGATATAAACGATGACATGCTGTTTAAAAGAAGTTATGCACACCATTTTGTAATCTGTAACAAAAGGCACATTCTGCATTTTTTTCTATTTGTCATCATAATGGTCTTTAATATTAAAGCCAGTTTTTGACTAAAAATACCTCTGCACCTATAATTTTTATTAAATATCCTTCAAAAGCAATAACCACAACAAGATCAACTTTAATATAAACTTGCTGAATTTTAATGTCTTCAACATGATTACAATACTATAATTAAATATAGTGCCTTGCATTCCTCATTTGTCATCTAATCTATTATCCTCAGTTTGCAAACACTTGAAGTGAATCAACAGAGCTGATTTCTTGTTTATAAGTGGTAAAGTTCCCTCAGATCCTAAGAGGCAGACGAAAGCCCAGTGTAAGTGAGGGCTCAGAACAGTCACATGCACTGGTTGTTTGTTAAATGTACTGAGCATTCAGTCATCTTACTTCAGTCATGTGGATGAAATTTCTTCTCTTACACCACAAATATCCGTCCTGGGAAAGTGAACCTCAACAGCCATGCAACTAAGTTGGACGATGGCCACTTGCACTTTTCTTTTTCATTTATAACATTATCTTTTCTATTTACACAGATGTTAAAAGTTTTTACTTATTGTATTACAATTATCAGGTCCTTTAATCTAGTGTTCCGTGAGAAATTGTGCCTTTTTGTATATCTACTGTACAAACAAGGGGAGGGCGGACTGAGCTCCAAAAAGCCACCTTTCGGGTCATTCGGGAATGGAGGAATGGATTTCATATTTGCAATGCATTATGGCCAGGGCTCATTTCAAGACCCCCTTGAAATCTGTTCAGATTAAGCATTTCGTTTCTGTTTAATCTAATAAAGCATGCCCGTTCACCTTTAACCCACTTCACGTGACATTTTTTTTTTATCAATGCTCAATTTATTACAGTATATACTCTACCTCTACCTTTAGAAATTAAAAATGAGCTGGACTAATCATGTGACTGAAATCACTGTGAGCAGAAATAGTCTTTGTGGCAAAAGTCACGCAAGTAAGGGGCCATGAGCAAAACCAATTAAAAGAAGGAACATTTCTCTGCACTTGAATCTAGTCCTTTAACTACTACTGGGTTAAAACAAAAAAGCATAGAGCTGACTATCTTATTGAATGGTTCATGGGCTTCAGCATGCAGTTGTATTTGCCAATTCTTATACGTGATATGAAGATCCTAACTGGCTGTTGTTTTTCTTTTCCATTTTAAGGAGTTTACAGTGCCACGTTTCTCGGACTTTAGTTTTCCTGGTAAATCTGAAACATCCATTATTCCACATCTTCCATTAACCTTCAGTATCAAACCCTTTAAAACAGTGATATTCTAGACACGAATCCATGAATTCTCTTCTCTAAAGCAATCGATACGAAACGAATGCCTTTCAGTGGCAAGACCCTGCTGGTGAGCCTTCCACAGCGACACAGGTCTGTTTCTATTGTAGCTTGCTCCTAACTTAAGTGGAAAAACATGTCTTGCATTTCCAGCCTTACGAACTAACCTGGGTCATTTCTCTGAAAGAAACGCAGGCAAACACAACGAGCGGCAACATTCATTTGGAAATTGCTGAAACCTCCATTTGCATTTCATTTGAAATCTATCATTTTAAAATTCCACACAAATGCAATTAAGATCCAACTGCAATGTACAGATCTGCTCCAAAATAATACTGTTAAAGGATTACAGATAAATTCAAAGTAAAACAGAACCAGAATTCAGTAAAGAATGTAGTACTATTTTTAAGCGTTTCTGTTAGACATGCTCATGAAACCGTACACTACAAAACACTTCTTATTTTATTCAGTTTTATATGAAACTTGAATAGCCCTCTGTATGACTAAAATACAGTCCATTTTACAATTTTCTAAGGTGATTTAGGTTCCTTCTGTCCTAAAGATTTCCAGTTCAGGTTCTTACACTGTCTTTTGAGATGGCTAAGTTTAACTGTAAAGCAGTTTTACGAAATGGAATAACATTACAAGTGCGCATGGTCCTTTAACACGGGCAATGGATGGATAATATGCATATAATTATTGCCCTAATCAAGGAATTCCTTCAGTGAGGACTACAAAGACAAATATTACATAGCCTAAACATTTTAAAAAAATCTCAAAATGCAGCAATAACCAGTATTATGAATAGCATAGTATATTTTCGACACCCCCACATGCACTCACACTGTTTGCACTCAGCTCAGGTCCGAAGGAATTCTTTCTTTATCACTTGAAGATCAGCTGGGGGTGCCATATGTTCACACAAACTTCCCTTGGACACCTCGATAACTCGACAACTGCCTCAAAACAAAGGCATAACCTAAGAGTTCAAATATTTCTCCTTGTAAAAGCCTAGGCCTCCACAGATATAGTACACACCTCAGTACACTTTCAGTGGGGCCTGTTTGCCCGCTCCTTTGAACTGACTAAGGGATTCAGTTCTGGAATGCTGTTCCATTTGTGTGGATTGAGAATAAGAGGCTGGGATATCGAATCAAACAACGGTCTTGAGTCAGGTGTGCAGGACTGTGACATGAACAATGGGACTCCTTAACAGAAACCTGAATACAACCACTTTCACTACAACAGGATGGACAAATGTAACACTTTCAAAGCCGTACACAACATTTGTATTTTGTGTATTTTTTTCTCATACTATTTCAATTATTGTGCGCGTTGGTTGTTTCTTCGACGGTACATTAGTTCTGCATAACTATCACATCCTACCTTGAAATCATACTGTTCCAATTAATGAAAACATTTGAAAATTTTACAACAGCTTTCAAAATGTCTAGATATCATATATGAATCAGCCGTTTTGAGATGGGATATTATAAAAAATATAGATGGCTTCTCTCATGTAACCATTCATTTTTCATTACTTGAGGCTTTGCAGGAATTCAGCCAGTGACTGAAAGTCATCCAGGAAGTCATAGGATCCTTTTTCCCAGCAGAGATGAACAACGAAAAAAAATGGATCACAGATTAATGAGAAAATTAAGTGGCAGCTTTCTTTGGGTTGTGATTGGACCATCTTCAAGGACAAGGCTCATGTACATTGTATACACAGGGCTGAACAAACATCTTTTCCTTCTGTCTAGTGACATCTGCAGAATTGCCTTGGAAATCCTTTAAATAAAATAGCCAGCACCCTGCATTAATTGAAACGGTCATTTTCTCTCCAAATTGCTCTGTTTTCAAAGGATTGCTGCCCATTAGATTCCCACACCTGTCAAAGTGCTGCTATGCTAAACATGATCACTACATAATATACTAAGATGATGGCATTATGTACTTTAAAAAAATCGAGCCTTAAAAGACTATTCTATCAGACCTACAGTAGGTAGAATAAAATGGTTTGTTTAGCCCTGCATATAACAGTTTATACTACAGAAGACTAAAGAGGAAGAGATTTAAACCAGCAGACATGCATATTGGTACAGACGGACCCTCAAATGTCTAGGCAGGTTACATACTAAGGAAGGAAAAAAACAGATGCATACTGTACTGTACAGTTATGCATGTCTGATCAAAAACACAAGTTTAAGTCATAATGAATATGTTCAATACTGAAGTATCTCAAAATTAGTTTTACTATTAGGTTTTATAAAACGATGGAAAACATCACATTTTTTATTTAATGCAATAACATTAAAAGTATTTCAGTACAGCTCCAGTCAAGAACATGTGCTTTTCTACATGACTTGCTTAAGAAGCCCTGAAAAGAAAGAACTGCAGAATGAAAAATGAAATCACTTACTCGGTAGATACTAGCAATATAAAATCAAAAACAAGCAAAAATACTAATACTAATAGTAAAACAGCTTTTGAAAATGCTTTTGTCTTTTACAGAAATTGCGCACAGCAGAGCCCTGGAATGGGAAATCTTAAATACAAGAGGAAAAAAGGTACAAACTGACAGAGACAGCAGAGATGTAAAGGAGGGTCAGTCAAACAGAGCAATGTTAAGGTGAGAGAGAATGGAAATCAGGGAGGACATTTCGTTATTTCCAAAATGGTGTATTACCTTCTTCACAGACAATGGCTTTGCAATATATAATTTGAAAAATGAAAATGTATTTATTTTTCACATTCCACAATAACATCCGAACAGGTATCCATAACACATGTGACACTTGCAAAACAG
This sequence comes from Lepisosteus oculatus, assembly GCF_040954835.1. NCBI lineage: Eukaryota > Metazoa > Chordata > Actinopteri > Semionotiformes > Lepisosteidae > Lepisosteus > Lepisosteus oculatus. Next base: position 64,120,049 of record NC_090699.1, read on the forward strand.
GCAGCCTCCTTCCAGAGTCTAGCCACGATTGACACATGGCAGGGAAAATGACCAGCCAGCCAAAGGAAGGTAGGCAAGTATGTTTTCCTCTTGGGATTGTATTGTGGAACAGCAACTTCATTTCTATTGCACTTTACACACTATTGCAGCAACAAACCTTTCCCAAACAAAGGTAATTTGGGGAATACATGATTTAATTTTTCTTAATAAGAAAGATTGTAACGCCACAGAACTGGTAGGAGAATAGAATTCTACTAAGACTGCAATTTTTTTCTCTCCTGTATCTCCTTGGGATTAAAACAAAAACAGGAAAGAGGACTTTTTTTAACCTTTATTTCTGATTACCCAACATCATTTGTCCTGGCACCCTTTGCGGTATCCTGAAACCTCAAAGATTTGAGCCCAGCAAAAGAAAATTTCTTAAATCTATCGCAGTTCACTTTTTTTTTAAACTAAGAGCTTGGAACCAGGTCAAAATAAAGCAGAAAATTGATCCTTGATGAGAAACAAAAAGTGTTTCTCAAAAGCCAGTTTTTTTTTTTAAATCTGCAAGCACCATAGCACATTCTGAGAAAATGAGTCTCTGGATATCAAAAGAGGGAAAAGCTTTGAAAACAATATTTTATCACTACCCCAGGAAGAATGTAGTGTGTTAATGACATTAAAATCTACCTCTCCTACTTTCTTAAAATCACTTTACATCTGAAAGACACTTGCCTCTCTTTTTCATCATTTGATCTGTTCGGGAGGAATCTGTTCTTCATTATATTGTTAGAGAAAAGGTTATGGATCTACCATAGAACTTTGTTCACTATAAGTGTGTTATGTCCCAAGCCCAGCCAGCCTGACAATTTCTAAGTGCCAGAGGGTTTATACAGTGGTAATTCTTCAGGCTCACAACCTGCTTTGATTCTTGCTTCCTCGCTGACAGAGTTGCTATTGTTTCGCTCCTCTGTGATACTCATCGAACCTCTGCAGATTCAAAATAGCCCCTGATGTTTATTCACGGAGGGAAAATATCATTGCATGTCATCTCGGTCCCAGTCCTGCAATGGCTAGGACAGGAATCAGGGCCAAGATGGAGCATTTCAGCTGCTACCTACCTTTTGCAATTGTGATTCCAACTTACTACACTCTTCTTTCTTTTGCTCTATGGCAATCTCCAGGGATTTGAGTTTGGAGTCCTTTTTCAGGCCAGATGAAGCTAAAGACGATGCATGTTCTTTCAAGTCAATTAAACTAGACTGAAACGAGACAAAACCATACCAGACAGTCAGTGATATCAGGTCTAATGAATGCAGAGATACGGGGCTGAATGAAATGGATCTGAAGTGCCTATATATGCATGCAGTTTGTTAATTTCCCCTCAATTTCCTCCCCGTTCAATCAGGTATGAGCACAGCTGGTGCATCGTCAAAGTACGGGGACAAAAGGAGCACTCTGAAAGTGCCGCATCAAACTCGGTGACGCCTGCGGTCAATCCTGTTTCCATGCCATTCCAGACTGGGATAGTGTATATATTGATATAGATATGCCAAGGTAGGATTTGAAACCATTCTCCTTTATACAAATCGATCCCAAACCCATCCCAAAGCTCCCAGCAAACAACACATTTAGAGATGGATATTAAGTAAAAAAAAAGCACAAGTCCACTTCCATGGATTCAATATGTATTTTCTGGGTTCTGGGAATTTTCTTCCTTCCTGTTTAAATTAACCGCCAACCCATCTAACAAATGAGCCTAAGTTAGGTTATCACCCCAATCATCTGGATCTCCAATGTTAAAGAGAGAACAAGAAGTTCCAATAATAACAGTTAGAAGATGATTTTGCACCTTTTAAGCTTATGAAGAAAACAATGTCCTGAGATTTCTGTAATCAGTTCAGAGTCAAAGTGAAGTGAAACATAATTCACAAGTGTACGGTATATAAATAAATAAACATTCTCATAAATTTTAATGCACCAAAAAGATTGCTCCAGCATGTTTTGGAACAATCAGAATTCCATTTGGCTTCAGATCAGGAATGGCTGGATCGGTCTATAAATTTCCTTTTTTTTTTGAAGAAGAAGGAAGCAAAGACTCTATTCAGCATTCAATATCGTCAAGTTGATACATGTGCTAGAGTAAGAAGAGAATTAATTTTACAATTGATGTTAACACTTTAAATATAGGGTAGGGACACCATATTACAAGGGCTGGAATTTTGATGTTTATAAAAGCTTGTTTAATGTCAGTTTAAAATCAGAAAATTGCCCTAGCTTGTCACTGGATTTAACATTTGCTGCAATAGTTGTATGAAAAATTGCATTGCTGACTTTAACCCATTATTTACTCATTTTTATCCTTTTACATCTGTAGCCCATATAGAACAGATTTGTTCCAATAAAGCATACTTTCAAAACACTATATACCACCTCATTGAACACTTCTAAGATGGTAAAAATTGAAATAACACATAACTATTAGAGATGCTGTATCAAATTTAATTTTAAACAGAACTGATCTGATAAAGAAGCCAATCAGTAAGAAAAACCAGATGCAGCTCATCATTGTAATTCATAGTTCTGTGATAAATTCTCTGTTTTGTCACGATCCTTACAAGCTAACAGATAAATGAACAGAGGGCAAGCAAAACACTAAAGATTAGTAACTTTTTTAACTTTATTTTCCTCCCATAGGAAATGATATTTGGTTGAAATGTGCGCAGTGCATAAGCTCAAACCCATGGGTGGGATCCCAGGCGGAACATCGCAATGGAGACACATAAAAATCACACATAAAAGTGCAGAACACATTGGAAATGAGGTGTAGTGGACACCTAAAACAGAAAGGGGACGGCTCGATTCGAGTTATCCTCAGTCTGGACTAGATACAGAGAACCCGTCGCCCTGAGCAAAATCAAATGGAATGAGGTGCTGCACACCGAAAGACTGCTAACAGCACCAAGATACGATCCCTTGACTGGTGAGCACTGACCTCCTTCTCTGTCAGCTCAGCCTGCAGAGCATTAACCTTCTCCTTCAAGTCTTTGTTTTCTTTTTTGTAGGACTCGACCTCTTCGAGCCTTTCTCGATCGTCTCGTTCCCTCTGCTCCTTCAGGCGTTCGATAATTCTTTCCTGCCAACGATAAGGGCAATGGCAGAAGATTAAAGTCCGCTCATTACTCAAAAGAAGAGGAAGGAGCGTGCACTTCTACTGTACCCTCCTTTACAACATTAGCTCTTATCACGGTCACACTGGGACTCTTAACTCAAATCTCTTCTTGCTTTTCAACATCAAAAACTGTGTCAGAAATGGGTTCCGAGGAACACAGCAAAAAAGGAAAACTCTGTTTACTCATATTATTTTTGTCCATTAAATTAACCCTCTCTTAACCCTTTCACAGCAGTATTCGGATCAACTGGATCAACTTTCACATGCCTTTAACGACAGAATATTTTTACTCACGTCACAAAAAATTGTCTTTTTCAGCTGCAATGTTCTAATGTTCACATGTACAGTAGTGATGCAACATGTACTGTATTAGATGTTGCTGTGATCGATGCGATTATCCATGTTTGTATAGTAGTTATACTCTATATATTTTTCTGTGAAATGATTGGTAACTCACAATATAGTTTTCTGTGTTTTGTTATTTTTTTCCAAAACGTCGGGTGACAATACAAAATCAAAAACAAATAAGAGTTTTTTTTAGTTTTTATTCTCAAACCTGTCAAAGTTTTACAAATATTGTAACATAGACGAATGCTTTCACTATCAAGTGTAGTTTTTCCGAGGCTATCTCATGTCAGATATGGACAATTAAAGAAGTTTCCATGTAGAGAAAAGGAAGAAAATCATTTTTCAGTAGAAAATGTACACTATTGAGCAAACATTAGTTATGCAGTGAAAGGGCTAAGAGATCACTTTACAGCACCTGTAACACAAGACAAGATTACATACATTTTACCTGTGCACAGCACATTCCAACTTAGCTTGCAAACTTTTTAAATAAGTACTTTTAAATGTTTAATACTCCGCTGATTTTGTGCTAAATGCATTTTCCAGTAAGTGCCACAGTGCAGAAACTACAGAATAAATCGCTTAACTAAACTGGGAGCTTCAAATTCTCATAACAGTATATAAAGTACAACAGTGCCGGGCAAGTTGTACTGTACATAACCAAGCTTCAGTTTATAAGAAAGAAGAGAGGAAAGGCTGTGTGATCTTTTCCAAGGATGTTCATTGAACAGCACTCCAAGTGCATAAAGTGTCTCGGCATTTTTGGGTGTTGCTTGCTTTTGTGAGGTAGTGGATAGCTGCTATGTTATTTTGTGGCCCACTTGGGGATTGAAGATTTTAAAATCAGGTTCTAGTGCAATTGTAATGTACAATACACGCAATAAAAAGGGAAGTCAGAACTAAATGTGTAATTTGTCTTATGTGTTTTTCATCTGTTTTAAAAGTACCAGAATATCTGCACGGCTATAGAAGGGATATAAATGCATTTATACAGACTGAAATACCCATTTTTGGCATTTGTTTCTGACTTTCTTTTCTAATTAAAAACAGGAGCATGTACACCATGAATGAGTAAATTTGCAGGTTTGTGACAGAATGAGCAATTAGCAGAAAATGTACTCTTTCTTGCAAAGTCATTATGCACCACACTAACCACAAAAACACAGAGCTTAGAAAACTGCATTATCGCACCATCATATTATGAGTACCATAGCAGCTTTAGCAAAAACCTAAAATATTTTGCAGGGTCGAATAAAACAAAAGTATCACAGAACATTCAGAATTAAAGGCTACACTTTCAATTTAGTGTTACAAATGGGAAACTTTAAGTTTCAATTTTATATTTTTTCATTAGAATTTAACTGCAAACAACACAAATTTACGTACAGTATGTCACTACTAATCATTTTTCTATGGACTGTCAATGTCCTGTTCTAATCAAAGGACACATTTCACATACTGCATATCACTACTACCGAGGTAGTAAAAGCTTTGATCTCTTAATAGCAGGAAAAACATATTTAATAATGTTTTTACATCTGAAAAGCAGATAAGTCCATAATACTGTATTTCATCATGACAATAAAACAATTTGTGGAATGAATGAACCACACACAGAACATGAAAGGCAACTGTTGACAACAGAAGTTTAAAAACCATTTACTTTCTGGAAGACCAACAACAGGGTATTAACCGGGTCTGATGGTGCATTCAGGTCCACCCAATCAGAGTCTCCAAAATGCTTTGCATAAGTCAATAAACAGTGAACTTTGAACCAACAACTTGTAGCCAATCACAGGCTTCAATGGCACTGATAGGGGCAGTCCATTTGTGCATTTGTCTAACCATGCATAGACAAGCTATGACTGACAATTTTGGTCCTTCATGTGGAATACAGAAGATACCATGAGTGCAGCTGTTAGCGAGATTAATTTTTACACTGTACTGCACTCTGAAATTGTATCTACAATATCCGTTTACTTTCAAATACGCATGCTGAGATGTGTTGTTTTAACAAACAGTACAGATGTTTTAATGATGACACTAATTTATTCTGGTATGGTACACACCTTTTCTCCTATCCTATGATATGAATGTGAAAGACTACTTTTTTCTTATTATATGTCTTAAATGTTTTAAAGTTTCTCGTTGTTTTAACAAAAGTGTTGTCATTGATGAGATTATTCTTATGTCTAACTCAGTGTGATTCCCACCTATTTACCTTTCTATAACTTATACTGTATATTGTTTTGTTTTTATTCTGTAATGCTTACTTTGAGTTTTAAACCAAAAGCTTTGATATCATAAACTATAAACTATAAAATGTGACTTCAGAAGACTGTGGGTGAGGGGGTATATACAGTATGCATTGATATACTCACCTCTATAAACCCCCACCCCCCAAGAAAAAGTAGTATCTGGCAATGCTGGATATAGAAACCATCTGTGGCATCCAAACAATACTGAAATAAAGATTTAAAATGTTTACAAGGAATACAGTAAAAATAGAGTCCCGAGTCTGATCTGCTCGTCCAGTTTTGTGGAGCTTATGATAACACCCAGTAATGGGGCCCTAACTACTATACAATACCAAGATGCCCAATGTAGAACATGTTTTTTTAATCCATCTTTTATCAGGAGAAAAGTATAATTTCTCCATCTTCTCCACTCAATGCCCAAATTTACCACATGAGCACATTCTACCTTAAGGAAAATGATTATGATAGATGCTGGCAGTCTTCACTGTGCTTTGGCAAGGGACTTTTCATTGTGGGACCTATTGAAGTTTCAAGCCAAACATAGCTGTTAACTGTTCACCCATTGCTTAAGGCACCTGTTCAAAAAGCTGCTCAGGGGTGGCATTTTAGACAACCCACACTTACCTGATCGTATACTGTGTGCTATCTGCACGGCATACCCACAGTTCTTTTCAAAAACGTCCTTCTTCCTCTTACGCTGGCTGCGAGCCAGACACATTCTGAATTCTTTACATCACTTTTCTGTTGAAGCATATAATGGAGGTCTAGACAGTCCTCTCTAATGAAATTACTTTCTTCCTCCAGTAAACACAAGATTAATGGTTCAGGATTGATATAGCAGGAACTGTCTTCTCTAAAGTGATTCACATGCCAGCATTGCTGGTAAATGTCCTGTAATTATGAGATTCCTGCATGACATTTACCTACAGTACAATCTTGGGGCAAGGCAGTTTATGTAAGGAATTGTTTTTAACACAACTTATAGACAGAAAGTCTCTGCCTCTGTATCTTTCCTACTCTATATACTGTACTGTATGTCTACATAGAGAGTTCGTACTTTAGTATTTTAGTATTACAGAATGTGAGACCATTTTAATACTTCAAGAAATATAACACCAAATCAATCAATAGGTTATGCATAAACCCTGGAAACCATGCATTTGAGCCCTTCTGCACTTAATCATGGTTTACAAACAAAACACTCAAATTCTGCCCTACACTACTCTGAAACAAGTCTGTTGAAACTGAATACAGTACTTGCTATATTGCCTAATTCTGTGCATTAGCTAGCAGTACATGGGTTAGCCTAGAACAACCAATGTCTGAGGCATCCCCTAAGGTGAAAATCACATGGATTCAGATCAGTTCACAAGGATGTGCAGTACAAGTTAGGCCACTGCAGAGCATACCAGTGAACACACATGCAGGAATTCTGGTTTTATTCACCACAGAATTGTCCCCTCAACAATCCTTCTTTTAGCAAACTCTTCCTCTTTTGCACTACATAAAGCCATCTTTAGTAAAAACTGGGAATTCTAGGACACATAGTAAGGATTGAGGATATAATTTCCGTTCCTTATTTTTAACTCTGAAAAAAGAGATGGGAAATTATATCTATGCCGTCCAAACATTACCAAAAACAAAGTCTTAAATATGTTTACAATAAAAAAAACACCATGAGTCAGATCGACTCATTCAGTCTATATATAATTTGTTAAGCTGGTAGAAAACAAAAAAATGACCTGTAGTCTTTCATTAGTCATGGGTTTAAAATCACTGTTTTTCATGCAACGTAAAACCTAAAAACACACAGTAAGATCAGGTAAAATTGTAATCAATTAAACAACTGAAAACCCCTTGGCAGGCATATTAATGAAACCGTGAAGGTAAATTTCCAACACTTCAGTGTCTCAATGTGTCTGATCAGTTCTATCTCTGATTTCACTGAAGTTCTGATCTTGACACAACCACTCTTTAAAGGCAACCTAACAAGGGGCCTAAGAGCTTTTTACCAGATTTCCCAGACTGCAGGAGGCAGGCGGCTCCCTGCCAGAATTTATGGAGCCCCGTGTTATCCTGCGGCCCTCAGGTTCACTGCAAGGAGACACAGCTTTTTGTCATTCTCGACCGCCATCAAGCTGCAACTGATGTCTCTGTCAACAGTGGTTCTAGATCACCTGACACACGGCAGTGCGCACCAACGTTTCTGTGGTTATCTTTATGAATCAATGGAACACACAGCACATTCTAAAATCATTTTGCCTCATATAATGTGCACAAGAGCCCATCACCTTTACGAGAGACACTAGCAGTGTGAAGGCTGAGGATGCTGGCATTTCATTCACCAATTGATTATTCCATTGCTTACTTGCTTAGTTCTCACAGAGCCACCTACAGCCTCACCAAAGAAACACACCCACACCCTGTACATGAGTCCTGCATTAAAAAAAGGCAAAGCTAAAAGTTCAAACAAGATTTTTACACCGCAATTAAAATTTTAAACCGTGTTTTAATCTTAAAGCATTTGTCATCCTCTCCTTTGGCAAGATAAAGCCAAAGTACAGGATGGAAAAAAAAAACTGCAAAAATGTACTGGCAATTCTATCAAAGACACTGTATTCATTTTAACTATGGTCACTGAAAGCCAAAACGATTCACAAGATTAAAAAGATTCTTGTTCGGCTTAAAAAACACTGGCAACGGTACCAGTTAGGTCTAATTACCATTCACATGCGATTCAGCTAATATTCAGGTAGACGAAGGACTTGATTCTTCTTGGTATGGTTTTTCTAAAGGGAAATATTCAGTATTTTAGACTGCACACTAGAGCATTTTGAGTTGTAGGGTTCAAGGAAAGCAATAGGTAGAAATGAGGGCTACCTGTTTTGATTACTATTGACAGATTGTTTGTGTTTTCGCTTACCGGTACATTTTTTGACCAAGCTGAACAAAATGAACGTTTTTCCAATTGTTACCTTTTCTGAGAGAGCCTCTTCGAGCGTAGCCAGTGCAGTGTCTGTGTTGCTGGAGTCCGTCTGGAGGGACTTCACTCTGTCCTTCAGGTTTGTGAGCTGCTTATCTTTGTCTCGAAGCTGTTCTTGCAAATTTTCAATCTAAACAAGAAAGATGAAAAGAATTGTATTGTTAGAAGTCTTATAGAAGGCTGAAGAAGGCTCCACGGCCGAAACATTGTGTTTTCTTTCTTCTTTTTTTCAGCATGGAATAAACATATTACAGTACTTGTTCCTACATGTAATATATATTCAACTCAAAATGAAAAACATTTTTGCTTTGAATCATTTTTATTTTTAAAATGGAAAGAAAATATTCCATCTTTGAATGAACAACAAAACAGACGCGCAAATGTTTTGTCCATTTATTACTTTTTTTTGTTTGCTAATGAATGTTTTGGCATACCACCCTGCCAGCCCATCTTATTTTATTCCACAAACGTGATCCCACCAACTTTTCTTTTAGAAAAAAGAACATTTCAGAGGTACTGGAAAAGGAAATCCGGAGCGTCTAACATTTTTTAAAAATCTAACAATGGTAAAGTGATTGGAAACAAATACTGGAAAAAACAAATTCAAAATTTGCTTAAAGGATCCAGATTTTCAGCTTTGCTTATGCCAATGAAATGAATAGTTTTGCACAGACTGAAATGCAAAGATGCAATGAAGTTATAAACTCTTGAAAAACAGATAAGCCCAATACTTTTTCTTTTCCTGAAGAAAGGAAATTGATACCACATTAGCAACAAACAAGATCTAAGGAAAATAACACAAAAGTGAGGATTTACAAGACAGCATGAGAAAAAAAGTAAAATTAAAACCACTGCAATAAATAGAAATGCCCAAATCACGATGCTGTAAAAGCAAAGCATTCCTGACAGACGATAACAGTGCATAGCAGTCATGGGTATATTGACAGATAGTCCAAGAATGTCTCCATTTTCAAATGAATCAAATAAGGCTCCTATTTTTTATCTTATAAGAAATTCGGGTTATATTTTATCTTCAAGGAAAACTGCAGAAAATTATCCGAAAAAAGCCACAAAGCATGCTTAAAATCCTGATTACTAAATTGCAACGATTAACACTCTATGCTGAATGCATCTATTTTTAAAACTACCCACAGCGTCTAGGAGGAGGATATACTGATAGTGTGGAAATGAAAGAAATGCCTTTGGAAATGCTCATGTCTCCAGGAGAGGAACATATGTACTGTAGGATATGTGAGGGAAAACTTCATGAAGCCTAAACACCAAACATTACAAACAGTGCTCTACTTTCACAGCACCACATCTCATAGTCAATTTCAAACAATTAAATTCAATTACATCTATTCAAAAGCAATTTGGAAAACTTCGCATTTGTAGTTGAGCACTCAACTGGACATACTGTAGCACCATCACTGCCAACTCGTACACACATATTGGGGTAAGACTTCAGCTGGCATGTCATTAATCAACCATTTGTGATGAACTCATGGGAAAGACTTAAACTCCGATTCAATTCTGATTAATGGAACATTTGTTTCAAACACTGGAATGAAGTACAAAAAAAATTAGCAAGGTAAAACAATCAATTCGTATCTTTAAGAGCATTAGTCACAGTGCCCACGCTGAAACCTTCTTAACTGATCCACCCAGCCGTTGCCAGTAATCATTATATTTAGCAGGCCACAGTGAGCCAAAGCCTACCCTACTAGACACCAGGTACAGTATGTGGAAAGACCACAGCTTGGATGTACGTCTATTTCGTAGCACACACACACAGGCAGACAGGGACAATTGAGAGACACCAATTATACCAAGAACTGTGTGGTAGCTATGCTCCTCACCACACTCCTGTGTCATCCAGGTTGGAGTCAATAAAGTATATTCTGGAATCAGTTATTTCCAAATGTTCAATTAAATTGTTATGGATTTAAGTATTAATAAAGTAGAAAACATGCTTTATTTAAACCAAAATCAAGTAAAACAATGTACTGTACCCTTAACAGCCTCAACACTTTGAGGAAGTAGGAAGGACTCCTATCACTTACTGAACAAACTCTAATCAACAAGTACCACTGAATGAAACGCATCACCTTCACCGGTTTTTAGAGCATGAGTGCTACACAAATCCTATTATTCCACTATATCAGAAAATGTGTGAAAGAATCTCTGTCCTGAAATGTTCTACAGTACACAAAACCTTTAGACGAATGAACTTAATAATAGTAAAACAAGTACCAAAGTATCAACACGTCAATCATTGAGTGGAAATTCTTAAGTCAAAATGAAAGAAATGTCATTGGAGCATTAAGAACATTAAACAGAGGATGTGGCCAAGAAGTAACTATCAGAAATATATAAGAGACCTGTGCTCAAAGGAGTAATCATAAAACTAACCATAATAACAAAAACAAAACAAAAAAATAAGAAAGCTGAAGAGCAAATGTTCCAGAAAGATCTTGGATCAAGAATGTAAAACATACAAGAGAGCCAGGCGGACCCTAGTCCAAAAACAATTTTTCAAAGACACCTCAAGAGGGCTTTACTTTAAGGCAAATTTAGCATATCTGTTTTGGTTTTAGATATATGATTGCATTCTTCACCGTGCACATTTTTTTTTGGGGGGGACTTAAAAAAATATACTGACAAAAAATGAACTGTGTTGAGCAGCCCCGTGTATTCATTAATTGTGCAGAAAAAGTTACACATCGTTTGACCTCTCCTGTGAGACCCCGAGTCATGCGGTGGTTCTGGGAAGTGAGTGCCGGGGTGTGGAATTTTATCAGACCTGCAAAACTAATTTTACGGCAGGGCTTTTCCCAGGAAATACTTCCTTCGGCAAGCAAGCATTGGAGTGATCCGGCAGTTGGAAGAAGATGGATCCAGAGACCCACTTTAAGCCGCCGCCATACTGGAAAATCCACCGTCTCCTGGCATGAGAAATTGCCGAATGGATGTTACCATCCACACCTCTGGCGTGCTGCAAACACCACAACTGTTTGTAAACCAGTCCAGACCACCAGAGTAGACCAGCCTTTCTGATGCAAAATCTTTCAGCCTTTCACCAAAATCCCTGGCTCAAACAATGTTCTCTTCCATGAAACAACTCGCACATTTATACTGAAACCCAGTCTCATAACTCACAGGAAAAGGCTTTTACTATTGTCACCCATAAATACATTTATATATAGTATACTTACTGTTAGAAACACATCAGCATTGCTAATAGAATGAGCAATGTTCTATGTTCTATTTTATTTTTTTTTTGTTTTCCAACAGACGTAAAACGGAAAATAATAGACCTCATTTATTCCCAAAGAGCACAAAAAAAGAGCCACGTGTTTTGAACTTGAATGTATTTGTATCATTTTTAACAGATGAAACTTTAATCTATTTTCACAAAGAATCCACAATAAAGTAAAATTTTAATTCATATAAAAAGAGTACACATAGACATTTCCAGAGGTCCATTCTGTAGCATGTACATTACTCTACGCATATTAAATAACTAATTTGGCAAATTTAGAAATATTTCTTACCAAATGGTAAATGGGGTCTGGTTTTTTTTTAGGTTTCTCACCGCATCTGAAAATACTGAGTCGCTGGGAATAAACTAAGATAGCTGGGAGGGTCATGCTAACAACCCTACAAGCATGATGGAATGGTTTCATATCATAATAATATGTGCAGTATATAACTATGAAAACCGCAAGCTGAATATTGTAACATATTCTGCTGAAAGTTGAGACTAGGACAAAAAAAACTCCACATTTTGGAAATAAATAAGGCTCCATCAATTTTTTAACATTAAAAATACAGAAGAATGTTTAACTCATTCACCCTAAACCACAACATTATAACAAAATACTGAAACCACTTTTGGCTTTACACAAGCTAAGATTCAATCCATAGACGCATACGCGCATAGACTAAAGCCACTTCTTTGTATTTCCAACAATAAAATTGTCCTTGAATTTTAATGTGAATATGGAATATAACATTTGCACACCCCCAAAACAAAACAAAAAAACAAAACAGGACACTGGTAATAATCAAGCCGAATGTAAAAGTTAAAAGCAGCAGCCCGAGTTTTGTGTGAGTCTGTCTCTATATTCTGCAAGTGTGTGTGTTTAGTTAATCCTACAGCCCCCCTGACATTTGTGAAAGTCCAATTCAGTAGGTCAAAGCTGGGCAGATGCCCTCTGAGCACCTGCTGCCCTTTTCAATTAGTTATAATTTCAAAGTTCAAAGGAATCCCCTATTAACTCACTGCTTTCTCTATTGGCATCAATGGGCAGATGAAAAGCTCTGAGATTCAGAAGCCTTCTACAAGCACACTGAGAGGCAGTCGAGCCTGTGCAACAGAGTTATCAGCTCTTGCCACCTTGTGGCACGAGACTGCTACTGCTTAAAGGACTTGAATACTGGATCAGCAATTTTCTATTTTAGCTTCCAAAGAAATAAACAACACATTAAGAAATGTAGGGGGTGGGCCTGAAGTCTTGTGTCCAAACCTGTTCTGAATTAAAATCAAACTAAAGTAACTTGTATCTTTTTCCAGAGCAGCCTCGGGTTTATACAGATAATCCTAATTTCAAAAGCCTTTGTTTAATTACTTAGATTCAACAAACAGGTGATAAAAGTATTAAAATGCAACAAATGCTATTGCATTCCAACACTCATTGGTTGTGTATTTAAAACCTCTCTCTATATACAAGGTATATATTTACATATTTCAAATGTTTCTAATCAGTGTAATACGTGAAGCTTACTGGAAACCTACATGTAAGTATAAGATTTGTCTCAGCTTTGTTAAGTTCATTTGTGCTATAAAAACCTCAAGGTATAGAGTTCTTGTTTTGCTATAAACCAAGGCTGCAGACATTATGTTTATACCCCACTGTTTCTGCTAATGTGTTTTTTTTTTGTTAATGGGAAATTAAAAAGTTGTTTTGAAGGCTAAAAAAATATCTATACATACTCATTTATTAAATTGGCATAAAATATCAACAGGGCTGGTTTAAAGAGAACTGATTTGATTGTGGTTTTTCTAATTATTGTTTTAGGTTTTGTACTTTTGGCCTTGCAATTAAAACCACACTTGGATGAGGTGGCAGAGGTAATGTTTGGGGATTTTTTTTTCTCACAGACATTGAACAGTGTTTATTTAACATGACATTACATGCTCTTTGCTTCAAAAGCTATAATCACATAGGCTTGTCTCAAGCATCCCTGTGATAACATTTGTGAAGAGTGTCAAAGACCTCTCATCTTTGGCAAACGTGGATGTTTTGTTGCCATTCTCTACATTTTTGAAAGTGCTGACATGTTTTCTTGATGGTAAACCCAAGCACCACTGCCTTTTATTTATTTTTCAAACAGAAATATCTTACCCTCGTTATTCAAAGTTTACTTCTACTTTCAAATCTCTATTGAACCCAATGCTTCAATGACACATTTAAAGATACAATGCAAATAACAAAAACTCTGTTGCAGGATTCTGTATCATTCCAGAACACTCTAGCTTTTGTTTAGAACTTAAATTAAGATCAACACTAAAACGTGGTTGCACAACTGTTCTTCCAAACAAAGTCCAAGGTGTTATTCAATTCAAGCTTTTTACACATTATTAAGGGGTGTCAAATTCTGTTCTTGTAAAAATAGCGTTCAATTATTCAGACCTATATCCTGTACAGTATACAGTATACAGTATGTGAATACCATGACTTTTATTCCAAATCTTTGAAGAGGTTAGTACAGTGCCGCAACATGGTGAGACAAAGGCTGCAGTCTTTTACAGTACATACAGTATCACCCACAGTGTACTGTAGCTTCCACAGTATATACAGTAAGTTAGCTTATAAAACGGAACCACTTAAATTTGTGCTGTTCTAACATTGGTCTTGTTTGATTCCAGCAAAGAAGTTTATGTAAAGGACAACCTTATATCTCTGTGTACTGACATCTTAACAAAATTATGCAGCCCAGAAACAAACAGCCCTGTGATTTATGGTAGTTCCTCATTCCCTACTGAATATGCGTACATATGGATGTTACATTTTTATCTCTGGGCACAGTGGGTGTACATTACATCACATGATGAAGTACTCCAGTGCGCAAAAGAATAATTGTGAAAAAAAGCAGACAATACCATGAAGCAGCCCTTTTCAATCTGAAATCCAGAGATTTCGTTAGCCAATATATTAACACATTATTTGCAAAGAATGCATTTTATTTTATTTTCATTTTTTTATTTAAAAATTTAATGGAAGAAATATTTAGAACAACTCGATTATTTTTTTAATGTATTTTTATTCAAATCAACCTTTTTTTCCGACTTCCAAAGCACCTGAGAAAAGTATTTACAGCAAGTTTTTGTTTTTTTAAAGGGAAGAGAGTAAGGAACCTCACACTGCATTAAAATCAAATATCTGTATGAATGGCTGTAATAGTCATATTTCACATGTCACTATCGGTTTGGGAAGTTTTAAACAATGTAAAATTAATTAAAAAAAGGCATTAAATTAAATGTGTTTAAAACAAAAACACCCCACAGGAGTCTTACCAGACAATTAAGCCTTTATTAGTTTGTATACTGAATGGTAAATGTTCTGTCCCCAACTTTAATGACCCATTGCAGAAACACTCTATTACACCCTAGAAACCAGACATTACCAGAGTAACAGGCATACACTATGCTTTTCTAGGAAAGCCACTCTTAAGAAAGAGTGGTTAGATGACTTTAAAACAGATTATGAAAGAAAAAAAACTGCCTTAAATGTCATTTTGGTTTGATTTAACTTATTTAGAAACATTAGTCACTTTGGTTAGCAGCTCATTTTCCATTCCGTTCGAAATTCTGCTGACTTTGTTTAACAATATGTGTAAATACAATCCCTTCTGCAACCATGCAAGTTTGCGAAAGAGAAAAAAAAAGTCCTGTTTCGCTTTACATTCAGAAGACATGTTCTCCTTTTGTTACTTCTGGAGACATAAGGGAATAAACTTCAGAGTCCGAGTGAATTATAGTCAGACTCGCAATTATTCCTATCATCGGATTTCTGTCATATCAAATAGATGGACAAACTGCACGAAGGAAAACTACTGTATGATTTAGTCCCATTTGAATTCTGATCCTTTCCCACATTTATGTACATCTTGTAAAACTCACGCAGAGCAGACTGGACCTCTTAAAAATGTACACCTCATTTACTGAGGGTGAAAAAAGCAAACAGATTCTGGTTACACTGGTCTAGAAAATAAATAATTACTCTTACTATGTAGAATTATGTTGTTTATGTTACAGCGATATCTCTCCCCATGAACTGGACAATTCTTTCATTCTTTAGATCGTTGAAATAAAATATTTTAATATGTTGCTCAAAGAACTGTACCCACAAAATGTAAACGAGACAAAGGTTTGATATTTCGATCTGATAAAGGAAGCCAGTACTACAGTATAAAGATCCTTAGCAGTTTATATATTCAAAGCTCTATCCATTTCTTGACAAATTGAAAGAAGTTTGTTAAAATTCACAAAAAACCACAAAACACAGACCACCTGAAAAAGTCCATTAGAAATCAAAAACATTCATGTGAAAGAGGAAACTTTTCAAACAATTAAGTCTAACATCTGAGTTCTGTAGCAGGTCCAATTTTCTTGAATTCGTCCCTATCGCTTCTTTTTTAGCAAAGAATGCAGTAATGATTGCTCCTGTAATTACCATACCATTTTTTTTCCGCCTGCTCCAAAAAAAAAAAATGCTGGGGCTAACTATTACTTTTAATTTTTAGACATTTTGCCAGGGCTTTGATCCAAGCTAAAAAGAATGACAGAAAAAAAGCCCACCCAACTAATATCCACAGCTGTAGTACTTCTGTCTGAATCCTGGGTAATGTATGTAAATACCAAAACTCTGCTGTAAACTGGTCACTCTGGCTTAGTGCAGTGTTCACTGCTTTAGAAGCAAGCAGCTACTGCAAGTTGAATCAGATTTTCAGCTATCAGATGGAAACCATTAAGATGAAAGAACCTTTAAGATCTTTCAGGATTTGCTCCCAGTCTGACCCCTAAGCAACTATCAATTAATAACCTCTGAAGCTACACAACAATTGAAGACAACAAATCATTTTCATGTGAAAAAAGGCAGAGCACTTTGAAGGACACACAAACGGCCAGCCTGCTGGTTTGTTCGTTAATTTGTTCATTCGTTCGTTCAAATGTCCAACCTGAGAATTAAGAAAACACTTAAAAGTTTAACATAAATAAAAACTAAAATAAATTAGTTTGGCTGAATTTGAATCATTTTTGACAGAGCTTACAAAGACGTACAGATGGGAGGGAAAGTGTTTATGTTAATATTTAAGCTGTACATGCTTTTTAAGAAGTATTTCATAACATTTGTCTAAATTATCTTGGTCTCAGGGGTTATATGACTATCACTGTGTATACACCCTACACATAAACTATAGCCACTGGCAAAAACCAATGGAAAGCATGCTCTATCACTAACTGCCCCTAGAAACATTCTTTCTTGATTATATATTGCGAAGAGGTTAGAACAGGGAGCTGCAAAGGAACAAGCAGAGGTTAATTCCACACTGAAAAGATTTTTTTTAAAAAGTGTAAAGCATACAATGTTTCAGCTGTAGAACGTTCTTCAGGTGCGTGGAGGAGTGTGTGCGTGTGTATGATATATATTGGCAGGGAATGCAGTCCTAGAGGAGTCGGGGTTGAACGATTTTGACCTAATTTCAAACATGGTTGCCGGCTGGCTCTTACTGTGGCTTTTCACCTTGACAAAGAACTCTTTAAAAATGGCTGAATTGGTTTCCTTGAAATTTCAAGTGTGGGGTTGTTTACTTTGTTATGGTAATTTTTCCAACTGTAGCAACACAGCACATGCTCGTTGGAAATAAAAACAACCATTGACCGAAAGGCAGACAGTAAGTTGTCTTTTTATTTGACAAATTTGTTCGAAATTTTCAAATGTAGTTCTCGTGGAATGTGACAATCTGGTAATAAAGAATTTGTTGTTTACAAAATTGATCTACAAGAAAACACCTTACAGGAAGCTACTTATACGCATTTCAGCAATTGTACAGGTAATGACAAACTTTTTTGCTCGTTCTTTTTTAAACGTGCCAACAGTGTTTCAATTTTCAACTAGCATAGGAGAAGGACGACTGTTGTCAATAGAATTCTTTTGCTGGAAAACAAGGAGAGACAAACCCTCAAATGAACAGAAATAAAAGTCTATATAAAGTCTAAATAAAAGGCTGCCTGAAAAAAAACGTTTGGAGGGTCCAATCAGATTCCTGTTTAATATTAATCAGAATGTTCCTGAACCACACAAAAACATGAAGAAAACATAAAAAATGACATGTCAAAAAAATTAAAGTGCTACTGTCATGACAAATTATATTTACAGGCCAATATTATTTTTTTTCCTTTACAGTTATCTTGACATTTAAACTATAACAAATATACATACATATATATATCTTTCAAATAAAATTGAAATATACAGTTTCATCATGATGAATCTATTATTTTCCATACTGGTATTAAAACATATACTGTACTAAGATTTTACAAACCAGGGGAGGATGCTTGGATTATTTTGTTATTCCATGGGCTAAGGTTTTTACAGAACATACTAAAAATTACAAAGTAAAGGTTATTTGTTGCTTACTTATGACATTGTTCCCTTGGGAAGAACCACACAGTTCTTTAGGCGTGAAGCGAAAAAAAAACATTTTGCTTAAAAAAACGGATTACAGAAGTAAGAGGGGAAAGAAAACGAAGAAAAAACACACCGTAGGCAGATCTTAATTTCTCATTATTTATCAAAACAGAGTTGCGCAAACTGCAAGAAATAAAAAAAAAGCATGAACTGGTGCACCTAATAAACCGCGGTCCCGAGATCAGTTGAAGGCTTGAGTGTTTTACTCGCCTTTCTCCCAAAAAGCTCCCTTGTAAACAGGTGTAATACTATGCTTCCCGGCAAAGAGAAGCCAGTCTGCTCAAGGTCTTTAAAGCTGCTACAACATTTCAAATAAGAGCAGAAGGCAAGAGGAATGATAATCCTATGTGAATGGGGTTTGGTACTGAAGAAACACAAGCACTGAGATCAGGTTTTGTGGTGGCTTGCTGTGCAGAACTGGCAGAGGAAGAACTGTGCCACATAAAGCATCTTTCATGGAAGGACTGTAACAAAAGAACCAGAAAGTGGTGATGACAAGCCAAGCTGATTAAGAAATTGCGGACAGCGCTTTAAAGCCGATCAGGAGTTCCAGCAAAGAGTCCTGTAACCCGGGGGATAGAATTTTTCCAATTAAAAAAAAAACAGCTCCCCTGTCCTTTTTGAAAAACTGCAATTAAATTAAATATCGTGGACCAGATATGGACGGACCGATTTCAGTTCTGGTCAGAAAATCAAGGAGAGAGAGAAAAAACATGTTCCTGACCTGATACAGCTGGTTGCGAAAGCCAACAAATCAAGGAGCAATTTGCTATTAATTTATCATCGAGCTTCCCATGTGAATGTAGTGAACTCGAACACTCCATTGGCTCTTCGGAGATTTACTGCAGCTTGACAGAGGACGATAGTAGGTGTCCTACTGTTCTAACCATCTGCACTCCAGATTCCACCCTCAGCTTTAAATTAAAAAAAAAACTTTCAGGTATTGCGCTTCTAAGAAACCAAAAACAAAGAGATCACTAGATGCTGTGGTACGGGCAGAAGATGAGGAATAAGATGCCCTTCTTGGAACTACTGACATATGTACAGCACTCTTCATTTGGAGTTAATGTAGCTGCCATCCGGGTGATTAGAAGCTTTTAGTAGTAGCAGTGTTCCCCATCTGCCACCAGCCTCTTCTGCGTTAAGGTAAAAATAAATTACTTTTTTTTCCTCAGTTTGGCTTGCAGGTCCACGCTGGGCTGAAGCTGGATGCATCTATTAAGTATATTTTACCATTGCAACCTCAAACTACATTGTGGTGACGCCCCGGGTTGTACATTTTGGCTGTGGACAAGCGAAGAGCCCAAAATAGTCATCTGCACTCCCAAGGGTAACTGATGGAAAAAGTGGCTGAGGTTAATTCACTACAGTATGCCAACAACAACTCCTGCTGAGAAGGCACCCACAGGTCGGCTCTGGTTGGAATTCAGTTTCCAGGATCTAGCAGTTGTGCAGAATCCACTGACTGAGATCACCCAAGTGGCAGAGGACCTGACCAGCTCGTGAGAACAATAGACATTCACCACTCAGCAAGGTGCTGCTTTGTACCAGTGATATCAAGCCTGAATGGGACATACTTAAAACAGGGAAAATAAGATATTCTCTTGCTAAATGAACTAATGCTTGTGCATTAAGCAAACATATTTTTGAGTGACTATACCACAAGTACAGTACTGTAGGTAGTGTTTAAAAAAATACATTATTCATCTCCCTTAGCCGGCCCTTAGGAATGCTGTTTCTCTTTCAAATCAGCATATCACAACTTTGTACATCAACATATGCACCCAATAAGGAGATCTGTTTCATATGTCTCAGTTATGGCCACTCTCACATCTGACAAATTTACAACCCTCAGCATCTGCTCTGATCACGGACTATTGACACCTGGGCACTCATCATTTCAAGCCCTGACAGCCTGTCAGATTCTCAGATTAAAACATTGCAACTCACTGCAGGCTGTTTTTCTGAGGACCGATTGTGCTTTTCAAACAAACCTAACATTCAGCTCACAGTAGACTACACGTGCCGGATAGTTCCTAGTTCCTTTCAGGCATTCAGACCAGTTTCCTGTTCCAAGCCAAAGCTATTTGAATGGATGAGATATATTACTGCCTGGCAGAAGTGTAAAGGGACGTCTGGGATTTTATATTATAGATTCTGAACTGATTCCAGTCAAAGATGAGTGCTAGGGACAAATGAGGCAGTAAGCATTTTCAAAGAAACATTAAACTTATGAACATGACTACACTAATCCCAGAGCAATATAGGGCTACAATTCTTGAAAAAGACAGAATTCGGTGCTGTTTCCTAACTTGAGTATGCCTCCCCTTTCCCTATTACTCTTAGAATTATGACATCACTGGGGCCACCACAGGGCATGGAACAGATCCCAGCAGTAGTGCGAGGTGAACCAGTCACAGTCAAAGGTCCGTCTTTAAATTAAGGCGGTAGCAGGCCAATGCAGTAGACCTAGTGGGTCTCTGTCCTGCCTCGGTTGTCAGGATTTCTGAAAGGGGTGAGTAGTTGGACCCCCGTGCGAAGCCGTGAGGAAGGTAGTACCAGCAAAAGTAAACCCAAGATTTCAAATCCAAGTCGTTAGGCAAGAGCGAAGTCAAAAGTAGGAGAACCAGGTGGAGTAATCAAGGAGTCGGGTTGAGAACAGTAGAGCGCAGTAGAGAAAGCTGTGGAAGACTTCGCAATAGTGAGCATACAGTAGGTAAGCCGGTGAAGAGTGTTTAAATATTGAAGAGGGAGAGACGCGCCAGGATAATTAGTTCCTGGATGAGCGTGTGTGGAGTTTGGTACGCGTGGGAATGCCAGGGCGCTTATGGGAGAAGGGACGAGCCGTGACGTCGGTAAATCGAGCTGTCCAGTTTCCTGTCGAGGGAGGTTTTTGATTACACACTCAACGGACAGGAAGATAATTCCCACACTTCCTCTGGTGAGGACAAACCCAAAACGGCTCAGACCTGTTGAAATGTGCACTTCCTACCGACCACTACGTTATCATTGACCAAGTAAGCAAGATGGGCCATTCAACTCGATCTCTTTTGCAGTCTTTCTCGGTCTTATTAGGTATTGCCCCCACACTCCATTACCCCCATTGCAACCACAGCTGAAGGTGACCCTGCTAGCAAATTTAGGTGAAACTGTGCTGTAAATATTTCTCTTAATCTTGTGGACTACATACTGCGCACTGTCCCAGATATTCCTGCCGCACACAAAGGGCACTTCCACTATTCACCAGGGAAGGATACCTAATGTTGTAGCCAGCAAGTGTACAAGACAGTAGCTTGTACTCCTTAATGATGGTGCTCCACATGGAAACCTCAGTTCTCAAGTTTCAATTAAGACACCCTGGGCTTCTTACTTAATTAATTTTATGTATGTGGAGAATCCAGAGAACAAAATCACACATGCAGGAGGCACAAGTGTAATTGTATTGCAGATACTGATACTTAATTTTATTTGATCAGTTTTACTACTTCTGATGAGCTCAAATCACTACTAGTATAAAGAAATAATTTCTTTTCTTTACTGCCCCACAGAATATACCAATATAAACTAACTCATGAGTTTATTCTTGCATTGGGGATACAAAAGTGAGATACAAATTCCATCCATCCTTTGTCAGAAAGCTGTTTATTCCCTGTAAGGGTCTCAGGCTAGGTTCTGGATTGTCATAAATCCAAGCCATGGTCATACACCCAAGTCCAACACACACAAGCACACATCAATTACCCTATTCTGCACATCTGTGGAAGACAGGTGGGAACCAGGGAAGCCAGCAAAAACCCACACTGAGCATGACAAGAACATGCAAACTCCACACAGAAGTAGTCTACACCAAAATCAAACCCAGGACTCGAGAGTGGAAAGAAAGCAGCATGTACCACCACAGCACTATGCTACCCTGGGATACAAATGCTAATATCTTAATATACCGAAAAGACGGACTATTATCAATAACACAGACTTTTTAATCACCAACATCTGTTGTAAACTAGAAGCCTCTATGAAAACCAATTTCAGAATGAGTGCACAGCACAGCACACCATTTTATCAGCTCGAAAGAAATATTTATGCATGCTGTCCATACAATCCAACAATGAAGACTGCGGTGTGCAAGAGAAGATTTTGATCTCTGCATGGGTATGTTGCACGCTTGCGTTATTGTAGTCAATACAGTGTGAGAAAGTGAACGCAAAAGCTCTGTCAGTGTGGTTTAGTTTTCACCTGTCTCTGAGGCATCTCCCCCTGACTCCCAGGCAAATGAACAAATCCGTTGAGTCAAAATACCACTCATGTGATCCAGCGGGTTTGCAGCTCCTAAATACCCAATGAGCTCTGTTACATTCCCCACCCCTCCCCCCAAATCCCCCCGTCCAAATTCCGCAGGAACGTCAGCAATCCCACTAATATGGGTCTCAGAGATCCTAGTCAGGGTGCCACTGCAGTGCGTGTACTGTAGATCAGTCATCATCTCCCGACCCCTGGATGCATTCTGGACCAATTGTGTGACCCTGTTTGGGCCACCTTTGAAGCCCCCAGGAGGCTGCGTCACAGTATCGGACTTGTCCTGCTATAAGTCTCCAGCAGGCCACACACTATTTCAATGTAACCCACACGCCTTTGAAAGTGTTAACATTTTAATACTGCATACCAGCATCTCTTATCTCCCTTCCATTCAAAACAGCTGCGTTTTACATTAGGACTCTTCACGTTTCATGCTTTGGGGATCCTTAAACATATGCTAAGTCCCTCTTAAGCCACAGCTCATGAAATGCACTATTCATGCCAGAAATGTCACCTGTTTCTTATATGCCTTTGGACATACCTACTCTTTTCCTTCCTATTATCTCTCCCAGAAGAGTCTCTTGTACAGTCAGTCACCAGGGCTGCAAATACACTTTCTAAGTCTCTTGCTCTCTTTGTCAGTCTCTCAAAGGTGTTAAAAATTAAATTCAGGTGTTGTTACAAAAGAAACTGAATTAGCACCAGATGCTGTTTTGACGTTATGGCCATTTTCCCTCACATGAACACACTGTCCAGGTTTTAAGAATAAAGTCCGCTCATTAACAGAACTGAGCAATATCAAAGAGGCTATTTGGAGGAACTGAGAGAGTAATCAACTGCTCCACCTGGTAACTGTGAAAGGTAGTAAAAACATGTCACTTCCCAGAGAAGCCTGCAGCAAAGAAGGTACTTGGGGTGACTTAAAAATATTAGACAGCTTTTGAGGTTCTTATTACAATGTTCTCATTTCATTTTCACTGTCACTGACAATGGCAAAATTAATTTAAGATGCAAAAGACTCAAACACATCTCTGCTCTAGCCTGCCACACAATGAGCTAATTTAGAGTTAAAACTACAGGACTGCCAACTACTGTACAAACAAATGATGAACCTTGATGTGAGTAAGGGTGGGATTTTTCCTGTGTGAAACGTACCCTTCGGTGACATGCATCAAGCTCAACAAAATAATGATTGAAGGTGATCCCAGCACGTTGTTTCGAAGGAGGCTTAATTATGTTTGGAAGCCATTGTTTAAATAAACCTCTGATTAACGAAAGAAGCATGGCTATGACTAATTAAGGGCTCATGAAAATGTTCATACAATCTCCTATGACAGGATGCCATTAGAAAGTAACTGAATACCTTGAAGTTTGTGTTTTGACCAGCAAACTGGGCAACAGCCTGTGGAACCCAAATAAAAAAAAAATGATGACTCGTATGGTTTTATTCTACCAATAAATATTTTCAAAAGGGAAAAAAAAACAAACAAAAAAAACAAATCATCACATTTACTTCATGCTGTCCGGTGTCAAAGATGACCTAAGTTAATTTATCTCACGGGAAAATTGCTTCTCATCTCTGAACAGAAAAGTGACCTTCATCGTGTTCATGCACACAGAAATCCATAATCTCCTTATTCTTCTGGAATACCATTTTTTTTTCTGTGCAAAGGAGGGAGAGTTCTCTTTGCCAACTTATTCAATACATACTGTAATTGGGAGTCTTAACTGGAGTTGCATTTAAGTCAACAGTTATGCAATACCTAATTCATCAGGCTCTTTCTGAAGGCTATGAGGTGTGGATGGATTGTGAAATGGGTCTTATGTCTTCTGCTTTTATTATTCACCTTCTAGGGGGAGAAAAGTGAACAAATTCCTCCTGTACACACAGTACTGTATATATACAGACTTTTGATTTACAGAATGTTTGTTCCTGCATTTTTGTAAGTAAACGTAACTGAATCAATTAATTTTAATTAAAGGTGGAACAGATTACTGCATTGGTGACTTGGTTTATGTAATAATACCATCACAGAATTCCAGCTAAAAATGAAACTGTTAGCCTTTTCATCTCTGCTGGCATGACAGTCTATAAAGAAATGCAGGCATTGCTTTACAGGTCTGCACACAGCAATGAACCCTCTAGAAAAAAGTCATAGTTCACTCAGGTGTAATTATGCTCTTTTTCCTTTAAATTTAAAGACATCAAACAGATGGCTCAAGACTGACGTGCAAAGCAATCATTCATTTTCCAGAGGACTATTATTTTGAGCAAGTGGAAGTTCTGATGGCATTTTTTTATTTATTATTGCTCCCTTTCAAACCGTAAATATCACAGGCATGTAAGGTGCTCAGACACAATGCACACATTGCAAGAACTCCACAGGCACTGGGTTCAGAAGAGCACCAGCGCTTTTTTAACGACAATGTCAGAAGCAGGTAAGCCTAGGCAATTGCACAGTGAAGCAATCACTATATCACTCCAAAATGCATTACTTAATTACGTGATTTCACAAGGTGACTCCTCTGTAAAGGTCATTTTGGGTCTGCAAAGCCTGCACTGCCCCACACACTCTAGTGTATTCTGTGAGCGAGCACTGTTGACTGTAAGCAACTGACATGTGGCTGTCCATCCCTCATTCCTGCTGTTTTTGCACAATTAAGTCCTGTTTTGTGCAGAACAGAATTAGATACTTTTTCTGGTAACAAAACCAGGGGCAGAGTTTTTGGTTCTTCTTCTGGTAGGGAAGAGTAAGAGTTTGAGGAACAGAGACACTTTAAGGACAGACAAAATTTGCCAAATGGATTGTCGTCATTCAAGCAGTTTTTATTTGTTAAATAAGGCAAGAAGCCTTTAATGAGATTTATTAAATATCAAAGCACAGTGAACCCAAAGTTTTAATAAGATGCTGTCCTAAGGGGCCAGTAATTTTTTTATTAGGTAAAACAACTACTAAAAAGGCTTGACATTTGTGTTATAAATATCTGGTGATTACAGATATGGGTTTACACACTTTTAAAAAGCAAATGTGTTTGTTATCATGGAGAAAACAGCTGTCTTGCTAAGCATGGTTCCTTTTTTTTACTAACACAGAACTAACAATGTTGCAATTCTGCAAACATGACTTCTGAGAGAATTTGAACAGATAAGTCATTCTCTACTCACGCTCTTAAAGTACTGTACCCCTACAATTTGTATTCAATGTGTCTCAGCCTAACGACAACCTCTTCAACAGCGTTTCACAAATGATTCATCGCGTAATTCTGAGGTTCCACAGAGACACCTGGTCCTAACAAAGCATGGCAGTAGATTTAACGGAGATGTCACTTTCTCCAACCTGCAGAGTTGCTAAGGGCTTACTGAGATAAAAAGGTCCCTATTGTCTGCCTTTGAAACATTGTGTCCCAACATGTCTCTCAAAAGCACTCATTCTGCTAAACAAATCAACATACTAGGAGAATGGCAACCCCAAAATAATATTCAGACATTATCTCACCACATTTTCACTGACTCAAAAGTCTATAATGTTTTGCCTCCCACTGTGCCTGACATGATGCTTTAGGGTCTTTTTTAATTTTAATGTCACTGCAAGGCTCTGTACAACACAGAAGGAGCTGCACAGTCATGCACAAAACATAAACTGTACTCTTCCTACAGTCATGCCTGGGGTTCACATACTGTATACTGTAAGTGCCTGTCCTCACTGCCTTAAAGTTGCTGAAAGAAACGGCATAATAACCTTTTTTATTCACTTGTAGAAATAGGGTGTTGGCTACAAAATTGCATACACAGTGGATTTTCAAAATCGGCAAAAAGCAAAACTAGCATAAGACATGGAATTTTTTTGAATTTTTAAACCTGCTTAATTTTTCATTTTAAACCAACTCAATTACAGTATTTTAATCTGTTGATTGGTGTAAAAATTGATGACAGATGGTAAACTGATTATTTGAAAACATGTCAAGTCAGCTACCCAGATCAGGTTATTCCTTAAACTTTAACAGATCTTAATCAAGCATTTGCCCAGTTTCTTGAAGACCTTTATTATAAAATAAGAAAATAAATATAATTGATAAAAAATAATCTAATGTATAATACAAAATAAATAATTTATTTTTTGGCATATTAAAATTCCTCTTATAAATAGTGCCTTAAAGTTTTTTTTTTTCCTGGAATGGATGTAAGAATGTGCTTGTCCATTTTCTCCTTTTCAATTCATATCAACTTTCAATATGGCAGGAGGTAAAAATGAGTGACTAATTGACAATATTGCATTTCAAACTTGGAATAGTTCACACAACTGCAGGTCACATTCCCAAAGACATTAGGATCCACTCCTACAATGCACTACATACAGTAGACACGTAAGAGCAAGAAAGACTTCCTTACCTTCTGTTTAACATTCTTGCCAGTTCGGTATTATTGTTACTTGGATGTCAGATGTGCACTTTGGAAAATGCATTTTTGCAGACTTCTGCCTGACATTATTCTTATAGACCAGAACCTAGTCAACACCCAGAATTTTGTACTGTTTTTCAAGCATAGTTTAATCAATAACTCTACTATGCTTCCGGAATAATGAAATGGATCCTACACGTTTGATCTTGGTAAACCCAGTTTTCCTCTTTGGGGTAGACTTAAAATTGAGGGGTCAGAGTTCTACCTCATAGAAGCAAGGAACAACATGTTGGCTTATGAGACATCAAATACCTGACACCTAGAGACACTGTAATTTAGAGCTTTCATGTACACATGGGAAGCAGGAAGTTTGGAAAACCAATCATGGCAATAGGCCCTTCCTATACTCTGTATCATATTTACTTTATGATTAATGACTTGGAACACCTGTAAAACATTTCTGTAAGCTAACTTGCCGAGTATTTGAGTTTATCTTAAATTCGTACCTATGTAAACTCTTTAAACACGGTCCTTAGTTCACTAAGTTTATGTTATCCATGTCAGTGGCTTTAAAAAAATATATTCAGTCCTTACAAAGATCTACTTGTGTCCATTTTTTTTCTAATGGAAGGTTGTGAATTCAAATCAGAAACGTTTAAAAGCTCCAGTTTTTTTTGGGGGGGGACTCTGAGTTCATGACCATACCAGTTAAGTACAGTTTTTTTAAAAAACAAACAAACAAACAAACAAACAAACATGTCCTTTCTTGGCATGTCCTTTCAGGGACAAAATACATTCCACAAAATGTAATAAAAGGGGAAAAGATAGTTATTGGAAAACAGAAAGCTTGCCTTCAGAATTGCAACATTAATCAGATCATCACAAGAGAAGCCCTCCATGAATTGTGAGGATTTTTATTTTACAGTCACCATTGTGTATCTATGTTTAGCTGTCACAGAACATACAGTACAGTACATAGACATTTTCTTCATCTAAACTATCTATAGATACCTATAGTTTTAAAGCACACCAACTATTTCACTGTATCACAATCTATTTTTTCCAGACATCTTTCACATATTACAGTAGGTGCCCTATTCTCCACACAGACTGTACAGTATATCAACCACATACATCATGCATATTGATTAAATAAATAAATGTTACATAGGACACACAAAAAAAATCAGGAAGGAAACAATTAAGTTGAATAAACTGAGCAATGAAATCACAGGAAATGACAAGACGTGGAGGAGCCAGGCAGTAGATTTAACGAGATCATGGGCATGTTTATGTTAATTAAAGAGGGTATAATCAAGGTCAGTCATTGACTACGATAGTCCAGCTTTTATTCTAGTGTCCCTAGGCTCGTGACCTTTTCAAGAGCGAGGCAGGCCCACTGGAGCGGTCATTAACAACAGCACAAAACTTGTCAAACCAACACAGAAACACACCACAACTCTCTCAAGAAGAGAGAGGCTTGCAGCCTGGACTGTCTACTTGTCCACATCCTGTGTACGCTGGGATTGCCTCACGTCTACCTCCAGATAAGGAGATTCCCAAATCTGGCTAATTAAGGTCATCAAGCAAGAAAAAAAAGAAAAGAGAAGAGGACCCCGCACTGAGCGCAAGTTCAGAGGTCACACACTGATATCCATTCTGCTTCGCTCACATGTGGATCTAAGAAGGAGACCTTATAAACTGAACAAAAAAAAACACAAGGGAGGCACAAGCCAGTGCTGCAGAATGTGTTTAAAATACACAGGAATAATGACAAAATAGATTTTAAAAACACCCTAGGGGAGTAAGGATGGAAACTCCTTCAGGCTTCAAAGGAGCAGGGTTATTCAGTTTCATGCTCTAAAGGCCATCTCTCACTGTTCAAAGTCAATGGGTGTTGACAGCAATATTCTGCTAGGAGGCCAGCAAAAAGTCTGGTAACTCCTAAGTTCTATGGGGGGTGAACTCATAAGAGTGGTCACAGGGCGGAGTAGCTTAAGACCAAATTGTTTTTGTAATTTATATTCTATACAGTATGTATGACAAGCATCGTGCCGGGAACTAGAGGAAAGAGCCCCCATGTAGCAAAGCAAAGCAAAAGTCATTTTTTAAACAAGATTATTGTTTAAAACGGACAGCTTTTAATAGGTTAAAAGGCTCTGAAAAGCATGGAAGCGTTTAGCTTGCCAGGGCTTTTAAAAATGAGTTTTCTGCGTTCTTTTTTTAAGAGCCATTAAAAATTCCTCACTGATGTCGGGATAAGGAGGTTTCTGGGGAAAAAAAACAAAACAGAATAACCCAGAGATGATAAATTCCTTGTACTGTATCCAACTGGCATACATCTTGTCAATCCAAACTGCAGCTGACTGCTTTAGATTCACCTTTTTGGACCTCTTTTTATTCAGAAATAAATGTCATTATTTAAGGAAGCACAGCACGGGCCTCGGTAAGCAATACAAGTTCTGTGATGATCTGAAACCTAGTGGGGCTCTGCTATTATTCATCAAGCAAGCCACAATCTTAAAGGTCCCACGTATTTTCCAGATTTATTTTCCAGTTTTTTAGAAATAAAACTTATGATTTAGGTTAAAGGCTTTTTTATTATTGTAATATATCATTTCTCCAAAAATATTTTAATCAACGAGGAAAGAATCCAGTCGTGCCATTTAATTCCCTGAAAAACACGAGTTGGGAAATGTTTTCGAATAAGAAGATTTTATTTCAGCATTATTCAATCAACCACGTTTATGCTTGCTGATCAGAATTATGAAAACATGATATGGAAATTAGAACAGATCGCAGTGAGTCAGCTACATGCTCTCTAGCTCAAGCTGCTTGATGTTTGGTTTGAGTGTACGATTCTTGAGGGAATTTTTTGGGGGGGAGGGGGGAGGGAACAAAAAATCTTTTAGAGGAGATTTCAAAAGCAAAAATGTCATATCACGAGGTTGAGGGCTGTAACATAGGCGCACTATTAGAAAGCAAATCCTGGATAGTTCAAACAGCTCAGACTTCTGGAGTCTCCAAGCAGTGAGGTCACAGAAATAAGGTCAAGAACAGCATGGCACTGCACTGGTAACCAGATTAGTGGATTGTCACATCCCAAGTGTTAATCCCTATTAATAGAAATTCTACCCATTAGCGTTTTAGTCCACTCCAGATCTTGCATGCATTCGCAAATAAAACAATATTTTCCATATTTTCCTTTCCACACAACACAGCGAGGATCGACTGCACAGTGCCTCTTTAAATGTCACAATTAATTAATTGAAAGACCTGTCATTGAACACAGAAGGGGGCAGAGAGGAAAAAAAAACTTAAGAAAAAAATTGTGGCTGTGACTAATAAACATTAAATAGACATAGAGGATCTTGTAGCAATTAGGTTTATGGAGACAACAAGGATAAAAGGTCAAACTAAATATTTATCTCATTTGTGGTGGTGAATCACTGAATTTGATTAACCTTCTAAGAAGAGCCATTATTTCCTTTCGTGCTGTTACGAAACCCAGCTAAAGTTTGAAAAGTAATCTTGTTAAACACACATTAAAGGCTACGCAGTGTGAAGTGTTCTTGAACATGAACTTAAATGGATCCTAAATTATTCTTCATCTTCATTTTCATTGTTTTTTAATATACCACAGAAATCAATTGCTTTTCCATGACAGATTTAATTACCTTTATCTTTTCAGTGGCTTTTGTTAAGAGATACTTTGGGAGGTTAACAGCAAAGCAAGGTTTCAGTTGTCAAAGCTAGTAGATCAACGCCTACTCTTCTGTGAAAACATACAAAGGTTTGACTCATATACAAGAACTGAGAGAAGATTTTATTTTTCTCAAACAACAGGCGATCGAGTCTCACATATTTAGCAGAGTAATACATGAGAAGCAAGAAGTCCCAAAAGGCAGCCAACAGTAGTGAGGAGGCTTCCTGGCCATTAGTCTTCAGCCCTTGTTGCTGTTTTTGTTTTTTTGGCCAGCTACTGTTATCTCCACCAGTGCGCTGCTTCAACAACAAACATGCTTTGTCATTGTCACATCCTGTGGTGGCCAAAACATGTCAAGGAGAAAAGGCATAAAACTACCAGATGAGGTCAGCAGCCCATAGAGACAGGGCTCGTTTCAAACCCCCTTCAATGGAGACAGACCAGGACGGCGTCAGTGCGCAGGTATCGTTATCGGGGGGAATAAACAGTGACATGAGGAGACTCACAGACGTGAGCAAATATACCCGTACGTTATTGTCTTACGAAGGCCGTCTTTAATGAAAACCCAATACGACGGCGCGCGTGAATTGTTACCCACATGTCGAATAACGAAAGCTAACTTCGAAATGAGAGGCGATGCAGAGAAACATTTCAAAACCACCGCCAAAGCGACCGTGCTCATCACGTCCCACTGACTAGTATGGGTGAGAGCCGGCCCAGAGCCCACAGAGTGGCAGGAGGGACGCGCGTGACTCAGTTCGGCGCGTCTTGCTTCGAGCGTTGTTCACTATTGTGTGTGCTCTTACTTTCCGTGCAAGAAGGTGTGTGGTTTAGACTTTATTATGGACCCTACAGGTGTTAAGAAAATGAAAATTGTGACTGGGTGTGTAATTGCACAAAACGCAAATGAAGTGGTTACTATACAGTACTGTACTTAGGCATGATTTATGATG
Organism: Lepisosteus oculatus; assembly: GCF_040954835.1. Taxonomy (NCBI): domain Eukaryota; kingdom Metazoa; phylum Chordata; class Actinopteri; order Semionotiformes; family Lepisosteidae; genus Lepisosteus; species Lepisosteus oculatus. The sequence continues at coordinate 64,151,907 of NC_090699.1, forward strand.
TCTTACTAGGCAAGCAGTGTTTTTGTATTACTAAAAACACAAACCACAATATGATGCTAGCAATTCTTGGTGTTTCTTTTGTCATTTTTTGGTGAAAAAAGTAAAAGCAGGGGTGATATTTTGGGGATCCTTAAGGGACTGTAAATTTCCCCCCAATAATGGAAATATTTTTTCGTTTTACAAATGCTTGCTTTATGAACGAGTTTCTGGGAACAAATTACGTTTGCCTAAAGGGGTACGGGCGTGCTTTGTTTTTTTTTTGGGGGGGGCATGCAGCACTCTATTAACATAACTGGTCAAAATGGCAAAGGACTGACATATAATTACTGTAAAGCTAAACCATAAATTTCCTTGAAGACCATCTTTGTCAGACATGGCTCCAGCCTCTTTCACTGTGATGCCAATGTAATAAGACATTGAAAACGTGAAAAGAGGACAAGTACATTTGATACCCATGGTAATTTATACCACAAAGACAATAAATTCGTTTCTCATAATGTTAGGCTCAGCGAGATCTTGTTTATCCAAGGCATTTGAATTTAATGTTTGTTCCATGACAACTGACTAATACTTGTTTTGTTTATAGCCCGAGTTCCTTGAAAGATCGATGGTTACCAGTTTTAGGATTTAAAAGCTTGACAGTCCTGGCAGAAGCAAGCAGTTAAGTCAGTTTTTCTTTTCTTTTTGGCCACAGGGGTTTTTCGGAGTGTTTTTGGTCCCACTTTGCTGCCATTTTCAAGACGGGAAAGGGTTAAACTCAAACCTTCATGCGTGTGTCAGCGAACAGAATACAGGCCAAATACTGTATGTACACAGCTGGTGTGAAAGAGTAAAGATGAATTGGGCTTGATTCCAGCGCACAACGTTTTTTTTTTTCCACTGCGTAATGACTTACCTTTTTTTGAAGGACATGAATCTTCCTCTCCTTCACTTCGAGCATGTCTTTCATGTCCCTAATCTCTCCAGCCAAGGTCCCCTTCTCCTCTGTAAGGTCCTGCAGTTGTTTTGTTTTTTTGTTAAGAAATGATTCCTTTTCTTCTAGCCGGAGTCTCAGGGCGTCAACCTGAAAAAAAAAGAGCAGAGACAAATACACCATTTTATTTCCCAGTCAAAAATAGATCAACGTCATTTTTCATTAGCTTTACTGCCACCCATTGCAATCTGTCCATTGTAATCATGAACCAGCTCTCTTTTCACTAGAGGGACCAACTGCTGAGCCTTTTGGCAGCCAGCTCGACCTCATGAGTTTGCGTGTTTATGCATAACCTATTAACACAGGGTCAATGCAGACACATATAGTTCATTACAGTACATATTACTGGGCGAAGCGGTGGCACAGCGGCTAGGGATCTGCGCCTGTGGCTGGAAGGTTGCCAGTTCAAATCCCATGGCTGGCAGGGGAATCCTACTCCGTTGGGCCCCTCAGAAACGCCCTTAACCCCAACTGCTCCAGGGGTGCTGTACAATGGCTGACCCTTCGCTCTGACCCCAACCTTCTCTCCCTGTCTGTGTGTCTCATGGAGAGCAAGTCGGGGTATGCGAAAAGATGAACTCCCAGTGCAAGGAATTGTACTGTATATGGCCAATAAAGTGATCTTATCTTATATTACTTACAGTGACACAGTTTATACACCCATCCATTCATTTTCTAACTGCCTTTTCCAATACAGGGTCGCGGGGGGTTTGCTGGAGACTATACCAGGAAGCACAGCTTATACAATAATTAAGATGTACAGCAGCCATTCTGCACCGGCAGCATCACAGGCCCAGCAGATCAAGTGAAAAAGCAAGAAATTACCTCACCAGTTGAATTAAGTGTCACGGACGTCCAAAGGGACTAACCGTGGGGAGCAGGAGAGCGGAAAAAGACCCATATGCGTAGCGGCGAGACGGGAAAAAGGCCCGGGCTCATTAGTGCAAAGAGTTCAGGAATGCCGTATAGAAACCTATGCCCTCAGGGAGCAGACGTGGGGCGCCCTGGTGCTAGGCGGGTCTCAGGACATCCGAACGTCAATGCTGAGCGAGGACAGAGTACAAGACCCGGAAATATATAGCCCAAGGGAAAGAGAGGGACAGGAAGGACAGCAGACCGGAAACTAGGGACAGGACAGAGAAGGAGCGCCCTCTGGCTGCAGAGGGCGTGACATTAAGGGGACTCTGAAGGCAAGATTAAGCTCGCCCAGAGTGGAATTTAGCCAAGACACCAGGGTCAACACCCGTACTCTTATGGACAGTGGCGTGGGATCTTTAATGACCAAGTAGTCAGAACACCAGTTTAGCGTCTCATTTGCACAACGACACATCCGAAATAGGTGTGGAAGGTTCTGGTCCACCTACTGGTCCACCAAAACCACTTATACTGTAGCAGCACCCAGATTTCCTTGTCTCCCATCCCGGTACTGACCAAGCCCAGCTTGCCTAAGCATCTGAGATCTGAAAATATCAGACTAGGAGGTGGCAAAGCTTTTGTCAACGTACTGTACATTTACAGTATATGTACTGAACATCAAATTAATTGTGGGTAAGAATATTCATATTAATCAATACTCTTTATCTAATCACAATGCTACAGGAAACCAAACTTCTCATTGTACATTTTTTCACATACTGTACGAAGTCCAAGTTAGAAGCCACAGGCAGCTGTTTCATCTGTATTAGAGCTTGTTAGCTGGAAAAGGCTAACTTGACCACTGGTACGGACATATTTAATGTCCAATCACAACAATACAGGAGATGAAATGCCCTCATGACTGCTTTTAACTCCCACCATAGCACAGAAAGGTATAGCTTTTAATATATACTGTACTTAGATGAATAAGATAACATTGTGAAACAAGGCCACTACAACATAATTAATGTCCATAATCATAAATTGGATTATATGCCACTAAAACAAAAGGGGAAGTGGTGTATTAGATCAGTTTTGTTTTAGGTACAGTAAGTCACTAATACAGTAAGTTACAGTACAGTAATTCAAGTGGGAAAAGTCAAAGGAATGCATACTGTATGCTAACGAATATTATGATATTTTCACATACACAGTCTTAAAGTTTTAAAACTCTGGAATTGAATCAAACACTTCAGGTCATTAACAGTCATCAGATTTTATAATAATCAGAAGTGTTATACAGTATGTATAGACAAACCTCATGAACAGACTTTGCTCTAGGTAGGACAAGCAAAAACAAATGATTCTGAAAACCCCAAAAGAAATACAGGCTTAGCCGAGAGGATTTTGCCTGACACAATACTGCTAGCATTACATGAAAGATTATTCAACCATTAATCTTTTGATGGAGGAGCTGCAGAAAAGCTTTTATTTCCCCCACTCAATGTAAAAATACAGCATTATTAAAACCATTTGTGAAATGCAACAAAAATGAGTAAAATAACAGATTTGCTGGACATTATGGCTCTGAATACCACACATAGCATGGAGGAATGTTAAGCTCTTCGTCTTTCCCTGCTAGTGGCACAGAAAGTCCTGAAACCCTATTAAATTGCAAGGCAAACTTTGAATCTTTGGTGTCCAGTGACAAAGTTTGACACACAAGAAGTAAGCCTAGCCTTAAAGCTAGGAGATCTATTTTCTCTCAGATGTTATACTGTATGCTTGCCACTGTTGTTAATGGGCCTGACAAATCAGAAGCAGGAGGAATAATAATTTCAGAAATAAAACAATTACAAGTATTCTGTGTCAGTAAGATATGGAAGTTAAATTGTATATGGGAGACGTGCGCACTGCATGTCATTCTGTGTAGAAAAGAAACAGAGGTCACTAAGCAGAGATCATTGAACGTCACACCTAAAGGGAAGCTTGCCAATTCTCTTTTTTTAAACAAGTTAGGATATCTCAAGAGCTAAATGAGCCCTTTGTTACCCACTAAACCTGGTATGTGTTTCACTGTTCATCCTGATTACAGTAATAATTAAACAGATTTGGGGTGTCTGCTTAATGGGACACTTCAGAGAGGATGTGGCACTTTGTAATCCTCTGTCATTTTGTACGGCACAGCTTAGACTGTATGCTTTTCAGAAAAACAAGGAAACCCAAAGGGACTCCTTCCATATACAGTATATATATATACAGTATATTGATTTTTATCTGATTGCAAAAAAAGTAATTTAATTGTTTTCCTATTGTCTTCTATTGGGATTAAAATATAATGCATAAAGAGTTGATATTACTGCTGAACAATAAATCTATAATCCATTACTAAATAGATCTTGCAAAAGTGATTGTGTGTACTGATGTCGCACAGAACATCCACATTCACATATGCTACCGAACATGACCACAGTTTTTTCATGTGGCACCACAAAACACCGACAACTTGTCGAACAACATGAGAGATGAAACTTCTGTCACCATTCTGGTCCGTTTTCCAAATAAGTAATGGGAAATGGTTTTCTGCTGTTGTTGGAAGCCGCCCTCAACCACTGTTACGGTATCTCCAACAGCACAGGGACCAATGAGCACCCAAAGAGCTCACAGAAACAAGATCATCACTCAAGATCTACAGTTACAGAAACAGCCACCTCAAGACAAAACACACATAACAAAGCTCTTGGGCCAGGGCAGGTTTCAATGCTCCACCTTACATCACACTATTGAATCATTCACCTGGAACACTGTCACACAATATGATGCAGCTTGGTGATAGACCAGACAGGCAGCTATTGAGACACCCAACTACGGTTAAATTAGAAGACTGGAAAGAATATCTGGAGCAGCTGCAGGCCAGCTGCTAGAATGTTCATCCTGACGGCCTCTCCTCTTGTATTTCTGCAGCTGACTCTCCTTGACTCGGCATGGAAGAATTCAGTCCTTGGGGCAAAAAAACCCATTTAATGAACCTGTGTCACACAGTCCTGCGAGCACTTACAGAAAACAAGGAAGACAGGGGAACTTCTGATGCTTTTGAGCATGCCCTGGGGAAACACCATTGCAGCTTCAGTTGAAGCCTGTTAACATTTATTTTAAATGCAGTGTCTTTTATGATGCATCACAGGGTGTGCAAAAACTTTTATAGCTATTTTTTCTCTTTAAGACAATCATAAAAAAAATATAATTAGAACAGTGCTTAATGGCATTTACATTTTGGGATCAACATTTTGGAAATCTAGAAAACATTATACAGAAAGCATACTGTAGCATCAAATAGTAAATCATACTGTACTAATGGGAGTCTCTCGTGGCTTATTGAATTTATACTCTCACGTGTACTATACAGGCATATACAGTAGACGCAGTCTGGTTTAAGATGATTATTCCATTCTTTTCTATTTAGAAAACTTAATCTGGATTCTTGCAACGGATCACTGATTACAAAATGTAATCACCAAACCAGTCAAATCTAAAATGTCTGGTAGACTGAAAGCAAGACAGTCTGGTAGCAAAAACAGCAGAGCTTGTGTGTTTTTTTTAGAAGTTGATCAATGCTCAAAGTTTCTAACATAATAAGAGAACAGTGACTCCCATTAAAAAGACATTGAAAGTTCATGGAGTTTTAATCGTACCATACTGTTATAATATCTTTTCTGGGGGAGATTTGTTAATTGCATCATCCTTTACGGCTGTTGCAATTCTCAAATGGCTGCTAAAGAGGAAAAGAAGAAACGCACACAATCCTGCTTCAGGTTATTTTTGGTGAAAGTCCCATCTTTTTAACGCTGTAATGGCTTAAAACAATAGACACAATGGCACACAAAACATCCTCTAGCAGTGCGGGGCACATTTAGCATGATCTGTTTGACATCAGGTTGCACATTCCTTCTTGCAATTAAAACGGTTGATTGGTTATCCCCTGTAGCAAAAAAGGAGTTACACTCCCTGGTCCAATCCATTTCACACAGTCATAATTGCACTGAGGCGTACACAGTATAGAAGCATTAAAAATAATACCATCTACTGCACGAAAAACACAAAAGTGATGCCTTTCCAGCTTTTCACTCAGCACCACATAATTTTAAAAAGAGTCCTTGATACATTTTCAAGATTTTGTGGTTGCAAAACTATTAATTCTTGGCAAAGATTTTTAAATACACTTTTTTCGAGGGGGGCAAGACTATAACAGCCAAATCATATTCCGAATTTCGGTTCCAGAAGTACAGCAGAGCCTCTTTTGCAGGAGTAGAAAAACTTATTTTATCCTTTTTCTCCTTCCAGTTTGTTAATGAACGCTTTGGCAAAGACCCATCAACCTTATAAAACCTGGAATGGGCCTTCACCAGACAATAAACAAGTCTCTTTGGCACGCCAACGACAGTAATAAACAGAGCGGACTGAAACGAAGATGGGTTTACAAAGTTGACAAAATATGAAGAGTCCAGCCTTTTTATGTCTTTGTGTCATTCCTGCTGCATACTGTAAATCCTGCCGCTCATGGTACATTGTGTTACCTCCTCATTTAAGCTGTCGGGTGTTTGTACAGGTGTGTCCCCTTGAGTATGTTCCTGCAGGGCTCTGCTTCCTTTTTTAAGCTGCACGTTTGAGTATTAATGGTATATTAACACTAGGCCATATTAATGCTCAAATGTGCAGCTTAAACGATTAGCACCAGGGAGATCTCGTTTCTTTTTAAGTACTTTTCCACAGCATGGAATAAGGTCCCACCGAATAAAACTATCTATAGCAGGAACACGCATATGGCTTTGTCTCCCTTTTTTGCAACAGCATCCACTTTTTAAAGAGAGAAGCAGAAAAGTAGTACTTTTTTATAAACTACAGAACAAAAACCATGGTCAGCCGTAAGGAATCGGATAACTCTCGGAAAATCCTAAAGTCCCTTTGGATGCCTTGCAAACTTTTTTTTTGTCTCCTTACAATATCAATTTGTTTCAGTATGCCTGAATCCAACTTAAAGAAAGTAACTTAATCGCTCCATCTCCTAACTTCTTCATCTAGTTGAGAGATGCAGGAAGCCATGTCTACCAACAGGGGGCAAGGCAGAACATACCCTGGACAGGAGGCTAGTCCATCACAGCAATTGAATTTAATAATTGAATTGAACATGTGAAGTGCATTAAAATTGGGTGCAGAGCTAAACTCCCCAATAAAATCGCTTATATTGGCTTGTCTTAAATCTTAGTTTTTCAGACCAGTTATTCAAAAATGTTGCTATTAAAATCAGCGAAATTCTCGATTTCGATTTCGAGATTGATTAAATGGAGCAATAGAGTGTCCGGGTCGCCTGCATTTGTAATTGCTTGTTGCCATCATTGGCATCATTGAGGTAGTTACTCCATGGAGTAAGAGATATTGAAGCACCTAAACAGATGCCAGTGTCTGTGGATCTTTACTAGTACACAGCCCTGGTGAGCTACACACAACGTCCTGTTTTACAATGCAAATAAAAGTGCAATTAGTCCACCGATTTCTCCTCATAATTAAGATTGTTCCTCTTAGCTTCTGAATTTTTACGTTAGACATTGAGAGCCCTTAGAAGATTAAGATAACTTTTACTCAGTGATACATGAGGACAGAAACAGTGGAAACACTTAATCCTCCTCAAGTCCTTTGGCTCATGTCCACTTTCAGTAAATGGCATACGGCACTCATTAAAACATCTTTTAATACTACAGCTCGGGAATAAATCATTTTACTTAGCATCGGCAGGAAATGTCAGCCAACAGAATGATTTTAAATCTTTTTTTTTGTTTGCTGTTGGAGCAATACAGAATTTTCCTGTATACATTAGACACAAACAGAGATGAGACTTATTCTTCAAACTTCAAAGTCCTGCAGATGGCTTGATTAAGCACTTGAAGTAAAAAAAATGCCATTTTTGTGCTTCCAGAAAGCTGAGTGTTTGAAGAATGCCTAGAATTTAATAGATTAATTTTCCTTTTCTTTCTTGGTAAAGGCGTATTCCAACTTTGTACTTAAATTAGCGGCACCTCAGTGTGCTTCTTTAAACGAACTTCATCTCAGGCATCTCTAGCTGGGGACACATTTAAAATTACATCTAAATTGCAAAAGAAAAGGCACATGCACATTAAGTATGACTTAATTCAAATTTTGAGATGTCTTTATGAGGCAGTGGGATCCTCATTCTTTTAGGTTTTAGTGAACTACATTACAATTTCAGCTGATAATAGCCTTCACTTCAGTTCTTCTACTTGCACATCAATTTTAAATCTCCTGCTGTCTATAGTTGATTAGAATCAATTTTCAAGGCTGTAGATATGTTTTGGCTGTTGCTCTTGTTTGGGTTGCTCTGAACAAATTGATATAATCCATCATATAATGCATTCTACCTTGGGGTACAGTATATACACGAGAAGTTTGGAGAAGAACAAAAAATTGTTCAGTCCCGAGACATACCCTAACAATTATTTTTTTAATCAAACTTCCAAGTAGCTTCCAAGAAATGTGCCCAAGAACTTTTCCAGATACCTGTACATACAGTGTGTCAGCAGTTCAGGTCTTTCTGAAACTCGTGATAAAACTTGTGGTAAAACAACCACAAACAGGACAACTGCCTTCTGTGCAAACTTCATTTTCACAAAATAACCTATCACTGGCTACAGAGGAAGATGCTCTTCCAGAAGACACCATTAGTGTGGTTGTGAGCGTTGTGTACAATTTTAAAAATGCTTTGACATGAAAGATGCAACATACTGTACAACAAAGGTGAAAGTCATTAGCTCACTCATGATGTTCAAATGGCACTAATGATGGGCAACAGAAGTTGTATTAAAATAACAAATGATGCCCTGTGGAGCTCCAACCATCTATTATTAATGGTGCAGGCTTTCTTTGAATTCAGCAATTCAAAGTAAAATGCCTGTAATATTGGAGAACCCAAATCTGACCCTGCAATTCATTCCATATGTTTAACAGATAAAAAGGACGTCGTTAGCTGCCTTGCCTTGGCTTGAATATGCGTGTTTAATTAGACTTAATTACGTACAGTACATGGACAGAGCAGGGAAGAAACACCTACTAGAAGAGACTGGTTTATCAACCCCTGCTAACAGCTATTAGGTGAAGTGATGAAAGTGCCCCAGGTAACAAGCAATACAGTGCAACATGCATGGCTGCCTTCTCTCCAGCAGATGTGTTGAATAAAGAGTGTTACTAGGGTCTGGAATTTAAATTAATCAGGCTGTTAACACTTTTTCTCCTGGAACCTGGTATAATAAAACAAACAAGCAAACTGCTTTTATTGTTTATTTAAGTACCAGGCAAAGTGTTTTTGTTTCTTAAGTCGGTTGCAAGTCTTTTGGAATTACTGAGAGTAACATGAGTAATTACTCAATATCAAACTGATAAAGAAAGTAATAACTATATAAATAACATGGTATTATAAATTACAGCATAGTCATACTGTATATTCTTGGTTCTGTATAACACATACTTTGTGTTTCACATTTTCAGCTTTTATTTTACAAAGTCATATTTTACCTCCAGTTAAAATGCAATTAGTATGTGTGCTTGATCCCTGTGTCAAAAATGTATTTCCTTCTGAGATGTTTTTTCGGCTTTATCCGCCTTGATTAAGATAACAGTGTTGATAATCGCACATTATATACATCCCTGTTCTGTTGATTATATTGAAAACTGTTCTGTTGAAAAACAGTTTTGCTGGATATCTCAAACAACTAACTGGAGACAAATACACACCCATTTGCAAATATATCAGTTAATGAACTGTAAAAATGAAATGAAAGTCAAACAAGCTACAGGATTAGTGATCAGTGCCCGATAAGGCAAAACCCTTGGCAGTGATATTCAGTAAAAGCAAACCATTCTTATTTTGGAATTAGCTTAGTGCTTTAAAGTGGGAAATAAAATCACACAAAATCTAATTTAAAACACTGTTACTTGATGAAAAACGAACACTACTGTCTACTGTAAGTGTGGGACACTGTGAATACTGCAGTTACCGGGCTGCTAGTCCAAGAGGAATTATGACACACGCACAAAGGTTTCAAGGCGCCGTAAACCACAAAGGTCCTAAGAAAGTCTTAACCAAAAGTTACTTGCTGCACAAAGCAAAGCTGCATTCCATGTGTTCTGTAACGAATAGGTGAATGTTACCCTGAGTAAACTACGCATTCTGTCACAAAGTCCTCACTGTAATATCTGCAAAGGTGTCAGGCAGAGTGAAAAGGGGCTCAGCTGACAAACAGGCCCAGGAAAGATTTTTTTTTCCCAAAGTCAAGAAACGTCTTTGCTTGATCAAATGACCTCACTGTTCACCCGTTGTAATAGTTATTCATCTAGTTCTTCTAAAAATAAGAACCTAAATAATGAAGCAATGTACAGCAGAACACAACAGCACATGCAGCTATCTTTCAATTCTTGAAATTATGCAGTATACTTTGGTAAGATTACCACAAGTGCATATACTGCATGCATGTGTTTTGTGATTCTCTGCTTTACGAACACTAACTGAAGCTGTTGATGTAATTTATTCATTTATACTATAAGCTTTGGTATAATTGAGAGTAACTATAACAGGAAGCATGCCTTTTCAGAGTCAATGTTGTTCAGCACTATAATGATACTTGCAAATTCAAAACACTTAAGGCCAATTTCAAGAAATGTCAATCAGTTACTGCAATTTCCAGGTTTTGGATCAGTGCACCTAGAGTCCCAAATAATACCTCTTAAATAAATTGCTACGTTTGTGCCAGACATACTGTAATATGCTAAGCATGAAAGCTTGCAATCTCTCATAAGATTCATTCAAATTTCTTTTGTCCCAGACAGCAGGAAGAAAGAATTGAAGAATGGACAGACAATTCAGGTTATTGGAATTGGCTACTGTTTGCCTTTTAGGTTCTCTTTCTCTGTTATTCCCATTAGAACTGCCTTTTTGATCATACATGACCTCCCATTACAGAGCTGGGTGCTCCAAGGTCAATTTTCAGTACTGAGTTTTTATCTTCCTGACAGGCTCTTAAAATGGAGCTTTAAAGGATAGCCAAAATATTGTTTTTATCATTATTAATTTTACAGACATGGCCTTATAAAGTCAGGTTTTTAGGAAGAACAAGTATGGAAGAATAAAAAAAACGAAGGATTAACCTCAACAGCTTGATTTTTAGGATTACTGGTCTTGTATTCGTACTGACACTGGAAATCATTTCACTGCATTAAGAAAGGCAAGCTTGACTTGAATGCACAGAACAGTAAAACACTAACATGGAACGGACAGAATGACATGTCTTCTCACAAATCCTGATTTCCTACCGTAGGCCCTACAATAGAAAATGAAATTCCGTTTGTTCTCTGTAGTTACATTTAATATACTGTATACAATTATACAAGACATTGTATAATCTACTAAAACAGTAGATATTTTAAAATAAAAAACTGTGCACTGCAGAAAACAATAGTGAAATCCCCATCAGACTTACGCAAAAACATTAATTAAAGATTTACCAAAGCTTGCCCAATCTGAGAAAAAACAGGAAAGGAGCACTGACAATTATTCGGGCTATATATGGCCATTCGATGACAAAATCTTGTTTTCCTTTTATAGGCTTAGACTGCTACCCACTGATGTTGATAATGGTTCATGACCTAACGGCCTTTTGAGAATATTAACTTGAAAGCATGAGACTGATTTTTTTTACTTTTTTTTCCTGGAATCTGCAGTATCTGTTGTAAAAGCAGGAAATAATGCCAATGCCTTCAGCTTACATGCCCATTTCAAATGTCTCTTGCAGACATGATGTCACAAACGAGATTCAGCTCTGAGCCAGAATGCTATTCCCTTGCAATGAGGATAATGGAGACAGATCTTACTAATTAAGGCAACCTGACTCTGTACAGATCAAAACAGTTCTACCATCACAACATACGGTAATTCATCCACATTACACTTACTGCACAACAGACAACAAGATTCCTATAGCTATGTTAATTTTGTGATTTATGTTGCATCACTCATTGAACGCAGAGGGTGGGTGTATTGTACTCCACCAGGAGTTTCCCAAGCATAGCACTTAAATATCTGGAAAAAAAATGAGCATCCAGGTTAACAGAAAGGCCACTAAACTAATGATTCATCATGGCACATACTGTAAACAAAGATCACTCCCTAGAATAAAAAGGTATTATGCCATCTAATTTTTCCTTCTTTACTGGAAGCCAGGGAGCTACCTTATCCACTTTTGAGGTTAATTTATGGGTTAATAGGTTAGTGCCGGATGGATCTGCGCTACGTCAAGTCTAGCCCCTCCATCAAAACCAAGCAACATTATGCATTATGCTAACAGCACTGGCTTACACTCATACATTACCAACAGTTTACACCTTAACATGGAAGATAACCTCAGTTTCAATGATTTAGGCTTAGTAATTTCAGTTTGTTATGCCTTGATCATCTGGATTTCTTAAGAAAAGGCTATGCCTAGATCATAATGCAGCTGGTTACCAAGAGATACTGTATGTCGCAACATTGATTGCCATTGCCATTTTTTAATCATTGACATGCCTAAACACAGAAATGCCATTTCAGCCATTCAGGGCACATGACTCAACAAAGTCACATAAGCCTTTTTAAACAAACAAAATGATTCAAAGACTAGATAACAGAGAAAAAAAAACAATCTCATCTGGGGCAGGACGAGTTGCCAAGTTCTGCAGAAGCTGAATTCCATTAGCACAAGAAGATTAAACCACTGCTTTCACATCATAAAGGTTTTTGTCAAATTTTCCAAGTGGCAATTACCACAAGATATTTATTGTGTCATTTATCATCATTATCCCAAGAAGTGGGGGAAAATCCATGCAACATTTCTTTTATCGGTAGGTCCGGACAGTATGAGATTATTCTGCAATTATTTCCAATATCTGGGGCCAGTCACCACATCCCGTTTGGGGGTTTTGAATTCCTCGTAAAGAAATTAAACACTTCCTTGGTTATTTCCCCATTAGCACTTGTGCTTGCAGCTTGTAAAATGATTAGAGAGACAGGTGCTCGTTCATGCACAATCATCTGTCCCCTCTGGGATTTTCAAAAAATTAAAAGGCTATACATGAAGCATTTAAGAGCTGTAGCACAGCTTCTCCTAAAGTGGAATGCATATATATATTTATAGTGGCTCTGTTACAGTGGTGCATCATGGCATCAGCGAAGAGCTTTTTCCAGTATGTTCATATTGCTTTTGGCACCTGTTCTCTTTCCTTACAGCAGCCATTGGACAAAGTGGCTCATCTGGTCCCTGCAGAGGCTTCCTCCTAAACAAATAATATTACTCTACCCTCTGACTTGCCCACAGTCTTCAGTTCTGACTCCCATACATAAAAAGAGAGCAAAGGAGAGAGGCAAGACATTGATGTCTTATTCTCTAAACCCTAATCGAGCCTGGCATTATAGCTGGCTGTTTAGCCAAAGAATTGTATTCTCCTTTTTTCAATATACTGTATGTCTTTACATTCTTAGGAATCACCAACCCCATCATTCACCAAAATGCTGCTTGCCTACACTGGAGTCACATTTTAGGAGCTATGTTTGTATTTACGGAACTTAAAAATACTATGAAAGTATACTTGTAAATGTGTCCTATTGCTGTTCCAAATGATGTTTTTTTACACAGCTTAGTTCTTGATCCTATTATGGGGGGGGTAAGAGTTACTTCAGGGAACAAAAAAACAAAAAAAACGTGAATACCTATTGTTCTAAACTAAGGTTGATCAGATTTTAAAAAATTCTCATACAACTGCTTGTGATTAAATTTGGAAACGGCATCTTTTTGCTCTGTTTTCTCTCCAGTGTGACCTGGGTAAAGGCATACATCACTGTCAGTTTATCTAAGGAGGTACATCATGAATTAATGAGTTTTGCTGTCAGTTCAATAAATAAATTCTGAGGCCCTCAGGCAGTGAAGACTTACTATTTGCTGCTGTTTTTAGATGATTTTTTTTTCTTTTATTCATAATGGAAATTATCACAGAATATAAGCGTGCCAAGCTAGCATGAATGTGTATACAGTCTCCCCACAACTGTATGTGAAGGAATATAAAATTGTAACAATGAGGTCACTGTAGGTATATTGTATTTCAGTTTTTTTCAGTTGTATTTTTGCATGGGAAAATGTAAATGGTTCGTGCTGACTATGGTGAATAGCATAGCATTTTTTTTCATTGTAGTCATACTTCCTAAAACCTGATCAGTTGTAGAAATTAAAATATTTGTACTTAAAAAGGGGTATGTGAATAAAGAACAGAATTATCTCAAATGATTTCCCATGCCAATTAGCTTCAGAATGGTTGGTAACTTTTTTTAAGAGTACAGCTGAATGCGATAAACGACAATCACAATAATGAAAATTCGTAAAGTTGTAAAAATGTTCCAACAAGTTGTACTGACTACTCTGTCCACAGTTTAGTACTGTAAAGCATATTTGTCGGAGTTCCCAGGGCCTAATACAGTATGTGAAAAGTTGTACATCACATATTCTGTACACATAAAAGTACATATAGTATAGTATTAAGAAAAAGAAAAAGATAAAGAAACCATCTATGATACTCAGTTAATTTTTTTAAAACTATTTCTTTATTTTCTTAGGTACTGTAAGTCAATTGATAAAACATTCTGATTTGCAAGGACCCTGAGACTTATTTATTTGGCAGAACATTTTTCTAGGAGAATTTGAGTGAAGTACCTTGCTCAAGAGTACAACACTGGTCCACCTGAGAACTGAAGTCTAACTGGAAATTAGGTCAGAGCACCAACCATTACTCCACATGTATCCCTTTTAAAATTATTACAAGTTACAGTATAAGCAAATAATTTGCAAAAGCATTTGCAACTCCAATCTATAATCTGACTCATTATTTCCTACCACAAAATTAAGGTGTTGTGCCCCTAAATCTATTTCTCTCTCAATTTGGTAATAATACCTACTATTCAATATGTGGAGATAACAAAGGTAATCTTTTCTTCTATATTTCAAGAAATGTCTCATACAGCATAAATAGTCTATACTGCCTAAACTGCATAAATAGTTTACTGATCACCTTTGATTTCACATTAAACAGTGAGTCTCACATAATTGAGGACGTGCATTTCATAAGCAAAAATAACTCCAGGGCTTCTGAGCAACCTTCAAAATCTACCGAAACGAATTCAGAAGAAATTTCAGAATCATGAATGACCTGCGAAATATTCCATTCCTCATATTGTCAAATCTAACCATCTCTGAACCAGCTGTCAAATTGAATAAACTTACACAACGTTTCACAAATCTTACCATTGTTTTATGACTAGTTTCCTACTGTATCTAAGTCAGTAAGTTAATGTTATTTTGCAACAAAAAAAATAATTAAGCACTCATATCGATCTCTTTTGCACAGTTAGAAAAGCATTAGAAGGTGGTTAAAATAAACCTTTAAAGAAATGCATTCATTTTTATTGGATAAAATAAAGTTAATTTACTTCTTTCTTTTGCCCTGCAAGCAGCTCATTAACTTTAATTAAATGTGTGAGTCAAAGTTAAAGTGTCATGAAGGGGTGTTGGGAGAGACTGCAAAAGAACAGCCTTGCAAACATTAATACCAATTTTCAAATAGGACTCCGGAACAGTTAGAGTTTTCTCCCTACAGCAACAAAGGAGGACAAAAATTGGGGAAATTGCTACCACATGTCAACAAAAAAGTGATGCACACTTAGCTTTCCTTCATTTACAGGAGCCCTTGGGCAAAGAAAAATAAAACTGAGTTGCTACCATGGTCCACCCTGAAGACGCTGTCTGTAACAGACAGGCATAGACCTCTCCCTAGGCCCTCCTGAGCAGAAGTAAGCACCTTTTTTTGCGTAATTGCTTCAAATACACAGTCTGAAAAACCATTCTGGGACTGCCTTTTCAATGTAGTTTCCAACTGCCTTTTTCCCCAAGTCCTCAGCTCTCCTTACAATGTACACTAAACCACCTCTCTTACGAACAATACAACAAGTAGATGTGTATTTATGATCTTCGGTTCCTTTAAAATGTATGTTCCATCAACACCCTCAGTGTTTTACTGTATATGCGGTAGTTCTGTAGGAACTGACAACAGAAAGTCTGTTTCAGAAAAATCCAAAAGAATGAGTAATACAGAATGCTCATTTTATTCATGTTTTAAGAACAATAATACTAGCTATTTTAACATCACAGACCGAATGTGCTTTAAAAGACTCAGGAAGCTTTTTACAGAATGGCACACAAGGGCAGATTTGTGTGTAGTGTGTTCATTTATCTTTTGAAACACCAATAAAATGCTAACGGCCGGATGGCTATTCAGTGCTGTCAAGTTTAGAACTAGATGCACTAAAATGCAGGGAATGTATGAGAAAAAAAGACACCCGGACAATGAAGCCTGCCTTTGATGTTAATATGGAGCCCCCTGTAATAACATGTCAGGAAACCCCTTGCATGGGCCATGTTCAATTTCAGCTGTCTGAACATCTACGCATGCTTTTACGACAGCACTGCAACCTTTTAGCCTGATACCATCACATCTCTGTTGTTAAGCAGGGCTAGGCATGGTCTTCACCGTG
Source organism: Lepisosteus oculatus (assembly GCF_040954835.1). Classification (NCBI taxonomy): domain Eukaryota; kingdom Metazoa; phylum Chordata; class Actinopteri; order Semionotiformes; family Lepisosteidae; genus Lepisosteus; species Lepisosteus oculatus. The sequence goes on from NC_090699.1 coordinate 64,168,406, forward strand.
ATGGGAGACCTTCGAGGAAAATCAGCTTCCTCCATTCAGTGGCATTAGTGAACCTGTAAGTGACACTGTCCCCTCTGGACCAGCATTTCTAAACGCCCCACTGCAGTATGGTAACTGACGCAGTGAAATGTAGAACAGCCCATCCTTCAGATGAAACTTTATCTTCCTAAATCCTCATCCTAAACTCGACTGTTATAATATTCCCAATAAGAAGTTCTCAGGCCCTTCTCCACCTGGCTTGCTGTGTAGTGAAGCTATGGGCACAGAATGGCTGCCACTCATCACTCAGGTGGGTTCTGCATTTCAGCGGTGGATGCTTTGTAAATCTTCCTATGAAGTACTTTGGAATAAAGGGTGCTTTATACAGTAGATGCAAGCAGTCATTATTATCACAAACAGGTAAAGGCTCATTCTATGCTGAAAGGCAAAGAAAAGAAAACCACTATATTTCGGCTTCAGATCCTTCTTCAGGTGTGAGGGCAAAAGGGGAAGCATATAAATAAGGTGAAGGAGAACAAAATACAGACCATGTCAGAAGGGACAAGGTCAAGGGAGGAAAATGGCAACAAAGCAGGTGAACATGAGTGTCCAAAGAGGAGAGAGAGGAGGAAATCAGGAGGAGAGGTGTGGAAAGCCAAAATCTGCAAATGATTTAGAAGGTCTTAGAAGGAGATGAGTCTGTCACTGAGAGAAGGGGGAAGGTGTGATCTACGTTTCAGGATAATTTTGGTTTCAGATGTCTTTCTGCAATAAAAGTGCCAAAAAGCCCCATGTGAGGATGCAGACAGAGAGATCAGAAAGACTGTGACCATTAGAGGTGTAGCAGGGAACTATCAGTTTGGACAAATCTTTGATCTCTGAAACAGTCAGCCAGTCTTCCTCCTGTCTCACCAACATACAGTAAATGGCTGGGCATTTTCTGCATTAGACGCAGCCATTGGTATTATTATTACACTTAAGTACTTCCTCAGCTCCATCCATTTTATAAAACTGTGCTACATTACTACGGCCTTCCACATTTCTAATGTACTGGCTTCAAATACAAATATTCTTTATTTTGGAACAAAACCCGGTTTTAACCTGGCTGTGTTCTCTGCCACTGTCAACAAAACGCCCTCCTACAGGCCCCAAAATCAACTCGTTTTCATAACTGCTTGCATATTGAGCATATTGGGCTGACAAGGCTTTTGTTTGAGCTCCGGTAGTTTTTCCTGCCGAGAACTTAACTAAAGCAGTACAGATGATAATCTCGTCTTCCTGTTTTACATCAGATGATATGGGATGGGAGAAGTGTGTAACAAATTGTTTTATGTTAGCAGCTGCATCTGAAGCAACTCCTACAACAAGACATGTGGAAACGTCCAGGAAAATGGAAGCAATTGCCAATCTAAATTCCAGTTGTTTTTTTTTTTTCATTTGTTCACTTTGAACAATTGTAATGGTGGACTAGGAGAAAACATGAACAAGGGTGACTGGTGCAATGATGACAACATGATTGATGTCTGTGGGGCAGCGCTTAAATGCAGAATCACAAAGGCAACTTAATGCCTTCCTGTCACGTTAATTTTAAATAAATACGCAAATACCTTCTTCACCAAGTTGCACTACATCTGTTTTTTCTTGATTTTATCTAGCTGATGTTAATACATTTATGTAGCAATTGGAAATTTATTTTTCTAATATCATATTACAGAAAAGGACTCTGCTAAAGATCTCATTTATGGGATTTTATACAGTAGGTGTAGAATTAGGTCAGGAAGACATAGCTGCATATAAGAAAGCATTCATCTAACAAACCAGAAAGCCACACAGCACAGACATAGAAACGCAGAAAAGTTTCACCAATCCAAAAAGTGTTGCTCAGCACCTCTGAGCAAGGTACCATCATAGCCCTGATGTAATATTTCCTGTATTACAGCTTTCAATGCTGGAAATGAGATGCCTTGAAACGAGTCCTTTTAATCAAAGAAAACAACCAGGCACATAGCGCAAAACAACATCTTTCTGAATTAACACTTGCACTCCTGAAGGACCTGCAAACCTGTCAATCTGAGGTCCTGTGGATGTTTGAGAATCCGGTTAACTGATTATACAGACTTTACTAGGCATTAACCACTGCCACCACCCCCCCTCATTAACACTCATTATTCTTCATCGTTTACTTGCACAAGCAACACTCTCATCCTCGGCTACTTACAGCGCAATATAGAAGATTTACATTTACTGTAATTACAAGGGAAGACTGCAGGTGCAATATGGCAAAAAAAAAACGACACACTGGTGCACGGTGCTGAAAAAGCAACGCCAGGGCTGTGAAAACAAGGTGAAACAATAAAAATCAAAACAGTGTACACACAGCTGCCAGTATGTTTACAGTATATAAAGGCAGTTAACAAGCTACATTAGAGTCTGTGTGCAGTATCGTGTAAGAGTTCTTGAAGAATGCACCAGAGAGCTGGAAGTTCACAGCTGCTATCTAAACAGACGAATCTTGAACAGCACTGCAAGGTGATCAAGGATCGAGTGGCTCTGATCCCTGTGGATACTGTAGCTCACTCTACCCCCAAGGGGCAAGGGTGCAGGACGAACAGGCTCTGGAAGAGGAGGAGAGGAGAGGGTGAGAGGCGATGTGCGGAGAGATCAGAGGCTGACATCAGGTGGGAGCAGAGTGGTTAAGACGGGAGTAGATGAGAATTAGGGCTTCAAATCAGATACTGTATGTGGGATCTGGTAGTGTTCTTTAACATGCTCGACTGTGAGCTTGGTGTGTACTTTTATCAGTTGCTAACAAGTAAATAGTCGTGCAATTCTGTTGCACGTTTCTGTTTTTCAATGATACAGTTACCAAGAATCTTCACTGAGAGCATGTTGAATTACCCTGGAACGTACTGTGCCGCTGAAGCATGATGCACAAGAAATGCACATTCACCTGCTCGATTGATATAAAACTTTTTTAAATGCAAGATGTTTTCAAAACCTTATCAGCACCACAGATCACTGCATACTGAACACTGTAAACACACATAAAAACATATTTGACGGTGACCATACGTGGGTGGAATTAATTTCTACTTCCAAAATCACTGGATGATTACTACGTACAACCTAAAAAAATGTCATAAAACACCTGTCTCTGCTAGTTATGAGAATCATAGCTGATTTGTCAAATAGGTGCAGTATATTGTGGAACAAACTGTATGCCCTTCAGGAGCTTAAAAGTGAAGAGATGGATCTGCAGAACTGGCACTATCACTGTTCTGGATGACAAAACCATGAAACTATTAGGTATTAGGTTGTTGAGATTGATCTTTACTTGGAATCTCCCGCAGTTAAGCCAGAAATGTAATTTTTAATACTTACACATGCTTGCAACAAATTTGTGAATAAAGCATATTTTAAAATATAAAATATAAACTGAATATAACATTTAACTAGATGCAGTGCATGGCCCACCAAGAACAAATACCAACTATGGCTGCTGGTTGACAAAACACCCAGAAGCACTGATGTCCACAGCTTACAGTACAACAAAGCAGACTGTAACAAAGCTAAGCTTTTTAAAAGATTTTTCAGATAATTACAACCTGAAACTGTAATTCTATGGAAAATATATACTGTACAGAATATCTACAGGATCTCAAGCAATATTCATTCTAAAATAGATCTTTCTTTTTTAAAAAATAGCCAGTAATTGTTATCAGACATGCATAAAAAAGACACTTCAGGAAGAAAGAGATTTAAAAATCGTCCGATCCCCTGCTGTGTAAGTGTAAAGCATTCTTGGAATAAACAAATTCCTCTGAAAAGTTCCAAGGAATTGTCATAGGAGACTTTGGCAGCTGAAAGTGAGGAGATGAAATACAGCACATCTAAGGCATCAGTCACTCCCAATTGGCAGTGTTCTCTATACTTACATAAAATGCTAACGTCAAAACTTTTAAAAATGATTCTAACACGTCCTGTAACCAATCCTTTGAAATAAAAAAAAAATGGAAGGACTGTACAGCAGTACTTCTAAAACCATCCTTTGAACACGCCTATTCTGTATAGGATACTCCCCCGAATCTTAAAAGCCAAATCCAAAAGTTTTCCATTTGGAATATTACTCGTCCAACCAACTTTCCAAATGAATTTCATTTTCAGATATTTCATCCGATAATGAAAGAACAGTTAAGAGAATAAAAAGAAAACGCTGTCAGAAACAATTCTGCGCAAATTACACCACAAGAAAGGTTGAAGCTGGAAGGTCAAAGAAAGGCTGCAGTGTGCTCTCTGAAAGAAGGGCTTCATTCTTCAGCCAGGAGCCCTGCTTTCTGTGGGTGGTGATGAGGTTAGAGGGCTATGGGGTTAATGAACATTCAACCGCAACACAGAATTATCGCAGGTCTCCATAATTATAACCGGTACTATAACACATCTCAAGTAGCCCTGCTTCCCGTTCAAATCATGGCACACTCACGTTCATTAATGTTTTCTAAATGCTTCTGTCACAGATGGTAATCATTTTGAAGATCGTTTACAATCCTGACACCCTGATTTACTGGCACTCTACGAAACAGAACCATTAACTACATTACTCACCATTTTTTAGATCTTTCCCACAGTAAATTGTTCCCAACCTGTATTGGCAGAAGCAAAAATGTGTTGGACAACAGGTAATTAGAAATTCTTGCTGAATACTAATTCTATTTTTTTTCTCTTCTGACCCTCTCACTTAGTTCACGTACCGAATGAGTCTGCCCATGATTGTTACTGCTTGTTTACACAATACTGTTTTTCGGTATTTTCAAGTGAGTGGAATTAATGAGCAATGGACTTCATTTTAGAATAAAACAGTTACAGACCATTACTGTTTTTGCTTTTGACATAACATCACAAGCTCAGAATTACTAGAGCACCACTTTCTAACATAACTTGGGTGTCCTGACTGTAGAACACTGGTGTATGAAGGTTTTCACTTCTGTATTTCCTTCAATGTCTTGGTTGATGGACGGCAGACTCAAAAGCTCCAAAAAAATCCCATGTGAGACACACCCTCTTATAAGCACAGACTAAATGGTCAGGGCTCTTGACTTTCACCATACTTCAGTATACAGTGGCTGACTAAGCGTGTGGCTTGACCATACTGAGACCACCCTCTCACACCTCTGTCAAATTGCAAACCTCCAGCTTGGTGCCTTTTCCAGAAATTCACATGCACATTAACCAACTGAAATGTAAACAAGTACTACGCCCATTAGAGTCCTATTCAGACTGCACTGCGAGCACATGAAAAGAAATGTAGGCAATTGCAAATGTGTGCTGTTAGCAAAAGTGCTGACTAATAAAGCTGAACCGAAATCATAATGACTAGGGCAGCTCCATAAGGACTTTTAGCCCACTTTGTGCAATAAAGTTAAGAAATATCCATTAAAATCCCAAGGCTGCATGAATTTTGTTCATAATTGCATAATGTGCTTGCACAGCAAGATAGCCATCAGCAATGTTCAAACATTGACTAACTGTACATAAATACTTGAAACAAAAATAAAGAAAAAGTTTATGCTTGACCAATGCACAGATGGCTTGAACAAATTAGTCACAAAGGAATGGATTATCTGCATAATGAAAGCCTCCAATGAAACAAATAAATCTTGATTGGCGGCACATTCAGTTTCTAAATATTTACGGTAAATTTACTCAAAAAATATTTTTGTTTTTGAACAGAACGTGCCAGATTCGAAAACGTACAAACACGTACAAAAAAGCATTTACACTACGGGAAAACTGTTGTATAATCAACATTTTGTTTTATTAGTGTGCACGCGAATCTTTGGAGCCTCATTTTAAATCCAAGGTTTTGGAAAAGACAGAACACAGCGTCGAGCTCTGGTTGTTAATGATATTACTGTGGAAACTGTGCTTTACAAGTCATTACAAAACCTTAGCTTTGACACTTCACCTTCGTACCTCTCCTAAAATAGTTTTTCAAACAAGTGTCTGTTCCTTCTAAAAGTGTCTGGGAATGTAAATACATGACGTTAGAGGAGTTCAATGCCACTGCTCTGTTATTTTATCAAATTGAATCCTTTCCATTTGTCTTCCAGACCCTGCCAGTAAACCACAGTGCCCTCCTACCTTAACAGCTGACTTTAGCTCTCAATTTTCTTTCAAAACATTTACAGAATTTGTATTTAATTAAGATTAAATGTGTCAGGAGATTCACCAATTGTTTAGTCTAGCAGAGAATCAATCATGGAAAATAAAAAAAGAAAAATGACTAGTCCTCCCTTTCTTTTGATAAAGAGACCATACCAACTTAGATAATTCAAATTCAGTTCATCTACCAGATGATAGAAGAAAATCCTCAAGCATCCAAGATATAATTGCACCTTTGAGTACACAATTCCTATATTATTAAACATATATTAAATATTATATTAAATTCTTCAAATACAGCTATTGTGTTAATCTTCAAACCGACTTTTCTGTAATATGTTCCATATTAAATTAAGTATTTGGTGTAGCTAAAGGGGTGTCACAATGAGACGTATCCGAGGATGTTAATATAAGTGATTTATCACTGTGTTGGACTGAACCAGCTCAGAAACAACCTGGTTGTCCATGTTCCATTACTCTAAAGTTTCAGTGCACACAAACAGAATTAACCGTCTGTCTTTCAATACTCATTAATATACTCCACAGTTATGCCTGTCCTGACAAGTCATTTTTTTAAGACCACCATTTGTACAAAACCTAGACATTCCTGAAATGTCCAATTAAAGACTGATACAGAATAAAGAATCAGATTAAACCAACTCCATCTGTTTTTTAGAAATATTAGTTTAAGAAACATTGTGTGTTTCTCTTACTTTTCTTATCAGTTTTTTTAGCAGTAACTTCATAACACACTTTCAATGAGCAGAAGTTCTTTTTAGTTGTCTGCTGACATTTATTCGAATAACAAAAACAAGTCAAACGCTGCTTGATCTGATGGAGCTTTTTATTACAGAATTCACCTGAAATAAATAAATCCCCACATGCAATTTAGAGGTTCTCCTAACATCTGCTGCATACTGAAAAACCAGCAACTTCTATTTTTCCTTTCAAACAATATCCCCACAGAGCAAATGGATCTGTTCCAGAGGTCAGCGTCTCTAGCAACCTGACCTCAGGTTGTTTTATCTGACCCTAATGTTTATATATCATTAATAAAAAATGAGTATCAAAACAAGGAATGCATACATTGGTGCAAGGCAACATTTGAATAACTCAGTTCTGCCGTCTTCTGAACTCTGAAAATAGAAAGAAAAGAAAAGCAAGCAGCACTCTAACTGAACTGTGTCATGACCGCCCAGTCATGGACTGGAGTTTTCTTTTGAGCGCACAGTCTTCCTGCTAGTGAGACCTCCCAATATCTGTGCAAAAAAGTTATTTCTCCATGCATCATGGGAATAAATGTCCTAACTTCAGGGAACTTTACTGTTTCATGTCGACTGTGATGTGAAAGCTGCATTTATTGCTAAAAGAGATAGATGCTTATTTTGCATTTCAAATTTCTCAGAAACATATAATTAATCTTAATTTAATTTAAGAAATTTGGGAAATCTGTCAATACACAATACTAAATACCATCTGTATCTGACAATACCGTACTACTAGTTTATAGTCACAATTTATCTTCACAAAGAAAAATAGTAAATCTCAAGAAACAAAAAATCTTTTGCTGAAACTTAATATGATAAATTCCTCCTGGGGCATTATACAGTAACTCACAGGTAGCAAAAAGTATATACTATATATACAGTACTCATTTAGAGTATAACAGTGATTCACATATTGACCGATCACACAGATCATTCCAACACTCGCCTCCACATAACCTTTAATTTGGTTGCTTAGCAATGGAAAGAAATGAATCTTTTAGTTGAGAAGCATTAGCAAATCAAAAAGGCATTACTCAGCTTGGTGTGGGAGATGTTGTCTGCCATTCCATTTCAGAAAAACATCAGATGTTACTTCTGACAAGCTTAAGAAGGAAAATAACTGGGAATGTGGAACGCTGACATCTGAACTCTAAAGCTGTTTGTATCAGAGAGGCCTTGTGATAATACTGCAGAGATCCACTCTCCCTCCCCACCCGGCCTCAGACTGTCTCCCCTGTCCTGCTCCATGACCAGCGTGCCCCATTATTAAGAAAAGGACAACAATACTGTCATTGAGCCCGTAAAGTTGTCTCTGCCTGTCACTCCCTCCATATCACACAGCCGCACTGGAAGAGTTACAATATTCTGTAACTGAACCAAAATGCAGAATTTCTTGCATTTTGCAGAGCACTTTAATCCCAAAACATGCCAAAGTCCTTCACCTATAACAGGGGACCTACTTCGTCCACCACTGAAGTGCATTCCACCACCTGACTGACATGCTGCAAACTTTCTGGTGTCTACCTTAATATCTTACATATTTTGCCTCAGAAACTTTAATGACCAAGCAGTCCTGTCCATCGTTTAGCATATTAGCCTGAGAGATAGCAGCTCCCAAGCCTATATACAGGGGCACCGGTTTGGAAATTGTAGTCCAGAGGTACTGTACACCACACCACTTACAGAAGCAACTGGGTTTTCCTTCAAAGACTTCTGTCCCAGTACTAACTTAGCACAATCTTGCTAAGCTTCCAAGATCTGATGAGAGCATGGTGGTCACTTGATATTTTTGAAAAACACATCGGCTACAGGGAAATACCAGTGCGCCAGACTTTCAGCATGGCTAAAGCATATTTTTAAGAAATTTCGACCACCATTCCATTCCATTAAAACTCTGACCTCTTGCACTGAATAAACTGAACAACATGGACTGTGTTTTTCAGAATTCATTCCTTTTATTCAAAGTTTATTCCTTAGGAGCGTCAAGAACAGTCTGTGTTTGCTATGCAGCTGCAGTGTGTGAAGAGAAACTCCCCTTGAGAATGTTTATATTGCTCAACAGATGATAGATGTTTTGAGTTCTACCCTCCGTGATCACGCTGGTGGGAAAAACAGACGGCTGAGGGCCTCCATTGATACCAGCGCAGCTACAACAGCAAACAAGTTTTTTGCTCTGTTTTCAGTGGCCATTAAGTTTTCACGAAGCACAAAAGCATCTGTATCAAAGCAAAAAAATATAGAAAGAAAAATCTATCTCCGGAAGCCAGCATAATGAGAACAGTTCACTCTGACAACTCTCATTACAGTGTTTGATTTATAATGCTGACGGCTTGAGATGAAATGTTTCTCCACCAAACTGGAAAAAAAAATCAAGTGTCATGTATCAGGTGCATTAGAACCAATTATCTATTAACCCATTATGTAAAGGGAGGCTCCTGTTTCCAGATAACCCCAATGCTAATTCCTTTCAGTATGATGTATTCAGTTTGCCCATGCCAAAATCCTTTGCACATGTAAAGACAATTACACCTAATTTCACCCCAAATTGCTTCCTGTAATGAAGAGTGGACATCATTAAGAAACATTCTCCATTTCCCAAACAAAAAAGGACTTAAGTATCATTTCCAAGTGAACAGAAGTTTCAGAAAATTCCTGGCAAGTTCCAACTCATAAAATCATTAGACCCACACAGATATAACTTCAAAAAAAGATGGGTATCCCACCAGCCTTATAAGGCTACATACAACAGGGGGTTGGGCCTTCAACACTGCCAAGAACCCTTTTTGCAAAGCAAGGCGATGTGTAATGCGAGTGTAATGCAGTACATCGGGTTTCATAGGGTATGTGATGTTAAACAATGAGGCCAAGCTTTTAAAGAGTTCAAAGGAGAACCAATGAATGCTAGAATATCAGGTGCAGGCAGGGCTAGTTCTTCTGCTTTTGAAATGAATCCCTGGAAGCAGTGAAGTAAGGAATCACAAAATACCACTATACAGACACAGTTGGTATGGGACAAACAGGGCTGTCTGCACATGCAGCTGAAGTTTGCGTGATCATGACCACTGTATTCACGTGCAATACCTGCACTGCACCACATGACTGCAACAGAGTGGCCTTTTCCTGACACGTGCAATGCACTGGGAACACTCACCTCAGTTTGCAGAATGGCAGCTCGCTGTTCTTTGGCAGTAAGAGACTCTTTGAGCACCTCGATGTGTTGCTTGCAGTCGGAGTTTTGATTGGTCAGCGTCTCAAGCTTGGTTTGTAAGGCAAGGAGTTCGGACTCTTTCTTTGACAGCTCCTGCTTTAGCTGATCGATCTAAACACAAAGGACAAGAGAAGAAACGGAAAAGACCAACTTCACTGTAATATCAATTTCAAAGCAGTATGGCCTGTTGAAAGTGTGTTCCTCTTCTGCACTTGTGAAGGAATAACGCACACTTCAGGACCCTTCTTTCATATTCTGTGTTCCAGACAGTGATCGTCCAGTGCGACCAAAACCATTGCCTTTCTCAAAACACTGTTCATACAGTATATCCAATGCTGACTACCAATTATAAAATCCCAACATGGGGCTCCTGGTTGTCTCAAGCTAGGAAAGTCATTTGCTCACAAAGCAAGTCGAGCTCTGTGGTACAGACATGGGTGGTTCAATCCTTAGCCTTGGCACTAACCAGGACAGGGTGCAGGGTGTAAGTCTTCAGGCAGAATTGTCTGTTATTAAGGAAACACCACCATCTAAGACCCGTCTGGAGTCAGTAGGCTGGCAGTGATGTCAGAAAGGGATGCCCCACTCCTCCAATCAGTGGTGACGGCTCCTGTCAGACACTGCGGAGCTCACATGATTTGTCAGGTGAGGAACAGCTCTGATGGGTGGGCATGTTTGCAGGTACTCATTCTCCTTGCGTATTATGGGAGTTAGCAACTCCAAACTGGACCCATCTTTCTTAGTGTCTTTCACCACTCTATAATCAAATGAACCTCTCGCGTGCCTCAGATGTCAACACAGGCACACATATTCCAGTGTCAGAGGTCACTAATAAAGAGTCATCTTAAATGGCCCCATACATTCCTCTTCATGTATTAAATGCTGCATAAAAAACCAATTAGACAACCACTCAATCACTCAGTAAAAACAATGTAATTCAAATATATGGAGGAGTAGGTAAAAGAACTACATCAGTTAGTATGTACTTGATTAAAACAAAATATACGCCCCAAAACTTAATGGAACTTTGTTGAGTGTGTTCTTTTCAAAATGTCGAAAACATGTCTTAACAGCAGCCCATGAAATGCCTTAACATATTCAATAGATGCACTAACAATGTGGTTTTTGAAAAAGGTGCTTCTGATATTTCTGATAAGGGCTTTGGCAAATATACGGGACCTCACAGTAAACTCCTAGGACCCATGGCAAAAGTGTGGTGTGCAATTTGCTTTCAAGAGCTTATAACCAACACATTATACAGATCGAGATCTGCAAAAAATGAGATACAAGAAGGGTACACCTTGGTCTTGTTTTTAACACTGACTCACACGTTAAGAACGGTTACAAATGAGAGTGGAGTTTCAGGTTCGGGTTATGAGGTTCTTGTCCAGCTGTTTCTGCTCTGAAGAGTTCATAAGCCCTTGTAGCTTCTGTGGAGAATGTTACCAAACATGCTCAGTAAGAGTTCCAGCTCAGCTTGTTTCTGAATGGGCTTTTGAAACCTGAACAAGAAGCCAGGCAGAGCTGTCTCAATGCCCGGCACACAGGCAAAACATTTTGAAGACTCTAAACTATAAAATATACTGTATTTCTTTGACAATAACACAATTTCACTGGACATTCAGATGGCATGATAAAAATACTGGCTTTACATTCTGACTTTGCACTTCCTGCTTTTAATTCCATTCATGAAGCAAGGCCTGAGGGATATTTTGAGGACCGTGGGCTGTATGCCACAGTACCTGTGTCATAAGATTGTCCACACTGGACAGTACCACCTATTCCTCATTTCTAAAAAGACTAGTAATGTATTTACCCAGTAGTTCTGCTGTATCTCACACACCTGGTGTTTTTATTTTTAGCTCACAGTGAATACGTTTCAGCGGGACTGCAGGAAGAAAGGTGAAATAAATCACACAACCCAAGTGCCATCTTTCGAAAAGACGGAATTCATTTTTTCAGTGCTCAATTTTCCAGCTGACGGAGTCTGAAATTTGGACATGTCAACATGTCCTGTTCTTCCACGCTGTGTGGGCACTGCAGCTCGGGGAACTTGAAGGTTTCCTTTGTGCAATGATTTGAAATACAGAGGGCAAATTAATACCCTCTTTCCACAGACTATTATTTTGGTTTGTATTTCACTCTTAATTAAATAAGTCTGACTGTTTGCATGTAATCCTACAGATAGGCACAATCCACAAGCCTTTCAAAAGGGTTACAGTAGAAGCGCATGTAGCCCGACCAATGTTTTTGTAAAAATTCCTCCCATACTTTTGGCTCAATGCCATCTCCTCATCCCCTGGGCATTGAGTCAGCAGAATGGGGTAATTAAGACCTAGGTAAACGCCATATTCTGCCATGAAAAACAAACAATATTGATGTAGAAAGAACAATGTCACCTCCTGCCTTTACTACAGTAGCACATTGTTTTAGATATGAAATCACAAGGCACAAATACAATGTGCCATTATCAGGCAAACAAAAACATAACCTCAAGCTTTAAAAAAAAATGCAGGTGGCTTATAGAATCCCAGAAGTGCTTTCCTATAATAAATAATGCATCTGTCAGAGCAGGCTGTCATGCAATTTCTACTGAAATATGCATCAGGTCTACATACAATTAATGAAAAGTCTCTAACAAAAAATCCTCTTTGTTCTCTCATAACATGACATATCAAAGTTTGGTAATTAACAAACAGAAACACACAAAAGCCTCTTTTCTTATACATGGTGCACATAAGTGTTCATTTCAAAGGTCAACAGTCTGTCTGATGTGCTGAGAAGGATTATAGCACCCAAAGCTGTTGCTAATGAAAAGCCCATTGTCGGGGGGGAAAGTAACCCCCTCGCTCTTATCAGCATGACCTTTCTTCTAAAAATCAGTGGATTTCCCTTTGATTTATCAGAGTCCTTAAACCAGCAACGCCTGGTGCTGAAAGACAGACTGAAGGGGATCCAGCTGATGACAGAATAATAAATACCATTTAAACCCAGGTATGACAAATGGAAGAGCTGTCAATTCTCCTGAGTATATTACAGGCAGGCAGTTGTCCTGAATCTCACTTCACAAAAAGCCGTCAGATTTGAAGAACAAAAAAGGCTTACCCACCACATCACCAACACATGAGAGAAAACAACAATGTAAGCAAATCAGCATTTTAATGTGGTTAGACCCCTCAATAACTAAAGGAAAAAGGAGATCAGTTGTCCTCATTAACCCTACAGAATTTAAGCCTTGAGAGCTTATAAATGCTAATTCATAAATTAACAACATACTAGGGTAGTGAAATATAATATTAAGATTATAAAGAGGCCATTTCCTGATTAATAAAGGTCACTTGACAGAGCCTGGTGTAAACTGATACTCGTTTGTGAATGCCATCTGTTTCTGTAGCTGTAATGCCCCACTACACTGTTTATTCAAAGTGTACATAGAGACAAACTGTAATACAATATAGGTACCAAGTTATAAATTAGTAATGTACTTTAAAATGTTATATTCATACAGTATAACTGATAATGTCTATATACAGCACAAACAAAATGTTCGTATAATATTTTATACACACAGAATAGTGTAGTATACTATATTTTTGGCGTACAGTATACACCAAAAATCTGAGAGAGAAAACAATCTGCAATATTATTCTTCACTGTTTTAAACTATTTTGTTTTTAGCCATCAGAAAAACATACAGTCATCCTTCCATGCAGGAATCACATTTGCTAAAAGATACAGTACCTTATTTTTCATAAACTTTGAATGGCTTTTGTAGACCTCCATCTGTTTAATCTCTTCCTCCCTGTCCTCTGTATTCAGTAAGCCATTTGTCTTCAGCATCTGGATTTCATCCTCAAGGTCCCTTATATTTCTTTCGAGTGAAGCAATTTTGGTGTCCTGTGTGAGAAACGCAACAGAATTAGCAAGAAAAAGCCGCCATAGGATGGACAGCCCCACAACCAGCAAAAGACTTCTGAAGAAACAGTATTTCAATTCTCAAACAGTAGGATTTCGCTTCTCCTGTCCTCAACTGTTAATCCATGTCCAAGTGAATTCAGGTGCTAGACGTGAAATGAACTTAGTCGAATACCTTCGAATAACCAAAGATGTTGCAGACCATAACATTCCCCAACATTTGCCAAAACAACCTCTTTGAAAGCAACATGGCTTCTAATTTAAGTAAGGCATGTTGCAAGAACCAATCAACAGGTAAGTAAAAGCGATTAAGACGTGTCTCCTTCAGTCTGGATTCAAAATAATGGAATTACTGTACCATCACACTGCACCTTCGAGGTCCACTGCTATAAAGGCTTCGGAAATAAATGGCAACGCCTAGCAGGCTTTTCTTCCAAGCGCTCGGAGAAAAATCTATCTAGACTCTAACTCTGAGTGCAGCTTGCATCCTAGCTTTTTAAATAAATAATATTATGTCTTTCAAATTAAATATGGTTCATCTCTCACTCCTGCAGAGCATACGCTGAGAACGTTCTTTTTTTTTTATACAGTGTCTGTGTGCTCATATACTGTACAACATACAGTAAGGACGCTACAGACCTGATGCAATTATAGCATTAATTATAAATGTGTTAATGCACATTATCTCTACAGTGCTGCCCTTTTTAAAACGATCTAGGAAAATAATTGTCTTTATAGAATTCTCCCCATTCTCTCACATTTTTTTAATACAAGCTGAACTAAGTGAAAACGTTCCCTGCATTTTTGTTTTCTCCAATGTGTCAGAGGAGTCAAGCCCAGTTTAATCTACTTTTTAAGAAAGACCTGTCTGGGAAGGTAGCATGAAGCAAAATATTGGCTCCACGTGCCTCTGACAGCATTTGTTAAGGCCACCGAGGATGCTGAGATAGTGCAGACATCTCATGGAAATGAAACCTGTTTCCTAATTCTGGCAGGTCTTTTCTAAGGTTAAGATCCCTTACACCACAGGGAAAAAACAAAGCAATTGTTCCCGGTGCATAATTAATGCAGGTCCTCTCAACAGAATTCATTTTCGAAAAACGAAAACCAGATACCTTTTTACAGGTGAATAATTTTCAAAAGGTTGCGTAACCAGGCTATAATCATCTCCAGGAAGAGGTTTCAAAAGAAAGATGAAAGGTTATGAACTGCGAGGCAATTTGACTCAATTCAAAATTAAAGCATTTTCTCCTGTTGCGAACAAAACCAGGCCACAAAGGACCCGGTCATTAAAAGTTAGAATTGGGTACATTGCATTTTGACATACAAATAAAAATGTTCACATGTGCTTATACTGTATATGAAAACATATATTAATACTGAAAGGGAGTTCTGTTGTTCTTGTCCCATATTATGATACTGTAGGTTATCTTCAAGTTATCGTCCTCTTCTGGGTTTGCTTGGAGAGATTCAGTTTCATTTAATATTTTCAGACCAATGTTCCCTCAGCTACAGGTCTCTACATCCGAAACGTTTCGAGGTAGATTCTAGTGATGGACCAATTCTTAATGTGGATTAATGAACATTTTTACCCATTCATACTACTGGGTAGGGCCCCGGCTAGCTCTGTTGGTAGAGCATGAGACTCATAATCTCAAGGTAGTGGGTTTGTGTCCCATGGCGGGGGGCCGTAAAAAAACAAATGTTACGGTAACATCAACAGGATGTTGCTGCCCCTAAGTGCCAGAAAGCATAACGGGCAAGCATCCATCCATCCATACGACTGGTGTCACGCCTTCTACAGCTAGAGGGCGCTCCTACTCTGTCCTGTCCCTAGTTCCCTGTGCTTTGCTTGTCCTTCTGGTGTCTCTCTCTCTCTGGGGCTATATATTTCCGGGTCACGCTGTCCTGAGACCCGCCTAGCACCAGGTCGCCCCACAGCCGCGGCCTGAGGGCATAGGTTTCTATACGGGATTTCCTGAACAGCTAAGCCCAGGCTAACCCCTGTTCCGCTGGTACGCATAGGGTCTTTTTCCGGTCTCCTGCCATTCCACGGTTTGAGCCGTGACAATTGGGTATTCCACCCTGGAACAAGCTGTTTTAAGTGCCTTGTTTAAAAGTACAAGAGCAGTGCAATACCCAGGATATGACACGTTGAGAGATCTTCCCAGGTCTCCACACTCCTCCCTTCTGTAAGCTGTGCCAAACTGTGACCTCTTATCAGGAGTCACGGGGACCTCTGTGATTTGCCAGGTACCCACAGGCCCACAGTGACATCAGTGAGGGACATGCTTCTCCTCCAATGGGTGCTAACCCTCATGTCAGGCTCTGTGGAGCTCACAGTGTGTCAAATGGCGAGTGGTTGTGCAAGGAGGCTGGAAAAGCACCGAGCACGTGTCTCAAATCTACATCTGAAACAACAAGAGCTGGACTTCCAAGTCTTAAAACCATTGGGTGGAATATAATAATAAATACTCATCATCTCTTCCAAATTTAATAAAACAACCTCTGCATTTCCTGTCATTCACAATTGTTGAATCAGTTGCCTCCATATTCTGAAAAGGCTATTCCTCCTACATTTCCATGACTGAAAAACCACTGACTACCTCAGATTCCTCACCAAGAACGCCTGCCAGCTCTTAGAAGATGTGGAAAGACATACGACAAAAAAAACATGAAGAATTTCGTATGCTGTTTCTTCGAAGAAAATTGTTTTTTTGAGGTCAGCTTGGGGGCCAATTCCATAAAAACCGTCAGAAGTTAACCTTTCATCTCATTTAACTTGAAACATCACCACCAGAGTTCCCAGATAATAAGGGATTTGGCTTGAGAAGCCCCGATGATCTGAAAGAAAACCTCCCCCAGCAACCCTTGAGGAAGAAAAGAAAAGTGACAATTTCACATAATCATGTTGAGAGACTAGGGACTCAAACAACAGAGAACTTTCCTCTCAATGGCACCATGTCCTGATCTTATGTCCATTTTACAGTGCACTTGAGTCGCTACCACCATTAATAAAAATCCAAATGTCATTTTAAAACCATTAGATTAGACTGATTATCTAAACATTAAAGCATTACTGAGTCTAATTAGAGGACATTCTAATAATAACCGTCTTATTCTGACATTTACATCTGTTTCACGAACACGCAGCTTGATTAGTTTTTATCTGTCGTCCAAGCTTATACAGTACATAAAACAAGTCGAATTAGAATGGTAATTGCAGCTAAATAAGTTTCCATTATGTTGTTTGTTTGTCTGTTTTCCAACTGAAAAATGGCAAAATCCTGAGAAATGGGTAACTGGAAACATGTTTGTAGGTGTAATGTCAGCAGTCATTATGGATCAAGCATGCTAACTGCTTTTGTCATAAACTCTAAAAAATGGGAACGCACACCTTGTACGCTATGCAAATGCATTCCTGAACGATTCGACAAAAGCAGCAACAGTAATACAATCAAGCCTCACCTGAGTCAGGCATGCAAATATAAGACATCTTATATTTCTTGCAGAAAAGCACCAGCACTCTCAAAGTTAAATTCAGGAAAGAAATGATTTTCAAAGACACAGCAGTGTTAGGCATTTGCTTGGAGGTAGGCAGATAAAATCTGTCAATATGAAGAGGATGACTAAACAATGATCAGTTTTCACTGTTGTGGTGTGGGCTGTGTCTGGAGGTGGCTCTTAAGACCATCACAGACCATGAAGTGCTGTATATAACTAATTGCAAAGTTTTGGTCAAGGTGAAATTCTTTTGATTTGTGGAATTTTGTGTGCACTTACATTATTCCTGTGTTTAACTTTTTTTAGCATAAAAAATGCAGGTGTGAATGATATTGATATTCTCCGTGAGTTAGTCTCTGTCTGCTGCACAAATGCGGTATTAGAAAATTAAGGAAAGACATGCATTGTGTTATATGACATATACATTATACATCCATTATCTGCCTTTTGTACAGCGAGAGGAAAGAGATGAGGATTGACAGCTGGACAGTTTTACAGTAAAGCTGCAGTAATTCAAGTCTGAAAATATTAATTTCACAGCAAATAACACCAGGGTCATACCATACCTGCCATATTACATCAGGATCAAAACAGAAAGGCGGGGCTGTGCTCTGCAAAAATTATACAACATGCATTTCAGTACTTACACTGGATCATTGCGGGTAAAACAATGTATGAACCTACTGTAGGACTATTTTCCACTGACACTTCTTATAATATGCACACTGTAATTCAGGTTGAAGAGTTTTAGAAAGAAAGAATTCAAATATTATGCCCCAAAAAAGAGAAGAAAAACTCTAGCTGAGGATAGGCATTACATTCTACCAGGAAATGCATTTTTCTTTTGCAGTATAACATTTGAAAGTAAACATTTAGTGTAAGAATTTGATATTTTACCTATTCCTCCAAAATATATTAAGCTCGCTGGAGCCTGACAGATAAGAGGTGTATACTTTTTTAAATACACAGGGCTGTAGTCTAAGATTGTCCTGTATCAATGGTGAAGCATCTGTCTCTCTGAAGAATGGCTTCTTTTTGCAGACTTTTGAAAAGTCTGTAGCATTAAGAAAGGATTACTCAGCTGGAATCCCTCAAGGTATGTGTGGTACAGTACTGTATATTGCATTTTGGCCTCTCGTGAAAGTCATATTCTTGTTATTAGATAAACACAGCCATCGCTGAAAATCCAAAAGGGTAACAAACATCATTAAAAAAGCTGACATTTGAACCAAAAACAAGTATGTCATCTCCATTAAAAATATCAGTACTGGATGCATAAGGAGAGATGTAGAATTTCTTGTACTTAATCTAAAGTTTGAATTCTGCCAGTGATTTCACCTGCTATGGTCAAACACAATGAGTTAATATTGGCTCTGAAAATGAATGCTGACTCTTACCACACAATTTAATCTGCGGCTGGTTTTAAAACTTTCAAGACTTTTCCCTAGTGCATGCCTGCACTCTGTTCTGTCCAAAGGGCAGCAGCAGACAGCCGCTGAAGTCAGACACAGAACCAAATGTAAAGCTTTATGCCATCCAAGAGGGAAAATGAATAACAGAAAACCCACTGGTTTCCAACCGAAGAAAATAGCAGGAGGGTGTCATTTCAAATAAGTTGTGCCTTTCTGGTTGCTTCGGAGGAGAAATCTGTGGGTGTGTTTGCCTGCGCGGGTTTGGTTAATTACTACATACTGTGCACTAGTTGTTGCTTCACTGAGCATAACTGGTTCCTTTTGGCTGTAAGCAGATTTAGAACGTATGTTGAGGTACTGTACCAGTTGGATGATGTTAGATTCTGGAAACATGTTATTGCATTTTACACACGCACTGTCATAGGTTATGGGTCTAATACCCCCATTTGCCAATAACCCTGGCTCCATGAAATTAGCATTTATTAAGGGCCAAAAGTTGACATGAAACCCAGTATTATGGACCAAATGGAACCCTCAAGATTCTAACTACAGCAAGGCTGTTGTCATGGAGACCGCATCCTGTGACATCCGTAAATACACAAATCAATGTTGATCGCACAACCTCTCCTCGCAATCAACCACAAATCGATGGAAACCGTAGAAGGTCTTCCATGTGACCATGTGATTCTTGGATAACAACGAAAGGGACAAAAAAAATGAGCAAGAAACTTTAGAAAAAAATCCCTCTGAAACCAATACGTATAAACTTTTCAACATGTGCAAGTCCACAGCTGATGGTTTTTTTTTTTTTGGGTCGTGACACCAACATCAAAAGGCTGAAAAGAAAAGGAATACTTCCACATGTAATGTTAGTAACAAATTGAATAATGTTTTAGATTAACTAGCCCGTTGTGATTTTCTGTGATATGCATCCAGCTTTCAATCCACTTCAAACCAAAGCATGCAAAGTATTTAAATAAGAAACAACACTTGTTACTGGAGTGAAGTTTAAAATGTCTATTCTCTGGGCAAAACGATTAAAATAATCTTTATTGCACATTTGTATTGCATTCAATGACCAAGAAACGTTTAGGTAAAGCTCTGCTTTCTCAAGACATATTCTGATATGGACTACTGCACAACATGCAGCTGTGAAAATGCTACTTTTTTCAGAAATGGCAAACTCAGTATGACTGAATGTGTATAGTCTGGAACTGAAAAACAGCAGCACTGGGAGGATTAAAGAGCTGCAATGTATTGATACCAGAAAAATGCAGCACCTAAAGAGTGTGCACACTGCAAGGCAGTGTTACAAAATGGTGTACCATCTGATCATTTCCGAAGAGCTACAACACTTGGCAAAGATCCGATTGCATTCCAGTGAGAAGCTGATATTAAAGGGAATCTGAAATCAATAATTCATACAACAGCAATGGGAGGAAACGGATCCGATGCAAGAAGAAAAGGCACATTGTTCACCTTTGACGGACAGCAGTTAAGAGCCATTTTTTAGCCAACAAGCTCACAGACACAAAAATGCACAGCACAAAAACAGCATGCAGCATCACAGGTGTTAGAGAAGCAGCACGTGAATTTAATTGCAAAGCCAAATCCAAATCATTCGGCAAAAAGGGTTCTATTTTACAGACCTACTGTAATTCCTCAAACAAAAAAAGGACAGTTAAAAACGACTTTACAAACACAATACTGCAACTTCAGTGAAGCTAATTATGCAAAGACAATCTGATGTCACCTTGTTAGAGAGCTATATAATGCACAGCAATAACAACACAAAAGATCTCCAACATGCACGAGAGCATTCAAAGAGGCAGTGACACTGGCAGTTAGATCAAGGCTGCAGGCGCACTGACTGATAAGGGCCTTACCTTCATTTCAATGACTGTCTGAAGAGCCTTCGTCTTTGCAGGTTCCTGCTGAACTTGGTTTCTTCTGTGCAGTTCCTGTGGAGGGACCCGATAGAAGTAAGCTTGTCGGCTCATGCTTCCATTACTTTCAGTTAAACACAATGGATGTTATCTCCCTCCCACACGCTCCAAGATGCAACAGGAAGGGCTTGTTTGGCATCTGCAGCTCCACAGCTACAGTAGGGCCTGAAAGCTACAGGTGCATCCTTTCATAAGCTCTTTTAAGGATTGCTGCAGTCAGTATCTTACATTACAACAAATTCTGCAGGCACATGCGCTATTTGTGAACCTCTATCAATAATTAATGTCAACGGTGACACAGACAGTGAGTAATCATTCAGTCCATTTAATCATACACGGCCGACTCCTCTTCACCATGCTAAAACGACATATTTTCTTACATGCAATAAAAATTTAAGGGCTCCTACTTTTGAAAGCTACAACATAAAGCTGCAGCTGCATGAAATGATTTAACCATACGGCAGTCAAACATGGTTTAGTAATTTGTACACGCAATGCATATACAATAATCCACAAGGGAGCTTCACCGATACTGAAAGGGTTTACTGGAATGGAACAGAATAAACAAATTGTGGAATAGGTCATTAGAAATTAATCTAATTTGTTAATGATAGTCCCACATACCTGTAAAAAAACACATCAACATTAAATTAGAATGTTGGTTTACTGAAGATACTACTCTATAATACATTTTGCCATGCTATCAACTTTTAATTATTTTCACATGTACTACCAGTACCTTTTATTCTACTGCTTTTCTTCTAATCAGGAATTTGAATGGCAGGTGCACTGCAGGACCGTGCCTTTGAAAGTCCGCAAGACGTAGAACACACCTTATTCCGAAGGGTGGAATGAAGAGAAAGAGAAGTGAATGGAAAACAAAATGGAAAAATAAAAAAAGGAGGAAGTGTCTGCGAATGCAGCAGTTTGGGAAAGCAGTCTGCAGGAGTATCATTCTCTCGGGGATACTCTTAAGGGGTTTAGCACCCTGCACTTTCTCAGGGGGCTAAGACTGGAGGTGAAAGCTGAAAATTCAGCAGAGCTTCTCACAGTAATGCATGGGTCCTTCTACTTCTCCCATCTGCACAGCCACCTACTGTATCAATACTGTAGCTTTACTAATGCACAGGCTCTAATAACAAAAGGTGCATTTATAGGCAGAGGCTCACACACAGACAGCAGTGAAACAAACAGCAGTGTTTTCAGATCAGAGCAGTTTACAGTCCACAGCAGCATGATGAATAAAACATGTGAGTGTGTCAACACAGTCTTCCACTTCAATAAGACAGATCACGGTGCTTGGGAAAAGCCGATCCTTTCAAAAACCAGGGGGGAAAGTCATCAATAAATAACACGAGCGTTCATGGAAGCTCAAAGAAATTTCGACATGTTCTCTGTGTTCATGTCAGACATGGGCAGTAACACGTGCACGCGCACTAAGGCAAGCTGTGGTGGAAAATTAGCTGAGAAGAGGATTTTTAAATTTTGATGCAGGACAGGGAACGTACATGGCAAGCAAAGAGTAAGAGTGCAAAACACGTAGTGCCTCAGCTTCAAATGTCTTATAAAACGTGATGTTAAACACATTTTTTATTCAGGTGATATAAATAGGTTGCATACAGTACTTGGTGCTTCTGCCACTTGGTGCTTGTATCAAAGTGGACAGGCACCACACACACAATGCAGGATGCATAACTATTCGTTCACAGAATAAGGGCCAGAAAAATAATCACTTGAGAAGTTCTGGAAAATACAAATTGACGCAATTGAATCTGACTCGCACAAATTCTCTTCGCAAATCCCAAAAAACTAAATCTGCGTGAGACTGCATGGAGCGGGCCAACTCTGCAACAGGAGATGAGGGAGACGGGATGGCTATGCACCACGTCAAAGTATTTCAGGACACGGACTCTTCATCATTTCCAATTCGCTTCCATTCTATATGGAGGCACAGTGATGTTTAAGAAAAAAACTGAAAAATGTAACGATGAAAATAATAAAACGTCACATTCTTAATGGGATGGGATTCTGAAAACTCGCTTTTAAGCCGCCTATGTGCTGTACTTCATCCAATCAAAAGAACCGATGAGTTACAGACAGGAGTATATTGAGGAAAGACAGCTGAGCTGTGTGACGCAGACCGGCGACAGCTGTAACTGCTGTGCGGCGTGTGGCCATCATCGCCCTGCTGTCACACAAGGCACACGAGCTGGCATCTAAATGAGGTGACAGTTCAGTACAGCGACACACGGGAAAATTAACGTAAATTCCTAGTACGTAAAAATGAGCCGGGGTCGGGTTCTTAACAAATGCAGCAAACACCATTCACAGGACCACTGCTGCGGAAGGTGCCTTTCTTTCAGTGGGAACACAAGGAATCCCACTTCCTGTTTCGTTGGCCTGCAAGGGGAGAAGAGCCGTTTTCACTGGGTGTGCACCTGGCTTTTCACTCAGGTTGGTATTTGTCATTGGGCTGACATCCCAACAAAAAAAAAAAGCCCTGCAGAGGCCCTCTTTGTGACTATGAAACCTAACCCTCACTTGGAAGATGTTCCTGTCCATTAACAGCTTATCATAGACCATCAAGATAGGATCGTCCAGTGTCCCCTCATTTACTTAATTAAGCTGTCATGATGTGCCAGGGAAATGGTAAATGCAGTGACAAAGCTGACTCTACGTCGTTAAAAAATGTTGCCGGAATTCCAAATAAACTAGAGGTCAGACAAGCCTGATGCCACGGTGCGTAACCTTTGACTCTAAAGTGCACAGGCCAACTTTAAAATGATCTGTTGCTTCATAGGTTATTGAGCAGCTTCCTAAGTGCAATTTACTTGCTTACTGTTGGGTGAATATGTAGAAAAAACAGAACATTTATGACCATTGCACCACACCACAGTACCAGCATTTATAAAACATTAAAAGGAAGGTGTTATGTAATATCTATTATTTTAGCATGTAAGCACAGTGATTTCTCTGTAGTTTTTTTAAATAATCTCAAATAGATAAATCAAGCAAGAAAGGATTGGAAGAACCCAGAGGAATCCAATTTACTACTGTACACTCGTTTCTTCTTTCTCAAATCGGATCTTAACAAAACATTTTTGAGCTTAAGCCAGGAACTACAAGCTACTAAACCCTTTTGTCAATTGTTCCAGAGAGTGTCTTCTGAGTAGAGAAAGCGTATTTAAAAAAAATATATTCCACTTTGAAATTTGGAACGAAAAAGATTTACTATTCAGCAAGCAGAATTCTAGGCCTTTTCAGACTTCAAAGCCCATGCAAAATGCTGTAAGCACACAGAAAAGTCAAGTTCACACAGCATAATCCCTATTGTGCAGAAAGTGTTTATTTTAAGGAAAGACTAGATCTGAGGAGAGATCTATGACAATGGAACCAGATATGGTTTAATACTACATGTAAATAGGGTGTGACAGGATGGAGCAAGGTTCACTGGTAGATTTTCAAACAACCGCAAGCTTCTGAACAGCTCAGCTTTACTTTTAAAGTCTAGTTCATTTATACTCTCCAAAAAAATAATGCAATTTGTTGGACCTTGACACTTGTAGTCCCATTAGGCACTGTACTTAGAAATGCACCGCTGACACTTGGAACATTCATAGATTAGATAAGGAAATATTATATTTAAGGTTAATTTTCTCAGGGACAAATGCTATACTATATGAAAAAGGAAATACATCACTAAGCACCACAAGCATATTGCAGTGTTATCCCACACTTCTATTTTAGTGCATTTAAAACTGAGAACAGGAGGCACTTCTTTACACAAAAGGTAGTGGGAGTGTGGAACAAGCTACCCAGCCATGATGACGGCAGAATGGTTTGTTTCAGGAAACTGTTGGATGAATAAGCTGATCAATAAGCTGCTACTGTAACTTCCAAATGAGCTAGATGGATTGAACAGCCTCCTCTCATTTGTAACTGCTCTTATGTTTTTTTTATTCTATTGTTCCTATCTACAGGAGAACACATTAAACATTAAAGACATTAAAGTGAAAAGGGGACTTTCGCATACACAAATAGCACAGGCTTTTCTTTTGCCAGATGTATTGATTTAAGAGCAAAAGGCAGAGACAAAAATAAATCTTGAGTTATTATATCCTGATAAACCTTTATGCCTGAACATTCTTGGAGTTCATCAGTCCACAGCTGGTGTGTGTTGCCAAACGTGCTCGAGGCCACTGGCACCAACCATACAGTGTGGCTTAATTACACCTCAAAGGCTTTATTAACAGTGATCGAATGCAATGAATCAAGCATCATTTTTTTCAGCGTAGTTTTACCCCAGACACTAAAACATGCCTTGTACCAATTACAGGGACCACAGCAGATGCCACAAACATCCCCCTACAGTTTAATATATATATAAAGTGAGGCAACTCAAATATTGGGTAAAAGAGAAGGAATGATAATTAGAAACAGCTTCTTTAATAAGTGTGCTAAGAAATGGAGGACCACTGAACTGAATACCGACAGAGCCTTCCTCCAATGTGTTTTGTAAACTGAGGAAGAAGCACAGACATGCAGTGATGCTGATCAGCTCAGCTAGAATGAATGAAGAAGTGGCACGTGATACTGGACCCTACACCATCCTCTCATTTCCCCGGCCCTTTCAGTTTTATGTACATGAACCCATTGACCAGAATCTTGGAACTTCCAGCTCCCAGGTCCCCCTCGTCCCCAATCAAACATCTCTCTCAGGGGCAGACAACGCACGGCTGGCTTCGGGAGCAGGGAGCATATTTCCATGACCTTCCCGGGATCTCAGTCCTCTTCAAAACCGCAGGAACCGCTCGAATCTGCAGTTCAATCCCACACACCATCACCCGCCATCTCAACCTCACTTCAGCGGGGTGCTGTTCTCCAAATGCAATATGATAGAGCTACAGTACACATACTTTAAAACTCTATGGAACACAGGTCATGTGCTGCTCAAGCAGCCCAACCTTTCCCCTGCCCAATCAATACGTTCAGCTGAAAGCACGATGCAAAGGGCACTTTTAATGACTAACTTGGCTGAAGCAACTTACATTTGCATCCATTTACACAGCAGTCTTTTATGGAAGCAATCCAGGTGAAGTCTTTTGCTCAAGAGTACAACAGTAGTGTCTCACTGGGGATGAGAACCCACAATCTTTTAGTCATGGGTCCAGAACCCTAACCACTGCTCCACACGGTGCTCCTCAGTGCATTTGCCGTAGATAAAAAAAAATGCAAAACAAAAAAACAGAAAAGAAATAAAGAATTTAGCCAAACAGATGGAAACCACATAGATTCAGTTATTATCCTAAATAAAAATCTTTTAACAAAAAACCACAGCAATCACAGATAAAAACCGGCTCATCTTTCTGTATTATTGTATAGCCCAATATGCCTGTACCAACCTAAATAAACACTCTTTGCACCAGTGTGGATTTATGGGCTTAATACTGATTGTGGTACAGTGATCTGTGAAACACTGCAATTTAGAGAACGCCCACAAGGATACACAAGCTTTTTCTATGTGACAATAACAGTGCAGAAAGCTGTGAAAATCATGCTCAGCTTATCTATGAGTGAAAAATCTCCTCACTCTCAACGTTAACTGCCAGGTACTTGTTGAGCTCATGCCCATCAAGGGCAGTCGATGAAGGCTAACTCTGAACTATCTACCCAAAAAACACTCCCTCACCCTCATCACAAAATAAAGGCAAAACGTATCAAAGTGTCTGAAACCTCACTGAAATGGATAAAAGCACACAAGCTACACAAAGAATTGTTTACAGAACGTGACTATGCCACTGAAGCTCATAGAGGCTCCTTTACTTAGAAAAAAAACACGGCTGGGCACCTGTTTGCAGGACCTGCTCGTCGAACAAACAGGACTGTGCAGCTAATGGATGTCTTGGCTGTTACAATTAAGCTCCGACATTTCCCATCCGGAGCACAGGAGTGACATTTCTGAAGTTTCAGGCTGGATTTCACCCTTATGAATGAAAATCAGAGAACTGGCCAAAAACATCAAGGGCTCCCAGAGAAAACAAGATCTCAACATGAAGAAAAGTTTATATAACGGAACGTTTACTGAGACTTGCGATTTAAGAATTCTGCCAGGATTTAAGGTATTAGAAAGGAAGCTTCCAAATTGAAGGTTTAGGGTGTTCAAAATAACATATCTACAGTATTCATACACAGAGAGGGGCAAGCATTTTTCATCTTTATTTTAATACATGCTATGCATTAAGTGCTAGAGCAATAGTTTACACAGTGCCTTTGTATCCTTCAAGAACTGAAACCCATTAAAACATAGGAAAGGTACAAACAAGAGGTGGCCGTTCAGCCCATCCTTGGTCTTTAGTAGTTCACTGAACTCAATAACATGGCTGGATAACCTGTTCCAGACTCCCACCACCCTTCTGGTAAAGAAGTGTCTCCTTCTCTCGATCTTAAATGCACTTCCACATAGTTCTGGTACCCTCTGATTTGTGCGTCAATATTCATTCTGAAGAAGTCCACTCGGTTAATTTGGTCAGTGCCTTTGGGGATTTTGCATACTTTATTAGGTACCATCTTAGTCTTCTCTGATCAAAACTAAAATGTCTCTGTTCAACTGATCTAAGTGGTAGCTGTACAGCTGAATTATACTAACGAAGTGTTTTTGTATTGTGTTTTACAAACCTGAGAGTGGACTAAAAGCATCTGCTGTTCTTTCAAACCACTCAACTCAAAATCCTATTAGCATAATTATACAACCATCAAAGTGCACTCACGTATGAAGGTCAAAACAAACAAAAAAGGAAAATTACTGCAAACTGCAGTGTTCCCTTATCAAATTCGTGTTCACACTCCATGATTAAGATTATTGTATCCAAAGGCAAACTGATATCACAAGTTCGAATCGAACACGAAAAGAAAAATAACACAGCACATCGGGAAAAGGAATAAGTGCCCCAAATCAAAACAAGAATTGTCTAAAAGAGGGTCATAATATGAATCAGAATATTAAAGAGCAATATTAAATTCATTATGTCATATTGCAAAAGTCTAACGCTTTTAAAAGGAGTGCCCATAATACTCATTTCCATCAATCTGACTATTTCTTTGTAGGGTTGCTTGCCCAAATTGAACACAGTATGTCCAAGCTATTCCATTTTCAGTCAGTCAACTACTGTGTCTCTCACTACTTGATATGCGTGTACCTTATGATTTATATCTTTAATATCCAAGGCACAGTAAAAGCATTATTTTAGAACAATAGATTCCTTTCAGCTCAGGCCGTTTGGCCTAGCTGATTAACCTAGGGATTTAATCTAGCCATGGCTGGAGGAAAGGAAGGAAAAGCCTCAACAGTGTGGCTGTTCCAGACTCCCACCACTCCCTGTGTAAAGACGTGCTTTTTGTTCTCAAGTTTAAATACACTTTCCCATAGATTACTTGTAATATCAATTTCACAGGCTTCAAGATGCATCTCCTATAGACTCCTATAAGTCTAAAATTAAAACACGAGCCTGATCAGCATAGATGGAGTCAAATCGCATTCTAACATTGATCAAAAGATACACCATCAACTTAGTTCAGCATCAACTTCACTCTTTCCAAGCATAAAACCAGTTTTTAACAACAATTGTTAGAACACAACACTAACTACAGTACTTCCATAAGTCCCTTTATTTAGCTAACAAGTCAAAACGAACCCCATAAGAAAATCTGTCTGTCATCCCTTCACCAATTAACTAATTAGTCAATTAGTGCACCACATGTGAGTCTATGTATGGCCAGTCATCTGAAATCACTGTCCTTATTACTTCTGGCCCACCACATTAGATGGCTGATAAATAAAGTACTTTAGGACTCGGGAGCTGGGAGGCAGTAGTGTCAACCACTGTGCCAATCACTGCAACACTTACAAAGATGAGGAACACCACCCGGAGAAAGTGAAATATTATCTACACATGAGCCCTCTCCATCAGGTCGCTCTGTCTTCGCTGGGTTCAATGACCACAATGTTGCAGGAATACGCATTGTTCTTCCGCTCAAGCACGAGTGGAGCTGACATCTCTGCGTGGGCTTATTTTAAAAAAGACTGAGCTTTTTATAAATTTTATTTTATAAATAAATAAGCCCTTATTCAGATCCTTTAGTTATAACAAGATTTCCGACTGAACTGCTGCAAACAGAGTTCTCTGATACACCTATGTCAGGTATATCCCAAGTACAAGGAAATCACTCCATTTATGAACAGAAGCTGAAAACAGAATTTCAAATAGACATCTGTGAATCCCCAAAAAGACTTGGGAACTGCAAGATGTGGGCAAAAACCTGAAAGTGATTAATAGCAAGAAACTCAACCTCACCCTTTCATACATTTTTGACCCCAACCTCAAAGTCCTTAAAAGATCCAAAGCTGAGGTTCAGCGCACCTTTAACCATTCCGTGTTCATGTCAAAGTTTAAAGCGGTTATATGTTTATTTATCTTTCTGAAAGATTTTCCCAGAATATATAAAGTTCTTGAAGAGTCAGGTACAACGCATGCTGGGTCAGATTTTTTTAGGGCTGAGCCTCAGTAATCACCACCGCCTAAAATTCTTGACAAACTGACATCATTCCATTGTACATGAACAGCTTTACACAAGCAGCAGGGTGAAGAATTGAGAACCAGACTGAACACCGCAGGAAGAAACCATGGGGAAAATAACATTTATTAAAGATCATTTCCTATGACCTTAATCCACATTTATCATTTGGGTTTTCCACGAATGCCATCATTTCATTAGTTGAACTTTATTTTTTATTGCATAACAAACATCTTCCCCAGACGCATGCAGGATTCACTGGATTTGCTACATAGCTGCTGCTTAGTTATCCTTCACACACATCATGACAGATGCCCTGACCGGGCCACAAGGAGGTCACACTTCGGTGACTCAAAACATTCAAAATTTCACTGAAAAAAAACCCTGAAATAAACCATAAATAACCTATGCCACAAAATATCATAATCCCCATTCCCATAAAGCTGGAAAAAGTCCAATGCTTTTTTCCCAATCCAACCTTTCAGTGCTGTTAGCCCCAGGGTGTTATTTCCTACATATTGATAAAATAATGGCCGCAAACCAAATGTCCTAATGTGGGTGAAAGGAAATCTGGAACTGTTTATACCTCCTGAGAAAGCCTGCCACCCAGTGCCTGAGAACTGCATCACCCAAGTGTTGACCTGAGTGATGGTAACGTCACCCCCTCACTCCTAGAGCCACTTGGCAAATACAGGGACCAGAAGCTTGCTGCAGAGACTTCGGCATTCAAATCTGTGCTGCACTTCTGCTTTGAATCACCAGTTCAAGCTTTATTTTGAGAAAGGAATCTCATATTTATATCCGAGAGTTCCTGCGCAAGTCTTGGAAATAAAATGGGAATACCTGTCCCACCTGGCTACGAAGTTACAGTATACACACATACAGTACAAAAAAAAAGTTGTACGTGCATGTCTTCGCCTTGATGGCCAATATTTGTTTTTTACTCATGTAAACCCATTTGCTTCTACTGGAGTCGCACACATTCAGGTCATTCAAGACGAAGTTCAGGGGGCGAGCCGGGTATACAATGAGAGAACCCGCCCAGCCAATCAGACTATCACAGAATAGTCAGGACGCGAAGAGGAGACTTCCATAGGATTCCTGAGGTTTTGGGATTTGTCGGCTTGACACTCACCCTGATGTAGCAGGCCTAACCATGCTGCCTTTGACAGCGGCGTGCAGTACCTCAGACTGGATGTGCAGTGCAGCCTCTGGCACAACAATCCTAAATGACTATTGTTTTCAAGCTGGGAACTTCAAGCCTTTGCAAGAACTTTTGGCAAATATTTTGCCCAAACCTCACACAGCTGCTTCAGATTCTGCCGTCCCGTCTTTCAAAGCAGGTGCTAAACCTCAGTGCACTTTTGACATCCATAATTAAACATTTTTCAACCTTAAGAAAAAAAAAATCTTTTTGGAGCTAAATTTATTACAGACGAGGAGAAGTTGTGGGTTATGACTTAATAACCACAGAAGTGTCTGTGATGCGCAAAGCTCTGATTACAGCGCTGGGGCTATTCTGGGAGAGACGCACCATCACCTAGACATTTCTTTTTACTTTGGCATTCTGGACCATGTGCACTGCATTAACTCGGACACCCAGAGCAGCTGCAGCAGAACGCCCGCAGGCCTGCAGAAAATGAGAAAAGATGCATCCTCTCATCAGTGAACTCATCCAAATTTAAAGGAATGTCTAAATACCGAATAGTTCAGACAAAGCGCTGGCTTTTATCAAAACTAATGATTAACAAAAAGTGCATGCGTCACTGTAAGCAGAATGCTTGGCTTGTACTCATTTTGGCTCATCGGCCTTTGCAGAAAAGAAATTGCATGTACAGTGTAACGCCAGAAATCCCAGTAACCCAATGTCCTGCTGTCTCTTTGTAATGCCCCATGATAGATACTGCACTGGTGAAAGGGAGAGAGATTTACAGTAAAGTTCAGTGCAGCAACAGCCACAACTGCTATACGCTTTTATTGGCTGGGAGAGCTTATTAAAACTGCACTGTTTAGCACTGGACAGGCCCCAGTGCTGGACAAAAAGAAGTGGTTTGTATGAAGAGACTTTTACAAAATTGAAAACGATAGTCAGCATCATTTTGCTCAGCTCACTACTGAAAATAATTTAAAGAGAAATATATATACACATATAACATGAATATTAAACATTCATGTTTTTAGACCGACTGTACTGATTGTATTGAATTGGATTGTATTGTATTGTTGTATTATTGTATCATTTCGTTACACTGTGCGGTGTTGAGTGTGTTAAGCTGAGGTTGTACTGCAATTTCCCTCATGGGATCAATACAGTATGTATGTAAGACTAAGTGAATATAATATACAGTATGTATACATACTTGCATCCATAATTATGTATATACGGTATTCATTTCTCCAGCTGATATATACATATAGTACAACCCTTGAATGCAATACAATAATTTTGGCAACAGGGTATTTTAAGTGTATGCCCCTGAAAATGTCTGCTGTTTTAGTTAAGTGCACGTCCAATGTACAGCATTACACCATAGACTACATAAAATATTTTTGGAAAGAATTTCCATCCAGACTGCTCCCTTTAATTACTTTTTAAAATGCTGTTACAGTATTTTTTAATGTATTGCCTGAGAAACTGAAAATCCATGCCTTACATGTAAGTGTATGTATATACTATATACACATCATATATACACAACAACCTATATCTGCACATACATATGTCATGCAGGCAAACATATACAGAGTTAATGAAAAGCAATTAATTTTTACAGCAATTTCGAAGTGTGCGCCTTAATGCTCAAGCCTTCCTAACACTTGATATAAAACAAAGACCATACTGTAAAACCTGTAACTTAGCACCAGGGCAAAATTACTGATGGGCCACAACCACAGTGTGCCTCAACAACCTCCATTAAAAGTAATTACTGTTCTCCTGGGCACAATCATTAATGACTACTTTTTCATGTCTGGAATGATCGCCAAGAAAGCCAAGTCTTCCACACCTAAAACTTCAACTTAAAATGCACACATTACTGTTTATACATTTAGCTGCAAAGAATTTCAGTATAGGGTATCTTTTGTATTAGGCAAAATTCCAAACTAGTCATATTTCAAAATATACAATGAAAAAAAGTCATTAAGGAGGTGAGGCGTTCTGGGATACATGGAAAGAGTACTTCTGGACAAGCATTAGACTAATATTTGTCGTCTGGCAGAGACAAATGATGGGAGAGGCGCTAATCGTCCTAATACGCCACAGCAGATGGTCAATTATCAAGCTTTTGCTTCTTCACAGGTAAAGGTTTATGAAAAGCATTGCCTCACAAAAAACCTCTCCTGCCTCACCAGAGCTCCACTTACACCAAACAGTCAAATCCTTTTCTTCACCCTCGTTCAAGGGTTAAAAGTGGGAAGATCCAGATTGGAGAAGTGTAGAAATGTGTTACAGGTTACTGATGGTGGCAGCTCTGTTTTTCTTGTATCACTGTCCAACAGCCACCCCAGAGTTCTTTTATAAACATGGCCCTTTTCTGGGGGGTGTGTGTGTTAGGGGAGGAGGGGGCAGCCCTACATTTTGACTGCACACCGTGCCAATGAGAGCAACAATGGAAATTTCTGTGTGGAAAAGTACTGTATACTGTAGCAATGACTTTCCACTCAAGCAGAGCATGAATAGAGCAGCATATCCCCAGATCACCCACGTCCGTGGATACGACTCTCACAGCGACACGGTTTACCCGAAACAAAACACTCCGTCATCGTTAAAGTAAATTCCAATCCACAGACACAGACTTGGGGAAGGGAGGGTCTTCACAAAAACATGTTAAAGCACAACCAAAAGAAAAAAAATCACCCGTTGCCACATTTTCTGTGAATCCTTTAGTGCTTTCATTTTTTAGAAATTATCAAATTTACATGCCTGAACTCTCGAAATGTACTTCTAACACTATCTGACAAATTCCAGCAGCGCAGAAGGTTTCAGCTGAAATAAACTTACTAAGTGATGAATAATACAAGACCTTTGTCAAGGCTTCAGATGAGAAACCATGCTAAGCTTACATAACAGCATTTGTCACTTAAAAGTTCTGAATAATAAACTCCTCTGCATAACGTATTTATGAACACATTAGAATTGAAAGCATAACTAATAGTAATGCAGTCACAGGACAATTTATTTCACATCTAGGGACAACCTCCAGACCTCAATGCAGGCATGTTCTAAAAAACGTCAGCTTGGTTATTCGAAAGCTTCTTTTCTCAGACTGCTAGTACTTGTACTTCATAAAAGAAAGATACAAGAATGTGAGAAGAAACAGAACAATGAAGACATTTATAGATGAAGAGGAACATTTTATAAGGAAACTTATAATACATATTTTACTCAGTTTTTAAAAAATCCCCAAAATTTGGTTCTGTATCAAAGTTTTTATTGTATATAGTTTTTATTATAAAACTTTAGGATTTAAATACTGTGTTCAGGTTCATGAATAAATTACAGGGTCCTTATTAACAAAAAAGATCCCATCATTACAATTGACACCTTGAAAATGCAGACCCAGGAGGTGCATGGTTGCCATGTCTCAACTTTTTTTTATTTCTGTAAAAAAAATGCTAGAACGATTGTTTTTTTTGTAACTCCAATTTGGAACCATGAGAAAGTATTCCAAATGACATTTCGGCATTCCCTCAGCACAAATCACTTTTAATCACTGCACGTTTAACAAAAACCTTTAAGTAAAAATTAAACTCCCACCATCTGTGGTAGATTCCTGCTTGATAAAACCACAGTATTCCCTGACGTTTTCTTAAATGTTTTTAACAGCAAACGAAGTCAAATGTTTGCTTTAATGAAATTCCAAATCCCTTTGATATGCAGATGAAATAAAACTCTAACACTGATTTCCTCTGGCTTGCTGTGGAAATATCAAGTTTACTTCATTAGCAAACTGGGATTTGAGGATCCACAAGGGAAGAAGGTGACCAGTGTTTGTTGAGCTCTCACAGGTAAAAACCCAAGCCCCACACTGTGCATTTTAACACCAAGGCAAGACCTTATTCCCATCCTCAAAGTAAATACAAGAGCAGGCGTTTCAGTAACTGGCACGACCCTTTCTATAATTGAGCATTAGACTGCTAAATGTAAACAAGATGATGTGGTTTGTGGGTTTTATTCTGTAAAGTTTTAAATTATGCTTAGGTATCAAGGGAATAATTTTACGTCTTCCTCTCTATAAATAAATACATAAGATTACTTGGCTGCACCAAGAGGAAGGTTTGTTTCAGCTGTTGTTTTCAGGGAACAACGATGCTCATCCTTTAAACTGTGAAAACGATTAAAAACATTACTTACAGGCTCACAGGGTTTTACATATGTTTAAGATATCTCCACCCTCTATTGTGAAAAATTAGTTAAAAAAACACTCCTGTACACCTTTCTGTGTAAATATTTCCCGATGCTAATTATCATTAAATCTCATGACATAACAGCAGTAATAATGCCACATTGCAACTTCTCCCTTCACACACGTTGCTTGGATATTATTTGTCCTCCACAAAAACGAAGCATTACCGACGAGGCGACACAATGAAATGGAAATAAGCTGAAGTCTATAAAAAGTCATGCCTGCGCCAGGCACCGGAAAAAGCTCACCCGTTCCTTATTTGAAGCAGAAACCTAGCCGTGAGCTTCTAAAGTGAGAATTGCCTTCTAATGTAAGACCTCTCTCTTAAGTAAGTGAGAAATGAAGTGTTACCTTAGCAAGGCAGCCAAAGCAACACACTATTTATATTCGGTGCTCTATATGGTAACCTACTACGGTGATTTATCAATGCTATGTACTCGTATGCCATAAAACCGCAATTTAAGTATGATGTATAGTGTTGCAGAAAAAAATACCACTCTCAGTTAATCAATAGGAAGGGAAATGCCAATGCATGCACTTTTTTGTCCTCAAAGCCATTGAGGTGTGAATTTTAATACGTTTGCATACAATTCTTTTTTGGCCCCTGTGCTAATTAACAATTGCCTGCGTGCTTCAGGTGCATCTGTGGCACATACAGTACAGTAACACCGTACTGTACAGGAAGTAGGGCTCACGCAGTAACCTTTAACTTGCATGCTTGTCTGCAACACCTCAGACATGGAGAGCGGGCTTTGTGAAGGTTCGTACCTGGGGCCAGATGAGGCAGAGGGGAATTCCCAGGAAGGAATGGAATTTATGACTAAATAAGGGCAATCAATCATTCAATTTTCAGGACATCCCCACTACCAGCTGTTCAGGCTCATCACTAGTACACCTCTTTGATAACTCACAATGGAAACTTGACATTCTTCCAGAAAAATACAGAAGTGATGCATCGTATGATGCATCAAGAAACGCCAAATATAATTCAATGTCTACAGCTGAAGAGATCATCGGCCCCTCCCTTGTCTAATCTGTGGAGGCCTCGGTTAGGTCTAAAGTAAAATGTCCTCTCGGCCAATTTAGAAATGGGTCTGTTTTTTCACTTTCCTCTGGGATCCTTTTTGCAACGCTGTGTTTCTAGCAGAGGGTCTCCAATTCGTTCTCCATGAGCTGTCTTTTCAGAGAACTGAAGCTCTGTCAGCCTCCCCAACCAGAAGCCCCAGGAGGTCCCAGCAGACACCTCTGTGGCGATCAGGGTCCCACTGACGAACATCATGACCACATGACCGGCTCTGAGCAGAGGATGTCCAACCCGGGCCAAGAGACAGGCCCCAGCTCTCTTTAATCGCTATTACTGCAGAGACGTGTGGTTTTTACACACAGAAATACCTGGATTGAATTGAGCCCCATTCTGTTTTCACAAGGCTTTCGGATCAGGCGGCTTTGATCCCACAGCCTCCCCGTGCTCTGTGTCCACTACCCACGTGCGATGATGTCACCAGCGCGCACGGCTGGACCGCGTAGGAACGCCTGCCCCAGCACAGAAATCCGATAGCGGAAACCTGAAACAACTTCTCACGGAGAAACTAAAAACAGCTCCAAGAAACAGAGCTTCAGTACAGCGTGTGCGCCTTAATATTTTTTTATTTTAGAATTTGTTTCTAAAGCTGTTGTGGGTGCTGTTCTAATCCACTGAAATACAATCACTTTGCCGGAAGTCCTATAGATGGCGAGACCCTCCAGCCCCCACAGCCTAAGGCCTAATAAATAGTTCTCAGTTTGCAACCCTAGATGATGCTGTACTAGTCAGGGAGCCTAGTGCAGACCAGAAAACACATGGAAAACATTTATGGGTGCATAAACTGTGATTAATAATAAATATACCTTAGTATCAGTAAAAGCCACAAACCAATCTTCAAAAATAAAAACGGTCCTTAATGCTTCACAAGCCCCTTGAAATCTCATCAGCAGAAACCTGCAGTAATATCTCTGTGCACCACATGGAGATCAAAGAGGAGAAGGAAAAAAAAAAGGCTTCCTTCAATGGACCCATTTTACCTCAGCAGAGGAAATATAAACTAAGACATCAGAAATTACATGAAACAAAAAATAAAAGGCCTCCTTCCTTTGCTTTCCTTGACTCGTAATTACAGTTACACCTTATATTTCTGGAGTCTAAACTCTGGGTTTTTGTTTTTTTACCTCTGGTCCAAATGAACCTTTACTGAACTTGGTCTTCACGTCTTGGGCAATATTATCGCAGGGCAACAGCAGAACGTCCAAAAAACGCGACACCTTTCTGTTATGATCTGGCGCCATCTAGTGTTAGAAAAGCCGTTTTTTTTTAAAAATATATAGTATAAAAGATTCAAGACTTCGAGGATGTACTGAAAAACAATGAAGGGATATACTAAGAGAACAGAAAACCTAGTTACCGTTGATGTTAAAGCACCTTCAGAATAAAAGTGAAAAGATTGATTAAAACTACAGGCTTCTGACCAGTAGTTTTGCCAATTATTAAATGGAATGTCTTCAAGTACAGCATCTATACTTTTGAACTAAAAGAGCTCAATCCTTCTCACTACGCTCCTAATAATACTTAATCTTAAGATACCATCCGTGTGCAATGCACTGCTTCTTAATTTATCTGTCACCTTTTTAAAAATGTATATGCTGCTGCTTTTTTAGTTTTGAAAAAAAAACTGAAACAAAACAAAAATAGGTTATTCTTCATTATTTAAGGTATTCTTTAATAAATGAAAAGAAGGTAAATAAATACAGTTGAAGTTTAATAAAAAATTAAACATTGCAACGGGCCTTGACTGCCATCTAGTGACGACCTATTTAAAATTCGCACTGTACAGTACTTTTAGAAATATATCATCAACATCTTCCTAGCTTTACACCTGCTTTGGTTTTCTCCAAATGTATTTTAGAGAAAGAAAAAAGGCATGCCAGCGGAAAGATTCAACGCCTGAGGGGATTTCTGAGTCAAAACTAAATTTACTCCTCACTTTTCCGCCCCTGAAAGATAAATAAAAAGACGTGTCGTGTCAAATACGAGAAACTGCTCTTGGGAAGAAAATAAACAGGGCAGCAATTAAATGAAAGTAATGGCTGCAGGAATAGAAAACAGCACAGTTCATTTCCCGTGAAGCTAATTAAATTAATGGCGAACAGCACCTCTTAATTGAAAACTGCCTTTTTTCACACCTACATGCCAAGGTTAAGGCTGAGTATTAGCACAATGACAAATCGGTGCTATGTTTCCAAACCGGTTATATCCCTCCTTTTTTAAAAAAGACACTTGTTAGTGAAATTATAATTGCTGCCTACTGTGTTTTTTCTCTGGCCACGTAATGAGTTAGCAGACACTTCCCAAGTGTTTCTAGTTATTTGCAGTCTAGAGAGATTACCGAAGACTCCCTGGCTACAGCTCTCTTTCACGTTTATCTTTCAAAGACGTCGCGGGTTGCCTTAAAGTATCCTCTTATCTATTTACTCCGTGTCTGTTCATCCCGTCTCATTTTAAAGGAAGAAACTGCTTTTAAGAAGAAAAAGCATATTCCAGTCCAGTACACTTAAGTGTACACTGCATTACAAACCTTCACTATTTTTCCAGTCGATAAAAAATAGTGAGGCAATGGAACATGCTTTAGAATGGATTCTGCACTATAATGCAATGACTACACTCAGAAAAAACACAACGCGTCAATCTTAATTTCTCACCTTTATGCTGTGGCAATTTCACCAGTTGTGTTCTGTGGAAAAGTGTGGAATAGCAAATTTCAAAACTGCATTTGGAGGGCAGTCAGATTCCTTGCGTCTGCTTATTTTGGACAACACTGACCGATTTAAAGTAGATTTAAATCCATAAGCCAGATGTGTGCGCCTAACAGGGGCAAG
This sequence comes from Lepisosteus oculatus, assembly GCF_040954835.1. Classification (NCBI taxonomy): domain Eukaryota; kingdom Metazoa; phylum Chordata; class Actinopteri; order Semionotiformes; family Lepisosteidae; genus Lepisosteus; species Lepisosteus oculatus. Next base: position 64,207,181 of record NC_090699.1, read on the forward strand.
AAATTAAACACTAAGACGATTTACATGGTAAAAATAAGCAATCCTTTTATTGGAGTTTATTTTCGGAGTATTTATTTAGTTCAGGCCAGTGACAGGACAAAGCAGAAAACCAGCAGCAGAGTGGAGCAGTGGTCGGGCTTCTTGACTCCAAACGGGAAGGTTGTGGGTTCAAATCCCTAATAAACCACTGTTTTTGTACCCTTGAGCACAGTATGGTACCCATATTTTTCCACTGAAATACCCAGCTGTATAAATGGATACAAATGTAAGTAATTTGGATAAAAGCATCAGCCAAATAAATAAACGTATGTAAAATGTTGATGATTTTGCAAGTCCCACAGTCACCCGGCTTATGAGGTTGTTGCGGCTTTGTACTGTGTAGCTAATGACAGCCTCTTGTAATCTACACAATCGATAACCGAAAGCAACGTTCATCCAGGCAACACTGTGTGAATATGCACCATTTGCACATGGGGTTTTCAAAACCAATTCAAATAACAATTCAAATATCCAAAAACGGCATGAAATGTAAATTTAAAAATAACAAAAAAAATCAGAAAAGCGCCACTGACCGTGACCCACCAGCAATATGATCGTCTTTCTACTCCTCTAACTTCTCTCGACTTCAAAGACCGGGCTGCTTGAAACTGTGACGATCAATCGCAGCTCTTTGCTCAGGGGAATTCAAATGACCGCAATTCAAAAGTTTCATGCAATCCAGGAAGTTCTTGCCAGGTAGGGCGACATCTAAATAAAACGCTCGCCCGCTGCCTCTCGCAAGCCCGAGATCAAATTCTAACGAGGAAATAAGCACGAGCCTCCCTTTTGGGAGCAGGATGCGTGAATGAAAACGCGACTTGGTACCCACCTCCCGGAGATGAAGGTTTTCCTTCTCCTTCTGGTCCAGGATGACCTCCAGGTGGTTGACCTGGGACTCGGCCTCCGCCATCCTCCGAGTCCTCTCGTTGTCGTCCTCTGAGGCCTTGGAAGGCAAGCCCTTGCTCTGCAGCATCTCGAGCAGCTTCTTGATGGACTCGTCGCGGGCGTTGAGCGTCTGCTTCTGGGTCTCGATGCGCAGCTCCATCTCCTCCAGGGTCTTCCGCAGGAGGAACAGCTCCTTGGCCTGCCGGTCGTGCTCCGCCTGCAGCCGGCGGAAGTTCTCCTCCGTCAGCTCGATGGTGAAGTGCTCGGCGCTCCTGCTCCCGCTCTCCTGCTGCAGGAGGTGGTTGAGGTCTCGCTGGGTCCTCAGCTCGTCCTGCAGCGCCTGGATCGTCATCTGGAGATGCTACAAATCGCAAAGCATAAAAAAGGTTTCTTCAATGCCCCCCAAGTCCAATGGCCATACGTTCCTATCTCAGCTTTTTCTAGCCTTTTCATTGAAACACACTGTTTAAACAAGAGGAGGGGCTACCAACCAGTGAAAATTCTTGTTTAGAGTTGAGTCCAGTTAAGTGCTTTGGCCCAGACACTGGCAGCTCAAATCTGCTCTGCTGTTATCCCACCTCTGACCAAGATTTGCACGATTGGCCAAGAGCAATCAGAGACTGGGAAGGCCTCAATGGGCCCCTGTGAGCTTTCAGCACTGAAAGACTGAGCTTTTATCGCTCCTGTGTGTGTGAAGTGGACTCTCCGCAGGGACTACCATGCGCGCAGTGTGTCCATTTCAGTCTGCCCCGGGTGCAAGGAGTGGAAATAGTAAAGACTACTGATTCAACAGGGGCAGACAGAAGGAAAACGTACAGTAGCTTTCAAAAAACAAATACTACACTGCAGGTCTGAAGGGGAAAAAAAAGAATGAACAGTTGGTGTGTTTAATACGGCACTGACATATATTTAAATAAAATTAAATAAGACGACAGTCAGAACAGGAATTCAAAGTTCCAGAAATTTGGAGGAGCAGACAAAAGAAAGGAGAAACTCACTATCAAAACATTTCACAAATTCTGACAACAGCAGGACTGTCAAATACAACATGCAGATCTCTGTAAGCACAAAACACTACTAGATTAAGTATTCTTTTCCTTATAAAAAATAACAGCGCTTCACTATAATTTATACTTTCTATAATGTTTTTTCATAAATATCAGCAAAGCAGGAATTTGTTTTGAATAATTTATGTTTGATACAAATTATTATTGCACTTTACTGCAAAGGGAAATGGAGAAAAAAAACAGAGAAGTGCAATACTAAGACATAAGAAAACAATCTTTAGGATGTAACGATTTCTTATGTTTCTTATTTATGAATCTGTTTCTCTCATTGAGCAGCTAAAGTGACAAATCTGACTTCTTCCCATCATTCTTGTACTCAAACAAGCTGTGCAACATGTCATTCACTTTGAAAAACTTTCTGAACAACTGACCTTTTCAGATCAATAATTCACTTTTCAGGTTTAGAACGTATTCAACGAGAAAGTAGAAAATAATGAGAATTGAACAACATGAGAAAAAGCTGCCACTTTTTGAGCCTTTTGAATTTGACTTTTAATGAAGACTGAGTGCATGTGCACAGCTGTGGACACACATTATTTCCAAAGACAATGTTTCATCTGACAGTTACTGTGGGTGATACAAATACTACTGTATGTACGACTCAGTACACTAAAATCTATACAGTTCTAGGACAGGCATTTAAACAACAATATATCTGAATTATGAAAACAGAAATATTTTAGGTTGTAGCGATTTTTTTAATTTAGAATTTCCAATAATGTTTTATTATACCCACCTGATTTTTTGGAATCACCACCTTTACATTTTTTTAATCGCAGCACATGGCTAAGAGCTCTGCAACTGCACTCAGGAGAGAATGAGGAAGTGTAGGCAGAATCCTTCACTCGCCCACCTTCCAGCCACTCATCTTTTAACATGTCTCAGTCAGCCCCGCCCCTCGCCGAAGGTGCAGCACTGATTGGAGCAGAGACACGACCCTCACTGACATCACTGCGTGCCTGCAAACTCTGGGTGGCCACAAGAGGGTGCTGTGCTGCTGAGAGCTCAGAAAGCCCTGACTGACTATTCCCACCCTACCTTCAGTCAATTCAGTGTTCAGCCAATTGTACATCCTCACATCTAGTGACATGACGCACAATCACAGTGCTTGGCCTGATGAGCTCTTTTACTGGATGAGCCAATGGGAACATCCATAAATATTTAAAAAATATAAAAATCAGAGGGTCATTAAGATTGGTAGGGAACCTTTTTCTTCTTTGTTTCCCCATAGTCACACTTTGTAACATCCATTTCAGGCATTTGCAAAACAAGGTCTTGGTTCATATTCACATTTCCTAGGAGACAGCCTGTATGCTGAAAATGTGTGCGCAAATGTCTGTCCACAGCCGTACAATCATGATGCACAGTTGCATGTGAGGTAAAGAATACTTCAATCTCTAAACTTCCAGAAGACTGTACACTACAACAGTTATGTTTTGCACACCAAGGGGTTGCAAACATAGGACAAACCTTAGTTCTTCTTGCATCCAATGGCTGCACAGCATGGTGAATGAAAAAATGCACCAAAATCACAGAAAGTGAGAGCAAATAAGCAAGCAGAAAAAAAACAATACAGAAAAGCATAAGAATGCACAACAATTTACTGTATTCAGAAAGCAATAACAAATCCATACATATGTTTGCACGGCAAGAAAATTTTCTTCAAAGTTTCTGCAGAAATGAAGAAGCAAACTGGTGCAACAAAAACATGTGACAGTCAAGACGTAAAATCTGTCCGTCTCAATTCTGCGACTCAATGGATGAATGCATATTCACATTCATTAGAATGTCTTGCTTTGTTAAACTTGCACGAAAATATTGCACACCATTTTGTTTCTAGAAAAAATATACTGTAACATTTTTCATGCACAATGAGCTCTGGAAGGAAAACCCTTGTAAAAGCAGGAAGAACAGTGTCAGGATTATAGTCCCCCCTCCTTAAGGGTGCTCCAGCCCTTTCACTTTGGACTTAATTCTGTGCACCTGATCCCTATTCCCAGCCCACCTTAAAAGCCAGACGCTGACGCTCATCCTGGCTCTGCATCTGGTTTCCGCACCGTGCGAGTCCGGGACCTGGAAGCGCCTGGTCCCGTTAAGGTTTTAATCTCTGTTCCCGTTCCCGTTCCCTGTCCGCCGGTTCTGACCCGGTTCGTGTTTTTAATTCCGTGTTTGGATGGATCACCTGGCTATGGACTTATTCTTGCGTTTTTGAATTCCCTCAATGGATTACTTCTGGATTGTTTGCCTCGGCCACACCTCCCCCGTGCACCAGCGCACTTTGGACACGCCCCCCTGTTTTCAGCCCCGTATCCCTGCATGACCTTTTCCTATTGTTTCCCACTTCTTCGGATTGTGTCGTCCGCATAGGGTCCGGAAATAACTGTTCGTTACAAACAGCCCCACGTACAGTAATGTGCTGCTTTAATATCATATCATTCCTATTACAGACAAGCCCAGGCTATGAATAGAGCACCATGACTTGAACTGGCTTCAGGAGCATGGCTGGCTGGCTTGTGGCCCATCTCAGAACCCAAAGGGGAAAAAAGATGTTCTTCTTCTCAGGTGTAAATGCACTTTCACAGAGTTTCCACTCGTGCTTCACTGTTGATTTTGCAGAAGTCCGCTGTACTGACTACTATACAGTATGTCCGTGACTCTGAGGATTTAAAACACTTGTATCGGGGCCCCCTGTACTTTGTTCCTTCCTCTGGTATGTACCTACCCGGATTCCCAGAATGTATCTGGTTCCCTATTCCAGAGCAGGAATATATTTGCTATAAAGAGGTGACTCATACTGTACTGTATATAGAAAAAACTAAACATTATTTTAAATGGAGCCATTCTAGATCATTATGTGACTTTAACATAACATCTCTTGATTTAAATTCTGTAAAGAATAAAGATTGTACTGTTTGCCTTTTTGATTGCTTCCCCATATGATTGAGAAGATGAAGTGTCACTATAAACACGTTTCAGAAGTAGCCTCTTCTATCTTAGTGTTTCCCATTATACAGTATATTTCTAATTTATGTTTTTGCTCCCCCCATTGAAAACCCTGCCTAAAGCACAGTATAGTTCCTAGGTCTCTTTGAGCAATACGTTACTCTAGACTATAGAGTATACTTGCCAGTTCCAGTTACGCTTCAGAAAAGGAGCTATAAAAATGCAAACCTTGGAGACAAGGAATCGTTTAAACAAACCCCCTAATGCACGGCAGAATACAATCTATTTCCTCTTCCAGAGAGTCTTCTGGGGGAATGCATTGGCAGTGCAATGCTTTTAAGGGCCTGCTCTGCCCGCCATGGAGGTGGTAGTCCTCAGCCTTGCTTGCCTTCCAGTGCTCAAACACCAGGTCGTGACAAACAGCCACCACAAATCACGGGACTTAATTGGATGACACTTTTAGTAGTTTGCAAGGGAGTTCCCCAATCAAGGAAGTTATAATTAGTCAGCGCAGTCCTGATTTATAACTGCTTGTGACAGTCCAGGGGAAAAAAAAAAGAAATAAGATCTAAAGGAGAGTAACCACATGAGCTCAAACCACACTTTCATCTTAACGGTCTGCTGCAATGTGGCTGCCAATGTTTTTATTTCCATCATTAACTTTAAATTCAAGGTCAGTGTTTTTTTCTTTCTTACGCCGGAGTCTGGGGTTCTGGCAGTTTATGATCGAGAACGCACTCACAAGCACAATTTAGAAGGAAAAGAAATAACTACAACCTGGCCAATATTGTTCTACACCCTTAAAGACGGTATGTATCAACTCAAAACAATACCCAAGGGCCATACATTGAGGATAAAATTATACTGTATGGGTGTTTTCCATAAGGAAAAATTATACGGTCTGAGTGTTTATTTTGAGCTACTTACAGGCTTCTCCGTAGACACCATGAGCTATACACAAGGACCCCTAAGTCAGCACCCCCTTGCCTGACCCCCAAGTCAACAAACTACTTTTAAAACACCCATGTAAAATATTGTTGAATGTGGCTTTTGTACAATCTAGCTGACTCCAGTTTTCATGGAAAGTATTAACTACAAACCAACATTCCACGATGTTGTAACCACATACACATTGGATGCCTGCTCACAATTTCAAATCAATTTATTTTTTGTTTTGTTAGTGATAAATATTTTAGCATTTACTGAGACTGCATTTGACAAGTTCTCTATCTTTTTGTTACTGAACATACACTTTCTAAAGTGTTTTCTTTAATCTGTGTACAGTAATTAATATAATTTTAAAATAAATTAGTGTTTAATTAGAAATTTCATTACAGTCATCATGTCCTATGATGGGTATACATTATCAGATTATAAAATCAGCTGGAAAAACTAGAATGAAGAACATTAATGAGTTTTCCCTAATAAATATGCTTTTAAAGAAAATAGATTTTCTCAGAAAAAATCAATGATTAATTCCTGCAAGTCCTGTTAACATATACCAATCAGTCATTCTCCATCTGATATAAGTGATAAATCAGGTTTAACTTGAGGCCCTACCATTTGGTTAATAAGCACGAAGGAAGTATTTAAAGCAATACCTTTCATCTGGGCCATGGTGTCAAGTTTTAATTAACAACAAACCGAACCCAGAGCAGCTGTGCATAGTCTACTTCAAAGACAAGTGTATCATTGTGAAACGTGTCCACGTGAACTGTTTTCCCTTTTGTGTGATTTTCAATATGCTTTCTTTTGAAAAAAATGTTACTTTGGAATTTCAATGGAAAAAGAAAGTTTGGATAAAAATGGAAAAAAGAACTAGATGACCCAGATGTTGCTGGTTCCAGCCTGTATCACATCACTGTTCCACTATGAGCAGGATTTTCCTAGTGGAGGTGCACAACTGTTCAAGCACCACTGGGGCAGGAGTGTGATTAGTCAGCTAGGGCTCTCCCTGCTCTCTGGGTAACTGGGAGCCTGCAGTCTTGCAGCGATGTCAGTGAGAGACTCTCCTCTCCTTCCATTGCTACTGTAGCTCTCCCACCAGACGCAGTGCAGCCTGGAGTGTGTCGAAATGCTAATGTCTCTGCAGGCCTGTGTGTCAGAGGAGCTCATCAGCACAGGCGGAGCGGTGGCACTGTGGCTCAGGATCTGCGCCTGTGGCTGGAAGGTTGCCGGTTCAAATCCCACGGCCAGCAGAGGAATCCTACTCCGTTGGGCCCCTGAGCAAGGCCCTTAACCCCAGCTGCTCCAGGGGCGCTGTATATATGGCTGACCCTGCGCTCTGACCCCAAGCTTCTCTCCCTGTGTCTGTGTCTCATGGAGAGCAAGCTGGGGTTTGTAAAAAGACAAATTCCTAATGCAAGAAATGGTATATGGCCAATAAGGTGATCAACTCTCGAGCCAGTACAGAAGTGAATGCAGAGCATTGTACAAACCACAAAACCATAGCAAAGCAAATTAAAACAGGCTTACCCTGTAGGAAACCTGCAAAATACCATGGCAAAGATTCTTAAGGATTAATGTAGCACTGGCTTAAGCCTCCAAGCTTTACAGATGGATCTTTTAACCTTTGAAAAAAAAAGCTGGTCGATACTTGTTAAGGTACTAGATGATAGAATCCCATGACATTCCTTATTTTTTCATCTGCTACCACTTGAAGAGATGTTTAAGACACTTCAAAAGTGTTATAGCCCCCTGCTAAATTTGAGCAGAGCTTCTTCCTTCCAGATTATAACCCCTTTTGCTTCTTAGCAATAATTTCCATTTGGCTTTCAGCAACAATCCTAGCCAATATTAACAATGGCTGCGAGAGATTTCCCAACTGCTTGGATGACAGCCTGGGACCTGTCACAGACTCCCATAACTTTTAAAAATGTATTCCGTCCTAGGTAACTGGTGCCTGTTACCTAGCAGAATAATCAGCAAAACCAACGATCAGAGCAGCGTTATCTGACCTTTATGGTTTTTTAAATGTAATGAGTTACGGTTGCTGAAAAGAAAATACCTTCCCTTCAAGATGTCATAGCCTTTCATGCACGGTGTAAAGAAGTGAAAAAACATAATTTCTTGTGACATATTAAGGAGGCTGCATATGAAACAAAAAAACACTTATTTTTCAATCTTTTTCGAAGCAAAGGGATTGACGACCTTATTTGACACAACTCAGCCAGCTTTTCGTAAAATTCTTTCGCCCCTTTTCCTTCCCCCACAGGGCAACGTTTGCAAATGCAAAATAAGAAATGTGGTCCAATATATTTGCTTGAATAAATAGCATTCTCATTTATTTCTGTCACGCACAGTAAATTACAGACACCAGCGAAGCGGCATTGGCAACTGTGCACAAACCAGCTGGCTCGAGATGTGCTTCAGGAGCCATGCATTCTGGCCCTCCTCAGCTCCACCACAGCTCGTCTTGCAAAGGCATCGCTCGCTACTTGCCAACAAAGAGCTTTCCCTAATCAGGGAGGCTTCACAGTGAATAGCTCAGAGCCCGGAAAGTGTTCTTCAGCGTCGATTTCAGGAAATTATCCTTCCGTGCAAAACTGTGCTCGAGTCCAACGTTCGGTCAGAGAGGCACAAGAGCCAGGCGAGACAGGGCGGAGTAATAAGGTGGGGAGCCCCAGTCCCTTTCTACTGGGAACCAGAGATAAAACCCTGGGAGGAATATTTTGGGGTAACCAATCAAATCTGCCCCAGAATTTGAAGTCTGGAAATCAATCAAATCTATCCTGTATGGAGAAACTAAAGAGATCCCAGCAGGACACAGAGCGGACACATGCCAGCTCTAGATACAACCCAGGACCACTGAGCTGTGTTAGCAGAACTACCTACCACACAATCATACCTGAACAAACTGAGCTTCAAGGTTAAATTGATCTTTTGCATTTATACATTTTTATTTGACATCTCCAAGGTCCTGTCTAAGAGAAGTAAGCAAACATACCATATCAAGACACATCCCAGGAAAAACAGAGCTGAAAGGTGCGTACAAAGAGACTGATCATGATTTGTATTATTTTTTGGTTCTGTACCTGAATTTCACTTGGTTAAGGCCTTCCTGCATAAAAACATAAGCCAACAGAACACAATGACAAAGTATGGATGGATTTTATACCTGAGACTGAAAATTTATATTTTTATCGAATTCTCACATAAGGGAACTTCAAGCTCCCATCACTGTTTATGATTAAATATGCCCGATGGTGAAAAGGTTCAGACCACCCTGTTGCTGCTGGGGTTTCACCATGTGCAGGGTACAGTACCTGCAGAGCCCGCAGAGCCTAGAGTTCAATTATACTAGATGCATGGATGCCAATATGCAGTGCCTGTTTTACAGCAGATCCATGGACTTTAATTACATTCCCTCACAAGTGCCATGGCTTTTATGTACAGTAAGTTGATTTTATAGCCTTGGAGCATCTCTGTTTCTGAACAGACCTTACCTTTGACAATAGCCTCCCATTCACATCTCACCTAGCCCTACTTCTGAAGAAACCCTACCTGGTTTGCAATGTACTGTAGAATGCCCGAGATGTTACCAGAAAACTCTACCCGAATTAAAGAACGAGTTTGCTGCTTCTCTCTACCATCGTTGGCAAATCAGTCGCAGATCAAACAAAGAGGAAAATAATTACTAGGGAGATATTTTTTGTGCGGCAGCAATCTGAATCCTACATAAACTCCTCTGGGGGGGAATCACATGTATTGCTGACATTTACACATTGTCACCCATAGGTCAGAGGAGAGGATGTGTTCAGAGAATTGGTGTGAAAGGAGATCTGATCAATTCAAAATGTTTCAAGGATGTGGCACACCTTTCCTATTTGTTTAGGAAGGGATGAGAGAAAATGACACGCTTTTTCTCTGCAGAGGTATCACGAGGATTTAACGAGATATTGTTTTAGAGAATAATGACTGTATGTTGTGTTTTATCAGTGTCAAGAATGATTTGACTTAAATCCCCGCAGTGAGTCAGACAGATATGATACAAGTACTGTGCAATAAGGATTTGTTGCCGTGCAATCTCTAAAGTTTTCTGAGCAAGGAGGACCTTGATTTGTCCCATGTAGAATCCATCACTTTACATTTCAAGCTTCCTGTCTCCTGTCTCCTTGGGGTACCAATAATACATGAACCTACACCCAATTACTAAGCATTTTAAGGCCCTTGTCACATTCATGAAACTGTACGTTAAATGAATTATAGTGCGTGCAGGATGTTATTAGGTATATAGCGCTGTCATGCCAGCGAACTGCTGTAAAACTCACATTTCTCCCACTAGATGGCAGTGAATCCCCTCTGAAATAAAACCCTTTGTACTGTACATGGTAATTGACCGTCTTGTGCAGACCTCAGTAAATGGATTTTAGTTTAGAAATCGTTAATTATCATCACTACAGTTATACTCACGGCCTTTTTATCATCTAAAAACATATATGTCTTGCACATTACTTGTTTCATTGTTCAAAGTAACAACTTCTCTGCAGGGTAAATAATGCTTAATAAATAACTCAAGGTTTGGACAAAGAAAAATATAAGTTTGTTTATACGCTGCAGTGGAGCTGTGGTGTGTCACGTTCTGGATGACATGACTGCTTGATTACTAAGACAAATAACATTTTGGACTTGAGTAAGGAAATTTGCTGCTGGATTATACTGGCAAGTCAGAGGGGCACCTTTAGGGCTTTAAATGCACTGTACTGAAAAATGTCATGCAGAGCTCATAACAGCTGAACCGATCTTTTAACTGCCTGACTGGTATCTGATCCTACACCAGTCTACCTGTGCATCTGCCCAAATTAAAGCTGTAGATCCTTCTCCTTAGCTGTGCATCAGTTACAATTCCTGGCCAAGACGGGGGAACGACAGGATGGCAAATGAGTACAAGTTTAAATATTGGCTGTGCTGCTGCAAGGTACCATTCCACACAGAAACCGATTCCAGTGATTCATGATCAGCACTTTCTCCCCTTGGCTGTAGTTCAAGGTCTCTGCCAGTTCCTGGGTATTGGTTTATTGAAAGGACAAGAATGGACAGGGGCTTTCAGTGATTATAACAACTGCTGGTCGGACTGAGACTGAATTGTTAGGGCAAACCCCATCTTTTTATGTAACAAAAAGTATTTCCGTGTTAACCTCTGAGTGTCCAGTTCAGCGATGGGCGACTCCAGTCCTTCAGCAGCTAAGGGGTCACTTCTTATTAGTTCTACCTCTGCTTATTGCTTAATTGATTGCTTATTGCTTAATTGAACTATTTCCATCAGAAATCAAGTCACCTGTTTTTTAGGGTCTTAATCAGTCAATAACTGGAAAGCGCCTGTCAAACTCTCTGTACAAATAAGAAAACAAAGAGGGTTTAAAGAGTAGAAAACCCACTGTGGTGTATGCTTTCCCCATTAACTAGTTAACAGCTTGGGGGAAATTCAGTTCTAAGAGATGCATTAAACCGATTCATTTTCTTAAGAATCCATACAGCCAGTGACCTAATCCAGCGATCAGGATCTAAAGACTGGTCGGCCAGCACACAGAACAGTACAGCACAGGCAGTCAGTCCATCACCAGCTGCCTCGCAGTCATCAAGATGACGGCAAACCACTCTGCAGCTGCCAGTCTCCGGAGGTTTTCACAGCCGGCTGGAGCTGCAGCTTTCCTGTCCAGTTTCGCCCGACAGAAAGGGAGGCTGACACATCACTGGCGGGAGAGAGGGCGGAGTTCAAGGACAGCACCTGACAACTCAGTGCGAGGTCTCCAAAGGTCAGGTCAGGGACTTTCTTTCAGCGAGAAGAAAAACTACCACCCAACATAATGAAACACAATTTACACCTGCTGCTTAAAACAAATAAATGTTCCAACGCTGCCTTAATGGTTAGTCTGTCTATAATTACTCAGAGGAATCAGAACTCGCCCCGCTACACTCTTCTTCTCAAGCTTTCTTTGTCTCTGACAGACGAAAATGCCATGAAATGATTTTTTTTTTAGAACATCCCCCATTTGATTCATAAGGCACAATATCGGTGTGCATCCCGATGCTCTTTGTGTTATCACAAAAACCACCTGCCCTGGCGTTACATAACATTTCCAAAGAAAGGTCAAGTGTCTCATTCTTGAATGACATGAGATTCCAGTCACACACGTCCACCCACACTCATTCCGATACACAGCCTGAGCAGTGAGCCAGGACGTGTCCATCTGCCCAGTCCAGGGGTGCAAACTGACCACACAGGCTGCCTCATCCTCTATGAGAGAACAGCTCCTTAAACGGGAGACATCTCTAGATCAAGCAGCAAACCCTCTCTGCCTCTTCTCTGCTTACTTCAAGATAAGTTTACTAGGAGTTGCAATATGCAAGATACAGATAATGTTTATGCCCTTTTGGGGGGCAAAGGGCACACGAATGCAGCTAAATAAGGAGAAAATAAGAAATTATGGATTCAAATATGTACTGTTATGATGTTTTTCTGAACCACAGCAAAGTTAAAGTCAACTCTTTTTACATATGCAACACTTCAATATAGAGATGCATGCACATCAATAAGGAATACAGGTATTATGGAATTATGGAATACACACAACTCGGTAATGAAATGAAATACTAGGAGGTTAACTGTGTAATCAGGGAAACATCAGTGTTTTTGTACTTGACGCAAAACACTTAAATCTGCCAGTGAAGAGGTGAAACCTTCATTTCACAGCTTATATAGCAGGTTATACAGAGGTCCATGGACAATAATACTTGGCTTGATAAGCAAAGAAACCTTGCAAACAGGGAATACCTCCACTCTTGTTCTCTTGATACTGCAGGACCTACAGTATCTGATGTGAAAATAAGCACACATTTGTACCGACTACTGTATCACTACTGTCAGAACCTGCTTACTGACTCTGCTACCTACCTGATACTGTTTAAAATCAAATGCTCATCTTTGAACACCATCTGAGAAGGTAAACCCGGATGTCAATGAGCTAGAAGACTCCAGTGCACAGGAACTCAAATGCCCACAGGCAAACAGCTGGCTGAGTGACCATGTCATGCCACGCAGACAGGACAGATGATATCTTCTGGCATCAACCCAAAGGAAGCCATCTACAGGAATATCAATGCTAGATGCACACACACACAGAATTCCACACACATAAGCCCTTAAACATGAGCAGCTTACAGCACCTACACTGACTGCACTACTGGAGAGACGTTGGTAAGATCTTCTGATCTTCAAATAAATCTGTGAAGAATCATTCTGACTTGTTGTTATACAAGTTACACTTAGGTACCGTAATCTGTCTATTTTAGATGACCACAGTTACAGGCTGAATTAGTGTGGCAATAACTGGGCTAGTTTTGTTCCATCGAAACACACAATAAGGCTTTTTAGGAAAATAAAACTGTGAACTCAAAAAGAAAACAATAATTTATGAGCTAGACTTTAGGAGACATATTCCCATAACGGAAAGCAATTCATTTTTATTGCCATTATAAACCCTTACTGCAGCTGTGAATGAAAGGAAACTTCCATATGCGCTCCTTAGTTATTTTTTTAACAGTGCACTCAAACCTAGCAGTGAAATTGTCATTGGGTCCTCAAGTGGTAAACAAACACGTCAATGAAAAAGGCAACATTTACAATTGACTAATCAGCTAGATACCATTCTGTAAAAGAAAGGGGGAGCAATTAAGAAAGAATTAAGTGAGGGTTTGGGTATGCCCAGCTGAGGTGCAGCATTGTACAGCACACTTCCTCACAAAAGCCTCACCAATGCCACTAAAAACTGACCTCAAGGGAAACCCAGTGAAAGTCAGTCCTGGGCATCGTGCCAGTTTCCTTGAGGTTTGAATAGCCAGGCTGCCATTCAGAGAGTAATGGAATTGTTAGCTAGTTATAGACCTCGCTGTAAATCATGAAGTCCCTCTCATTCAAACCTGGAGATTAAAAAAAACCCCACTCCACAGAAGACATTCTGCTCAAGTCTCTTCTTTCTTGCGGCAAAAAACAAAAACAAAACACCAGCAGTAGCAAGATCTCCTGACCGGTCCAGCCTTCGCCACCAAACTAAAAAGAACTTCAGTGCTGTGAGACCATGACTCCCGAACAAATGAAACGCATAATGAACCAATCTTGTAGGGTGTGAAGGTTTTTCAATGTACCGTACCGCGCAAACCAGTTCCCTTCTCAACTTCTACAAGAAAGGAAGCAGGAGGTGTAAAGAATGTTACTAAAATAAAAGCCGAAAAGCTCACCTCCACAGCTCACCCCCTGAAAATAGTAGGAATGAGAAAACACTTCATAAAAAACTGGGTCAACACCAGCAACTGACTTCACTAATCGCTTCAATATATTCCGTACTGAGGCAGCACAGGAGATCGGACAGATGAAAGGAGACCATACAGTTCTGTTATTCTACTGTCCCAAAGCCAGTATTAGAAACAGACACCCCAAAGTACGAAATCCACTCCCCCCCCACCCCCAAAAAAGGGACAATTGTCTATGTCTTTGGGACGAATAGACAGGAAAAACCCACGTGAACCCGCAGGGAGATCAGAGACAGACTCTATATACAGTACCCTGAGCCAGGACGCTGTACCTGTGATGTACTGTACCTCCATCTCACCACATCTTCCCTCCGATGGATTAGTAGTTTGATATGTTTCACATTTTAGGAGTAGCAGAACCTTTATTGAAGTGTACAACATAGAACTGGTGCTGAAATGATCCATACAGATTTCACAGCTTCCATTTACTGTATAGTAGACACTGTACCTCATCAAGTCTGAGGTGCGTCAGACTGCAGACGGCTACACCCGGCTTTGCTTCTGAGCTACATTAGCCTGTTCTCAGTCAAATGGCACTGTATGGCCAGATCACTCCAAAAATGATAGAAGAGTGCCAATTAAACGAAAAAAGATTGTACTGTTTTGGTATTTCAGTGCATTTTACACACATAATTTTAAACTAAATCAGGTATCTAGAATTGTACATGGTTTCATTTGTATTTTCTTATAAGCTGGATATTTTATCAGGTCAAAACTTCAGTTAGCTCCTCATGAGAATTCACAGGCATACAGTAATCCTCCCAGTATGCGTGTATCACTTTCTATAAGTCCGCACTCTCCCTGCCATTAGAAACACAGGTGCAAGGCCCTTTGCTGTGGAGTGGGATCACAAGGACATGAAGAAAGAAATTGCAGAAAAAAAAGGAAAATGTCATGTCTGAAGCTTTTACCCCGAGAAAACAGCAATGTAAGAAGAAGGATTAAATAATTATGAATAAGCAAGTATCCAACATTCCGTGTATAAATCAGTTAAAAGCACAGGATGATCACTGGAGCTAAAATACCCACCTCCACCAGCACACCAGTGTCGGGCACACACAAGGTCCAAAATAAAGAAGAAACTATGACTTGTGACTAAGCCGTTCTTTCTGAGACTATCAAGGCAGAGTTGGGCTGCAACTGTCTCCAGGGAGGGCTTCTTTTTCAAAGTCAGTAGGCAGTGAAAGTGAGCTTTTGTGTTTTAAGCCATTCATAGTCTCTGCAATGGAAACCCAAGGTGAGCAAATTACAAAGTACAGCATTATAAGTGCTTTTTACTTTGACAGGCTTTATTAAAAAGGACACACATGAGTTGCCTTAACCTGATGAAGAGAATTGGCTGCAGAGACAAGGGTACTGCTGGGTAATGGAGCTGTTTTATCAGTCACTGTCTTCTCCTGAACACCACCATACTGTATAACAGATGGCTGAGCCGTGCCAGTGGGGGAAAGAAATCACACAATATTATCCGTCTTATGGTCATTTAATGATGAAGTAAAAGGTGACATTTAGAGGCTCATTCACAAAAGGTTCGAATGCAATTTAGTGCCTGGAATTTCAACTGGGAGCTGTGCAGTGAAAGCCTTATGTCCACGAGGCACAACACAAACGCATCTGTAAAATTCACTTTTTAATTTTTTTTAACTGTTGCTTTCGGGAGCAGTGCCCCACCTGTGACTGAGCCCACAATTAGCACATGTAAAAGACAAAAGTCAGGAGGTCACTGATGTGCACCTGGTACAGTACTGTATGTACAAACTCCTCCTCACTATTAGACCACCTCAGTTACTGTACGTGTTTGCTTCCAGCGGTGAAAAGCAGGAGCAGCGATGGGGGGCTGAGATCTCTGGTGGGACCGAAGGGGGCGCTCACTGCACCGAGAAAGGTGCTCTGACTGAAGACGAGAGGGAGAAGGAAGGGCCAGAGTCCGGGGCTCCAGGCCGGACGCAGCACCGGCACTACAGTGTGCACCTCAGGCACCAGCTCCCACACCTCTACCTGCTTCTAGCCTGAGGTCCTGGCTTTTCTTTCCCGTTTCTGACCTCCCACTGCTCCCACATGCTGCCTCCTGTACACATCGCCACACCTTCTCAATTGCTGCCCTGTCCTGCGTAGTCAGGACTATAAACAGTCATTACAATCTTCAGGTGCAGCTTCTGACAGGGACTCTGCTTACAATCAACCTGCGCTTATTTTACTGTACATCTGAATGCATTTAACTATGCTCATAACAAATAATATATTACACGTGTCTGCATTAGAGGTCAGATTTAGCCAGATTTGTGCATACCAACTTATAATAATAATTGCTTACACTTATACTGTATAGCACTTTTCTGCACACCCCACTCAAAGCGCTGTACAGGTAATGGGGACTAGCCTCCACCACCACCAGTGTGCAGGCCCACCTGGCAGACACGGTGCACCAGTACTCTCACCACACATCAGCTCTCAGTGGGGAGGAGTGATGAAGCCAGCTCAGAGATGGGGACTATTAGGAGGCCATGATTGATAAAGGCCAGGGGGTAATTTGGCCAGGACACCGGGGTTACACCCCTACTCTTTTCGAAAAACGCCCTGGGATTTTTAATCACCACAGAGAGTCAGGACCTTGGTTCCAAAGGACGGCGCCCTTTTACAGTATAGTGTCCCCGTCACTACAGTGGGGCACTAGGACCCACACAGACTGCAGGATGAGCGCCCTCTGTTGGCCCCACTAACACCTCTTCCAGCAGCAACATCTGTTTGTTTTGCATGTTACACATTTAAGCATTTGCCAAATCTTTGTGAAAGTGCTCAATGCGAAACTTCCCCCAGTAGTGAAATAAAAAAAATAATGCAACTACATCAAAAATATTCCTTTACTTTAGTCAATAAGCAAGTGAGACGGCATTTTCCTTAAGGAAAGACCTTTTATTTGGGATGTCTTAAGTGATACTGTGTTTTTTTTTCATACTTTCCTCTCACTTGAGAATATTCTTGATATATTCACTCACTTGATATATTCTATATATACTGCCGTGCAAAAGTTAACATCAGAAATTAGGTTATGAGCATTAACAACTTACTCAAAACCCACACTGCTGTTTTCTGCTATCCTAACAATTTTGCCTGTTACTAATTAATGCAGCTTAGGTGGAGTGAAAAGACACCAAGCTTGTCATTTAACAAACTTTAATTCACACTAATCAGAATCTTCAATTACTTGATCAGCTCAAGGTCAAGGTACAGGAGCAGCCAGTACAAAAATGAAAGAAATCAGGAGGGGTTGTTGTGGGTACCTGTCTCTTATTTTAATGCCACTGTATTCTGTTAAGCTGCCTGAATGGCACTGATCTAAAATGCAATGAGCTCATAGCCTGAGGACAAGGAATTTCAGGTCAGGAACATAAAGACAATCCACCAGATTCAAGGATTTCCCTAGAAGCTTTATGTACTTTATCTCCTTGTTCAACACAACTGAGCAATATTCCAGTATGCTAACATTTTTTTTTTCTGAACACAGCGCCATGTCCTGCAGCTTTTTCGGAATAATGTTTAAGCAAAGAACAAAAACATTAATCCTTTTCTTCAGTTTTTATGTTTTTTTTCTTTCCATCACTATGAACAAGATAAAACAAAGCTGGTTATCAGTGAATATACATTTTCTATAAGATCTGTCATTTAGAAAACTGTTTGCAATTAACCATCTTACAGAAGAGATACTGCTGCTCTGGCATCAGTCCGAGAAGAATGACCAGATGCCTTCGGGGAGTTGTCCTACACAGACAGGAAGGACTGAATCTTTTTTATATATATACAGACAAGACTACGAAAGGACCTGATTGAAGTATTCAAAGTCCCCAAAGGCACTGACAAAATCAACCCAGTAGATGTCTTTTGAACAAACAAAGAGACACGAGCCAGTGGTCACAAGTGGACACTACAGAACATGAGAAGCGAGTACAAGAGGAACTTCTTTACACAAAGGGTTGTGGGTGTATGAAACAAGCTACCCAACATATACCCTTCTTTTCTTAAAAAAATAGATCAATTAGCTAATACAGTTAATTAAAGAAAAAAACTTAAATATCTAGTCATCCTTTCCAATCTAAACACAACATTGCCTCATTCGAAGCTCTCTTGCATAATATCTTTAAGTTCCACATAGTTTAATAGAACACCTCACAGGGGAACTTCAAAAATAGCTACAGTAATATACATGTGTAAAGTCATAGCTGTCAACCTGATGCAAATACATTTTTTTTTTTACGACAGAGCAAAGTCGAAGAAGAGGGTGATTCTAGGTGTGAGGTTGAGGAAGTCTTTTGTATTGTTAGGTTTATTTGAAATGAATTTGGACATTGTAGTTGAGATCTAACTCGGGACAAACACAATTCTATCCAACAATACCAGAAAGGACAGATTTCACAAAACAAATCTTGCCCATCTCATTTTGTTGATCAAATATTGAATTTGACTGTGCACTCCTTGCTATGACCTCTAATGTCTCTACATAATCATGTACAGTATTTCACATGTATCCATCTGTTTTCTAACAGCTTCTTCCAGTTCGTGGTCAGGGGGAGTCAGAGCCTATCCTGGCAAGCAATGGGCGCAAGGCAGGACGTCAGTCCATCGCAGAGGGGACACACAGACGGACACACACACACACCAGGGACAAAATGAACAGAGGAAAACATATAAACTCCACACAGACAGTACCCCAGTTATAGGATTGAACCCAGGATCCCAGCACTATGAGGCAGTCAGTTAATATCTGTTAATGTCCACCCTGCAAGCTAATAATATTTCTGCTCACAGACCTTTTTGAACCAGAAATCCAGCTTGCTCGTATTACTTGTGCCAAACATCTGTGGACGAGATCCATCTCGGCTGATCTCAAACTCAAAGGCAGACAGAAGAGGGCTGCTGTGCTTCTGTGACTCACCATGTAAAGTTCTGACCTTTGGATGAACACCGAATACGTGAATATGCCATTTC
This sequence comes from Lepisosteus oculatus, assembly GCF_040954835.1. Lineage (NCBI taxonomy): Eukaryota > Metazoa > Chordata > Actinopteri > Semionotiformes > Lepisosteidae > Lepisosteus > Lepisosteus oculatus. The sequence goes on from NC_090699.1 coordinate 64,226,407, forward strand.
ATAAACTGTTTTGACACATCCATACTGTATCTGTGCTTGAGTGCGTGAAAAACAAATTGTCTCATTCTTAGCTAAAACTCCAGGGTGAAAATGTTACGAAGTAAAAAAATTAATTAATCTTTCCAGTATGTGGAAAGCCTATACTTACCAAGTCTACATTATTTGCCTATAAGACTATACTTGTTAATAACATTTGTAAAGTGGCAGATAACTAACCTAGAGAACCACAATAATCCCCATGAGCAGTGCGCCTATCGTCACCTTCATAATTAGAAACAGCATAGCAAGACCAGCAAGACCTGCAAACATCCACCGAAAGAAATACTGAAAGGAAGCTGTTTCTTGAGAGGAGCCAGGGTAACATCTTCAACAGCACAGGCCATACTCCCATAATCCTTAGCGTAAAGGCGTGCCTCTTTGTTCCCAGTTTTAAATGCACTTCACTGACGTCTACACGAGTAGGCTCAAAGAACAGAACCATGCCAGTTGTAAGAAGGGACTCATGAGGTGACCTAATTCAAGGGTAAGCAGAGCAGACACAGAAACTACAGCTTCTTTACACGCAGGATTATGGGAGTATGGAACAAGCTACAGTACAGTAGAAATGTTATAGAAATCGCTAGATGAGACGCACACATGTGTTGTTAGTAACCTTGTCAACACACATCTCTGACATGTATTGTAAAAGGAAGAAGAAAAATCATTATCAACCATTCAATTTGCTTCTTCGCACTGCAAAAACGTGGAATTCATTGAACCTTTTCTCACAGTGAACCTGATCTCCAAATGCCTGGCCTTCACTTATGCGGAAGAACGAGAGCACACCCATGCAAGATTAGGTACGTACTTGCCTATTCATGTGCGGATCACTTCAACACGTTTATTGATTTCAACGCTTTTTATTTCCCTTCATGCGAATATCAGTATTAAAAAGACAAACATAGAGCTCATCTGCATCTTAGGAGGGAAATTGCTTTGCCAGACGGAGCAACCCTGTGTCTTTGGTTTGAGTGCACATACTGTACACAATTAAAATTCAGCTAGTGGATGCTGTGTTTGCAAGTCGGCTAGTAAAAGAGAAGTCTTCCTCACCACAGAGGCGAACACAGAAAAACCGCAGGAGACGCTGACAGACGCGATTCCAGCCACGACTCTTTGCTGGAAGAGCCGCAGAGACAGCAGACACGAGGGAATCCTGCAGCTAAAGCCTGTCGTCCTGCTATTCCCTGCACAAGAGAAGCTGCTAAACGTGCACTGCTGGGTTAGACGGCACTCGGAGCTTGCACACGGAGAACAAGATCAATACAGAAAAGCTGGCTTTGTGGCAACATCAATTTATTTTTAATGCTTGAATACAGATTGTCACAGGGTTAGAAATGTGAAAAGCTTTTTGAGTGCCCTGGGTGCATCCCTTTCTGTCCAGGCAGACAGTCCGGTGTATGACTAAAACAGTAGCACAAGAACATTTTCTAAGCGCATACAATAATTGGTCATAAATCAGTATGGCATACCAACTCATATGGGCTCGTGAACTGCCGGACTGTGATAAATCATTCGTATTCAAATGCATAGCCTTTATTCAAGGGCTCTAGAGATTTAATGCAGGGTTTAAGGAGCTACTGCCTTGAGAGTAATTATGTACATTATCAGAAGGTACTAACTCCCACTGTCATCGCAGATCGCAGGATTAATGGATGTATTTGCCAATAGGTATTAGAAAGAAACAGCAGACCAGAGGCTAGGGCGCAGTCTGTTGAAGAAAAAAGGAATGCTCCCCTTTACATGTTGTAAAGTGGGAGAGATTTTAAGCATCCAGACTGACGAAGAGGAGCTACAGTAGACGACCTGAGACAGTGCATGTCTCCAATAGAAAAACATTCTTCTTTCAGCTGCACAAGTTTACTACTCAACACAAAGCCTTTGGTATCATCCGCCATCTTAGCTGGAAAATATCACAGATTCATACTGTGTGGATGTTTCAGTGCAGACTGGAGAAGAAATTAAGAGAAAACAGAAGCAAGGCGGAGACATTTGTTTTTGAGTCAAAGAGAAAATGTGCCTCAGTAATTGTTTTTGTTTTCTTCCCCCTAAGAGGAATTCAGACTCAATACCAGAGCCCACTGAATGGGTTGAGACGGCAGATTAACTACCCGTCTATCAGAGTTTGGCAAGGCAGCATTATTAACAGCTAATGTATTTAATATAGAAGAAAGCTCTATGGCTACCAGGTTCAAATGATTTATCAAGGATTCCAGGACCTTTATCAGTTTAATACCATCTTTCTAGAATGACTTTATTATATATTATTTCAATATAGTATGCTATATTATTTTACAGGCCATTTCCTAGTCAGAAAGTTAGCCAAAGTTAATTGCAACATTCAAGTAGTATCTGTATAACGCTGAAAAAAAAAAAACAGGTGATTGCTTTGAGGCAGTAATTGGATTTTGGAAGTTGCATTTTTTATATATTTAAGTCTTTAAAACGCAGTGTGTGGAAAACAAGTCTTCAGTTTTAATGACATGTTGTGATTGCCACACCCCTCCCCCCACGTTCCCGGGAGAACCATTTCCGATTAGTGTAATGTATTTAAAATGTCATCCTCCTGTTGACAAGGCAGCCCCAGGCACTTCTTCCACTTCCTGGAGAAGGCGTCTCAGTTCGTCCTGAACGACTACCTTACCATACAGTTCATCGCCTCCAGTGCACAGACAACGGTGTGTTTTTACTGGCTGTTCAGACCAGAAAGTAGGGAAAAAAAGACAGGATTCTGTTTTGACTTCCAGATCATCCTCTGACCCATGGAGTGATTTGATTTCACCTCTAAATGTAGGGGGAAAAGGGCGGCACGATCGCGCAGTGGTTAGCATTGCTGCCTCGCAGGGCAGGGGCTGTCTGTGCTCTCTGTGTGGAGTTTGTATGTTCTCCCCATGTTTTGCACGAGTTTCCTCTGGGTGCTCTGGTTTCCTCCACAGTCCAAAGTCAAACTAGTAGATGACACTGGCTTCTGGGAAAATTGGCGATGGCGAGAGTGTGTGCATGTCTGTGTCTGTGTGTCTCCCATGTGATGGACTGGCGTACCGCCACAGGGTGTAGACTGCCTTGTGCCTGTTGCTTGCAGGCATAGGCTCCGTCTTCCTCACGACCCTGAATTGCAAGAAGCAGTTAGAAACTGCAGTTGGATGGATGGATCAAGGTGAAATGATAAAAAAGTAACAAGTTCCAAAAGGACAGACAGTGCAACAGCTTTCTGTTGATTGTGACCGACGGCTAGCGTACTTGTTTGTATTTTATTGCAGTCCGTTTTAAGAATTTAAACAGTGATTCTCAAAGGGGTAAACTGGACTTATATTATTTACCAAAACAAGATGTGCATTTATTTTCTGTCATTACCAACAATAACAGATTCTTATTAAAATTTTCTCATCTGCAAGTAATTACACTTCTGAATCTAAAGCCTTCTTCCTTCACTGCTTTGGAAAAAGATCTGCAGAAAGGAAAACTGCTTTTAACACAGCAAGCACTTTTTGTGCTTTGGCTTATACTGATAAGGGTAATGGATTACATGGGACAAAACACAAAAACAAAAGCCAGGCAAAAAGAAGATTCATACGGGTGTCAAGATAATTTATGTAATATACCATTTTCATATTTTAAAAGGCTGACTCATTGCTGATAAACTTCCATCATACCTGCTCAGGGTCTCAATAAGCCAAAGAGTCTTGGAAGCACAAGGCAGGAGGCAAGACTATATATGTGGTACAGCACACCGGTACATTGAAGGGTACAAATACTCAGCCGACATTCCTTTTAAAGAAAGGAGAAAACCGAAGCAACCGAAGCACAAGGATGTGCAAATGATACACAGGAGATAATCCTTTCCAAATTCTAAGCACTCAAATGTCAGGACCTAAGGGCTGTGAGGCAGCTGTGCTCACAGCTATTTTGTACATACATTATCAGGTGTAATTTGTCATGAAAGATTTAAAAAGATTGCATTTTTTATTATTTTTAATTTGAACATGCTTTAAACATGTAATGATTTAGGGAATAAGGTGTGGAAGCATCTTGGCATCAAGCTTATTAAAAAATCAGCATGTTTACAATTACTCAAGAATTGTTCATAAATTTGGACCGGTTTACACATAACAGATGTGCTTTCAACTGATAAATTACAGTATAATGCAACCCAGCAATTCTTGTTCAACAGTAAAGGAGCCCCCTTCAAGGTACTGTGCAAACACAGTGCTTACATACTGTAACACTGCTCAATTACACTTTGACAGTGGAAGGACTGTCTTGTGAAACCACTGGCTAGATTCCCCTGCCGTAATTCAATCTAAAAGCAATCAACTTCAGTCGCCAGGTTAGGGGGTTACACATAATACCAATATCTTGCTATCTTTGGATTGAGAAGGAGGAAAAAGCAATGCAACATGTAACTACTGCTATTTTAATGGTTTAAAGAGGATTTGAAAGTCGGGCAAAAATACTGATGTTGTTTGTCTTAAAAGGAGACATCTAATGGCCACTCACTCACCCATCGCTTGTGATATTGTTTCAGGGTTTTAAAATGTCTGCGGTGTTTTTTAAACTTCTACACGCAAAGCCCAAGAATAAACCAATATAAACTGGTTGTCTGTAATAATTAATCTCTAAGTAACTTGAAATATATTGATTTCTTTCATGAGCATGTGAAGGGGCATACTGTACATTCTAAACAAAATATTGTCCACAGCTGCCAAAGAGGGGTTAAATACTATTTAGGGGTCCCAATTAACATTTCATTTGAAGCACAGCTGCACAAGTGAGTATGCTGTGCCCTAGCTGAGTTCACTATAAGGTACAAGAACTGTCAAAATACTTAACTGAAATGCAAAGCCAGTCAGTTATTTTTTGCTACCCTTAAATTTTATAACAGCATATGACTGTTACTTATTCATCTGATAGGCAATTAGAGAACAATTACTGAGATAATACCAAATATACTCAACGGTCTGCAACAGCCACTGTATTTTAGCAGACAGCCTGGATTAATTATCCAGGATGAACATTAAGCATCAACATCATTTAACAGAAGACACAGCAAAGAACTGCAATGTCATTGCAACGATCAAACAATTAAAAAACGAAATAGCTTCAACTCTGTATCACCGGCGAAGACAAATTCAACAAGTCAAACTGGACATGCTTTCAAAGCTATCCCAAGTTGTCTGATACAGTATGTTTAAGAGGTCAGATGCCAAAAGTATTTGTCAAACTAAAGTTCCAAATAAAACAACTGTCAAGCTGTTTTTTTAAACTAAACATTTATAACAGTCAAGCTTCTATTCATTGAATACAGATCTTAACCCCTTAACTATGGAATGAGTAAAATGTCTACAAAAACACCTGTTATCTTGTGATGTAGACAAAAACTGTAATCGATGGTAAAGGGTGTTTATCAGAAAAAAAGGCTAAGAACAAAATCAAGGCAGAGGTAAGTCAAGGGTAGTAATAACCTTAAAATAATCAAAAGCACCTGAACCATAATACAGTCTGTACATGTCAGAATGCCTGGGCACTGCTCTGTCACCAGATTTTTACAAGCAGTTGACATTTTCCACGTGCCGCTAAACCGACAAGTTTAGACGTGTCTCCCGACATGTCTCCTGTAACAGCACGGCCAAGTCCACCACAGAAACAGATGTGCCGTTTACCCAGTCACCCAAACAGCAAGACGAATAGCAGGAGCATAAAATAAGAAACGGTGGAATGGGCAAGACATAGGCACTGTGGACAGCTGCCCAAAACAACCATATACGCAGTGTAATACATTCAAATCCTGTGTTTCAAAACCACTCTGGTTTTATATATACTTGAACTATGTCCAGGCCATTAACGTTCATTAATATTTTTAGCTGTACATTTGCAATGTGGAAGTAAAAAAAAAAACTGCATTGCTAAGCCTTGGGCATCACACTGAATTTATTACAGCAAGGACCCACTTCACAGCCAGGGCAGATGACATACTCTGGACATATCTCCAATTATAGCATGTCTGCACCTCTTAACGAAATCCTCACAGGATCCGGAAGATAACGGGAATGTTCTAGATGACGATAAGAACAGAAAAGGCAAACCGAAGCCCTGACTGACAGAAGCCCAGTTGCTAGCAGGCCACACACACACACACACACACACACACACACACACACACACACACACACACACACGCGCGCGCTGGCATGAAGAGCTGATCCTGCCTGGCTCAGTCACACAGTTCCAGGCTCTCTGATCTCTGCGTGAACTTGGCAGAGACATGGGGATTCACCAGGGCATGTGTTTCACAACGGTAATGGAAGCCACCTGTGTGCCAATACACAGGAACCACAGTTTTATCCACCCCCCTACATTAAAACTGGACATGCTTTTCTACAGTTCAGGCTAACACAATATAAGTATTATAGAATCCTTTTAAATCACACAAAAACTTGCTAACCTCTAGCTCTAGCTAGGTAGTCAGCAGAACTGTGGCTCACAGCCCTCTGCCAGACATTCACATATTCTGGACGCTCTTATAGATTTCAGCTGAGATCAAGGCTTAACTGAAAGGAGACACTGTGGGGTAAAATCAAGTTTGCTACACTATCATCGCAATTTGACAGTTTAGTCCCCTTCATTCCAGACAACTGTTGATCAATTCTCTGAACAAATGCCAGAGAATATTATGGGTACTAATGCATGTGTATATACAGTACACATTCTGTATCTATGTGTTGTGTTATGTACGTGTATATACAAATGCACATTTGGGTCTGATTTCCTCCTCTTTTCTTGCTCCTTGTTTTAGATTCAGCATAAAATTCCTTGGCCCATACTGTAGGCGTGGGCACAGGGATTCTGCCAACCCTGTTGGACAGATTCAGTGTAACATTGCAGAATAGGCGAGAGACATCTCTCTCTTAGTAAGAGCATATCAGCATGACTGTCCTTGGGCTCTAGGTTTGTCACCATGCCATGAAGCCCCAGCTAAGCTTAAGCACAAAAATCGTTTTATAAAACAACTTTGTTAGGAATCAGATGGAATAGGAACAAAGAAAATGAGATGCAGGGCTAGGTTACCCCATCCCTTGTATTTAATTAGATAAGGATGACATTAACCATCACTCTTACCTGTCATTTATATTGAGTATTTGATGCATTTAATACAAAGACAACAATGACAGACAATGAAATGCACACAAATTGTTGAGCATTGCAGATCCCATGTAAAAATGTCTTTCAGTACTGTCTCTGTTTCTATATTTCCTGAAAGCAAGAGACAAATGTTTGGGTTTACATTTTCCTTTTCAATAGGTTATGTCTCATGTACTAATCCTCCCATGGTATAATTTTAGCCCAGCAGCTGTTAGAAACTACCGATAAAAAAGGCATGGCCTACTACAACACTAACCCCTATGGAGCACTAGTGCGAGAACTGGAGGCACTTTGTCTAATACTTTAATCCTCTTAAGGCGAAACATTTCTTTTGTGGCAGGTTTTTACTGGGTTAATCACTATCAATGCATGGTACATGTATCGTGCTGTAATTCACACAGCAAAAACACTTATCAACTACTTCAAAATTTGAAAAGCAATACAAAAACACACCCTATCATGGACATCCAAAAATACAAACTCCACAGAAAGTTAGATGTTTACTGCAAGGATAATAGCAGAATGTGTATAACTCACACACAACACAGAATATGTTCATTATACTGTAGGTGTACAAAGACAATTTAAAAGCAGTTAAGTGAGTTCACAATTTAAGGACAGATTCCTTAGCTAATTACACATTTTCTAACATTCAAACTAGGTTGAATTAAACCAACAGTTGAAGACAGATGACAAAGGCATCCTATCTCTGCACAACTAACCCTGTGGCTTTTCTGAGCGAGTCGGTATTACTTTCAAACAGCATTCTGGAGCTACAAGAGGTTAAAGGGATAGAGCAATTTCAAGGGATTTCATGTGCGACATGTCAAGCTATTTGAATCCTGATTTCCCGCAGAATTTAACTCATTCACCTGCTTCTGCAATGCAAGATACCGTTAACCAGCAACTTCCAATGAGATTCTCTGAGACCTGTACATAACAGCCTGCTTGCACAACGTCTAATAGACCTTCAGTGCACGGCCTCTATAAACCATGATGTTAGCAGTGGGATTCATTATTTCACCTGCAATAGGGCAATAAATCCAAATCAAAGACTACCCTTGTAACATAAAACAAGTTTATAACAGCCGAAGCTGGCTGCTTTTCTACCAGTATGGGGAAGGCAAGACGTGAATAATACATATCGAAACCTATTAGTACATACTGTACAGTGTGTAGGAACAGACAATAAAGATTTAATACAGGTACTTTTGTGAACTCCTGATTCCATGTGTTTACAATCTAATAGAACTTCACGTCACATTGCCCTGCAGCTCTTGATTTGAATAAGCTTTTGATCCTCTGGTAATTTCGAGTATCTTTTTGATTGTAACGTACAGTAACTGGAGTTTTCCAGATCCCCATGGAAATCATCCACTGGATCCAGTAAAATCCTTCAAGAACCTGTACAGGAATGGAATCTTGGAGACCTGATTTGAAAAAAAAAAACAGATTTAAAAACAAAAAAGTGTCAAATGCAAAAACTTATCCAGGTTTTTATAGGATAAAACTACTCCAGAATCCTACATGATCTTGCAAAGAGATCTGTTACATTCTTCAAGATCTTGATGAATCTGCGTTGACAGGCTCCTATTCAAGAACTGTACCAGGGGAGACTTGAACAGAAGTCTGCATCTGTTTCCACTTTTGCAACTGAAGATGAACTGTAAAATAAATGTTTCACTGTGCATCTAATTCCAAAAAAATGATACTCAACCTGTATTGGACTTTCATTTTGTATATTCTTTTTCACAGTTAAATTCACAGCATAAGCTTTATTTAGCCTTATCACTACTCAACAATAGATACATTTGCTTTTTCAAACAAGAACATGAATGTTGCTGAATAGCAAATGTTTCTCTCTACATTTAACCTTGAAAGTTTTAGTTCTGAGGCTTCCATATCACAGAAAGAGATTCAAGTAAGCAAAGTAATTGCAATGCAAGGAAAGGAGTTCCACCTTTCAGATAAATATTCCAGCCTTGAAAACTAAAAGAGATGTCCTCTAAGAAAGGTACTGGTAAGTGTCGTAAGCTACTGTGCAAAATGTGTTCACCCCAAGCTATTCTTTTTTCTCTAACATGACACTGTGTCCATTGGTCCAGAAAATAAGAGAAAAGTGAAAAAGTTAAATGGTGAGTTACAGTATATCTATAAAGGGGCATAAGACAGGAGAGGCCTACGACCTTGAGAGGAAAAAAACAGGAGTCTATTGAGCAATGTGCGCCTAACGAATCGTAGCCGAACTCCTGAGAAGAGGCGTCATTAATTCAGGCTGGCAAGGGAATTCTGTTCAATATGATTTTCACATTGGTGTATCACAGGGTTAACATTACTCAAAAGCCAAGAACACTAATAACTCAGAAGACCTTTTGACAGGCTACATCTCTCACTGTATAAATCAAATACATCCGCAGCTCACAGGTCTAGAAGGAAAGTAGAGAATAATTTTTATTCATCAGCCTGTTAGACTCAAGTAGCTGTGCACCCTACACACCTGCCTGTAAAGTTCTGGGCGGCTGAGTTCAGGATTGGTCATTCCCTTTAGTCCTCTGCTCATTGCAACGGCAAAGCTCTCCGACTCCTGTGGCAATCTGGATCCCTTCAGACTAAAGGATGGAGACCACAATATAAAATCGTAGGTCTCTTTATACTGTAGTAACACAGCATTCTAGAAATTACGTTTTTTTTTCCATTTATAATATATTTCTGTTTATCTCTTCCCTATCATATCAAACTTTCTCCATTCTTGTTTTCCTGCATTTATCTTCTCTAAATTTTCTATTAAGTTACCTTTTATGCTTTTTTTTTTATCCAGCTACCGATAATTTCCGATGCGTTCAGCTTTAGCTATGTTCGCCTTCAAATACATATCCATCTTCACGCATTTATAGGTCCCCTCTGCCCATTTCACCCAGAGGGCGACATGTTTGTCCAGACATCTCATTTACTGCTTCTCTTCCAGAAAGTGCCCTGGAGACACCTCTACTACCTAACCTCATCAGCAGCCCAAATTATCCCTAAACGTACTGTAGCTCACACATCCCTGCAGCACCTAACAATTGACTAATCTCCTTCTAATCTATCCGTAAGTTTACAAATTGCTGCTTTTCACCAGCTCCTTCTCTTTAGTGCCCCATTCTCTTCCTCACAGCCATTCTCACCTTTTCTTTCTTGTCCCTTCACATGGCTTAACCATGTGCAACATGGTGCACGTATGGCAAACAGAGACATTGTACATGTAAAATTCAGAAATATACAGTAGCTTTAAAATGAGTTTTAATGCTACACACTATGCTAAAAAAGACACGCATCACAGCGCATTCTGTTTGAGTCATTGTACTGAAGATTCCTCTGGATATTTTCACTGGGAATTCACTGGAATTCACTGGGAAGTCTGAGAGAACTGCCTGGCACTAAGAAATACTTCACTCCTCCTTCTCATTACTCTCCATTCAATCTCAGACAAAGCTTTCGTCCACCTTTTCTCCTGATCAGCAAGCCAGATAAAGTGTAGCTCAGCTTTTTTCTTTTAAAAAAAAAAGAGAAATCTGGAACAAACAGATGAACGCCCTCTTGGCAGTGTCCACTATTGTTTAGTGCTGTACTGGTCTGAGAACAGTTCAGCACCACCATTTATGAAATTAAATCTTGCTGGTCTCCAGAACTGTGGCTAAAGTCTCGCATGCAAATGTTGGTGAAGGGATTAAAACCGACGGTCCATCTTTTCTTAATTTTTCTTGACTTGAACATACACCAGTAAGCTGAGGCTGAAGAAGCTGTTCCACTAGGACTGCAGGGAGTCTGCAGTGTCTTAAATCTTCAGTCCTCCGTCATCTCAGTAATTATTACTGGGTCATATAAGGACAAAGGAAGTCTCTGGTGTTTGCTGTTAAACTCAGCAGCAGAAAATACTGATTAGTAACCCGTATTACAGAGTAATAATATAAATACTGATTAGTAAAATCAGGAAGGGAGAGGGGTGTTGCTGCTGTATACCCCAGTAGCTCCATTACCGCAAGCTTGCTTTAACAGTAATCCTGTAGTCTGTAAGCACTGGCTAATGTATAAAATTCACTTGTCCACCTCGACCAGTTTCACTTGTCAGCTAACAATCTACTGCAGAGGAACAAGTGTTAGGTTTATTCCCTGCTGAAAAGAGAGGAAAGAAAACACAACGTTTCGGCTGTGGAGCCTTCTTCGGGTGTGACAGTTCTGATATAGCGCTGCCTTCAGCAGCACTAGCACAGCACAAACGGTCATGCCTGAGGGACATACGGTATAAGGACAGGAAAGGGAACTTCAGTAACAGTAGTGTCCACTTCTTCTGTGCTGGGTTTCCAGGGGGAAGATCAGGCTGTCTGGTCAGTCTTCAGTCCAGACACAGGGACTCCACACAGGAATCCGTTTGGTTCCCAACAGGTGGGCAAACGATCAACACGTCACGGCTTTGCTCTTCCTATTCTCTCGCTCGTCATTTCCATGCCGGGTGCCCGCCTGCTGCTCCAGATTGACAGAACTGGGTCATGACTTCAGACTCACTAAGACCCCGAGACACCACTTCAGAGGGCGCCGAGAAAGAGGAACAAAGCACTGAAGTACCTGGGGCTGTGAAGTGTGTTCCTTCTGCATTTGAGCATCTCAATGGCCTAACCTGCCAAAGTAGTGCAAAACTGCTGCTTACCATAGGACCATTGAGCTCTGAAGTACCCAAGTCTTTATGCAACTGAATTGAACTGAAAATGCCTCCATTTTTCTGCAATCAGCAGCATTTGTTTAAGCCTTTTGTGAAACTATAAATAGGACTGAAGAAAAGCCATGATTTACAATCCGTGCTCTAAAAGAGAGTGCAGCTTGTTGGGAGTAATTCTGTGCTGCAGTACAACCACAGTGGTCTGAATTTATACTGGTTATGCTGCACAGGCGTCCTCAATATGCCATTAACCAATTATTGTTTCCAACCATTTAAATAAAAAGACCACCAGCAGATTCAATTAGTGAAACAAAGGTTACTCCAGTTATGTGGCAAAAATCTCAAATTGTTATAATTTAATGACCACATTTTTCATTTCAGAAGAGACATTGCCTCCCCTAGCTGCTCTGCACTTTTGCTTAACTTTTCCAACACAAAGAACAGTCAATCCTATTCATACAGCTTTTCTTCACTAACAATTACTGCCTTCACCATTGTGTTTACTCCCTCCAGAAATAATCTTAATAACAGGTTTCCTGCAGCTCTAACTATTAACTAACTTGATTGATTTCCCCATTAAGATGTAAAGCAGTTGTGCAGAAGAAAAAAATTAACTCCTTTTTATGTGCTTGTCTCCTGTATGTTCATTTTAACACCTAGTATTGAGCCTGAAAGAGTACAGCAAAATCTGTGAGAGATATTGTATTAGGACTAACATGGAAATTTAAAATGTCCTTTTATCTTATTCTATTCACTTTGAGCTACTGCTTCCTGAGTTGTGTGTCCTTTACTTGAATAAAATATCAATTTCTGCTCAGGAGTAGAATTTCACCGCATTTTCCAAAAGAAAGAACAAAAGCGGGAAGATACTCCCTTATGTACACAACCAGAGAAGGTACTCTCTCCCTCACAGCCCAGGCTGAGCCCCAGTGAATGTCAGTTCAAACTGGGACCAGGATTTCCCATGATTCAGTGCTCAGCCAGCTGTGCGTCACTGCGTTTGGTTGGTTTTTGTCCACATCAACCACCCCTGGAACCTGGGGAGAGTCTACATCCTTGCAGTGATGTCAGTGAAAGATGCGCCACTCCTCCAATCAGAACTAACTCTCCCATCACGCTCGGTGAAGCTTTGAGCGTGCCAAATGAGTAACGTTCGGACATGGCGGCGTGTCCAAAGGATCCTCATCATTCCCGTATTGCATCATTCCGGGCTGCCGCCATGAAGCTGAATCATGGAACAACTGGTGATTCCAAACTGGGTGGGTATGAACAGCTATAAAATCCCCAAGTCCACATTTCTAATTAAGGAAAAGACATGAAGATGCCCATCAAAGCAGAATAATACGCTAAATTAAATGTAATACTTTCACTTAAGAATGTTTTAAATGGGCTGTTTGGAAAAGAATAAAAAGTGGTGCTAAAATCTGCTCTTGTGCGAAAGACTGACAGGTGTCCTCTTCTGGCAAGATTCTAGTTCTGATCATCATTGAGGCTACTACTCAGACACCAAGTAAATACTAATAACAATGAACGTGGAAAAGGATGAAACGGGCAACTTAAAGTAAAGAGAGGGTCTACAGTTTGAGTACAGATAATAGATACAAAAGAATACAGAGTGTGTTCTGAAAAAGAAAATCAAATTCAGTACCTATTCTTGTCACTTACAGTACAATCACAATAAATGTCATTGTGTGGTAGCAATTTGGTAAAATGAAAGACAACTCTCTTGTAGGACAAGACAAGATTAACCATCTCCATAAGCTGATATACATCGACAGCCTTACATTAGTTGATCACCTGAGTTTGAATCTGAGTCTTAACAATTCTTCTTTTTCCTTTACTGCTTTAGTGCTGAAGCAGAACATGGGACAGGAAAACGCTGTAGTACCTTCAGCTGTGATCATCTGAGATAGACATTTGGCCAAGGTTAAGTAGTTTGTTCTGTTTTTGTTTGTATTTCACATTGCATAAAATATTTCACTACTGCCACGACTCTTAGGGTAATTTTCAACCAGCCTCCTCTCCCCAGTTAAATGCAGACATAAAATAAAAGGGATCAACATGTTACTTAATTAACGGTTAATTAAGTGTTAGAAAGTAATTACTTACGAATTGGAATGCATAAATGTACAGTACCACATTAAATTTACCTTGTTTCGTTAATATACCCCCAATAACCCCCTACGGTGAACACAAAACTTTAAAAAATACAAAAAGAAAATGTGCAATCACAGGAAATGCGTCTCCGTTTTTAAAGGTGGAAGCCCCACTGTACTCTCAACAGCAAATGTCAGGACTCCCGGTGACAGGTAAATAACACTGACTGCAACCACCAGCCCATGTGTGCTACTGTGAATGTACCCAGCCAGTGCCGGAACTATGCCTTCTGGGACAAGTCAAAAGAAAAGCTCATCAAGATTCTTACAGGCATGAAAATGCTGGGTTTTGAAACTGGAAGGAAACCAGTTTATGTGTAAGCCTCATGTCACGTTCGTAAACCCCTCCTCTTAAAGACGCTCCAGCCCTTCCTTGTTTTTCACTCATCTCCGTACCTGCTCCCTGTTCCAGCCCCCTTTTCAGTTTTCTTTAAAAGCCAGGCGCTCACTCTATTCCGGGCTCTGCTCTGGTTCCCGTACCAGGCGAGTCCGGGACCTGGAAGCGCCTGGTCCCGTCTAGTTTTTAGTTCCTGTTCCTGTTCCCGTTCCCGTGCCGGTCCCAACCCGGTTCCTGTTTTTAACCCCTTTTGTCTCTGATGGACCGCCCGGCTTTGGACTTTTGCCTCCTCTCAGATTCCCCCTTGGACTCACTTCTGGATTGTTTGCCTCGGCCACACCTCCCCCGAACACCAGCGCACCACGGACACGCCCCCCGTTTTCATTCCCGACTCCCGCAAGCTTTTTTCCCCGTGTTTTCCTCACTCGTCCCCGGATTGTGTCGTCTGCATAGGGTCCGGAAAGAACGCTTTCGTTACACCCCATGTGCCAAGTGCTTGGGTTTATATGAATTGCAGTCCTCGATGTGTTTGTTTAATGGTGATTGCATGTTTACGCACTGTGACAGACTGGGTACAGTACCACCTTGTGCTCCCTGCCTCTGGGATAGACTCTGGATTGCCATGGCTCTCATCAGGAAATACTGTAAATAGCTTTTTTAATACAGCACAGATGAATGGAGGGTCATGCTTACTTTCAATCTCATGGATAACATGATGGTGTTCTGTGCAAACCAAGAAACCAACGCTTCCCACTATGGAAACTTCATTTACGGTATAATTTGGCTTTCTTTAATTCAAGCTTTGGCAGTCAAGGAGCTCTGTACAAAAGCTTGGTCAGCTGCTGGATGTGTGGACAGGCTCCATCTGGCTGAAAGATTTACTGTCTAACAGCCCTGACAATTAAGTCTATTGTTCTTAGTAAAACTGGTCCATTATTGTTTTACTCTAATAATAAAGTACATATTTAATGTACCTCCTTTAACGAACCTGAATAGGTTTCCCAAAACAGTGCATCATATTAATCACAAGAAAAAAACAGAACAAACACAGTAATGTTATCAGTGGAACTACACCCTTGCTCAGCTCAGACATAAAAAAAGATTTTCCCCATAATGTTTATCAATACATCCTAAGAGAATCAGAAAATTCCTTTTGGCATTGTAAGTGGTATCACACTACACCTTTTAAAGCATTTGATGTTTTTTTATTCACATGGTATATAATTCAAAGAAAAATGAAGCATAGCTTAGACAATCTGTGTGATTACATTTAATGATCTCATCTAAAGTGCAAAGGTCAAAAGCTTCTAATTTCCAAGACACTGTTAAGCATTAATCATTAAATAAATATTCAGGTTCTCTAAGGTGAAATCACAGAGTACTTACAGAAATACTGCTTAAATTCAACCCCAATTGATTGCAGTGCGGAGCTTTTAAAATGTCACATCTCAATAAAAATTCAAGTGTGCATTAAAAAATGTTTTTTTTACATCTAAAGGTCGCAGACGAGCAAAACTTTTCTCGATGTTTGCATCAAATGACAAGGCTACTGTACATTGATGATCAAATGTGGCAAAATCTCAGTGAATAGATATAAGTGCTATATAAAATGTATTTAAGATGCTAAATTGCCATTTTTAATTCCCACATCAGATCGCACGTCTAACACCAAAATACTTTAGAAGTCAAAATCTTCTGAGGGCGGTGCAGGTTGCATACAGCAGAACAGGCATGTGCTTGATTTACAAATGAGAGGAGTTACAAATGAGAGGAGGCTGTTCTGTCCATCTGGCCCTTTTGGTAGTTAGTAGCTAATTGATCGGAGGATCTCATCTACAGTAGGTGTTTCTGAAGGGAGACAGGTTGGGAAACAGCTTCAACAATAGGGCTGCATACAGTAGCTTGTTCCACACTTCCACCACCCTAATGTCCCTCCTCATAAGAGCAATTTCCTGCTTCTTGATGAGGCCGCCAGCACCCTTCGGAGTGGTTCAGGACTCTCAAGTCACAGAAACAGACAGACACACCCTGCAGGCACGTTGTCAACAAAGCCATTTTGTCTCCTTCAATCCTACAGTCCCTGACAACTGGCTGTAATGTGACCAATTGTAATAGAAAACTTAGTCTGTCAAATTGATTGACCCATAATTGTACTGATAATTGGGTGGTCTCTGCTAGCATGGGCTACCTCAGTATTATAATACCTATGGTTGATCTATTGTATTCAATAAAGCCAATTTGTCATGGTACCAGATGTGCTCTTGTGTAGACTCACAGACTTCCTTTTTGGCTGGGAGGAATCAAAGCACACAAATCCTGGATAATTATTTCTCATTTAGATGTTACAGGAATCTCCATACCACTTGTTACGTTCATACACAACTTCAAACATCCCAACACCGCTTGTTCATTTAAAGCCCAGATGCTGTATGTGATGACATTTCCAGCCTGTAATTGTTTCAGCTGTTGTCAGTGTGTCACCAGAGGACATTGACTGTTTGCTTCACATTTTCAGTTAGGGACAGAATAAAAGAAAAGCCATTGTAGCATTCAGTTAAATGCACAGTACAGGTCATACTGTAGTTCTTTTAAGATGTAACTCAAAGAATCACTGCCCTTTCATTGAGCAACTATCCTTAGATCTCAACTTAAATATGCATTGTTAGTTTTTTCTTGACGTGACACTGAAACTAAAATTCTTGCAACTTTTAAAAATGCAGTAGTCATTTTCAATAGACTCCAGCTGCCTGGAAGACAAATTGTGACGGCTGAGTGTGGCTCTGAGATTTCCCAGTCTCCAAGTTTCCATGGTGACAGAATATATAACTAACTTTCAGAAAATTCAGCAAAACACCATTCTTTCTGCACAATGAACAAGGTCCGCCTTCAGTTGTCTGTGGCATTTTAAAAACATACAGCACAGAATCTGACTAATGCATAAGCACTGTGAACTTTAACTACAGTATGAACTTACGTAATAGAAAGGCTGAATAACAGTAACAAAGACAAACTGGCAATAAACATCTACCCATTAGAAATATCAAATAAAATTAGCTTTCTGAGAAATTACACACACTTGCATGCTCAGGCAAGTTATAAATTAGAAGTAAATACTCTGATACTCCTCATATCTAAACTGCCTCATACTCAGGACTCGGTTTGCAGTTCCATCTCTGCAAGCAATTCAATTGTTTTATAAGAACAATATTCTCTGCCCTTCTAGCTGTACAGTTCACAGTTACAGACAAAGCCGAGGTTATCACAGGTGTGTTAAAAATGAAAACGAAAATGAATTGCATCTGGAAAAAAGAGGATGGAAACAATTCACTGACATATTTAGCATATTATCATAATGCTTGATTGTGTTGATCCATTGGAAGGATGTACACTCCACTACATGACATAATGCAGCCTAAATTAAGATATTACATCCATAGCCTGCTGCCTCAAAACAGCTTGAATATTTTCATACAGTATATTGTCAAACATGCATAGTCCTCAATGTAGTCCAGGCTTTCTACCAGGAGTTATTCATTATCAACAGTTCAGTGGGAAGAACTGATTTACGGATAAGGAAAACAGATCTCCTTTGTGTCCTGAACATTATTCATTTGGTATGCTTTTTGATGAAGAAAATGAACAATATCATCATAAGCTACCGTAAAAGTCATGATGCTCAATTCTACTCTGTCCTTTATCATGTCAAGGATGTCAATGGATCACATGGGAAAGTACCCCAGAACGTGCACACCACTGCGTTTTACAAGGGTTTTCCAGAATCCAAACTTCTGTTTTAAACTAAAACAAATATATACAGAAAGAGGTGTTAGGAATAGTACCAAAGACAAAGCCAGCCACAAAGAAACTAAAAATAAAAAATAAAAACTGCGTGCACTTGACTGGACAAGGCGCCACTGTAAGTGGACTTCTGTGCGGCCTGACCTGGTTCTCCTCGTGGGTCACCCTCATCTGCTCCTTCAGGACCGACATCCTGGCTGCTTCCTCTTTGCGTAGCACCCGCTCCTTCTTCAGCTCGGGGCTCCAGAAGGTCTTGATGCTGTTCATGGAGGAGCCCAGCTTGCTGTCCTTGATGTCCAGCTCCTTGCGCAGCAGGTCGTTCTCCCTCTGCAGGTCCTTGAGCTGGGCCTGCAGGTCCAGCATGGTGCTGTCCCGCACCTGCCTGAGGGCGGAGGGGACCTGGTGGTGGTGCAAGCCCGAGGAGAGTGTGGCGTGGTCTCCGTAGGAGAGGATCTCGGTGTGCGGCAGGCCCGCCGAGGCGATGTTGGGGCTGCTGCCCATGGCTGTGACCCTCCCGCCGTACGTCGCCCTGCTGGTCGCCCTCCCGAGCGTCATCGTGCCCTTCGGGAACGTCGTGGACGCCACCCCTTCGTGGTCACTCAGGTACATCGGGCCGGAGGTGGCGTAGGCCGCGTTGAGCGACTGGATGTTCTCCATCGACAACGTCTTTCCCGCTCCCCCTCCCCCTCCACTGTTGGTCCGCCGGTGTCCCAGCCTGGGGGACCTCGGCAAGCGAGGTGACCGAGAGGGGCTGCCCTCCAAATGCCCGACCGTTCTCGAGCTCCCGTACATGATCGGTCCTCCCGGGATCGAGGCTCCTCAAGCGCAAAAGTGGGACTCGCGACTGAAGCGTGCAGTTTACAGAAGTGTTCTCGGTCCCCAGGTCCTGTCAGATAGCTGCTTAGTTCATTCTTGCAAGGGGCTGATTTGGGGGGGCCTTCAGTTCAGATCTGGAGAGAAGACAAGAAAAATATCATCATCGCCACTGAACAGTCCAGCTATAATACAATTTTCGAGTTTTGGGTTCATTAAGAAGATGCATGATAATTTCATAATTTCACAATTTCATAAATATGCTTCCCGATGCCACAGGAAGAAGCTTCTGATTGACCTTTAAAGTAGATGAATATATCTTACACTTAAATAGTATTGGTCCTTGCAAACTCCTTCATAAACGGATCATATACCATTACATATAATATATAAAGTGCTTAGTACTTGGAGTAACACAGAGAAATAACGTACCCCTGCCACGATGTATCAAGTAAGGAATGTTCTCATGGGTTCTCTGGTTTCAGAACAGAGATTCCACCTTCAGATACAAACCCACAGTGCAGCGCAAACTGGCATTTTCCTGTTTCGGGATAGACTGATTCATCTTATCTGTCTCAGAACTGTACGGTATAATGAAGTGCCGCATCACTGCCGATTTGGAAAAGAGGGCAAGCAAAACCAAATGACTAGTTTCATTAGGTAACGCACAAGTCTAGTCAACCATACAGTATAAGCCTAGGATAACTCCCACATGGTATCTTGCTCCGCTGTGCTACTGTACAGTCCCATAACTGAAATGTTAAACTTTCTAAACTAAGAAAGAAAACTGATTGATTGACTAATTGACTGATGATTGACTGAAATTGTATGGCACTTGGCACCTTTCTTTCCCTAAAGGAGCCACTTCTCCTACTGATTGGCAGTAATGATCAGGACAGAAATGAGAAAGCAATTCACCGGCTGAAGTAAGAGGGAACTTGAGGGAGGTCAGATTGTGCAAGAACTCAGTGGAACTTAGCCAGGGTTAACACTCCTAATGTAAAGGACAGTACCGTGAGACCAAGTAGTCAGGACCTCAGGTCCTTGTTGACACATCCTACAGTATTCCTGGTCCCTGCCCAGTACTCTGGACCACAGGGAAGAGCACCATCTATGGTTTTCTTTGGAGGTCTCCAATCCCCATACCAACTAGGCCAAGTCTAAAATAAAAATAATATTTCTGGCCTTGAAAATTTATTTTACAGTAATCCGCCCCCAAAAAAAAAGAATTTTGGGATTTTCTGAAATTAAGCCCAAAGACAGTGGTGGGATAAAAGAAAGACTGAAAAGGTTTTGTGATAATTTTCCAAATGTGATTTCATCTGCTCATCGAAATAATACAGTGAGACATCTGTCGACATAACTGAATATCAACACACATTCAGCATAGCAGCTAAGAAGTACAGATGTGTCCAAGTTTCACTCCAATAAAGGCTCAACTAGCTGCCAAGTTCTCAAGTCCTGAGATTACATGGTTTTAATTCCAATGAGTAAACAACAGTCAATATTAATATTTTAACACTTTGTTGCTCCAAATAAGTATATGTTTAATAATCTGTTAATTCATTAAAGTAACAGAACTATTACTTCTCTCTGTGATTGCTTGTAAATGGCGATGTTTATGTTTTGTGACTGATTTTACAAGGATTGCTAACAGTCATTCAGGTATTACAGTTAAAATATTTAACCCACTATTGGTTTGGTTTATAATAGGGATTGGCTCTCGTAATATATGACTGACTGATCTGTTGTGATCACAGCAGCTTGATTTTTATTTACTTACTACTGAATTGCCACATTTTATTAGGCTAATAACATGATACCTTGTATTAGTTGCATAATATATCATGCAGGAATCTATTTATAGATTCCATTTCTAATTCTCAAGAAAATTCAAACCATCCAATCCCTACAGCAGTATAATTATTAATGTGCTCAGCACTTTTATCCAAAGTGTCTTACTGATACAGTACATATCTTCTCAAGTACGAATCTGATCATCCATTTACAGTACATCGTTGGGTTCTGCTGGGGTATTCTGGGTATCGTCCCTTGCTGAAATGCACAGTACCAGTGTCCTTAGCTAAGACTCAAACTCACCACCCTCCAGTTAGGAGTCCAGTGCTTCACCAACTACTCCTCACAGCACTGCAAAGGATAAGAGACAATGTCCAGAGGAAATTAATTTCCAAAGTCCCTTATCTCTGGAAATTTTCCCTTATCCTTGGAAATTGTACTGTACCTACCGGAGGTCAAAGTAAAACATGGGATGGTGGCACATTATCCATTAACCACAATCTCAACCAGAAAATGCAAATTAAGAAAATAACCTAACACGTCTGGCAGTAGAACTAAAATTAAATGGCTAATTTCTAAGCCAGGTGAAGACTTTGGAAAAACAAGCAAGAGAAATTCTTGCATTTTTTCCCTGATTTTTTCCACCACATCTGAGCACAAAGAATCAAGCATGATGCAGCTTGTAATTGCTGCTTCCAAGAGGCTAGCGGACATTATAAATCCAATAGATCTGAATAAATACTGTAAGTCTAAAGTTCTAACAAGTCAATATATTTAAAAGAAACTTGTGAAAGGCGTTTTTTAAAAGACTTGAACTCCAAAAAATGTCCTCATTTACAATTAATCCATATTAGTATGGCACGGATTTTAACATTGCAACACCGGAATCACACACTCTCCATTTCCTAGAACAACAAGATGAAACCTGGCTGTGCCTCAACGTCTACAGTACATTATAAAATGGATTAAGGGTGTAAACACTGAATCTAGAGTGAATCTAAGGATGACAGTGATGAAGAATTAATAAAACTGTTCACTGGCACTGTCTCTCCTAGAATGCATTGCTCCAAATTTCCCAACAGTGAGAGACTACTAATCTTTCAAGAAACACCTTTCAATGATAACAATTCAGTGATAAAACACTGATGTGTTTTAAGAGCACAGAATTGCTATGAATTATGCCAATATTAATTATCTCTTGCCTTTTCACAGTGTTGAGGGGGCCTTCATTAATATTCATTCCCATAACTGACAACAAATACGTGCTCTTAAAATGCACCATAAACATGAAAAGTACTCTTTCTAAAACACATATAGGTGTCCATTTCACCGATCAAAGGTAGCTATGTCACGCTGATGTGCCCTGAAGACAAAACAACTGTCCATGGCTGCTAACTCTGACAATAACAATAATCATCATCATCATCATCATCATCATCATCTTCATATAGTGCCTTGCATGATGCATCAACTCAAAGTGGCTTAAAAGAAACTAATCAATAATAGAGAGGCACAGCGGTCCTGCAAGATCTAATGTAAGATGGGAGATCATTCCACAGCCTTGCGGCAAAAGAACAGAGTGTTCTAGGGACTGAAATAAGACCAGAGTCCAAAGAGTGCAAACAAGGTGCAGATGTGGAGGACGTCAACACTTCACTGATGCATTCAGGAGCAGACATTCAGGCCAATAGAGGTGAGCAGCAGCATTTTCAATTTTATACTGAAATCCACAGAGATAAAGCAGGGAAGCTTCATGCAAGAGACAAATTAAAAGTGTATTTAGCTGCTTCTTCCACCCTCAGTATCATGAAAAAGCAATAGTTAATATCCAATCCCATATATATTACAGAAATAAATATGACAGGAAGACATGTAGGCAGACAGACAGTGGGGCAGGTTGATAATAAATACAGACAGACAGGCAGACAGGTGAACAGACAGACGAGACTAAAGTACAAACTGCATATATGCACATGCCTAAGTCGACATGGAAAATGCTGTATCAGTGTAGATTCTAGCAAATACACCATCATGCACCATTACCAATGTGTCAGTTTTCAGCAGCTCTGGATCCCAGACATTTTCACTGTGAATTCTAATCCACATTTCTTTCACTTCCACTCGAGCTCCTTAATCAAATGAGAATGGTTTCATGCAAGACAAACAACAGGTTACCTTCCAGCAGAGACATCTAATGTCATTTCTCCAGTTAAATATGAATGAAGCTCTGTACCTTACTGCTATTTATTCCTGCACTAAAACACAACTGCGTGTTTACAAAAGAGGAATTATTCTATAATAAAGATTTTTCCCAGAAGAAATGGATACAGTATATTCAGAATACGGCTTTAACCAGTTAGTGCCCATTCTAACATGACTGCAGGTATGTCCTAGCACTGCAGACCTGCCTTTATGGCTGATTCTCAGCTCACACATGTACACCCAGTTCATTTAACAGGAGCATTCAGCCTACAGCTGGACGGCCTCTCATTACAAGCCCCATCCTCTGCCTCATTAGACAGATATCTAACTTAGCATGATGTGAACGGAAAGCCTATTCAAAGGCAGTGTTCTCTTAATGCAATACAAACTGGGTGAAAGGTTTTTCTTTTACTCAAGTGAATGAACGAACGAACGCAGGCGTCATCAGAACACCATCAAATTAAACAGATTTTATTTGGGAGCTAAACTGCTCATGAAATTGTGCAGGACAATGCAGGCATATTATCCTCTTGGTTCATAATTGTGGCTTCAAGAAATGTTATTCTGTGATCACCAGTATATCGTCTTAAAACGACTCTTCAAAGCATCAAAAAGCAGTTGCATTCTGGCCCATCCACCTACTGTAAGTAAAAAACATGTTAGAAATGTTATTCTTTACTTCCTGGGCCTCAGACAGTTCATATACAGTAGCAGTAGAATAACAAAAATGATATAAAACTTGGCATATGGTAGCATCTCACTCTAACA
Source organism: Lepisosteus oculatus (assembly GCF_040954835.1). Lineage (NCBI taxonomy): Eukaryota > Metazoa > Chordata > Actinopteri > Semionotiformes > Lepisosteidae > Lepisosteus > Lepisosteus oculatus. The sequence goes on from NC_090699.1 coordinate 64,250,150, forward strand.
TGCTGTCCGCCCTTAACCAAAAATGGCACATGGAGTATTGTATAAATCAGATGAGGTGAAATCCACTTGCTTCCTCTAGACACAGTCTTGAGGAGATGAGATCAATTAGGATTGTTACTGTGCATTAGATCCCCCCATCCATCTGCCCAGAAATCTCAAGTGATCTAAGAACATTGAACTGAAAGTGTGACGCCTTCATGTACTGAGATAACCAGACAAACCCAAAATGTTTTTTTTACCTGTTCTGCACTGTGGCAGATCAGGGCGGTGATGATATTTTTTTACAAGCTGAGGCGGTGCTGCAATGCTGAAACTAGGGGTAGGCCCGCTTAAGAAACAGGTTTGCGCTTCCTATCCCTTTCCATGATTGTCAGCTATTCCTTTCCAATATGGAATATCCAAGGACAACTGAACCTCACTGTTGTGCCACAACACATATGAGCTAAAACTGAAGGCTAGTGTGCCTATCCATTTCCCTGCCCATCAGGATCCTGTTTTCACTTAGTCAGCCTCACCAGCAGAAGACCCAGTCTGTAAGGTATGCTATACCCACTGGCCTCAGTGCACCCCTGAACAGTAGGTTTGACTCAGTACTGTGGGCTGGTGCAGACTTGGGGCTCTGTGTGCTGGTGTAAACTCAGGGCTCCCTGGGCTGGTGCAGACTCAGGGCTCTGTGGGCTGGTGCAGACTCAGTTACTGAAACCAGAGGTGTGGGGGGGAAACAGGTTACAGGCACTCTGGAGCTGGGGAGCACGCTGCTTTCAGGGGGAGGGACATCTGATGCTGGCCAGGGAGTCAGAGTGTCACAATCCAAGAACGTGGTCATGCAGGCAGGGATCGAAACCCGGGAGAGACGCAGCAGCAAAAACACCAAGGGCAAACCCAGGAGTCGAGATCAAGCAACCCTCCCCGTTCCAGTGAGTGGCACACAGCAAACACAGGAAACCAAGCCAAAGGGGTGATCCTTAGAATCTGTGGCACAGCGAGACAGGTTGATGGCATCACCAGCAGCCACGGCACGAGAGACTTAGATCCACAGCAAGCTGCTTTTAACAGTTTCCTGCAGCTCACTTAGTTTCACACAGCTGCATAGCATACACGTATACAGTCGACGTAAAAGGTGTCCTAGTGCGTTCTGCCACTGCACGGGGTTAAAAATTAATTCCGACAACTTGTCAGCATGTCCCAGGCAAATTATGCACCAAACCACTCCTGCCAAACTCCCAGTATGTGGGCTTGCAGTGCTTTTGGATGCTTCTGACCAGATAAAACCTCCGCCTACACCCATGCTACACTCCTATCTCCGTGTTCCTCCAATTGCCATGCATGAAAGGTTACTGGCACAGAAAGGTTTCAGTAGAAGCATCATCCATTGCTTAATTATTACATGTCCTGCACAGCAAAACCTTTTTTTTTAAATAGCCAGTGCAGGGAGTTCATTACAGTATGTTCAGGGTGGACTTCAGACAAGGAAATAAGCAGCTCTTATTATTTCCAAAATGCAATCAATGAGATATCAATAGAGGAAAAATAACAGTCAGAATGGCTGAAATTGGACCCCAGGGCCAAAGAATATACTATCTAGCAGATTTTCCTGAAGCTTTCAAAGGTCAGCACATGGGTGTTAACCAGTAGCTGCCTCACTCCACAGCCTGTTTTAGACTAGTCTGAAAAAATAGGCAAGAGATTCAACAGGTATTTAAACAGGCACTTACCACACAACCACCCAAAAAAATCATTTTTTGAGAAATTAGATGTAGGGAGCAGCATGAAATATATAAATATATTTGCTGGTTTTACATTGAGACTAGCACAACACAGCAGACACACACCCAGGGAATGAGCATCAAAGCAGATAATGTGAATATTGGGGTGATGTAAGATAGCCAGTTACTCTTATCGCACAGTGCAAATACCTGGCTTGCTGCCTAAGCTGTCATAGTAAAGTCGAAAATGAAAAGGACAAATCCAAGACACAAGCAAAGTCAAAAACACGGCCCTCTATGTCTACACAAACACCAAGCTAAACAACTGAACTTTAAAAAAATGGATTCTCGTATTTACTTTTATATACCATATTTTCACGCATAAAAAAAACATTTTACAGTACATGTATATGACACAACTCAAGAGTCGTATGGCCATTTTATAGTATACTAATACACAAAAAGTGGAAAGTAAAATCAATATCAAAAATAAAAAAGCTTTTATTAAAAGCCATGCTTCCTGCTACAGTACACACAGTATACAGTTCAATAACAGGCTTTTGCACTTGGATTAATTTTGTGTTCTATGCAGTGTAAGTTACTCACACTGCTTAGCTGAGAAGGTTGAAGAAAAGCATGGCTCTTTTTCTTCCTTTTCCGCCTTTAAAATCTACTAGGAGACAAAAGCAATTAAACAAAGGCAATGGGGTGGGCTTAAAACAAATAATCAAGACTCACCGAATATGACTAAATGGAGCAAGTTAAAGGATGAGCTACAGTATGATCCTAAAACCTGGACATCAAGAATTCAGTGTTATACCAGCATTCAGCAAAGGTTTCAGGAGATTTCAGAAAATAATCCCAAAAAAGACAAAAAAACGTGTGTTTTTTTCTGTTGGAGGTTTCATTAAAAAAAACCTTTATCAGCTGTTACTGGTTGCCAGTAGGGATACGTACATTTTAGAGTATATAAGGTAGTTGACGAAATTTTGTAGGAGAATATTTGGAATGATATAAATACGGCTTCCAAAATTCCTAGTCCATGAATGACTGACTTAGCCTGTCTGTCCTTCAGAGAGCAGACCTGACCACTCTTAGATCCTATAACTGGTACCCAGTCCTTAAAGTGTGCTCAGTGTGTGGGAGGCTAAGGACTTTTTATATACACATTTTAGGCATGCCCCAGCGTGGTTAACTTTTAGAAAAACAAGTTGCCTCTTTTATATCTCCTGCTCTAAAGAAAGATATATACAGTGCTCCCCACCGGCGTCCTTACTAAATAATGACTTCAATCTCCGCCTCTTACAAAAAAACGGAGCCTGAAAGATGCTGGTGCTGTGTTAGGCGTCTTTCAACCCCTCTCCTGGCACCACTGCCCTAGATTGACATTATTTACTGTCTAAGGAACTGTCTACTGGTCAGATCCAGGGTTCCAGACGGAGACTGTGGAGATCTAAAGAGCTGCTGCTGATGTGCTCAAATCTCTGCTGCCCAGCTCTTCCATCACTTACAGTACATTACCATCAAGGTCCATAGGCAGAAACTAGGAACCACCGAGGACAGGGGGCTTGTACTGTTTTGTTCTGTTTGGGTTTTTTGTTTTTTAAACAGGTTCACCACCAATGAGAAACAAGACCACAAGAGATTTTTAGAATTCTGTCAAATGTTTTCTTTTCTTGATGGAGAAAAGATAACAGTACAGCGTATGTGTATATAGAAGCAAAAAAACAAAAAACAAATCAGAAGCCAAAAGCCCATATAGTCACCATCAGGACCCAGTGAGTCAGAAAAACCTCTTGCAACCAATTCAGAGAAACAAACGGTTTGGATTTTTCTCTCGCAAAAATGGTGAAAATTGCATTCCGTCACAAAGTGCTCAAGAAATCTGCCTGATTGTCCTCTAAGTACGAGGGCTCGTTTCCAGGGCCCTTCACTGCACACGAAGCGGAGATGCAGCTGTGACTGTGAAAGGGAATCTTGGAAACGCGGGGACGGAAGACTGGAGGGGTGCTTCGGAGGCGTACTTCGGGGCACTGGAGCAGGAAGGCTGTGCTCACTGAACTACACCCTTCAGCTCAGTTACCATTCCGATTTCGACATTTCTGACACAATTTTCCGCCAGAACAAACGAACCAGATGTTTAATACAGTATATACTGTGCGCACAACGTATTTATCTGTCTGGTTCTTTTATAAAAGACAACTAACACATGCCCCCATTTTACATAATTGTATTTTAACTGGAAAGAATGTTCATTGCCTTGCTCAAGGGTACAAGTGCAGCATCTAACCAGGGATTTGAACCCACAACCTTCCAGTTATAAGTCCAGAACCATAAACACTGTTCCACACAGATTTTAAGCAGCCAACAATTCAGTTTTCCACACATCCTGTATGCCAACCCCATGATAGAAATGATACAATAACTTAAGCTGTCACCTCTTCCTTACCAGTGTATGCTCTACCATTAGATCTGAATTTCCCCAAAGGTAATCTGCAATTAAATATAATTTCCCTTAGAAAAAGGTGGCATAACTGTAACTGGACAACATTTCTAAATGACATCTTTGTTCTACAAAGGCCTAGGACTACGGCACTGATGATGAGCTGATGAGTGAACGGGGTCTGTTCATCTTGAACAATAATTTACTTCAAGGTTTCCCAGCTGTGGAGAGCATGCTAGGAAAAGCAAAGCCGGCGGAGGAAATGTACTCACTCAATGATGTAACCAGACACAGTGAATAGCACAGCCATAAACGAAATTCCACCTACCACGACAAAAGGTGCTCACCCTCGATTTAAAGAAAGTACAGCTGAATAAATGACCGAATGGTTATGAATTATATGTCATATGTGACGATATTATTCGGCCAAGACAAATGCCCCTAAAAAAGATCGATGAATGAGATCGATAATCCAACTACCGTCTAGTCTTTTTGTTAACTACAGAATGTACCTTTTTTTAAAAAAAAAAAGCATTCGCTGTACGTTGATTTACTGCTTGCGATCGTAGACATCTTACAGGAAAATTTGGAATGGTCCCAAAAAGAATATTTGGACCCGGTACATCCGCTAGCTTCCCACTGCCCTGTCTCTGTATTTTTTTAAATTGACATTATCTTTATGGACACAAGTGTATTTATTGCACTTGCCTTTAAAGGGTTAATGGCATCCTGCACCGATTTAATGAGGTTCGTAGTAGCGAGCAGACCTAACCGCATGTTGAAAAGCCCTCCTCCTAGCTAGGACGATTGGCTGTTACGAGCACATAAGGAGAATGGTTGTTTCCCGACTGGCCAATATTCCTGCCATTCACCCAGAAATGTCAATTCTTGAGAATCGAGTTAGTCTGAGAGAGAACAAGATTCTCCCCTTTATCTTATATACAGTAGATAGCAAACGCCTAAAAAAAAAATCAATAACGCGTTAAAATATACCTACGGTAGTTGTTAATCAGACTGATCACTTAAGATGATTAATACCAACCTTGAAGTAATAAGTGCACATGTAACGTTAAAAGCCGGGTGAAATGGTTACCTCTGCGCTACGGTAATTAATAAATGACTGGCATAAAATGCAGTCTTCCAGAAAAGCATAGTACATGGCATCGTGTACAGAAAAAATTGGCTACAATCGCAGACACGATCAGGAATAAGCGATCATATTTATTATCCTGCTCTAAAAGCGCTCATAGCCCAGGTGTACAGTTGTACATTAAAACCTGCAACCCCGACAAGCAGTTTCTAATATAGCCCGTCCTGGTGAAATAAAAAGTACTACCTGTAAACACTTTATTAAATAACAACATTTCAAAGTTGTGCAGTCGGACAGTACATTACTTTGCTGCATTACAATCAGAATAAAAGCGGCTAATTTATAACGACTGCACAGAGCACTACAGTCCGGTGTGATTTTTTTTTTACTTTCAGCTTGGCTTGCTCCTATTTTTTTTTTGTAACCCCAGAAGAGCTAGTCCGGTGTGCACTGCTGAAATATCCACCCTCTGTGCTCTGCCAGGACATAATAATTCCCTAGAATGCGAAAGAAAACTAATTATCAATGAGAGAGGGAAAAAAAAATCAGATTTAGCCACCATGCCGCCGTGCATAAAGCAGTCTTTCCAAGCGAAGGACATCTCTCTCCCTTGGCCGGCGAATAAACTGCAGCTGCATTAGCAAGACCGTTTAATGCAATTGTATTTTTTCTAAAAAAAAAAAAATGCATGCAATGTTTCATACCCTTTTATAATGTCAGTTCTTCTCCATCACGGCTTCACTGGCTGCCAGCCTGACTCAACATTCCCAGCATTCTCGACCTCCGCTTTCATTGGGCCGCGGACACCCTCCTGTGCTCCACACTGGGGAAGCAGCGACAAGACGGTTTTAAAGGGGCAGCTGAAATAAAGGCAGGTACGTACCGTGCTGTGTGCTGTGCGCACCGCGCCGAGCGAGCCAAGCCCTTGCAGTGCGCGAAGGCAGCCCGTCCGCCCACCCCTCCGGCTCCCGCCCCCCGCCTGTATCCCGATTGTATCAGATGCCGTATCAGATACAGTAGATACAATTGCCGCTGGGCGCAACAGAGGGACCGCACAGACACAAGAGACAGACACACACACACACAGAGACAAAAAAAAAAACAGCTGTTTCGCACCGGACGGCGTAACACCGCGAAATGACCAAACACGCACGTGTGGGTCTCAACAACAACAGCAAACAAAAAAATGTTGCCGGTCAACGAGGGGATCAGGAGGAGGAGAAGAAAGTGGCCGATCTCCACATTTTCTCAAGCAATGACAGGGAGCAAGAGGGGAGAGCCTCGGCTCGCCCGCTGCCCAGCCCTCGCCAGCCACCTGGCCAGCCAGCCCGTTTCTCCTTCAGAGATTTCCCGTCCTGCGAGAACGAGTCACAGCCGGCGCTTTACGTGAGCGATACCTTTCTTCGCTAGTCCGGAGGTCTGCTCATCTGCAAGAGGCGTTTAGCGCTGCGCTCAATTTCAGCTGCTGGCTATACAGCCGCAGTTTCCTGACGGGGTCTTCTCACCTGTCAAACACACTGTGGACCTGATACCTGTGTGTAAGGCTGTAGCATATCCCTGTCGTTGCTGCTTGTCTTTCAGGGAGCTTTGGTGCTTTTTAAATACCACATACACTTTACTACAGTTCCCCGTAGTACAGTACATCAAAGTACGTTGCAGTAAAAACCGCAGTAAGATCACGACGAGCGAGAGAGGGATGTGGCTCATTGCGGTGGACTTATTTTCAAGTACCTTTTGCATAAATAATAACTTTCTTCAAATGAAAAATGGTCACTTTTCCCCATGGACCAGGAAATACTTTCAAAGATGCAAATCACCCCGATGGCAGAGTTACAATTCGCACGCACGTACTGTGCTGTATGAAAGCTGACACGAAAGGCTGGACTTTTCACGCGAGCTGCGTTTTTTTGTTTTACGGAGTACATGTAGACTGTTGGGAAAATAAAGATTTAAAAAGCAGATTAAAAAAAATCCCTTAAATATCACACTGTATCTTTAAAAATATATATTCAACAGGGACAGCCCAGACGCCACCCTTCAGTACCCTGGGTGTGTACTGTCGCTGGTGAGAGCAATATAAACAAAAATACATCACTCTAGTCTAATGGTTCACTACGTTGCTGATAAGTGTTGCAAACATATTGGCTGTGCTTAAGGACCATTTTCCTAAAATATTTCCCTGAGGCTCACAGCAGCTATTTCAAGTGTGACTGATTGCCTGAAGATGAAAAGCCTGATTGCTCACTGTATGTAGGTTTTGCTACTGGAAGTACTGTACATGGGGTTTTTTTTTTCCACAGTAAATAAATTGAGGCAGGAGAAGCCATTGGGAAGTGTAACAAGTAACAGACAGAGGCCTCTTACGTGAAAGAAGCAAGAAAAGATTAATTGTATTCCAGGACATGTTTGTGAGAATTCTGTGTTTTCTCATTCTTTGCTGATGAGCCACATACAATAATTAAATTAAGCAATGGGTACAGCCAAGTCTTTAGAATAGCTCACTCCTGGATCTATGGGGAAGGAAGATGTCACAGACGCCAGAATTTCAAGCACTGACAGAGCTTCCCAGGAACTACAGTACATTAAGAGCTAAAAAATAGAGTCTCGTCAAGTGAAGGGCCATTCTTTGGATTTTGTCATTCGAAATGATGTAATGTGGTTTCGTTAATGTGATTTACGGTAAGCATAATCTAAGATGAGTCAGAATTGACAGGAACCTGCATTTCATTAACAATAATCAGGGAAGTGACTTGTGATTTACAGCTACAGTATAGTGAGCTTGGGATGGATCTTCATTTTCTCATGAGCCCACTATAACTGATTCATCATCTGCTACAGGTTTATAGAGGGCATCTGCCACAAACACAAACCAGCCACAGAACTCCCTTTCAGCCTCAGGCATCTATTCTTTAATTTATATGGAGTAGTGTTCAATTTACACGTTTCCAGTTGAGTGAGAGAGTGTGTGTGGGGGGGCAGGGTACTCCCAATTCAGAAAAAATATTTAATTACGATTAGCAATTAATTTGGCTATTTTTTTTTAATCGAAAGTGACTTACCCTGTACATTTTTGCCAGCTGGGGTTGTAACTGAAGCAAAATGAATGAAGTACAGTCCTGTATACTTGGAGCTCAAGGATGTGAGAGCTCTGACTTGCTCAAGTCAGGAGTGCCAACTACCCTGCCCATCTGAGCTTGACCTAAAGGGTACAGTCTTTTATTTAATGATTTTAAAGAAGCATTTGTGTATTTTTTCAGCACAATAAAATTTAATCTCTGCATTAATTCATTAGTGTTTATGAAGCGTAAAGCACGCCTCAGAGAGATTCTGCTTGGAGTTCAGTAAGCGCACCTCCATAAGAGCAAAGACTACAAGATCTTCAATCATTTTCATCTGGTCCTCCATGAGGGGAAATGACCTCTTCTTAAGGTTTATAGAGTTGCCAAGAAAATGTGAGAGATGTTCCTATTAATTAGACAATTTGTATCAGAAAACAAAAAGTGAACAAAAATAGATTAGTGGTGAAAAGGTACACATTTCTAAGATCCTTCTTTCTTCCTTCACTGTTTCCTCTAAGATAACGCTAGCCCTGACAGATTGTATTCAATTAAACAGAGAAAAGGCATGTGTCTATTAAATGCTTCTTCTTAAGCTCATTGCTTATTGAAATCAAATCTGTATTGGTTTAAAAAATAGTTTGAACAGTATCATACTCACAAAATGCTGTTCACACATGTCAGGACAATGGTTCTTTGTAATTAATAAATGACAATAGTTTCATGATTAGTAATATGAAATACTTTGCACAAGTACTGTATGTTTCATTCATGACCTCAGTAAATAATTATTCTAGTATCTGTATAATTAGATTTTAATTAGTTGGACTAATTAGGCATTGTTAGTAAATCCATGACTGCGTTTGACAAACAAATCTGAGCTGATGGTATTTTTGCTTTAGAGAATCTGTATACAATACTCATTTTATGATGTTGTGTTGCTGGAAATAATTACATTTGAAAAAGTTTAGATTTTTCTAATGAATAACATCAAGTGCCCATCTTCTTCGTATAAACTTCATGCATCTGAAATAAACTGTACCCAATAGTCTGTTTATATTCATATTGGATTCTATCGGATGCAAGCTTACAGACAATTTAAACTGCAGTCCTTGCCATCCAAACAATATGTACTGTACTGTGCCGCATCTGGTCATTTTCTGCAAAATTCAGCTAAACTAAGGAGTGAACACAACACAGCTTTAAATGCACATATTTACCACAACTTTTACTTGGGGTTTCAGAGACAGCCAAGTTGCCAATTAATATAGAAAGCATGTTTAATGACAAATAAGGCTAATGAGAACTGCTGGTAGTTGCTTTGTCAGCAAAATGAGTGTACATCTTAGTACTTACTAAATGAACACAAAATGTGAGCACCATAGAGTTTAATTAATTGTGGTAGCCGCTATGCTCTTTTATAAATCAGTAAATAAAAAGATGTAAAAACATTAGCCATACCACTGTACAGATTAGCAATCTGGCCTCAGGTTTATACATCTTCATAAAGAACACCACCAACTAAATGCGACTCATTAGGGCCATTATAATAAAGGAATTGAAAGAGATACTACGTTATACTGTATCTAATAGTATATAAAAACTTCTTATCAAGTTAAGAAATATCCAGATGTTTACACTATATAATTCGACCAAACCTTGTTTAGGTTCACGTTTTTTATAAGTATTCATCATTTATTTAGACTGTTATAAACAATAATTACATCTACAGGTTTAGGGTGTGGGTAGGCTATCGTCACAATGAAGACATTTGTGAATGATCTTTGCTAAAGCGCTGTCCACAGTTGTCTTAAATTTGAACCTTATATACAGTATCTGAGCAATAGAGTTTGGAATGAAGAGGAGAAAATATAGTGATGATGTAGCATTTTGAAAGGCTTCAAAATTTGTTAAAGCTCCTAGCGATACTTGAATGCTGACCATAGTCTGTGTGCTGCACATTGTCTTATGTAGAACATGAAGGCCCATTAAGAATCTTTGCTTTTCTTGCACGTTCTGTTCTCTTGTAGTTTACATTCTGCTCAGAGTCACCATGTTATTAGTTTATTTCTGTGTATTAGGGTCAGTGCACTGAAGCCTGGGCTGTGTAGAACAGTGCCGTATGTGGGGACCCAGTTTTTTGGCCCAGTGGAGTTCGTTGCTGTCCAGGGAGCTGTGTAGTGTGTTCTCTGAGCCCCCAAATTATGGTACATATGCAAACACAAAATCTTGTATGTGCATAAAGCGCCCTGCATGTTCTGTAGTGCAGTGTGGGTACTGTACACTGCATTACTCCTGTTCCCTCTACAAGGTATTCCAGCACCTTACAACATTGAGGGCAAATTAAATTACTATATAAGCACAGCAGAACAAGAACAATAAGTAAAACTGTGATCAAAGATATTAAATGCAAACCCTAGTGCAACAGAGGACAATGAAAAGCAAACTGTAGCTTGTTAATGTAGTCTGGAGCACCTATAGAAATAAAAATAACATTTTTAGTTGAATGGCAAGCCCAATATTTTTATGAAGTGAAACTGAAAATACAGTATACTGATTCCAAAGAGAAGGAATTAAAATTGTGCGCTGCACCACCCACGATACAAACCTCAAAATGTGCAGATTCCAGCGCTGCACTTGTCTGTGTCTGCAGAGGCTGAGGCGGTCTTCAGTGCAGAACAGTTGCCGGGAGCAGATCTTCGAAGAGATGGGTTTGGACAGTTGAGACCACTGTAGGTCAATCAGTGGGTTTCAAGCTTCAACACAAATGACAGGATTTGGATGTACATTCTTTATGCAGGAGCTCCGCGCTGCCCAGAATATGAAATTAAGGTTCGTCTGAAGCAGAACTCAACAAAGGGCAAAGCTGATGTGAAAGGAAAAGATAACTGAGTTCTACTTTGGAGTTGGTGGGCTGTGAATTCAAATTAATTGGTCCGCTCCAGGGAGACAAGTTCATGGCAGACAACATTATTATTACTTTATGCAAAAAAAAAAACAATAATTGTGTACATATAAACACAAGTCAAAATCAGCATCACATTTCTGATATGACAATGATGATTGTTTATGTTACAAAAAATAAAATGAACAGCTGTACAGTTTTTGAATGATCAATTGTGTATTTTCCAGCTGCTAAATCTTCACTATTAAAAGATACTGAACAGCTAACATTGTTATTGTGGACGTTAAAGAGCAATCATGACACCATAGTGTACAAACACTTAAGGTACAATAGTTCCCTATGGTAAGTATTTTTAGACCATGCATTTATTTTTGCTTTGCCATTCTTTACCATATTCTGAGTAATATTTTAGCATTCTCTTTATTCATTACCACACTCTTACTATGGTCTCCCTGAGCTTTGCTTCACCTTGATTTTACCATGGTATACAACAGTGTAATGTCTATATGACAGCTCACAGGAATAACTAAGAATGTATGCAACAGCATCCAGTCTTATAAGAAAGTTCAGTTACTGACACAGTTTGGTCTTTTCAATTTGAAAATGTAGAGTGATGTAAAAATAAACCTTAAGGTTTCTTTCAGTAACACTAGACTATGCAACAAGAGGTTATCGTGACTGGGATAGATAAAATTAATCAATTGATTGTAACAATCAAAAGTCCTTATTTGTCTCTTTGATTATGTCAAGCATTCAAATAGCAACATCCGTCTGTTGTAGAAGAGGCAGAGTTGACCTTTAATTTATCAAGGTGGAAACTGGAGACATGGAAACTAACCCAGAGCAGGGATTAGAATCTTCATTGCTTTCTTCTCCACAGACTTGAACACCCCTATTTTTATCCTGCAGATTAGGAAGATGATAGCGGTTATTGTCTGCAGCTCACAGAACTGGCCTGCAGGACAGCCACACTGCAAGTCTCAAGAACTTCCTTCCTGACATCATTTCTCCAGTATCTCTTCTCCCATCAGTGGCTCAAATACAGCAAGAGTAACTCGGATAATTTTGTGAAATGTTCATCAAACTCAGCTGTTGCCCTAAAATCACATCAGTGAGGAGTGTATGCTTGGGAGCAGACCTGTGTAGGAACTGTACTGTGTGCAAGGGACACAGGTTAGTAAGTATTGTCCACTATGTCTCTTTTTCTTCCTGGCATTACTTGACTTGTAGAGCCTGTTTAAGGGACTGAGTTAAAATCTATTTTATGTGCTAGAGCATCCTGTCAAGACTAGAGAGTAGATTGTTTTTTTTTCTTTTGGATTCCTACACCAGACCTGATTTTTGAATTTTTCCAGTAATAAAGTCTTAGAAATCTACCTTGTCCCTTGAAATGACTTAATTACCCCCATACCAATGCTGGATAGTTACACTACTCATAGAACCAACAACACGTTTCACAATAGAAATCCACTTGCACGTCTGGTTTGCATGGTCTTCATCAGGGGGTTTTACAACCTGGATGGGATAGTCCACCACCCAAATTAAAAACTGCTAAATATTCTCTTTTTAAAAAGTCTCAGTTTCTTCATATTTCAAGGGCATTCCTCATCCCATCTCCCAGCACCTGTTCGTTAAGCTGTTAAACCACAATATTCAGCATCACATTCAATGAGATATTACCAACGCTGAGCTTGGCAGACAGCATGTCACGATGGTCATCCCTCCTCTAGAGGGCGCTCCGACCCTTTTGTATTTTCGTTTCCTTATTACGTTCACCTGCCCCTTCTTCCCTGTCTATTACTGATACCCGTGCATTGGAAGATGGGCGCCCGCAAGTCCAGAAGAGACCCGAAGGCATAGGCTTCACCCCGGCGTCCTGACCCTCTGAGTCCGGGGTTAGAAACGCCTGGCTCCATTATGATTTTAACTTCTGTGTTCCTGGTCCTAAGTTCCCTGTTTCTCTTCTTCGTCTCGGATAGACCTTCTGGCTATTGGATTTTGTCTGCGCCCTGATTTCCCCCTTCGCCCGCCCCCCCCGAAGAACCGGATCGCTGCCGTCACCACCCCCCTGTCTGTTATGCCGCCCAGATCCAGCTGTGTTTTCCCTGTTGTCCTTCTCCAGTCACTTCCGGATTATACCGTCTGCATAGGGTCCTAAACAACGCACTTTACAGGAGTCGGGACCGGCTCCCCTCGTACAGCACTGCAGGAAAAAAAGATTGAAATAGTTTTTCATGGGAGAATTAAGTCACGCACCTGTTTCGTTCTGATGAGAGCAAGATCTTCTGTCCATCCATTTTCTCTTGCTTCATCTAATACAGGAAGCTGGAGTCAGTCCACTACAGGGCAAACACACCTACTCACACCAGCGCCAATTTTCCCACAAGCCAATGAACCCACCAGCATGTCTTTGGACTGTGGAAGGAAACCAGAGCACCCAGAGGAAACCCACACAAACATACAGACTCCACACCCACCGCACCACAGGTCTGGAATTGAACCCAGGGTCCCAGCACTGCAAGGAAGAAGTGCTAACCACTGCACTACCATGCTGCATCCTAACTGTACGGTAGCTCAGTGTTAAAAGACGTATTGTTACAGGCTGGGTGCACTGTTTCACAGATTAGTTATTTTGATTATAAAGTTAAATGCACTGGCTTAAGAATTGTAACTATGGGGTTAGTGGACAGGGTTCTGGCCTCATAACTGGGGGGTTGTGCGTTCAAATCCCAAATGAGACACAGCTGTTGTACTCTTGAGTGAAGTACTTCTGGATTGTTCCAGTACGAAACCCAGCTGTATACATTTAATGGGTGTAAATGTAAGTCACTTTGGATGAAAGCCTAAAATAAATAAATTAGGAAGAAAATTAAAATTGGCAGATTTGGTTCCATTAAAAAATATCATTCTATACACTGACAGAAATAACGACTAAAAGGTTTTTTGTCTGCCAAGAAAAGACAAAAGAAAAGAAAAAAACCTGTTTGAAACTGTTTTAAAAAGACAAGTTAAAGATTAAATCTGCAGTATACTGAATATGCCTTCACTGTCACATTGTGTGTCACAGACAGTGTCACACACTGTCACCTATCAGCCAAGCGTCCTTCATAATCACCTTCTATATGACAATTAATTTCAGGTGCAACATTGATAAAATGATTTCCATCTGCGGAGAATAGTAGCACATACTGTAGCTCACCAGCATTACATGGGTTCACATGATCTTTAAGGCCTGGAACTAATTCCACTGTGTGAGCCCAGTGCTGAGAATCCCACATGAATTTTTAAAATAGCTAACACATTTGTAAAAAGCAGCTCGAGAAATAAAAGGGAGCCACTTCTGGAGAAAGCAAAAGTAAAAAACCAGGAAGAGCAGCCAATTGGCTGTGACACACGGAGTTGTAAAAAATAAGTCAAAGACGCTACAGACCTTTTCATTCTTCTCGTAGTTACTGCATCACACCATTGTTGGCTGAAAACATTGTTCCCTTCCCATGCTGTTCACAGTCAAGACTTGCTCTACTTTTGTGTTGCTGCTATTCCCCAGTTGTCAATTCCAGCACAGCCTGAAGATAAAAAGCAATCAGGGCTCTGCTGTGTCCTTTTGCCACAATGGACACTGTGAATCCCCGAGAGAGGCTGCAGCCACCTGAACGGGATGCTAACGGCCTCACTGCGGACACTGAGCTCTGACACTATCACCGCCACACCTTCAGTGCAAGGACTGACCCCTCTACACTGGCCTACCTCTCTGCCTGCCTTTGTCAGGGCTGTTTATAACCTGCGTCACCCCTGCATGTTCATGTGAATGGTTGTTTTTTTTCGCTTTTTTAAGAGACATCATCATTTCTCACATACAAACTGCCAACATACACGGCAATCTATATCTGCTCCTGCGTTATCCTTTTCATCCTCTTCCTTTCTTGGAGCACCAATCACTAGAAGAAAAGCTCAACAGTAAAACTATCTGGCAGAGTTTAGAACTGCGTACAGGCAGTTAAGATAATCTAAAATGTCTTTTTGAGCAGTGTAGGAAGAAAACAATTTCTTTTGGCAGCTACCCACAGCACTAGAAAAGATCAGAACTTTTTTTGGACAGCAAACTGAGATAACCCGAAAAGTCTTATGAATTTATTCCTATCACCTCTTTGATAGCTGATCTGTCCTTTTTTTATTTGAGTTGCAGGCATCCAGTAAAGCCATTAACACAGTCTTGTACCTCTTGGGAACTGGGGGTTGATGACTAACAATCCCTCATCAAAAAGGCATTAATTAAACTGCTGATCTTTCTGCAGGAAGAGCTAATGGAAGCTGCCAGGACAGGTCATGAATAATCTTCCCTAAACCCTTCTCTCGTGTCTAAAAGTGCTCTTTTTCAAATAGCAGGATGGCTCCTAAGATTTAATGGAAACAGCTGGCAAACGGAGCACTGGAACTTCACTGGTGGGTCACATTAGGTGGGGGGAATAATTAAAAAAAAAAAGAAGAAACTGTGACTGAGGTGGGGGGGGGGTCACATTTTAATTAACCTTCTCACAATCACAGTCTCCCAGCAACAAACAACGTTTCACGCAAATAGAAGCCGTTCAATAAAATATCTGACCCAAAAGGAGTTATCAGCAATAATTTTCTGGCTCGGAGCAAATGATCTGGTTAATATGTCATTAATATTTATGGAACATAGTGTCTCAGTTTTGCTGTGGACACAAGGATGGGACTTGTGGGTTTTGCTGAATAATAGCAAGAGTTACTGTTTGCAATACAACATGAGATAATTGATCAGCGGCAGGATCTTTGGAGCACCTGAAAGAGATTTGTTTCTCTTATATACTGCTACAGACGTTTATTTAAGACAGAGGAGTGAAGGACAGAGGCATAAACCTTAAACCTTTATATATCTTGCGGCAGTGATGTCCTGGTGAGCCAGTGTGTCTGCTGGCTTTAGTTCCATCTGTGTTTCAAGTGACATAAGTCAGCTCAGTATTGGCATTATTGGTCCAATTCAACAGCTACTGTACAAGACTCTGAAAACGTGCAGACACACTGGCACCCCAGGACCAGTGGAGGTGGACAGCCCCAGTCATTTCAAAGATGTCAACTACAGTGATGCACAGATGCTTTAATACATCTCATACAGTACACTGATTTAAAACAACACATGTTATTACATTTGATTATCTTCTCTTTTAAATGACGCAGTGGGATCCCACTGTCTATATCTTTGTAGATCTCCTCTGTTCTGATGACAAAAATGAACATTTTGCTTTGTAGCAAGAAGGGGGCAAATTTCTATGAAATATTCTGTTGATCAAGAAGTGTACTGCTGCAATTTTTAAAGCAAAACTGCAATCAATGGGCCACATATACAGTATACTTCAAATCGGGTAATGTTTGGATAATACCAATGACATCGTATACATTAATACATCAAATGTACCTTGGTAGAGCACGATTGATTATTTGTAGCTTGCTTTTACTGTATGATTGCTTTACTGTACTATTTCCTGTACAGAAAAGGTACAGGAAGAAAAATTGAAACGGCAAGTTTTTATAGACAAACAATATCAAGAATGACACTGTAGATCAAACAATCCAAAATGCAATTGTCCATATATTTCTAATAGAAGGTCCGGTAAATAATGTGTATACACTTACAGTGTAAAAGCCATGGCACATGCAAAGACATATATTTTTCAAAACCATGGGAACCCGTTTCCTTTCTTAACTTCAGGCAAAAAGAACCAAAGTGCTGTTGAAAATCCAAACATTAATGGGACACAGCAGGATACAGAGCATCACCAGTGTCAGAAAATGGTTCAATTTTTTGCTACAAGTTCCTAGATGTGATATGATCAGTAGGATACAAAAGACGAAATGGCACACAGAATACAGAATGTGTACAAAACATAACACAATAAAAATGTGTTAAGAAAGGCCGTTTTGTCTGGAAAAGGATGATCCACAGCATTTGATATTTGGACATGATAATGCTAAAAATATTTGGTGACAAAAATATTAGGAGAATTATTTGATGCAACAGTCTTACTGTAGTTTTAAAATTGGTTATGACCATAAAGTTTTCTATTGTCACTACCTAGTAGATATTTTTAAGCTTTCATTAGAAAGATTAGCAAATGTAGCTTGATGGGAAGTATAGTACTTCACAAGCTATCATTTTAAGAAAGCTGAGGTTAGGGATATTTAGAAAAAATAGGAATTGAAAAGAGTGTTCATTCAGGCATGAGACAGACCTGTTGAGAGGATTAGAAGAAAGCAGAAAATGGACCCTACACAATCTCTCTGCAACAAGGGTTCATGCAACAGGTGGCCTCAGTGTCTGACAGTTTTCAACCCATCTGAATAATGCTTAATTGAGCCCTTAATTGAGTAACTGCATTAATTCAAGTTATAATGTTAAATGTCAGCTCTTAAACTGCCAGACATGTCAGGTTAACTATGTAATTGGAGGCATAACTTAACATATGGAGCTTCTTAGAAACCAAAAAAAAAAGACAAACATTAATTAATCAATTTTTGAGATAAATTTAAGGCTCTCATTAAGTAATTGAGAGCTCAGCAGGAACAACAGTAAATACTGGGGTCATGAAGACCAGGTCAGGGAATTTCTGCTGCAGAGGAAAAACCCATTATCTGCAAATCCCTTATCCCGACATGGCACGGAGCAGCATTGAAGTGTAATTTTAAGAGAAATACCTCTTTTTGGAATGAGCAAGGAATGCATTTAACTTTTAAACTAAATCTAAACAAATGATAGCAGAATCTTTAAACTTTAAGCAGATCTACTGTATTGAATCCAATATATCAGTGAAGTAAGCGAGCATGAATTGTACTATTGATTGGGAGAGCAGAAACTCCATGCCAACAGCTGAACGTATCCCCGATTGGACATGGAAAGTAAGAAGCTATCAGTGGGTTGAAATAGCAAAGATAAATGCTAAGAAACGGTGGTAAAGCTCCCGTTGTAAAGTTTTTAAAAAATAATTGAAAAAAAAATTTATAGGAGTTCAAAGGGTTGGATCTTGCGCTAATATCAAATTCATTGATTGTACCGCACAGCAGAGCAAGTCATCTGTTTTCATTGCTTTTAATTCTTCTAGACATCAAGGTCTACATTTCCTTCCTCCTCGCTGTTATCGCTTTTAATCTCCTTTGTACTGTACCAGCACAGCCCTGACAGTTAATTTTCAATCACCCCAGTCCTCTGGTATTTTCTCGTAACTGAGGTGACAATCGATACTATTGATTCTTTCAGAGTGGAAACAGCAGTGTTTTGGTTATATGGAAAAAGAGGAGGGAAAAAGGCTTTAGTAGGCAGACAGACGGAGAGATGAATTCCTTAATTATCAAATGCACTGGATATTGATTTTTACATCTACCGTTAATCTTCCGCGGGCAGTTTTAACTTCCAAAGCTGAACAGATCACGACTGTGACACTTCATTTTTTTAGTTTATTCCTTTTGAGGTTTGGCTGCTGGGCTAGAGGGGGTATTGTCTGGGATTATAAATGTTGTACTTTCTTCCTACCAGTCAGACCACAGGGTCCCATACCGGTCCTGGATAACCTGATACATGCTGATTTTTGTTCTCACGGAATACAACTGAACCCTTAATTTAATTAACAATAAGATCAGTTTGAACTGTTTGGCTGCTTTCAGCTCTTAAACATGTTGGAGGTTGTCTTTTGACTATTGCATTAAATAAACTCCCAAACCTTGGAGTTGGGAAAAAAAAAACAACTTGTTGATTCAAACAAAGCTTCGAATAGCAAATAAACTCAACTGTAACAAAAACCAGCAGCACCTGTGTGGCCTTCTGGGACCAGGAGTGAAAACCGTAGGTTAAGCTGAACAGCAGACAAGGAGCCTCCAGGTAAATTAATAGGGTGTCTCAGGTGCAGGTGTGACAGACGTGAGGAGCATGAAACAGACTTACTTAATCTTTTCCAGCTTTGGGAACCCCCCCTTTTCCCTGTTCCAAAATTAATCTAAACTTATCCGATTAGTTAATAAAACCAGAAAACACAATGGCTCTCGAGGAGCAGAAAGGTGGTTGACCACTTCTTCACACCTGAAGAAGGCTCCACGGCCGAAACCTTGTGTTTTCTTTCTTCTTTTTTTCCAGCATGGAATAAACCTATTACTTATTCCACTGTAAACAATGACACCACCGATGACTGGCCCTCATGACCAGCAGAGATGCCCATGAATCCGAGTCTGAATGAAGATAACCTCATTCCTGAGTCACACTCGGTCTCAGACACAGCTTTAAATGAAGCTTTATAATGAAAGTTTGGGAAGGATGACAACTGCCTAGTTCAAGCTCAATCTGTCTCTACTGTCAGTAATTCGCAAATCACTCCTGATGTCATTTCCTCGCCTTCTGCATTATAAATCCTGTACGCGAGCCCAGTCTCTCCCTCGCAGGTCTCTTTTACATCCTTCCTCTGTCCCAACTCCACCTCTGCAGCTGCCTCTTGGTCACTCCTCACTCTCCCCTTTGGACTGGCCCTCAGCCAGGCAGGCTAAGCCAAAGGTGTTGTGACTAAAACACTCAACAAATCTTTCAATATGCTCAGTTCCTGGGTGTTGTTATTCCTAGTGAACCTCTGAATGCAGAGTGGAGTCATTAGACAACTAGATCCAGTATGTCTGGTCAGTAAGCCTGGTGTGAGGCATTACTGTCATTCGACATTTAATATAAACCAGGCAAAATCTTCCAGACTCACACATCATAGAATTATATATTTACACACACAGCTTGGTTCTCGTTTTTACACTGTCAAAAGTTTGATTGGGTAGGATGAAACTTGTAATACGCGACATCTTTGAAAACAAGCTTGGTATGGAATAATGCAAAGTGTTTGTACAGACAGTGAAACCTTTCAGAGAATACGGGCCATGCTGTTCTTTGGTTCAGAGTTTAGAAGTTTATTTTACCCTTGTTCTACAGTTTGTATGCTGTTACAGTAACGCTTATTTCAATACTTTGCAGAAATATGTTTTGATGCCCTCTGCTGGCACTTCCTTAACACTTTTAGACTACAGTGTGTACCATGTAGCAGCAATGTGACTGCTTTCACAGCAAAGCAATTTGTAATATATTGCTTAATACTGTCCTTTTCATCCTAGATTTCCATGCCCTCTTTTTGGTTTTCATATATCAGCAATTTAATTGCGATTGGAATGCAACTAGAAATAGTAACAATTGCTTATGGACCAGTATCAGTTTGGAAAGGAAATATACACACATGCATATACAGTATGGTTAATGAACTAGGAGGAACAAAGTGATGGTATTTGTTGCAAGCACGTAGATGACCTTCAGCAAAGTCCAACTTTCATACAGTATGCACTGTGGGCTGCACGGATTGCTGTTGTTAATTGGTATGCACACCATATTTACAGTATGTGCCTTATCAAATTATCAAATTATAAAATGCTAATCTATAATGATTCCTCGATTTTCTGTGTCTGGAGTCCTTCAGTTCTCTCTAGCTGTGAGTGATCCAGACCTGAGGTAGAACAGTGAATCACCTTCAATAAATCACTGGCATATCTTATCAACTCACAGCTAAAACAGACAGCCGTTCAGTCCCAGTAGCGCAGGAAAGGATGCAGAGACTGACTATAAGCTATAAACACTGAAGGGCTACTTTGTGAAGTGTTTTTTAACAAGTTGAGGAATGTGTTATGAATGCAGTCATGCCATATTATAACATTTGAAATCATCAATCATCAAAGTGTAAATATAATGATAGTGTGAAGAAATGTAATACAGAAAATTAATGGGAGAAGTTTAATAGCACTTTCCAGTTTGTCCCCAGATTAGACTAGTGCTGAGGAGGGGTTCCCAAAAATGTGGTATATTCCCTGCATGTATTTATCCCTCCTACTGAGTGCATCTCTCCAATGTTTCTGTGATTTAACACAACTCGGCTCCAGGACAATTCAGAAACTTTTGAATGGACTGACCCATCTTAAGCTGCTAATCATTTAAACTCCTGAGGACTGGAGTCAACGAGCCCTGCTGTATGCTGCTGTAACTGGCCATCCAGTTAAAACCACCATTAACAGGAAGCTGCTTGTTTCTAGCAAAGATCACATCAAACTGAAGCCTATTTCAGAAGCCACAGGGTGCGAAAGAGGATGACACCCTGGATGTCACGCCAGTCCTTCACAGCTCACACACTAGAACACAGGGACAATCTGCAGACACGAATCAAACTAGCCAGCATGTCTTTAGGTGGCAGTAAACTACAGCACGTGGCAAAACAAGGAAGAACATGCAGACTCCACACAGATGGTGGGACTGGGTGCGACCCAGGACCCAAGAGCTTTGGGGCAGTAGCTGGTGGCCTGACAACCCTGCAGCCTATATTCTGTTATAACGAATTCAAAAGAAGGTACAACATCATTTACAAAATGAATAACATTACCAATTACAAATGGCAACGGTTGAAATATTGATGATCTTGAAAAGGCTGGGCAAGCTGTAGGGCAGTGCAGTGAATTACAGCCCTTCCTGAGCACTAGACACTAGAAAGTGCTATATCCACATATTTCATCTCATAGCAAATTGATCCAAAAATTAAACAATGAATGTTTCTACTGTATTCTTCTCTCATTTGAAGCAGAAAGCATTTGTACAGGATATAAAATGATATACAGCGATAAAGACGTATGAGATTTTTTTTGCCTGTATTTGTATTTTTGTTTACAAACACCCACTTGGTGTCATATTTAAATATTAAAAATACATGCTGAATGTACAGATCTCCTTAGCATATAGAGTAATAAACAGAATTAAATTACCAAATTACTGTTCTGGTATGAATGGCTTGGGTTTCAGAAAATAAAATGAAGTATAACAAACCAGTTTCCACAGTTACCCAAAAACGTGTGGTAAGAAATGTTTTTTTTCTTTTCTTAAGTTTCAGTTCTTGAGACAAATTCACTGATAGCATCACTTCAATGCCATAATCTCTTTCGCTTCTCATTCATGCAAAATAAAAACGGAAGTAGATACCTTACAAGTAAAAAAAGAGGAACTGCAATTTCATAGGCAAGTGAAAAACGTGTGTGACTCATTGAACAGGAGACTGCGGTTCTACTTATCTTAGAACTCAGGGATTATCTGCCTGTATGGATCTAGAAACGTCTGATGAAACAGCAACAAAAACATAAAATAAGTTATCAAACAAAATCATGCGTCAAATATTTTTTTAGATGGTAGCACTGGTGAAATGGCTGCATATTATAAGATGAACATGCCTAACATTCAACCACTGAAGGAAAAAGAAATAATATTTGAATAAAAATAAAACGCTCTTTAATTGTGCTTCATCCAGGTGAAAATAACCTGTGTTAACCGATAGGCAGATCACAGTTCAATTTTTAGAAGAGCTACCCTGCCATGCCTAAGTATTCACTTTCTTCCTATGATGTCCCATCTCGTTTAATTATAAGTATTGTTAGATCTTTGCCTGCCTGGGGAAAAAAAAAACATGATTTAGGACTCTGAAGTACATGCAGATGTGATAGTTAGCTAGGTTAGCAGTGTAGAAAGACAGGTGAGAAGCTCAGTTATGTGGGATCAATTAGGCAAGACGTGACGTCCAATCAAATTTTTCTTTGCAATTTTTGCAGACATGAATGGGCTTAAGATGTTAAAAGGGCTCAGGTGGAGCAAAAACTGAGTTTTGATTTAAAAACATCCACTTAAAAAAATAGGGATCTAGCATTTTTAATTCAATGCAATGGGACAGCATTGGAAGGGGGTGAATATTTCTGCAAGGTCCGGTAAATTGTTTGTCAAACATCTTTCCCATTCTATATTCTTCTAACTGCCTGATGTTGTGCATAAGGAAAGAGTTCTCTTTCATTCGAAAATACAGTGTACATTGCTTTTAAGAGAAAGGTCTTTGATTAACCAGCTCGTACATGGTATAATAGTTTTTTTTTATTCAACATAGAAATGAAAATCCAACCATATAAAGAGCATAACTATTTCTAAAGTCTTTTGTCTGAGACAGAACCCAGTCCAGATACAATATGCTGAGAAAAACTAACAGAAAGCCCTTTTAGACAAGATTGTTGATTAAGAAGCTCTCATTGACATTAGAGTCATAGTATTTGCAGTTGTCTGAGGCCAGGATGGTTTTCATGCTGTTCCAAAAGTGTTGGTGTGCATGGGGATTCATTGGCCAAGTCAAGACAGATTTTCTACAGAGTATTTTCCTCATCTGAAGATACCTGGACTTATAAAACACCTTGTCCAAGAGGACCAGCACAACCACATCCACCTTTTCATCCAGCAGGCGCTGTTGAACCATAAAAAAGGCCTGCCTGAGAATTCCACTGACTGAACTTCCGCTGGCGAGAACAAAGACTGTTTTCTTACTACTGTAAACAGAATTGTGCAAATTCTGAATGCATGCAACCCCTGGGACCCAGTCCCGTTCCTCAAAACACAGCTTGAACCGTTGCCTCCCCTTATCCTCTAAATTAACCCGTAAGTCGTTATAAACCCAGTCCGTCACAGCTGCGTTCCTGGTGTCAAAGACTACGAAGGCATCATACTGGCTTTCTCCCCCGGGCAGGAGGGAATAGCCTCTCTTTCCTGCCCAGAAGACTTGGATAGAGTACCACAGATCCCAGCCGTAGAGTTTCTTCAGAAGTGACACCATGAGAAACGCGCTGGTCAGCAAGAAAGTGCAAAGAAAACCAATGCTTCCATAGATTTCCTGACACGAGCGAGGATCCATGGAGAGGACATGCTCTCCCAGCTGAGACTCTGGAAATTCGCATCTCAGGTCGATGAGGTGGGGGATGGTTATGTTAGTCGTCTTGAGGAATTCTGTGAACCAGGAGGAATCACACGTGCATGTAAAGGGGTTTGCATGAAGAGTGAGATGGGAGAGGTTTTGAAGGAGTGGACTTGGGAGGTTTTGGGAAGAGAGAAGCTTAAGCTTATTGTTGTTCAGCAGGATGCAGCGCAGTGCAGTCGCATTTAGGAAGAAAACTTCGGGAATCCAATTAATTTTGTTGTGGCTTAGATCCAGGACTTTTAATATTGGCCCAAAATTAATCATTTCCTTTGGTAGGCTACTGAGGGAATTGTAGCTGAGATTTAGATAATTAAGGTTGCGCAGGACTATGAGGTGATTCCAAGGGAAGAACGTGAGGTGGTTATCATTGACTTTAAGGCTTTCAAGTGTTTTGGGAAGATTGCAGAGGGCCTCAGGAGGAAAGGATGTCAGCTGGTTTCTGGAAATGTCCAGGAAAATTAGGCTGGTAAGGTCTGTAAAAAAATGGAGATACTGATCGAACTTGCTGTCCCACATTATTTCAAGGCGGTTGCCTGAAAAATACAAGTACTTAAGAGAGGAACTGTGTAGTCTTGTGGAAATGCGGATGCCGATATTGTTCTCAGACAAACTCAGGACCTCCAGAGACATCAGGTGGCGGAGGAATTCAAAGCGGTGTCCCATTCCCTTCATGAGAAAATGATACTCGTTATGGGTAAGATCCAGGACTTTAAGAGTGGTGGCAAGTTCTTTAAAAGCATTGGGATAGTATAGATCAATCCTGTTGTGCGCCAGATTGAGGTAGGAAAGGTTCTTCAATGGCGAAAACTGACGTCCATCTAGAGGCTGACTTATGTAGTTAGAAGACAAATCCAGGCAGACCGCTTTCTCTATTCCAAGGAAGATATCTTCTTTAATGGACAAGATGTTGTTTTGGGATAAATCAAAGAAAAGGTGACCTTGACAAAAGTTCTTCTGAAACATCCACATTTCCGGAACTTGATGACATTGATCCCATTTTGCTACTGAATCTTTTTGATTTCTGCCCAGATCTTGGAGAACCAGGGGTGCACGCTCCCCTACGCTTTGGTCCTGATTATCAAGTTGATCGATTCCTTGTTTGCAAGATGGAGAAAATGCCAACATGTTCTGTGAAAGGACCACCTTTTTCAAAGCCTTCATGTGGCTGAATATGCTCATGTTGACTTTATTGATGAAATTCATTCTGAAGTCTAAGCTTTGAAGGTGTCTCAGGTTTAATAAAGGTCTCAGACCTCTTGGTGCTAACTCAAGGAAGAAGTAGCCACTGATGTACAAATCTTCCAAGAGAGTCATTTCTTCCATGTACTTAGAGAGATAAAGATTTGCAAATGTTTTCAGAGGTTGATAGTTGTAAAGCAAGTTAAGAGATGTGACGTTCTTCAAGTGTTTGAAGAAGGTACCATTACGGATAACGTAGGCAAGCAAGTTGTCAGACAGGTCCAATCTAGAGAGGCTAGTTAATGGCACAAAGAGGCTTTCAGAGAGATTCTTGAGAGAGTTCCCTCGAAGGCTTAGGGAGTTTAGATTTCCCTGGCTTTGGAAGGCCTTGGGGTGCAATCTGATAGAAGCATTGTGTGGGCAAGGAAAACAGGGCTGGGCAGCATGATCACACCGCTGGCAGTTCCACTCCAGGTTCAGGTTCCACAGCCTTGTGAGGTTGGCAAAGTCAGCCTCTTTGATCTCGCTGATCTTGTTCTCTCTCAGATCCAGACTTTCCAAAGACCACGGAAGACCTGAGGGTACGACTGTGAGATTGTTGAACCCCAGAGTGAGATTCTGTAAGTGTTGCATTTCCTTTAAAACGTCCTCCTTTATGTAAAATGATTGATTGCAGGGGTTGGCGAAGAAGCAGTTTTTGTTGAGGTTGAGCTGTCTGAGGTTTGGAGCACCCAGTGGGCTGGTAATATTGAAGATTTTGTTGATCTCAATGCTAAGATACTGCAGGCCAGCGGTCAGTTTGGGAACCTTAGTTAAACTATTGCCAGCCAAGAAGAGGTGGCGCAGTTTTTTTAAATTGACAAATGCATTTGGCTCAATTACCATTTGGCAGGGAGGTGAGCCAGGAGATTTCAGTTTACTTGGAAGACAGTTCCAACTCAAACTGAGATACTGGAGATTTGGAAGCCCGGTGAATGCATTATTCTCCACCAGCCAGATACGATTTTCATCCAGATTTAGAGAAACCACTGACTGCGAATTGATCAGCGGCACTTGGGTTAACCCTCTCTTTGAGCAGTCCACCCTGGAAGATTTCGGGTCAGTGTCGCAAGGGAAAAACTTTAGAAAGGCTGTCCTGGCCAACGGCAGGAGGTGACAAATGCAGAGCAGAAGGAGCACACTCCTCAGAAGAGCCTGAAATGACAATTTTAACATGCGAAAAAAAATTATTTGCATTATTTTACGTCATGCTTAAGAAAAGTAAAATAAACCTTAACATAGTAACAAAGTAAAGAAATCTTATTCTGTTTGCTTGTTAAGTCTTTACATGTGTGAAACGCCTCTCCTTAATATTTTTAATTGTGATTATCATGGGAGTGTATTACAATTACTAAACCAATTGCCAGATTTGATATTTTTAATTAAAATATAAATGCATTTGGTACTTCTACACAGAAGTATTGCCTGAAATTTAACAGCATTTCAGTCTACCTCCATTAGTTACTGCAGCTGAAAAACACATCTGTCTGTGCAATGTGGGTAGTAGTTTCAGAAGCTTCTTGAGGACTTAATCACACTTCCTGCTGTTATTTTTTAGTCTATCAACCATTGTCCTGAAAAACTCTCTGTTTTTTGGAATTTAAATTATTTATGACATATATGACCTTGTGCTACAAATGCTATGAAGAATCTCTAAATCTTCATGTTATTAGATGAATAAACATACTGTACAACCAAATCTTAACTGCTATTATTAAGTGAATCATTACTCCTCAGTGTTGATAAGTTCTGTATTTTACAAAAGTATAAATAGCATTTGATCTACTTGGCATAACACTGTCTGTGGTGGAAAGGATGTTGCAAATTAATGTGATATTGTAATACCTTGTCTTGCATACATGAGTTTTAATAATATTTGTATGGATTTTATCTATAGTTGTTCTCTAATTTTAAGAGGCTATCAACTCTGAAACAGTAAATAAAAATAGATAACATTTTTAAGAGCACGTCAGAAATATCAGAACAGAATTTTAGAAATACTGTAATTCAGATTTCTGTTTCTTACTGTCTTAAAACAAAGAGTATTCTATAAAACTTACAATCTTTATCTGGAATCAATATAATCAATTTTCATAAAGACAGTCCACCTACCATGGGCTCCATACAATTAAAGCGATGTCCTCCACCACACAGGTTTGTAACAGTGAATCCAGCTGAGGTCTTCGACCTTCATATCATATCAAAGGGATTTTATGAAATCTTTTCCAAGCTCCATCTTTAGATCTGAGACAAGCATGTGAGGTTCTGCTTCAAAGCAAAACAACTGCCAATCTGTGTCACAGACCCACTGCACTTAACTAGCAGTTACCTGGGACCCAGAACATCGCAGAGGTCAGGCTCAGCCAGTCTCTAACAAAAAAGGAAACAAAAAGGACACAGCTTGCAGGAACACAATAACACCAGTACATGGGAGTTTTCCCTAACATACAGTTTGTGCAGAGGGAGCCAGCTCACCTTCCTCTTTTGAGTCTTGACAGGGAACTCACTAGCACAGCAAAGACTCCCCCTTCAGACTAGATGAAAGTGCTTAAAACTGTTCTAAGGAAATGGAACTGAAAGTCATCAGTATTGTTACAGTTTCTCAGTGGGTATGTAGTCAATGCTAAAACACGACAAACATTAACAGAGCATCGTTCTAAAATAACACTGAAAAAGATAGCTGAAGGCAACATAGTAGTGTGAGTGGTATCTCACAGCTCTCGAGTCCTGGGTTTGATTCTGAACTGCGGCACCTTCTGTGTGAAGTTTGCCTGTTCTCCCTGTCTCTGCATGGACTGCTATCCCATATAGCAAGTGGACCCGTCTCGCACACTTAACTTCTTGCATACAGTCCAGGTTGCTGCAAACCTCATCAGGAATAACTGGATTTCTTATTAATGAATAGTAAAGTGATGTGCATCATCCAAAAACAATGCAGTACTGAAATCTCAAATCTATTTTTCCTTTTAATTAAAATATTAACTTGTTTGATACTACTGTAAGGAGCTTATTACTACATCACATTAAATGTTCACCAGTCACCAGTGACCGCTGCTTCATATTTGTCATGTTTTACCATTATAAAATATTTCAATATCTCAATTTATTTTCTGGTTAAGCTTAATGCAGCTCCACACAGAGAACTGAATAAAGGACTTATGTGCAATTATCTGTCATACTCTTACTGACTTTCTTCTTAAAGCTGATTCTGAAAGGCCAAACATTTATAATATCCACAAGCCATTGAACTATGCCTATTTGCTAAGGATATCAAAAGTTTTGTATATAATATCATTAGTGTAATTGTAAGACAAGTTCTCCAATTTCCAAAAAAAAAGTGTTTCCCTTTTTTTTAACCACAATTCTCTATCTTGCATGTTAGAATTCTAGGTTTTTTTTTCCCCGATTTGCACCCTAAGACATCAGTAACTATGTAACTACAAAAGTGGTACTTTAGTTATTAAATGGCGACAACGTGGAGGTGTAAAATAAATTGCACCATTTCAGAAATGAAACTCCTGATTTCCTTTGCCACTGCTGGAAAATTCAAATCATCGCGAATCCCCCATGCTGAGTACTTTCCATCGCACCGCCTGCACAATGTCGTCTGAAATCACTAAGCACAAGCTAAAATACAAAAAAAAAACATAGAACAACATGCAATGGCCTGTGCACATTTCAGGATCTGAAAGAGAATTAGCTGCTTCCTAGTTGTCCCTGTCTTATGTGTCTCAGCCTCTGGTCAGTCCTTTGTGCCTATAGGGTGTAACAGGGCACCACGTTACCCACCTGATGATTGGTGTCTTTGTTGCTTGTTCCTTGTTTCAGCTCTCACCACATGGGATCTTGTTTCTTCTTTGCATTGTTTCCTTCTCTCTTTAAAATCAGTTCCCTGCCATCTACATCTACTGTATGTGGAACATAGCTGGGGTTCCCAGCCTTGGTACTGGAGGCTTACACAACTCCTGGTTTTTTATTCCAGCTGAGCCTAATTACTTAATTGAAGCCATAATTGAATTAAGAAGCTGTTTGATTGGAACATTTACAAGATTGTTTTCTACTTAAGTTTTGACTTGTACGTTACTTATGAAATATAGTAGTTGAAAGGCAACCTTCAACACGTGTAAGAGCTGAAAATAATCAAACAGTTCACCTTAATCCAAGTATTAAGTCCATTAAGGGATCCATTGTGTAACAAAGCTTGGCTGGAATGATACCCAGCAGGTACTGTATGTGTGCCTTCAAGACAAGCACTGGGAGACCCCTGGACAGAGAAGTAGACTTGATGTACGATAATCAAGACTGAAATGCAATGTCGAAAAACATTTCTCTCTCTGAAATCTTAGTAGACCTACTCATCCTCATTAAATTTAGCATGTAATCAACACTATACCAGTGTTGGATTAAGATCATTCATGGCACATATTTAAGGTGGATCTATTATGTACAATTTCTGTCTTGAAGGCATTCTGTAACAGAGTGGTTTTGGGTGTGACTCACTGTGGCTCACTCACTGCTCCTCAATGGTGATACCCATATTACTGTCAAGCTTCACAGGTGACAACTTTTTACTTATGAACAAAACTGCAGCCTATAGGCCTGTCTTAAAGTGTTGGATGGAGGCACTCTTAGCCAAATTGCATAAAAGGAAATTCTTTCCATTGGGCTGAACTGTAGTTAGGTTACACTGACTTAGTGCAAAGGCTGTGTTCGCACATAAGAACACAGAAAAAGGTTACAAATGAGAATAGGCCACTCAGCCCATCAGTCCTTTTTGGTAGTTAGTAGCTTAATCATGGCATATGAACATTCTGACACCTACACTCCTTGGAATAATTAAAGACAGACAATTGGAATTTTAATACCCCCTTTTATTACAGGAAGCTAAAAAATCTTTTTTTTGCATTAGGCAAGGTAAAAAAAAATTAACCATGCAAGACAATAGCATTAATCATAAAGTGTAAAAAACAATGAAGTGACTCTCCTGGAGAAGGAAGGCGATGCATCACCTACAGAGTGGCATCTAAGAGACTGTGATGGGTGTTTAATAGTCACAACAGTAGGATTAAGTGCAATATTGTAGCTGTGTTAACACATGCTGATATAACTGGATTATACTTTAACGTGACAAGCATTTTATAATCACAAACTGAATTTGTGTAAATGTCAATATGACTAATTAAAATCCATTTCCACTGTAAAATAAGCATTCATTCATTTTTACAAGTGTATAGTGCTATTTTGAACCAACTAAAAAAGTAAATATATTGTCATCTTATTGCTATTAATTATTATAGGGGCTCCACTTATATCATTTTTTTTTTTTTGCTTTAAGAGAAATTTGAACAAATGACAGACCAGGTCAGAGTACTTTATTTAAATGCTAGTGGTCTGGATGTTATAGATGTTGTTTTCAAAGCTGTTTTTTTTCTTCACACAGTGCAAGGTGAGAGGAACAGTCAAAACTCCAACATCATCTCTTGCCTTTAAATTGACTTTACGTGTGTCCCAAGGTGAGTTTGATCATATTTCCATATTAACGTGCTTTAACAACTGTGCGAGGTAACATGGCTTCAAGCTCAGCACAGTTCATATCAGTTTGAGTTGCTGTGTTCAATTAAGTTGAACAGAAAGTTGCTAGGCGTACAGGTTTGATGGGACTGTGATCAATTGGCTATCATTTGAAGAAGTGCTTAAATTTAGGTGCCACATGATACTTAGGGAAGTCTTTTGTCAGGTTCTTAATCAATAGTGCTGTATATTCAGGGGGAGATTCTGTTCAACAAATCTTAAAAAGAGGATGCATGAAATGTCTGTTCTGGCACAATGTAAGTGACATGCATCCAGTAATGTCCACTCTATCAGAGCCTTGTTCTTTCACAGCCAGCGCCTTTGTCCAGTGACACTGTTGAAGATGTACTCTCTCCCTGTGACTAGGAGACAAACAAAGTCTGTTATCCAGGCTTTGACTGTCAGAACTGAAACCTCTGATTCAGTTTAGTGATTTTCCACAAAGGCCTTCATTGCTCTAACAATGCATGATGCATTTCACTTAAAACAAAGTAATTATGTAGACATTTGCTAAGTACTGTACAGTATATTGATATACAGAAAATCTCTTGTGGCATTTTATACATTAGAAGGCATCCTACTGTATGCTTATAGTCATTTTATGTCTATTCACAATGATAATGACAGCTTTCAGTCTGCATAATGGGAATTTTTATCCTGGCAACCGAGGCTAAATCGATTTGCACTATGAAATGTGTTATTGACTGGAAAAAATGAATAACTCCAGCAATATCGCATGATAGCGAAATTCAAATTCAAATTCAGGGACGCTATCTGAGGGCGGAAGGGAATAGGAATATTAACCAAATTACTTACTCGGGTCCTGGGCTCTGCCATCGAATCGCTGCTGGAAAAATAAATGACCACACATTAACACTGAAGAACCACCGTTTTTTATCCGACTAGAAATAGGGCTTAAAACTGCTCATTCCAGAGACGGAGAGTGTCCCTCAGCTGAAAGCGATCGCAGGCAGCGGCCCGTTCGGAAGTGAGGCGGTGGAAAGGGAACTGACCAGGGAGAGGGGGCTCTCGGGGATCTCCTTGTCCGCGGCTGGGGGTGGTGAGCTCTGCTGATGGAGGTTGCTCGGCGATGTGGGTCCCGCATCTTCAAAGACTCCCCTGAACTGGCCACCGCTTGAATCAAAAACACATGCAAGCAGCAGCTTTAAAAGCCTTTTACACTCTCGTCTCTGTCGTGAAAGGCTAGATTAAAATAAAACCCAGCAAAGTCACAGCTCCCCTGGCTGCCCTAAACAAGAATAACTTATCCATGTACCAGTTCCAATAAATCCAATTACTCCCATCAGAACGCAGACAGAGACTTGCCAACACAAAAACGCTAGACTTAAGTTCTCATTCATACAGTACCTTCAGTCATATCCTTACTTAACACTTGCTTTTCCATGCAAATATGTATGCGTATCGTTGTGGTTGTCGTGTTTTTTTTTCTGTCTGTCTGTAAACCAACACTGCTGCTGTAACACAAACTCTCTCTCTATCGGCATGACAACTGGGGTCATTTCACTGAGGAATGGTGCCGTTTCAACACAAGCGAAGGACATTTTGGGGAGCAAAGACTCGGGAGAACAACAAAAAAAAAAGCAACCAAACTCAACCCGCCTTTCGCAATCTTTTTAAATAAAGCTGATTTTCCAAGAATGGTGATTAAAGATTGTTTTTTTTCCCCTCTGGAAAAAATACCACCCACCTGATAGGAATCACTTGCTTTTTTTGAGAAACTTGTTTTTTTTAACGTGACCAAGGGTTCACAAGTTTCGCTGAGGGTTTCAGAGTCGGATACCGGAAGGTATCAGGTTAAGCCACTTTCCGCTCCAGTCCGACAGAGGGGGGAGGGCTACGGGGCTGGAGCTCACCTGTCCTGCAGGAGGGGTTTGGTGGCTTCTATGGGGGCCCGCCCGCAGACTGAGGTCCTGCAGGAAGAAACACCTCTGTATGAGTGCCCAGCGGGCAGGGGCCA
Organism: Lepisosteus oculatus; assembly: GCF_040954835.1. Classification (NCBI taxonomy): domain Eukaryota; kingdom Metazoa; phylum Chordata; class Actinopteri; order Semionotiformes; family Lepisosteidae; genus Lepisosteus; species Lepisosteus oculatus. Next base: position 64,282,965 of record NC_090699.1, read on the forward strand.
CATGCACAGATCCACATGCTGCTTGGTTCCTTGTTAAAACAGTCATAGTGGCAGGAGTGATAAGCTGCTCTGAAGCTGGAGGCTTCCCTTACAGCTCTCAGAGGCCTGGCAGGGCACTAAGCTTACTGCCCTGAATATTCCAGAGGTCCTAAACCCCAGCAGCTCCGGCCTGCTATGCACTGCTGCTTGGGGGGACAAGCTGGCTACACGCATGCAAAAATCAGAGAAGAAAAATCTGCCATCTGTAGGTAGGTCATAACTGAACCAGCAGTTACTAAATTATGAACCTCAACCTGCACCCCAAACTGTGAGGGGTTCCCCTTTATTGTTTTTTTTTATTTATGTGTATTTTGGAATATCCTGCTGTGACAGACCCTGCTGTCAAGCAGGGCAGTCTCCTGAGTTGTACAAAAACACACAATCTGTTACAGTCCCAGAGTAAATTCCAGGGTAAACATTAAACAAAAAGTCACCACTAGCACTGTGCATGCCCTTTAAATACCAAACAAAAGCCTAATTACACCCATGAGAGAAGGAACATTTCTAAACCCTTTACCAATTAACCAATAATTTCATCAGTCACCCCTAGTGTGGCTATTTACAGGTAATAAGAGGTTGTGTAGTGACCTCTAGTGGCAGGCCAACTGTAACTGCAGCCCCTTCTTATGCCACTCTGCTGCACATTCTTACAAATCCCTGCTGGAGTCTAAACATATCTTTACCAAACTAATCTCTAATCACTAGTAAATAGTTTAGGATCATGATTGGCATGATTGGAACACATATGCTTGGGAGCTGATACATACAGGGTGAGCAGTTTCCAGGTGAGTAAGGCCAGAGCCAGCAGCAGCAGGGCTCCAGCAACTGTGAGCACGACCACAAACCAGGTGTCTGGGACCCACTCGAACACCGTGAGCGTCACTATCTTAGTCGGCCGGGGCCTGTGCTGCAATCACAATGATGACAGTGAAATGTGTGAGGGAAGAGCTCGCTGTCTGGGTGGCTTGCATCTCTGCTTCCACTTAAGAGTCTTCGGTTTCAACCAGTCCTGCCCCATTTCCTCAATTTCAACTTCCCACTCCTTCCAAAAGTCTGAAAAACACAATTTCATCCCTCCCTCCCCTATTTACATATATTTACCCCTTGTATTTTCCCTTCAAACAGATCTATCAGCTTGAAGCCATTACATCTTCACAAACTAGATCCGCCCTGATGTTCAGAATGGTGAAAATCTTTGGGCCTGAAAAAAAGGCGCAGACAGCTTTCAAGAAAAAAATGTAACAGAAGGAGAACAAATGTGAGATAAACAGCTAAAGACGATCGGTCTTACCGGATATTTTTGGAAAATGAGAGATAGAGAGCTAACAAATGCACAGCAGGATTTGAGAGCTAAAAAACACAACAGGACTTCTATAGTGGGCCAGAACTTGGAAGATGTTCTCTTACGCAGCTCGTCGTAATTCTGAAACAGACTCCTACAGCACCAAGCTTGGGTCTGGTTAATGGAGGAAACCCGGCCTGGTGCAGGCACACAGGACGCGGGAGCCTGGAAGCAGCCCCTGTGGTTTCCATGGCGGCGTTACCGTGGTTTTGACAGTGGTGGTGGGCTGGGTTGTCGTCCAGGGAACCACGTGCACGATCACGGTCGCCGTGGTGGAGAAAACAGGTGGGCCTTTGTCTTTCACCTCAATCAGGAGCTCATAGTCCGTGGGGTCATAAACCCCCGGCGTCTTGAAGGAAAAGGCGTTCCGGGAACACAGTGCGCTTCCCTTCATGGTGAAGCGGTTATTAACGTTGCCTGAGGAAGTACAGGAGGTGTCAACAGTGCAGTTCTGCCCCCCGGGACACCTGACTCCTGCACTGGTCAATTTTACGAGCAGAAATCTAGTATTTGTATGATGACAAGATGAAGTTTCCATAAGGTGAAAAAAAAAATTCAAGTGAAACTTTGCTGTTTCTTATTTAATAATAATAATAATAATAATAATAATAATAATAATTGCTTACATTTATATAGCGCTTTTCTGGACACTCCACTCAAAGAGCTTTACAGGTAATGGGGATCCCCTCCACCACCACCAATGTGCAGCCCCACCTGGATGCTATATTTACCCTCATTTTTAAGAGGCTTTGTGAGAGGACCAGAATTACTTTCCATGATCCTTTTGAAACAATGTACAGTATCTTACCCTACTGGCAGACTGGCAAATGTTTCTGCTCACATTATGTTGAAAATAACTTTACATATTTTATTTTTTTCCCCAGTGTGTACCATGTAAAAAGATGTACTGCAATCGGTCAAATATCTGCCTTCCTAAAAAGTTGTCCAGCTTTTCTATTCCAAAACAAAACTGGCGATTACCTCAATTTAACCTTTATGTAATTATATTAATGCCTGCATTAGGATGTTCCATATCAATCTTAAAACAGTGTAATACATACATTTCACTATAATCGGTGCACTGATCTGTGAACGACTCACCTCCTACTATACTATAGGTAAGGTCTTCTATAGGGGTGTCTATGTCCGTGCACTGAATAGTTGTTATTCCTACATCAGTCTTCAGAGTGGAATAAATTAGTTCCTCATAATAAGGAGGTTTACACACAGGTGGGTTGTCATTCTCATCCTGAGTTTTAGAAAACAAATTTCCAAACCGTTCAATCTCAAAAGTTTAATTCAAAGAGTCCAGAACAACACTAGACATAGTAATAATAATGAGCACACTAGCCCTGAGATTAATTGTACATATAATTACACACCGTCACAGGTCTTTAATTGAATGAGTATCAAAGCTCTTGTGTTGTAGTGCACAATTTCCTTTGAATCAATTTTCTTTTCCAGACCAGCATTGTAGTTTTCAGTTAATTGTGAGTAAGGCTTGCTCTGCGGCAACAAAACTTTGATAATATACCGTAAGTCCAACAGGAAAAGTAAGGAAGTATTTGGAATGAGAAGGAATTGAGGAACTGTTTAATTAAATGCACTGAATGCACACAATCCTTCATAGCTTGTCAGTTACATTACTGTTCCCCATTGAAGCATACATTTATTAACAATTAAGCATGCAGTATAATGAATTCCCCTTACCTGAACTCTGACAGTGACAGTACAAAAGGCAGTCTTCTGCATCTGTGGATCAGGGGAAATGTCCTGGTTCATGTCCACAGCCTTGATCTTCAGTTGATAAATTGTTTGCTTCTCATAGTCCAGGTGAGAAAGAACATGGATTTCACCTTCAAACAAAGAAACGCTGATTTCATGGGAACATCCTATATGTGTACATGTTCTAAATTTCTTATACCTGTGATACCACACTTATGCTTCGATTAGACTGCGTGGTACATTCTCTACATGCAGAAAAAAAGTAGTGTTTACCTGTTGTTACCACAAGAATAAGAACAGTAAAGAAGAATGATACTATTGGACATTTAATCCATTAGGTCAAAACAAAAACATGTGTCCTCAGGTATAACCCCAGCAATGCTGACTGGACAAAGGAATCAAGCACAAATCCTTTCACCTGCAGAAAAAAGGATTAATTGGTGCCACTAAAACTGGAATTTCCCATGTCTTTAATTTAATTTTAAAAAGGTGCAAACAGATGCTCACCACTTCTGGGGTCAATGTAGAATTTTGGGGGGTTGTTGCCTGCGCCCCCGGCGATGCTGTACTCGACATTATTGAAGGGCCAGTCTCGATCTGTGGCATTGACCTGGCCAATGACAGTGCCCAGGGGGGCATTCTCGTTCACCTGCATGGCCTGAGGGCAGGGGCTGAAGACAGGAGGGTGCTCATTCACCTGGGTCACCGTTATGTATACTGGGATTGTAGCTGGAAGATTAAGAGAGCAAAGAGAATTCCGCCCATCGATCATTTTGGTAGTTAGTAGATAATTATCTCAATATGATCTCAGCCAGCGGTTGTTTCATACTCTTACCACCCTTTGGGTAAAGATGTGCGTCTTATTCTTAGTTTTAAATGCACTCCTACATAGTTCTAGCTTGTAACCTCTTGTTCATAGTTCACTGTTTATGTTAGCACGGGACATTTTTAATGCAAGACCTGACCTGCACATTATACAATGTCAACATATTTTCCTTGCGTTTAAATCTACACTTTGTTTACCTTGCTTATTGCTCTCCCACATTGTCTAGGGAAGATGTGTCAACATAAACACCTAAGCCATTTTCTTAAGCAGGCCCTTCGAGCTCAGCGTTTCCCATTTTGGGTTTATAGTTTATGTTTCCCCTAAGAGTAATTGTCTGCATCACCATCTGCCAGATGGCAGTGTTTGCCCAGTCTTGTATTTTATCCAAACCTTTTGAATCTTTTTGCTATTTACACGCTACTTGTTAATCCTCCTATTTTGGCATCACCTGCAAACCTGACTAAAATTTCGCATTTAGACAAACTTAACTTGACCGAGGTCCTACTTATGGACTCGTGGACTGCTTAATTAAACCCCCTGAATGAAAAGGGCACATAGAAAGATCCATTTAGCAGGACTCTTCCCCACCTCATTCAAATAGAGCTCTTAAATTTGTTACTGAACTAACTGGCCGTTGCCTATGATTAATCTTCCTGGGCTTGAAATAAAAACTGCAAAACTAAGAACCAGTGGACCTGGAGTTTACACTTTGAGTTCAGTAACATTGATCTATAGGTCTAAAAACACATGGAGTTGATAGGGTAAGCTGAAGCTTTGAAAATACATTTCTAGAATACAGAGGTTGCAAGGAAAAGACAACAGCACATTTCACTGAATGGAACTCTCATCTATAGAGCATTTTCACCGGAATGATAAGGGGAGATTTTTTCCTAGGAATCCGCTAGGTTTCCTCTATATTCTGGACTCATATGTATTTTTAAAACAGTTGAATTTTTCTGGATTTGGAAATTGTGCAAAGAAAGCTTTGAAGGCATTAAAGTCCAGTTTTGAGCAAGTAAACCCAAATCATTTAAGTTAATGTACAGTGGTTTGACAACCAAAGCCTAATTGTGAAGCAAATAAAAGGCACTTCAAGTCAGCAGTTATTGTATCTACTCTATATACTGTATATTACAATTTTTGATAAGCAACTGTTTCACTTTATTGTTACAACTACTACTACTGCTAATTACACCAACATTAATAATCACACCAAAAAAAGTCGACTTACTTGTCAGTGGAGGCTTTCCATTGTCTGTTACGATGATACTAGCAGTGTACAGAAAATTAACATTTGCCACTTCATAGGAATCATAATCCAATGTACTGTTCAACTAGGGAAAACAAGCAGAGAAGCAAAGAAGGGTTTCCAGTAGAATCTTACAGTGAAGGCAGACTTATTGACAAGGTAAGATCAGATCACTTTATTGGCCATATACAATTTCCTGCATTAGGAATTTGTCTTTTCGCAGACCCCAGCTTGCTCTCCTTGAGACACACAGACAGGGAGAGAGGCCTGGCGTCAGAGCACAGGGTCCGTTATTGTACAGCACCCCTGGAGCAGCTGGGGTTAAGGGCCTTGCTCAGGGGCCCCATGGAGTAGGATTCCCCTGCCAGCTGTGGGATTTGAACATGCAACCTTCCAGCCACAGGCTCAGATCCTTAGCTAGAATGCCACCGCCCCGCCCCAGCTTTTACACGACCCACAAGGGTGTAAGAATTTTTATACAGAAAACACAAAGAAAAAAAAAAACAATGTCAATTCAAATGGCAATATAAAAAGTTAAGGAAAAAAAGAGAGGTCGGATGAATAACCCGTGACACGGGCAGCTCTCGAACCAAATCAACAATTTGCTCACCACCAAATACCCGCCCTGTGGCGAGATCCGGAACTTGTCCTTGGAGTTCTCGTTAGTAACGATACTGTATGTTAGGCTGCTGTCCATCCTGTCCATGTCCACACACTTCACTGGGTCATCACTCGGAAACTTGTATCCAATGGGTTCCGATTCCTTTATTTGCGCTCTGTTCATCGACAAAAGACCACATTTGTTTGCCAGCCTGTGCGTTTGTTTAGGACCCCCCAGTGTTGGCTGGGCTTCATTTCAGCTGTGCTCTCAGCTTCACAGAACCCTTAGCTGAGGGTAACAATGTGCAGAATTAGACCCGTTCCTTTGTCGTCAGGTTTCAGTTAGACACATACTGCAGAAGACTCCATTAAGCAATTTGAGATCTACTGTACAAGTCTGCAGCTGCAAACTATTAAAAATGTTTAATTCACGTGACGATTAGTGCAGTTCAGGGGTCAGTTAACTGAGAGCTCAGCTACCACATGAACCAGAAGACAGAGGGCCCCCCATAGAAACACACTGAACTACTCTCACTGTCACACTAAAATGTAATAACGGACACATCTGAGTTTCTGAAAGCAGACCATGCAACAAAAAAAGTCATAAGGAAAGTTGGAAACAAGAGACTCCATCTTTCCCTTTTACACAGGGAATAGAAAAGAAAAAATGAAACCTCAGCTCATTCTTCTTCCTCAAGAGGAAGATTGAGAGTGGTCTTAATGGTAAGTCTAAAAATACCATGCTTATCCTCTCTTTAGCTCAGCCGATGTTAATCATTCATATACAGTAGTCACGGGAGCAGCACACATTACAGCAGCAGGAGAGAGGGGGAGATTAGATAAAGACTCCTCACACAATGAGAGCTGGGTGGCATACAGGTGGGAATTCATTGACGTCCCTCACAGTGATGGAGACCGTCGCTGTGGCGCTGACTTTATGGATCGGGTCGTAGGCCTGCACCAGAAATACCGTGGAGTTCAGGTGAGGGTTCGCCTCCAGATCGAGGTTGTAGGTGGTTCTGATTTCACCTGTCCCTGGAGAGCAGAAAAACATGAAGCTGATCAACCCTGGCAATTCTCCCAAATTCCTCAGTATGCACATGTGCTAATCTGCTCCACCCCTGCTGGGATTCGATCACCCTGTACACTAGCAGGCAGGGCCTTGTGACTCAGCAGAAACCTACACCGTCTGGGTTTCAAAAGGATGATGTCACTTCTGTGACATGCTTGATCTGCCGAGCCTTGTTACACAAACACACAGTATTACAGTGGTCTACAACCCTGATCCTGTAGGAACACTGTTTTCTGGTTTTTACAACAGTCACAGACCTGACCACTTGATTTCAGCTTTCAGCTGAACTGGCTTTAATCTCTTATAAGTTGAAATGGGATTTGTAATTAATATCAACCCTGTACCCATTTCTGAGTTTTACCAATGCCCTGATTCAGGTGTGTTGTCTCAAATGTAACAAACTGGACCTCAGCAGAAGGAAAAAATACTCACTGATGTCTCTCCTACCTGTGTCTGTTATCATCAACTGATTAAATAGAAAGTGATGTTTAATCAGAAATAACAGAAAGCAAGCTGAGAAGATGTTGCATAAAGTCCTGTCATTGGAAACGGTACTCTTGAATCAGGGTATTTACATATGATACTCAGAACTGACTGAAAAGGCAAATTAAATAAAAGACTAAATAATCAAGCACATCAATTAAATCATCAGCTAACATTGGAGACATAGAGCTCGCTGCAACAAAAGCCAGCAGACTCCAGAACCAGAGTTAAGAATCACTGCAGTAGACACGTGCACATACATACATATATATAGCTATTTAATGCAAAAAAAACACATTAAAAACCCATTTTTTAGGTTTAAACCTTGTCATTTTTTTCTCCTCTGTGTCTGGTTTTCAATATTTGAGGATGGGTGCAAACGTAAACCACATTATGAGCGAGCTAAAAAACACACAGAATTTAGTATTTCTTTGTTACTTTTGTAGTCAGAGTAGGTTTCAGGCAGAATTTAAACTGACAAAATGGTAATAATGTCCTCAAGGAACAGCATGATACAGCATGAAATAGCAGAAAGCATGGAACAATGTCTAGAACCATCTTTCCCTTTTCAGGGACTATTTACATCTTTGGGTAACTCCAGAAAGAACAGTGATGTGAGAATGGGAAAGGCTTACGCTGATGGATCTGATAAGCAGCATATCCTCCCGAGGTCTGGGGAACGATCTGATAGTAGATATCTGATCCTTTAGCTAAGACCGTCATGACGGAGGCTCCTGGCCCAGTGTTCTCATCAATGGATACAGCGTAGCTGCTCTTCCTGACGAAAGACAGATCACAGATGTGTCCAGCATGCAAATTCCACCCCAAAGATTAAAAAAAAAAACATGGAAAGAATTAGCTTCATTTTAAATTCAATGCGACATTTCATTCTGGTGGGCAGAGTATTTCTTTCATTGCACAGCCCTCGTTGCTTCCTTGCACAAAGCTAAAGTCCTCAGATGGATCACTGAACCCCTCTAAGTCAGTTGTTCCCCAGGTTTACAACTAAAAAAGGTGGCTGCAGTACGTACAGCCGTATCAAGCTCCTGTCATTGCTGTGGAGGGACTGTGCTGAGTTGCAGGTGTCCTGGATGGGTCCACGGATCACCTGCTGCGATAACTGGGGGGCGCTCGTTGTCGGATTGGGAATAACCGCGCCCCCAGCACGTCAGCAATGCTGTATACTCACGGGAAGGTGACATTGGCGGTTTCTACGGGCAACACCTTCACATGGAGAATTCCACTGCACGATGTACCATTCATACCATTGACCGTTATGGACAGCTTGAAGCTCTATAACCAGAAACAGGAAGCTCTGAAATACTTTGTCTTCTCCCACCAGGAGAAGACAAAAGTATCCATTTTGATGTAGGTTAAAACATTGTAACAGAATCTGTGCTTTGGTTCCTAATGAACTGCTTAGTCTTCTAACACCCAATAGATAAAAACCTAAACATGGAAACAGGCAGATGGAAGAGAAGATGTCTGCAAGATTACTGCATCACATCACTATTTCAAAATTTAAAAGCCTACGTGTATGTTATCAAACTGTTAGTATTCTACGTACTTTATTGAAATCAGAGATCGTATATATGAAAGTCAATATTATACAGCATCACCTAAAGAAAGTGCACCTAATTGTGTCTTACAAAGGGTAACAAGCTTTCTGCACAAGCTTACACCACTGAGCAGGAATGGATAAGGTGTGTTCTTTTAAAACATGCTACCTACAGTATAAGGCATAAACTGTGAATTTGAGCTTGGTCTACATTGTAAAATGTTGTGCTGAGACTTGCCTGTAAGGAAAAAATTGGCTCTTTGAACGCTTTTAATTGAAAGAACACAGAAGAAAAGTGAGAGAATACTCGAACTGAACCATGAAGAAGTCACCTTCTTTGCATGAGAGTATTTCAGTATTTTCACAGCACTGAGTACACAAATACTCAAAAGGCTGCTTGCATAGTTACAGCTTTGTCATCAAAGGTATCGCTAAAGTTGAAAGAAAACAAACGAAACTATACACATAGCAACATGGCAAGAATAAATGTCATGGTATAGTACATGCTTCTTTAAATCGAATCAAAAAGTCAACAGAACAGTGCTACACTTGGTCCTAACGCTGTTTACATCAGTAAATACATGATGACAAAATCTATCTATTTTTTAACACACTACTTCCTTCTCACCCGCACAGGAGAGTGCAAGATTGCTCTGAGAGATTGTAGAGCTAAACCTTTTTAGAGATAAAACTTTTAAGTCTTAATGTTAAAGATTATTTAACTATAATATTTGTAATCTCTGTGTTGAATAAAAGGCTTCATGTTTTAAAAGAATGTGGTATGTTTTATGATGTTAGTACAAACTGCTGCACACATTTACGAGCTGTTCTGTAGGCGGCATTTTCATTCATGAGAGCAAATGGAAAACTGTGATGTCTGTCCAGTGCTCTTAGAGAATTTTACACTATTCTGGTTAGAAATCGAAGTAAGTGTGAGCCTGGCCAGCACATGGATGGGAGTTGCTGCAGGAAGAGGTGTTAGTGGGGCCAGCAGGGGGCGCTCACCCTGCGGTCTGTGTGGGTCCTAACGCCCCAGTATAGTGACGGGGACACTATGCTGTAAAAAGGCGCCGTCCTTCAGATGAGATATAAAACTGAGCCCCTAACTCTCTGTGGCCATTTAAAAGGTGTTTCTCGAAAAGAGTTGGGGTGTAACCCTCAGCTTCCTGGTGAGATATCCCCCCTGGCCTTTACCAATCATGGCCTCCTTATAATCCCCATCTCTGAACTGGCTTCATCACTCTACTCTCCTCCCCAGTGAGAGCCTGTCTGAGAGTGTACTTAATAACGGTTAGCACATGGAGGGGACACAGAGTTTTGCGCTTTATGCAGAAGCTATTGGAAACAATATGCTTGAAGAAGGTTTTTTTTTTAAATTCAGGATTGAGGGTGGAAACAAAATCAACAAAAAGATTAAACAAGTCATCAGATCAATTAAAGGCATCAGTGAGTACTGGTGACAGCTGGCATGAAAACCAGCAGACAGAGTGGTTCCCCCAGGGTGAGAGACAGGAACCACTGATCTATGGTTATTCCACTCCTGTACATTCAAACTCTAACCCTACACCTGGCCTTACAGTAAACCTTTATAAGTACCGTCACACTGTACAAGGGCATCTGCAGAGGCTGCATTCATTCAGTTTTACAATGCAACATCCAAACAATCAATCAAAAAGGCATATGGCAGAGGAACCGATTACAACTACTTAATTTTAACCTACCCCCTCTTTTTAAAAGCCAGTGATTCAAGCCATTGCTCCCTCCTGCTTACTAAAAACAATAACACTTCCATTCCTTCATTTTCTTTCCAAGTGAGAATGCCAGAAAGTTGTTATTATTATATAAATAGTCTTACCCCTGGGCCACTAAATCCTTTTTCAGGACTCGTAACACTTCCAGTGTTGATGTTTATACCAAAGGGCTTTTCAGGAGTCATTGAGTACTGTTAAGAAGAAAACATTGTGAAGGATACCTGTTCTTATGATGGGATTTCAGAAGATTTGTAAGACAATGTGATGCTTCGATATACTGTATACAGTCATCTGATACTACTGCGGTAATAACTAGTGTCTTATTTATATGATATCTTTTGAAAGGGTAACAGCTGTTACCTTATAGCTGCCTGGGTTGGGATCAGCAGGATTCACAATGTAAATGATGGAAGAGGGAGCAAGGTTCTGCAGGACCTCTACTGTGACTCCTCCTGCCAATCAATCAATAAATCAATCAATGCCCGAACATTGTTAGTGATCCATGGTTTATCACCACATTTTATTTATGAATCAATCAACTGGGGACAAAACAAAGAAATACAGTATACCCAAAAGAACTTGTATACAAATGCAGAAGATTAAAATAAGATTCATAATGTTATTATGAATAATAACACAAAGGCAACACAAAATAAACCATATTATTAAATCTGGATACTGAAATTCCAATATCCCCAAACTCAAGCTAAATAATCCAAAATATGTTGTTATGTAACTCCAACCATACAGAAGAAGTCTGCTGTGTCCAGGCTCACTCCAGAGTTTAAAAACTATAAGCTATTTTCATATGTAGCTTACTTAATGCATGCTAAGGAATTAAAGATTCATTTATTGCTATGATCTAAAACAAAAATGGTTCTATTGTACAGTACCCGAACAATTGATCGACTGTTGATATTAGCGGGGAGATGATTTTATTACTTTACTGTGCTGAAACTCCCAGGAAGAGAGATACACTGACCCACCTGCACTTGCAAAGAGTTTGTCACACTTTGGGGCCGGAGTGATAACGACATAGAGCCTGGCTTGTGCTGAAACAGTTGTTCCACTGACGATATAAGAGATGTAGATGTCCTTGGTGTACTGATTTGTGATTTTATGATTCAGAACAGCCGAACTGGACAAAGTAATCTAGAGAGAGAGCAGGAGAATTGATGCGGCAACCGTATTTTAGGTATCAACGCAGAGAACTCTTCCAAAAGATGGGATCGGTACCAATTAAGACAACTGTTAAGAAAAGTAGTTCTTGACTGACGCCTTGCCAAACAATACAACTTTGTTTTGGAGTTTGTGTGCATCTCTGTTTCTGAAAGGCATCACTGAATATCCGCTTCACATAGGTGGATTCATAACAAATCCAGTATATACTCGGTGAACGCGTGCTCTCTGATAAAACAGGCTCCAGACAGCTGCTCCCTTACCGTAGCTGTGGTCCCAGTTGCCCTCAGCTGAAAGATCGATGAGCACGAGCTGGAACCAACGCAGTTTATTGTTGGGATGGAGGATGCCGGAGAAAAAGTGAAAACGAAAACCACTGTCCCTGGAGGACTGGTTTCTGGGATAGAAACTGTTTCCGTTGTAAAGCTCAAAGCTAGCAATAGAAAAACGTTTGAAAACACATTCACTCAGTAAAGCACCGACATGAATCTAAGATCAAAATTCTTTTACACTTCTCAGATTTATTTTTAAATTCGGTGTACACTTCTTATAGTCATACACTTTAGTATTGACGCCCTCAATATCTAACAACACAAGTAACTAAATTCAGTGCAATAAAACTACAATTATTTGGCAATTCTTGCAGATCATTCACTCTTACTATTTCTGGAGAAAGTTTTGACATTGTGTGCCGATACCTATGCTGACAAAAAAGTAGTCCAGACCACTGTAGAACTCCAACTATTTTCCACATTAACAAGAAACATGTTTGAAAAAAAAAATCAGCAACACTTTAAATTAAAATTTACTTACTTATTTAAATTAATTTTACTTACTTTGACTGTGGGATTCATGTACTGCAAACACAAAATATTGATTAATGTTAATCTTCATAGAGATGCAAATAATTCTTACAGATTACAATTTCACAGACACACAAAAACTGCTAGAACTTTGCTGATCTTTCAGGTTTGTACTTGAGAGAATCTCATCTTGTGTTATCAGAGTTCTGCCCTTAAGAAGTTAAGACCTTGAGCATTTTCAAAAAAAATCAATGAAAATCTGTTACAAACCTGATCTCTCAGATGTATCTGTTACAATTTAACCCTACTTTACAATGATGCGTAAACTGAGGAATTCATTTTAAGGTGCGGAAAAAAAACACTAAATTGATGCTCACAAACAATTGTTCTGTTTTGTAATAATAGGATAACCATAGCAAATCCTGAAGTCCAGACTGAATACAAAAGCAAAATATACCTTGCATCAGTAAAATGAGGCTCAAAGAGAATGTAAAGACTGTGTTCATGGTGCCTCTCATGTTAAGCTCTAGAAAAAGACACATCAGTGTCCACTGGTCCACATTTCATACTGCTGTCTGTGATGCGGAGCACAAACACAGAGTGACCGGGGTTGCTATGTGATCAAGATATATGAACACTGGTAGCCAATCACAGCATTATATCGCTCCGTACACACACACTGTAATCAGCCTCAGCAGAGCTCCAGCAGTCTTAGTTATAAAAGCTGTACTGGCCTTGATTCAAAAACTAACTTTAACAGGCAACAGCCCACAAGATGCCATGGTAACCCCAGTAACTCTACTGCTACTGTACCTGCCTGCCAAATTTCACCAAGAGAACATAACATCACGGCGATTGGAACACTGTCAGGTTACATTTTAATTCTTTAACGTTAAATCCAGTCAACTATCCAAAAATTCCACTTTCAAAACGAAATGAAATGGTCTTTAAAAGCCTGCATATGCTGAAATGCAATGCTGCATATGGTTACTATAAACACTCATGAAGTGAACAGAGCACAGATAAGCAGATAAAGAGTGGACATAGGTAAGTGCATAGAAGAGGGAAAACAAATCCTTATGCAAACAAAGAAGATTCTAACTAGTCAGTATAAAACTCCAAAGATAAAGCTTATTGTTGCCTTTAATCACAGAATAAAAGAACCTCAAACATAACAGAAAAGCTACTAGGGAGTGTTTATCTGGTGTCCTACCATTTAGTGACCCAGTCCTAATTAGAGTACCTTCTTACACACATTTAATGACAAAGTACACAGTGAAAAGCAGGGGAACATTTGCATTTCTCACTTTAGATCAGCTGTACTTTGTACAATGGCACTCATGAGAGAAAATACAAGTACTCTCTTGATCAATGTCATGGAATAAAATAAAAATGTACGGATGGACTTCATTTTACATAGTGGATCATCTGCACTGCTACTTTTACACAAAAAATATTGGTACAGTAGCTGTGGAGAATCACGTTTTGCCCTCTATATTCAACGGTAGTAGAAAGGTTTTCCAAAATGATTTCCAAAATTCACAAGACTAGTGAAATTACACTGGATATTGCCAGCAGCTAAATTACCCTGCAGCTCACAACTGGCAAAGGTGCGAGCCTGGTCTGTACCTGGATGGGAGATCTCCTGGGAAAGCAAAGGCTGCTGCTGGAAGAGGCGTTAGTGGAGCCTGCTGGGGGCGCTTTCCGATTGTGTGGGCCCTAGTGACTGTAAAAAAGGCGCTGTCCTATGGATGAGTCATGAAACTAAGACCCCGAATCTCTGTGGTCATTATAAATCCCAGGGCGTTTCTTGAAAACAATAGGAGGGCTACCTGTGTCCTGACCTAATTTCCCATTGGCCTTTACCAATCACAGCCTCCTAATAATCCCCCTCTCTGAACTGGCTTCATCACTCTGCTCTCCTCCCCACTGAGAGCTGGTGTGTGGCGGGCGGACTGGTGCATCATCCAGGTGGGGCTGCACACTGGTGGGGGTGGAGGGGATCCCCATTACCTGTGAAGCGCTTTTGAGTGGGGTGTCCAGCAAAGCTCAGTCCTGTCCTAAAAACTGTGTAGAGTATTTACAGTATTTGTGTACGAGTGTTTACTACATATAACTCTGTTGGACAAAACAGAATTTCTCACAAAAGTCAACAAAAACAAACTGGTGTTAGTGTGTCATGTATCAAATACAGACAAAAAAAGGCCAGTTGGCACTATTACGTTGGTTGCTGGTAGCTAATTAGTCTCAGAAAAAGTCATCAAGCCATTTTTTTTCCCCAAAGTAGGCAGGGTATCGGCTTCAACAAGGTGGCCAGGTGGCTTGATTGCAGTAGTATGTCCTACAGGCACGGGTTGGTTAGAGCTTTAGAAATTGTGACTTGGAGGCCTGGACACAGCACACAAGAAGAGGCAGAGAAGGCAGGGGTAGGGGCTGGTGAGGTCCTGGACACTCTGAGGCTAGCAGTGATGTTGGTAAGAGACACGCCACTTCTCCAACTCACAAGTTCTCCTGCGAGGCTCTGCAGAGCCGATGTTGTGTAATGGAGATAACGGCTGGGCATGACAGATGTCCCTGCTTTCTGATCTTCCTGCTCCCCTCTAAGGGGCAAGGGAGTTGTGACCAGGTCACTGCCGATCTCTCTTTTTTTTTTAAAAAAAAAACAACAACAAAAAATAAATGAAATGTATCCAAATGACAGTTTCTTAGGAAAAAAACGCGAATCCAATCAACCACAGCAACCAAGCTCTCAGAAAATTCAAAGCACCACAAAATGAGCAAGAACTCAAGCCACAGGAAAACAATCAAATGGCAAAAATGTTTAATGAGTTATTAAAGTCACAAAAACAATGCCGAAACGTTAGAGAAAATGGAGATATCCATTCTCACTAGCACACCCTCACCCCTTCCCTTTAATGTCAAAACCTATGGCAGCAGAGAACACTGGAATCTATAACAGTGTTTCAGAAAGGAGTGACTGACTTGTGAACTCCTGGATCTGACGATGACAAAGATTGAGCTAAAAACGACCAAGAAACAATCATAAACAGAATGACAAACGGAGAAGAAAATGCAGAAGACATTACATCAAGTGTTCAGAACAGAGAACAGATACGGTTAAGATCAGTCCTACTGGCCAAGCTCCCCTCTGAATCGCAACAAAGCAACAAGCTGAAAAGCAAACATCATAATCACTGTTGCTTTTTCCTCCATGGCTGACTTTCAAATCAAAGCTAATCTCTCATTCAAAAGGGACTTTTTAAAGAGAAAGAGAAGTGGAAGTCTGAAGGTAACCAGTTACAAAACCAAAGTTACTGATTTTGCTTGAAACAAAATATTATGCAGGATTTTTTTTTACTTACAGTATACTGAAACTCTCTGGTAACGAGAATAACTAACATTCAGAAAGCATCTCAATTTATATTTTTTGAAACTTGAAATGTACCCTAGAAATTCTGTACACTTATCCTGAGTGTTTTTACCACAGTAGTGCAATACAACATTCAGCAACTTTTGAAAGAGCCATCAAGATCTTCAGGTTTGATTTAACAATAAAATGATAACATTAATTTGACTGGAATAGATCTTGAATCAGATTTCACACACTGGATCTTGGGGCCATTAAAAAGCCGTAATTTTATTCAGACACAAAATGATCAGGGAAGTCCACACCATAAGCGATGCTAATTAAACAGTAGGCTGTGTGAACGTGTTCTCTCAGCACAGACTTCACACCAGCTGTTAGGCTAACCATTAGGATGCAAGTGAACGGGAGCCCAGCTTGCATGAAGCAAATGTTTGGGGAGATTTGGCAGTGTTTAAGTGCTGCATTAGAAGACAGCTCAGGGCTGTTCAATCCTGGGCCCGGAAAGACATACAAAGCCAGTAGTTTTACAGCAACCCATAAATAATAAGGAGAGACCTTGAATGCATGTTAAATTTACCTACTTCAACAACCAATTGACCCAATTAAGTCATTTAGCCCTCTGGAATGAAAATAAGAAAGGCACTATGGCCCTCCAAGTCCAGGCTTGACGCCCCTGAGGGACGAGCTACAGAGGGACACATTTAAGACTGCCGTGCAAGTCAGAGGGAAAGGTGCTGCGTTATCCAGAGCGCAATGTTCATGAATCCATCAGACTCTGCATCCACTTTGGACAGGGAATGGTTATTGCCAGGGTACCACAACAACCTGAAACACACAAAATGGCACAGCCTGTCAATGCTGGTAATTTTGACTCGATCCACGTTTTCAGGCACCAGAGGAGAAAACTATTTTTTGACACCTCTCTCTCTTCAAAACGAAAACAGCATTTCAGTCCTGCTTTTCCCTTTTTGCTTCATCTGAGCTCTCGATTAAAAAGACCATTAATTTAGCAATCGCCTAAATTGTTTTCTGTACTCAGATCTTAGTTTCAGAAATGATCTCCTTTACGGGTTCTATTTGGAAACTCTGTTTCTAGCAATTTAAAATGAATGGGCGCTCCAAGCTTCCCAAAGAAAGAACTGGTTAGCAAACAATGGTGCACAAACAGGTGGGAATGACTATGTCAAACACTCCCATAACAGGTATTCCTGGTACTGCAAAGGCTCGTGGTTTCAATTAATCTGAATACCAAAAAACTACCACACGTTTGTTAATTTCAAGCTTCATTCTACTGTTTAAGAGCTGGAACTCCTACGCTTCAGTTAAAAAAAAAACGAGTTTAACTGAAGGTTCAACAACCTCAGCTGGAATTAAAACAAAACGTCACAGAACTGGGAAACACTGGAGTTTCTCCTCAGGGGTGTACTACTCACCGGACAGGAACTTGCAGAGCTTTCAGGGCTTTGTAATACTCAATCCCCTGTTTACTGGGAACACGTTTGTCTTCCTCTCCAAGGGTCAACAGTACGGGGGTCTTCACCTGCAAAACAGGTCATGAACACTCAACTGGAAACAGAGGAAGCCTTCACACAACACATAGTGCCATAAAAATGATGCACGAGTCAGGCAAGATAAAGCACTTTAAGCAGAAATCCAATGGCAGTAGTACTCTTACCTGTGGCACGTATCTTATTGGGGATTTCTGGATCATCTGGCCCCAGACAGCGGAGTCAGGCAGTATGTCAGTGCTGTACGGGAAGCCAGCTTCCACCATGCACCTACCCAAAAACAAGAAAATCGCTGCCAAATGAACTCTGCGTGTTTAATCATTCCTACATCCTTCGGATGAGACGTAAAACCGAGGTCCTGACTCTCTGTGGTCATTAAAAATCCCAGGGTGTTTCTCGAAAAGAGTAGGGGTGCAACCCCGGCGTCCAGGCCAAATTCCCCATTGGCCCTTACCAATCATTGCCTCCTAATAATCCCCCCTCTATGAACTGGCTACATTACTCTGCTCTCCTCCCCACCGATAGCTGGTGTGTGGGGAGCGTTCTGGCGCACTATGGCTGCCGTCGCATCATCCAGGTGGGGCTGCACACTGGTGGTGGTGGAGGGGAGTCCCCATTACCTGTAAAGCGCTTTGAGTGGAGTGTCCAGAAAAGCGCTATATAAGTGTAAGCTATTATTATTATTACTTTTGACGCAATATATTCACGCATGCTCAGCACTCCATTCTGCGGCATCTGATGACCCAGCAAAAGGGTGGACGCATACAGAAGCACTAGCACTTTACAACATCATAAACTTCGATGGGGGTCCTACGACAGAAAAGCTCATCCCACAACCGAGCGGCGCCCAGATCTACAATCGCCACTAAACGAACAACCGTGGAGAAGCCACATTACCAGTCAGGAATGTCAGTGCTGGCAATCATGGAGGCCAGGTTGATGACGGGGTTCCTGGCCACGCAGGCCTTGTAGAAGTCGGGGTACTGTCCGATCAGGTGACAGGCCAGGAACCCGCCATGGGAACCCCCGACCACGGCCACCTTCTGCTTATCAATGGGTTCCTTCTTCAGGACACTCTCTACTGCATACTGGAAGAAAGAGGCAAAGCAGGAAATACAAACTGGACAGCTCCTATGCCGAGAGCTACTTTATATAATGGGAATTCATGAGGCCCATTGAGACAATTCCCAATTCCTATTCCCCACTTGGGGACACATGTCGTACAGTACCTGCACGTCCTTTACGTCTTGATCGCCCACATTTCCAGGCAGAGAAAGGATACTGTCTTGGCCGTACCCCGTGGAACCACGGTAGTTAACTGCAAAAACAAACACATAAAAGAAGAAAAGGAAAGAGAATAAAGCAGGGTGAAGTGCCTGCGGCAAGCTTATATACTATATATACTTTTTCCTCATAACATGAAAACAGACTTTTCAAAGCGTCTTGACTGCAAGGATAGCCCTTCGTTTCAAACAGGTCAGCATTCCATAATTCTCACTGATATTCCAACTTCTGAAACATGAATAAAACAGACGAAACTGCTGAATAAGACCTGTGCATCATGCCATAATCAGAATAGTCCTGACAATGCTTTGGGAATAATTGTGCACCTGTGATGAAGTTCGAAGAAGAATCTGGTGGATGTTCTGCAGTTGTAGTGTGTGCTTGTGTGTCTGTGTGTGTGTGTCTGTGTGTGTGTTGCAAGCCTGCTCACCTAAAAGCAAAGCGAAGCCCATTTTGCACAGGACTGCAGGAGACAACAGCCACTCTGCAACAATCACCGAGTGAGGTCCTCCTGTACAGGACAGCAGAAAAGAGGATTTATTGAGAGACAGGAGCTGAATGTCAATAATCATTAAGATAATGTATGCTCCCTTCTGCACAAAAGAACAAACACAATAATAAGTAGAACTTAAAGATAAAGTAAATTATAAACTGACAGCGTGAGTCAAGTTAACACAAGGCGAGGAACGTTTCCGCACTTTAAAAAAGGCTTTTTAGCAGTCAAACTCACCATGAGGAGTGACAATCAAGGGCAGCTTTGCTCCTTCTTTGGTGTTTTTTGGCTTCAGCATGATTGCTTCATATTCCAAGCCAGCTAAAACAAAACAAGAAGCAAAAATGCAAAACAGCAATGAGAGAGAATTATTTTTTGAGTCTCTCTTGGGAAATTTCCCCCTAAGCCTGGCGTTAGAAAACTGTATCTGTAAAACTACCATCAAAGCAGACTGAAGCTTCAAAATTAATTTGACCAATAAGAAAGGTCATTCTGTACACATCCCTTGGACTATATTAATAAAAGGGCAAAAAAATAACCATCTACCAAGAGCATGTTAAAAAGGAAACCATGGAAAATCTAACCTGAATTGGCAAAATAACAATATGCGTTTCTATGCAAGTGGTCAAAGGATCACTAGTTTAGAAAAGGCATTGGTGAAACATATGAAAAGGACATTCACAAATGCCTTTTTTAATCATGGAGATGTCTCCTTAGAAGAATAACAGGTCAGACACATGCATAATCACTTCAAGAGGTAGTGAAGAGCTCTTGTAAAAATCACGAGGGAGAAGGAATAGAGAAAGGCCCTCCCAACTCACAGAACGTCTTGTGCTCGTGCGCAGGCGGGGGGGTGAAGGCCAGCACCTTCCACTCAATATCAGGCTGGGGCTCGGACTCCTCCAGCGCCACCCAGCTGACCCCCGACTCGGAGCCGGCAGCAGGCAGGAAGCCCACCTTCTGCGAGAGGAAAGCATGCAAGACCTGTGGGTTTCTGATCCGCAGCATCACGCCAACAACATGCATGTTACACAGGTGTCCGATTCTGCTTCTCTGGTGGCTTGAGTAATAAGACTTTTTTTTTTTGCAAGGCACATGACTCTTACAAGAAAACAACGGGTGTATATAAGGGCCTGTCTTTCATTCACTCTCACTTATTCCAAGATCTAGTTAGGCGTCATTTTAAATATTCTATGAATCAAAAATAAATGCTCACTCAAAGGCATAAAAGTGCTAATTCCTCAGCATTATATCTTTTTACAGTATCTATTTTTTATATTAAAGAAAGTTAATTCCACCCTGAAGAAAAAAAAAGGTAAAAAAATACTTGATTCCTCAAACGAGTACTAAGAAACACACAGGAAAACAACAATGTGTTAGACATGAGAAGAGGCTCACCAAGCTGTGTGGATGGTTTGGGGAAGAGCAGCTGACCACCATGAGGTCTCGCTCAATGGTAAGCAGAGTCCAGCTCCCCACGTCTGAATCTGCGGGAAAACGAAACCCTTTCGTTTAAGAAAAACTTGCGAACGAAAGCAGACAACTCCTTCAAGACCCTCACAAAGCGCCTTTCAACAGAGGAGGAAGATGAAAGTGACTGTTTAGTGATAGTGTCTGAACTCCAGCTCAGATTTACTTACCTGTGGTTAGCGATGTGATATCCCCAGTGTTAATATGCACTACAAGAAGATCCTAAAAAAATAAAGTGAAAAGAGTGTCCATTATAAGACAGTAAAATCTACATCAGCTCCTAAGGTCTTATAATTTGGATCTGTAATCACGAGAACACGGTGTTTCAAAGATTAGTTCTAATATAATTTATTACCCTTTCCGACAAGTTTTTTTTTTTTTTACAGCAGACTGTACAAATCCATTTCCAGGAAACGTTACCGTGGCGGTAGCCTCACCTTCCTGCTCTTCTGTGGGGAAGCAAGCACAACTCTCTGGCTGTCGGCTGACCAGCAGAAAGGGGAGAGTGCTGTGCTGTAGATCCCAGTGAAACCAGCTGGAGGAAACGAGAACACTTATCACACACGCTCACATCTATGTGATTCTCCGACTGCAAGCCTGGACTTAAAGCCTTTCACACAAGCTTGCTTCTGCGATGTGTGCTGTACAAATAATGCCTGAAAGGCTTTACACAGACACAAAATGATAAGTGGATTTCCGTCTTCTGCAGTGAGGTACCACAGAAACACAGAAAATAATGTTTTGTACAGTGCTATATCATTCTCTGATAGTATGAGATCTAATCACTTCACTGTATGCTTAATTAATCACGATTATATAGCACTTTTCATCGCAAAGATCTCAAAGCACTGTACACATAAAGAGCCCCATATCTACCAGTGAATTGTAGATTCAGTTCAGCAGGTACTATTCACAGGCATAGTAGTGCCTGCAGTATCACTATAGAGCATATCAGGTAGAACGGTGCAAACTTCAGCAGCTGAAATATGCATGCTCAGTGTGATACATAGTCAGGACACCAGGTTTTAACACCTGTGCTTTTAAGAACAGTGAAATGGGAGTTTTAATAATGGAGTAATTAGGACCATGACTTCATGCCTCATCTAAAGCATAGTACATCGTCACTGGCAAACATGCAAAACATTTGATGGGTTACTAGAGGGGAGAGCACTACCTTCTGGTCCACCAACACCGCTTACTGCAACAGCAGGGACGAATCCTGCGACAAGGCAGTAACGCTGCTTTTACGTACAATTAAAAAGCACCAGAAAGACTAAGGTAGGTTCGGCCAAGGTTACCTGATGTGGGCCTGTCGACAACGTCCACCACCACTTTAGTCTGCTTTGTGTACCAATCATACTGAAAATGAGGGGAAAAAAAATGTTCAGGAAAACTACAAATCCAAACACGCCCCTCACCTCCCCAACCACATGATTTTCTAGAGATTTCCCATATTGACCTTTACATAAAGAAACAAAAAAATTCAGTTAAACAGGAAATTAAGGGGACACCACTTGCGCATATTGCCAATAATTACACAAGACTTTACTGCGGATTGAAAATACCTGTAGTTTCAACATTAAACTTTGCATCGCTTTTATCTACACATGCTTAGACAGGGGAGCTCTTCAGAGAAGCTGAGATGAATACATAAACCCATTCTGTCAATCAGCAATGCTGCAGTATAAGTATGAGGCACAACCATCTGACACTGCAAGGCAACAGGAATCCATTTATCGGTTTACGAGCTATTAAACATCACTGAGTAACATCTCTCATTCTAAAGCAAGCTGACCATGCAGAGCCTGTTACACTGCTGATGTGGCCCAAACACTCCACACTCCAGATAGATGATCCGACAACAGTCTGGACTGAGGCGGGGAGAGAAAACCGCGCTGGTGTCTGAAGAGAGCTGCACTGCAACAACAAAAACGAGAATGCGCACATTACAGGCAGTGCTTATGAAAAGGTCTCTGCAACCACAATAGCTGACTGAACAGTATTGGCCTTTCAGATTCTGCACGCTAGCAGCTAATTAAAAAAAAAACTAATTGTGTTACAGCACAGTAATGGAAAACACCTCTGCCTAATGACATTCTGTCCATAAAACTTAACAATCCTAGCAGCAAAGCCACATGCAAAAAAAGATTACAAGGACAATGCCAAAAGGGGATTACCTCACTTACCACATTTGCCACCAGTCAGATCCACATAAAACAAGGAAGACCTAAAATACAGAACGAGCTTCAGTTTGTGTCACCTGGAGTATGACAGGTTCAGTTTCTCTTTCTCTTGAGTATTTCTTAGCTGAAGCCGCATAAAGACAATGACGATAAGAACTTTAAAGGAAACGGTCAATATTCTACAATACATTTGACAAACCGCAATGCTGTCCAGTCCCTAGGGGCTTGTGACAACGATCTAGAGACCTCCTGAATCATTAAGTGAACTGGATGAGCAAGACGGGCCACACAACCTCCTCTCATCCACATAATTTCACATTTTCCGTTACGATAGTAGGAACCGCTAACACATGGCTTTCGGTCAGACAGTGCTAACCTTCTGTTGGGACAGTGCCTCAGACCCAGGCGGAATGGCTCATGCTGCCAGCCCACAAACACCACACCAGTGTCACTGGGGGCCCAGAAAGCCTGAAATACAGAGACGCTGTCACAAGTAGCGGCCGTAATTCCCTGCACACACAAAAGAGGTTCACTCTACTGCGTTATTTTAAAAATAAAGAACCCCAAGTCAGACCTGGCCTGGAGAGATGTTGTCGGGGATTCCTTCTAGGACAGAGATGTTGCTGCTCTCGATGTCAAGGACACAGAGCACCGGGGTGCTTTTGCTCACCAGGGTTTCACCCCAGTCTTCATAAAACACGAACTGGTCACCCTAAAAAACAGGGGGGCGGGGAAGAGCTACAGATGGAAGCAGAGAAAACCGAGGCCTCCTCAGCTGTGAAACTGAAATATCCTCCTAAAACTGAGGGGCAAGGGCTTCAAATAGTTCTTGTTAACCTAAAGCTGCTAGCAGTATCACAACCATTTAGCCTAATCTTCAAATTCAGTTCAAATACGTTTCCCGAAATGCATGAAAATAAAATAAGAGCAATTTTAACCAAAATGTGATTGAGGAATTTCTCTATTCGTCAAGTTCGGTTGTACACTGACAGGCTGAACAGAAGACAACAAGGGACGCGATACAAGTAATCAAATAAAAAAAGAGCACACAAGTGTAAACTGTGTGGAAGCGCATTTAAAAGCGAGAACAGGAAACATTTTACCCATAGGGCTGTGGGAGCGTGGAAGAAACTGTCCATTCATGTGGCTAAAATAAAACTGCGACTTCCTTTAAGAAAACACTGGAAGAGATCCTTGATCACCTAACTACTAACTACCAACTGGGGTGGATGGGCTGCATGGATTGCTCTCGTTTGCAACCTTCCCTGTGTTCCTATACAGAGAATGAACCTACTAAGAAAAAACTATAAAGGCACTGCACCTACTTTCACGGTTTCCTCCTTGTTCTCTGCCTTCAAAGCCTCTTCTTCAACACCCAGAGTGCTGGTCTCCGGCGACTCAGTCTGTTGGGAGCAACACAAATTAAAAGGTCTAACGGAATGACAGAATTTACCTTAACTACACAGCAAACTACCAACCACCTTTTTCAGCAGCTCGAAAAGAGAAAAGGGGTGAAAGTGGAAAAAGAGAGATGGGTGAAAGACTCATGGATCCATAATGCTCCTTCTGCATGTCCAACAACTCTGTTGGAGCCGAGCCAAGCCACATAAAGTGGGTACTAAAGAGTTTTCTCGCAAAAGCAGAGACACCAAAAAGGGAAAGAGCCTCTCAATGTACATTGCTGTAATAACATCCTTTGTAATTGTTCAAATGACACCTTTATGAGACCTGGAAAAAGGACTCCGTTTTCGGTCTCTTCTTCTCTGCCACATACAGGAGGTGAGTCTCCGAGTGGGACCATACCAGGCAGCCAAACTGATCTGGAAGAGATGAGAAGTTTGTGAGAAACCCACAGCATTCTGAAAGATCTGCAGACAGAACTGCTAAACTGACATCCAATGCACAGTTTGCAGTGTGCTTATGATACCGTGGGAAATAAGCAAAACTTAAGCTGTGACATCAGACCTCCTCCTTAAAATTCATTGCCGTGCTTCACATGTTTGAAGACCATGGATGGTCAGAGGTTGCTGTGAGGAGCTGTGGTCCAGTACAAAGGCCATAAGCCTGTCTCTTACTACACTGCAAAGCCATACTTTGAAAAAGTGCGCTTCTGAAAAAATCTTTAGCTCCTTACCATCTTCGTAGACTTTCCCGTGTTTTTTGAGTGCAGTCAGATTGATGCTCTTCACTTTGCAGTTCTTGCTCCAGATCTGAGGGAAACAATGCACTCGATGAGTGTGGCAAAGCTCACATAAGCACTGCAGGTCTGGTCAAACTTGTATTCTAGAATATTTCTCCCAGGATTCAAAGTCATTCGGCACCAGGTACGTGCAGAAAGCAGGTGGCAATGTTTCTCACACAGCAGCATGACGATGCACACTTCAATTCGATCTCTAGTGGACAGAAGTGGGAGCACAGGGGTTCTGACAGCATCACTGAGTTAAAAAAACAAGGGAATCCATCACTAGAAAGCAGCATAACAACCAATATAAAACATTAAAGCTAAACCAAGTTTACCATTATGCTCACAAATAAACCTGAATTTGACAGCTTATTCTGTGCACACGTACAGACTCAGGGTGCCAGAATGAATTATGGGAAGGCAGAAAACCGCTAATGCTGCTCAGCTGCAAGTGGTGCCTTGAGGAAACCTTTCTCCACTCATACTGGTATACGTCCTTAGCATGATTACATTGGCAAATATTTCATCTGAGCTGGAATACGAGAGATGCATTCTAAAAATGTCTGTGGTAGTGTTCAAACTGCAATTAACAGTCCAGAGTGTCCTTGACACATCTATAACATGGCCAGCAGCCATATCACCCTGCAACTTGCAACGAGTAATGCACTAAAGCTCAGCCGGTGTGAGCCTGGCCAGTACTTGGATGGGAGACCCCCTGGGAAAAACTAAGGTTAATGCTGGAAGAGGCGTTAGTGGGTCCAGAAGGGGGGCGCTCACCCTACGGTCAGTGTGGCTCGTAATACCCCAGTATGGTGACAGGGACAGTATACTGTCCTTCGGATGAGACGTAAAACCAAGTTCCTGACTGTCTGTGCTCATTAAAAATCCCAGGGAGTCCCAGGGGTGTTACCTCGGTGTCCTGGCCAAATGTCCCACTGGCCTTTACCACTCATGACTTCCTAATAATTCCCATCTACAAATTGACTTCATCACTCTGTTCACCTCCCCACCGATAGCTGGTGTCTAGTGAGCATACTGGTGCACTATGGCTGCTGCTGCATCATCCAGGTGGGGCTGCACACTGGCGGTGGTGGAGGGGAGCCCCATTACTGTAAAGTGCTTTGAGTGTAGTGTCCAGAAAAGTGCTAAATAAGTGTAAGGAATTATCTAACCTCAAGGAACTGCTTGTCCTCTCCCTTGATGCTGCACTCCCGGATGACAGCCTTCATCACTCCTGAAGGAGAGTCTGCACTCAGAAGCCTGGGAATATCAACAAAAAAACTCTTATCAATGAGGAAATAGGATTTATCAGCTATAAAAAAATCCTGGGGTTATTTATTCATAATGCTGAGAGACTGATTTAAAAATGTATTGAAAACGTGTATTAATAAGAATGGATATTCTTATACCACAATACCACAGTTTATACAATGCAGCGTAAGATTTTATTGGCAATAAATTCAAATACAGTGAAGAATTAAAAAAAAAACAAGCACCGGAACAGAACATATACAGAGGCAAGAGTATAAAAAGGAACAAGTAATAGGTTTAGTCCATGCTGAAAAAAAAGGAAGAAAGAAAACACAACGTTTCGGTTATGGAGCCTTCTTCAGGTGTGACACCTGCAGACATTTTTTGAGAGGGTCACAGAATGTGGTCAGAAATTAGATCAGTTGAATTATTAGCATTCATTTTCTGATCAGGTTTGAGGCCTGAGACGTATTGAGCCTTAAATTAGAAATAGTTCTGCAATTACTGAATGAATCCCAGGTTTCCTAAAAGTTTTTCATCAGTTAATTTTGAAAAACAATCATGGAGAAAGCATTTCAGCTACTGCAGGTACTGTACGATCCACTGAATGCTGTCCAGCATCAAGGGAAATGCATTATTAGAAAGATGGCAATCTTGGGCCATCCTCAGACCGCTGGTTTCATAATAAAGAAAATGAAGACACGTACTCTCTCTTTATCTCTGTGCAATTTCCTGATGGTCCAGAATAGACAATGGATTTGTCATCGTGAAACACGATGTACTGTCGACAGAACTTGACGTTTTCGTTCCGTTCCAGATCACACTGGGTCCATTCTGGAAGACATTGAAATTCGGCAATACATTTTTTTTTTTATTCCTGTGAAGAATTTTGAACACTATGGAACTGGTCCAATACTTCAGTCTTCCATGATTTACACAGATGGTAGCAGGAAAAGATTAATTTCAAGGTTCATTTCATTATAAAGTTTCACTCATTTTGACAAATGGACCATTACATTTTATGAGCATTTTGGAGAACTCCGATGACCATATTAAAAAAAAAACACCAGTCCCCGAAAAACAGCTTGCAGAAGATTAACTCCTGCTCTAAACGTTATGTCATGCAAACACAAGTTAGAATAATTTTAAGACAGGGGACACTTCATATCAGGCATTAAAAACATGAAATGGCACTGGCAAAATTAATCCAAGGGACTACTTCATGATTAATGGAACAACTAAACTAAAATGTAGCATGATTATGACAAAGAATAGGAAGCATTTCTTTACACAGAGTGGTAGCATATGGAACACAATGAGATTACTGCACCTGATCTTTTAAAGAAACAGATGAATGAAATCCTTAGATCTTTCTGCTACAAGTAACTAGCCAAGGAGAGTTTGCCTGGACAGAATCTTCTTTACTAACTTTTTATATGCTAGATGTACTGGTCTCCACATTGGCAATACTTTGGTGGATTTCAATGAAAGGCTTATTAGTTTAATTAGTACCATCATCAGAGCATGCATTAAACATGCAAAAAAAATGGTATGTGTGATCTGTTTTTGGCAACGCTGGTGAGGTCTATAATATAAATGTCTGCATTAGGTTTCATAAATTGGTATCAAATACAGTAATCACCTGTGTAGATATTAGAGTATTTTCCCCCATATTGGGATGTAATCACGGGTCCGATACAGGCTTTTGTCAGAGACGGGAACCGACTCTGCTCTCTGTAAATGTTGACAATCTCCTCTGGATTCGTGATTACCTGTTGAGGGAAAAACCGGCCTAGGATGAAAAATGACGTTACTTCCGCTCCAAAGCACATAAAAGAACACTACTACGTAACAGGCTTTAGTTTCAGTGTTGCCGCTTATGCCTAGAAACAATATAATTAATAAAATACAGGATCTTATTTTATTTAACTTGTAGGTTATTTTCATTTTGAAATTTTTAAGATTCCTATGATAAATGGAAAATCGTTATTTCAGATTTAACAAACTGCGACTTAATGAGCCAAATCTTAAAAATCAACAGTGATTAAGAGGTCGTGACGAAAGTGGTTTTAAACAGCCGGTATGGCAACAATATTCCGTTTATTACCGTTTATTACCGTTTACCAGGAAGCGAACAGGAAAAAATACTAACTTACAAGCATAGGGTGTGGACAAAGACTTTTTCCCGACATTTACCCTCGGTATAATACCAAATGTACAAAAAAAAACCTGAAAGTTTTATCAAATGATTTTGAATGGGGTATCTAGTTCACGTCCCGAATTAACCGTTGAAGCAAAACCAAACCCAAATATTGCATCGCTGCAAATGGCGTCAAACAAAACAATAACCGACCGGGAAATATTTCTTACATTATGGGTTAATGCAGAAGAAACCTGGGAAGAAAAATGCCCAGCCGTGGAATAGGACATATACATACCAGGGGGAAAAACGTTTCTCTTAGAAAAACCTATCACTACTTTATGTACACTGCGTCCGCAGTGACATGACCGCTGAAACAAAGTTGTCGAGATTTGACGAAATAAAACTTGCTTTAAATAAGAACTATACATAATTAATATTGCGTCTTTAAAATAACTCTGACAAGTGCATTACACATAACGAAATAAAAACCCAGCAATGAATTTACTGTGATTTCGACTCTAAACCACTTTACCTGAGACTCCATACTGCCGTCAGACTGTACACGAGCCTCCACTATGCAGAAAAAAGCGGGGGGGGGGGTTAATAAAATGACCTAAGTAAATTTTAATAAAATATAACAATCTATGTTTGAATCATAATTTAGCATTAAATATACATAAAAGACGCAACTCTGTGAGTACAATATAATCATTAGCAACGAACCAAAAGCTTTCTATATAAATAGTACCCCCCTCCCATTAAACTCAATGATGTAGTCCCATTTCCAAAAGGGCGTGACTGAAACGAAAGTTGTGGACTGTACCAACGCAGGAAAGGAAATAGGTGAAAGGAAAAGTTTAAACGGAGTAATCATATTACTATAGCCGACGTTCAAAGCATAAC
Source organism: Lepisosteus oculatus (assembly GCF_040954835.1). Taxonomy (NCBI): domain Eukaryota; kingdom Metazoa; phylum Chordata; class Actinopteri; order Semionotiformes; family Lepisosteidae; genus Lepisosteus; species Lepisosteus oculatus. The sequence goes on from NC_090699.1 coordinate 64,312,376, forward strand.
ATTTGGATTATCCAGTTATTTCCCAAAAATGGACTGATATCAACTACAGCCTGTAAACCGTGAAGTTGGTACATGAATTTATTTCAGATCTGCGTCACTGTGCTCTCCTACGGAACTGCAGAGCGGGTGGGCTGTCCCGATCAGGAAGTGGCGGATTCCCTCGCCCATGTGGGTGTCTTATGATTACGCCCTATTTACAGGACAGGTCTAATTTCACCTGTGACCTTCCGTGTAGGTCATCATTATATCATCGATTTCTAAAAATTGTGAACAAATTTGGGGCGCTGTATAAAATGAAGAAATGTAGTTTTATGTGGGGACAAAATTAAGTCTTCATGGACCTGGGTTCACTCAATCGAATCGATTGCTTGCTCAATCAATCCATCGGTAAACGTACAGGTGCTTTGAATAATCGGTTTTATGATTTATAAAACTCTGCACCTAATTGGACTGAGCTTCTTTATCTAAAAAAACAGGAAACCAAAAAAAGATGTATCTAATGTAAAATAACCTTTCTTTTGATTCAGCTAAAACTTCGCTGTATGACCGATGCACCTTATTCCGTTGTGTGTATGTTTAGAAGTACTCTACACAGTTTTTAGGACTGAGCTTTGCTGGACACTCCACTCAAAGCACTTCACAGGTAATGGGGATCCCCTCCACCACCACCAGTGTGCAGCCCCACCTGGATGATGCACCAGTCCGCTCACCACACACCTGCTCTCAGTGGGGAGGAGAGCAGAATGATGAAGCCAGTTCAGAGATGGGGATTATTAGGAGGCCATGATCGAAATGTTTCACAAGGCCAATGGGAAATTGGCGCCTTTTTACAGTGGGAGGGCGCCTTTTTACAGTACAGTGTCCCCGTCACTATACTCGGGCATTAGGACCCACATGGACTGCAGGGTGAGCGCCCCCTGCTGGCCCCACTAACACCTCTTCCAGCAGCAACCTTAGCTTTCCCAGGTGGTCTCCCATCCAGGTACTGGCCACCCTCACGCGTGCTGAGCTCCAGTGGGCTTGGCGGATGTAAGTTGCAGGATGACAGGGATGCTGGCATGCCCTTGATCGTTTCTTTTTCACTGCTCCTTTTCCAGAAGGAATCCGAGCAGACCATGTGAAGAATACATTTGTGTTATTGTCTTCACTGCATCGATTAGCAATAGGAAGAAACGCAGTTTCTTCTTCAAGCAGTTTCCTGCTTACAAAAAAAAGTTATTTCTGAAGCAATCGATAGGTTTCATTTTTTCTTTATTTTTTTCCTGCTGGAAATGTATTGTAGAGTCATTATCTCATTAATCACATTACATGACATGATGCACCAAATTTAACTACAACTGTTTACAGGAATACATTGAAACATACACAAGAGTTTACAATGGATACATGATGTTCAGCTCATTGCACTTACAACAGTGAATGTAACTTTGTTTATTTTGTTTCATTTTTTATAGTTTTTTTACAGATCCACATCCACCCCCCAAGTCCTCCCCCCAAAAAAATACATGGAAGCCAGGATAACTTTGTTAAGGAAGTATTCTCATTATACAAACACAACATATAAAGAAACTCTACACAGACCAGTATGTTTCTGAATACAAGTTCTTTTGTTTTCAACAGTCGATATGAACCAGCCACATACACAAATGCTTTATGTTTTTTATACACAAAAGCACAAATTGGCAGGTTGGCTAGCAAGGGACGCACAAAACGTCCCACGTTAGTGATCCATTTACACGCTGTACAAGACCTGTATTGTCATTGCCGTTATTTACAGTGAAAATGATTGCCAGTTATTTTCCAAAATGGGGGAAATGTGCCTGTGGCTGCTTTAGGTCATGCACTTGTTATTAAATGGGGAGAAAATAAAAAAATAATGGTTTCCCCTGCCTAAACGTGTGCAGGCAATGTGTTTGTGACAGGGGGTAGGTTGCCATGGTCTTTTCTAAGGGTTCTGAATTCATTAACTTTAAACACCGGCCACACAGATGATCTGACACTCCGATGATGGTCCTGTAGCATGTCTCGGCAAACAGGACCATCACCCTGTCAGTGGCATGTCAAAGCTAGTACACGGGTGATGAAAAGCAAAATGGATTTGTTTCATTGCCGTGAATAAAAGACCAGAGTGCTATACTGAAAAAAAAAACACATGATGTTTAAAGACACTGCTGGAGACCCTGGATAGGAATATCCCAAGTGTTACCGCCTTACTGGAATTGGGAACACTGGCAGAGCAAATAAGGCTTTACTGATCTATTGGTAATACATCTCTCCATCCTCCATTTGAGAAAAAGCCCTTTGCTTGTTATACATCAAACCCTCATATTCTGTTGCAGTTCAAACTGTTTTTGAATGTGCTTTCCTGAGCCAAAAGGACAATGCCAAACTCCACTGAAAGTTTAATTTCTACTGAATCATTTGTTTTCAGAATCTTACCCCAAATCCAGTGTTGATATATCTTAAATATGCAATACTATCTTTAGCATATGTTACAGATTAATTCTCAATTGAATTATACCAGTATACCGACTACATGAAAAATGTGGATACAGACAGAATACTGTAGTTACACGTGAATCTAATAGGAGCACTTTGATGTTAATAAGAGCTTGAGATTGTTTTTTTTCCAATATCCTCATTTGTAACAAACATCAATAGATGTCAAATTGATTATTTTTTTAAAGTAACATTAATCATATAAGGGTAATCTGAGCAATATGGTATTAAAATAGAACAATCCGATGCTTCTGGAACTATTCCTTTTCATTAATCAGTACTACTTTCTATAGCAACATGTAACAGTCGTATTATTACACTGTAACTACAAGTTACTGGTGTCAACTATGGAACTATACTGTACATACTCAGATTAAAAAAACTCTACATGATTCTCAAATTTTGGATTTTTCTAAAGCAGTATTAAAAACACTATAGTATAGATTTAAACCGTATTTCCTGTATTATTGACATGTGAATTTTTGCTTTTGTTTTCCATAGGTTATACAACATTATTTAACATTTATTTCCTACTTGTTGACAAGATAGCCTACTCATTCTTAATATGACTTTTTTTCTGTTTTGTAGCATTCTCATTACATTTAAGTAAAAAGCAATGGAAGCTTGCATAGTTAGTTTTTTTGTAGACATTCGTGGTGAATGATTATGCAGTAGCATTCAATAAGATGGAAATAATGAGGAAATAACATTCCATACATCTATATTAAGCTATTCGTGAGGATTATAATGAGAAAATGTGATTTTGTGTCACTCTGTACAGATATTTCTTTAATTCAGGTGATCTCACATAAACCATTCTGTGAAATAGTAAAGATAACTCGGTAAGTTTCCAAAGGTGTCAGCAGTTAGTTTAGCAGTTTGGGAATATCTGGTGTGCATAGGTTGTTTTGCTTTAACTAAGGGATTTTTTACAGTAGATTAACTGTGATTCATGCAGATGCCCTATTGAATAATAATTAAAAATAATCACAATGATCATAAATAGATTACTATAAAACCAGCTCTTTACTTATGATATAGGTAACATGTTTAGATGGATATGTGCATCTGTTCATTTTTTTCTTTTAATATAGCTTGTGTTTTTATTATACAAACCTTTGCTAAGAATAAGATTAAAATGGTGGGTCATTCTAGATTTAAACTCAAATGTATCTAATCCATAACAATATTAATAACAATGATGATTCCAGAGATACTGTACCAAGAACAGTTTTCATTACATCTCATGAACAACTAAGTAACTTGTCAATATAAATCACTTCACAATCATCCTACTGTACTGTGGCATTAATGCCAAAATATTTGGAATTACCTAAAAAGAAATGCAGCAAGATAAATATTGAAATTCATCTCTAAAATTGCTAAAACTCATTAACGATAGTTTTAATTTGTTCCTGTCTTTTTTGTCTTTATAGAGGCAATAGCTTTAATGTTTATATAATAGTTCACAGTTTTAACACAATTCAAACGTGCTGAAACAGTACATTTTACTACAGCACAAAGGCAATGTGAGGAAAAAAGATCTTAAGGAAAGACAAGCAGAAATGATTTAATTTGTCTGTTATGGCTCAACCCCGTCTAGGAGAATGGGTGCTAAGATAATATTAGGAACGAGGAGCTTAATGAATACAAACTTAATGGTAATGCTTTATTTTGCATGTATAAATTAACATTCATTCTGATGCAATTGCATATTAAATTAGTGATAAATTATGCAGAAGTTCCATTAAATAAAATGAATGCCATTTACAATCAGACAGTGTAAACAATATGAAATAGCTTTCCCCCTTCTTTAACCCAGATGACTTATTATTCAAGTAATCTTAAAGCCAGCTTTTGCAGAACCCTTTTCTTCTGACACTGTGTAGGAAGTATAAAAGGGTAATTGTGTTATTTTCTTTGAGCAGTGTTATTATTTCTGTTGCCGTCCTATGAATCCTGTTGTTTGTTAAACATTAAAGATAGAAGGCATTGTTAAACTTTAATTGAACAAGCAACTGTTTAATAAATAATACAAAATTAAGCATTACTGGCTTAATTAATGACATCTCCTCTGCTACTTCCTTAATTTAAGCAAGCTTCTTAAGATTCCACAGGCCTTGCTCTGCCTACTCCATGAGCCATATCACATAACCAAGCTATTCCTTTCCTTGGACTTTGGACATTAAAGGCTACTGTATAAGCAAGTAGGATGATGGGCAACAAATGCTGTTGTTCGAATCACTGTTGGAAATACCATCCAGAAAACACACTGTAGCTAAACCCGGACATGCTTGTGAATGGCCTGATCTGGCTGCAATGTTGAAATGCACCAACATCCCTTCGTAAGAAGTTCTACTGCTATAAAATTATTTTGCACTGGTTTGAGTTAGGTCTGCTTTTGACCGTGAGGAAAACTTCACAAGAAGGTGCAACATGCAGCTGAGAGTATTAACATTTCTTTTTTGGCATCAGACAACATAAAATAGTGTGTGGCCTACACCAAGGTAAAAGGGTATCAGGCAGATGAATTAAACTAGGGCTACAAAAATGAGGCAAATCTTTCAGGCTACAAAGAAGTAAAATTTTTCCTGTATATCTAAAGTCACAATCTTTTATCTGTTTTTGTACGAGAGCACAAAAGCATGGAATTTCAAGAGAATGTCCTGACTCAGAGGTGGATCATCTTTTTCTTTGTTACAGATGTTTCGTTTAATGAAAAAAAATGTTTCACGAAGCTCCACTGAACTGCCGCGGAGTTCTGATCTATCTGGGGCTCTGCCATCAGGAGAGGCCTGTGAGGTCAGCTGCTTTGGTACGCGTTGATAAAAGGATCTGTCAGATCTACTGTTTGTCCTTTCTCTGAGGCAGGGAGTTCTCAGTGTGGAGAATTCATCTGTGGATGTTGTTTTGGTTTTATTAAATAACAAGTGCATAGACAGGCAGCCCTGTAGTGGAGAACACTATTCACCCTGCAGACATGAAACCTGAGCACAACAAATCTGATCTAGCAACCCATGCGCAAAGCTACAAGATGACAGACCTAAATGAGAGACTAACAGTGAACCCTTTGGCAATGGGTCCCACAGAGGGGAGTGAGGGGCTCGAACATGCCACTAAAATAAAAAAAAAACAAATTCAATAATTAAATTCTATACGTACAAGTAGCTAAATACAAACGAGTCTATCCAGTTTGTTTTTCCTCAGAAACACGATTTTCGTCGTAATCTTAAACATAACATTGATAGTGGTATTAAATATTAACATTTTTTTCTTTTCAAATATGAATCATTGCATAGAACGTTGGAAATGGAAATTGCTTTTGACCACCCTTTGTCTGCTTGTCGTTTTGGATGAAAGGAAGCACACGAACAGAAATAAAATACTCAGTGGCAATGGTACCGGCTGCAGCATGCCCAGATCGTGAAACTGCAGCAAGGGTAACTGGAACAGCGGATCTACAACACAACAGCAGGAGCAAACTGACCTGAGAGGTTTACTGAACGTGTCTCAGCAAGCAAATGAAATTTCAGGTTAGTCTCTGTTTCCTCCCTGAACTAATCGAGATCAGATGTTTTGGGAGTCTGTAAGTACTGCGGTTTGTGCTCAACTCCGACTTCGCATTTGGACTCAATTGTGTGCATAAGAGAGAAAAAAAAAGTCTTCTAGGATCCTTCTGCTTTGGCCAGATTTTGAATGGAAATTGGATATCTCAGCTAGCTGTGTGAATGTTTTGCTCACAGGACTTTGTGCGCCCCTTACTTGGAGCGAAAATCTATTGGATTAAATTCCGAAATCGATTCCTTTCGATATTTCGCTTGACCAAAGTCCTGTGGTGGGGATGAAATGAAGTGGGAGGGGTGCATATCCAGTAGAAAATCCCTGCTGCTGCACTAGGTACTCCAAGATGATAGCTCTCTCTAGGCCAATGGAAAGTCTGACTTTTAAGAACATAAAGAGTGCGGATGCCTACTACAATCTTGTGGAAGATGGCTACTAATAATGTAAAGGAACAAGAGCTAATCCTAAAAAGATTTGCATGTCTAATCTGGTACCTCTCTTTTGTGTTGCAGTGCATCCAGACAGACCATGGAATGACATCACACAGAGCGTACCTGTTGAGTACAGATTAGTACATTGCACAGTTCAGAGTAAACATTGGAGGTGAACATTCCAGGCCCTAGACTTAAAACACAAGATTGTGCTCTTTACTATCTTCTGCACACTATTGCTTTTTAAAAAATAAATAATAATGATGATAAAACAATAAGACGATGTAACCAAAACAGAAAAAAAAACATAAGCAAAAATAAATATTACAGCCTGTGTTTTATCTGTAAATATGTACATACAGTAAACAGTAAACAGTGTACAAACAAAATAAATTGTCAAGATTGTATGGATTTTGTTTTTTAAAAAAAAGACTGTGAGGTATGCAAATAAAAAACAAAACTGCAATGATTAAGGCTGTTTCTTTCTTTTCCGTGAAAGAAAACCAGGCAAACACGAGAAGTAACAAAGGAAATAAAAGTCCGAAACGCTGACAACCCAGAGCTTTGGGATGGCTCTGTAATGGCTAAAAGACAACCCAGCCACACTGCACTTTAACATCCTTCCATACAGAAAGTCTTGGATGGTGTGGCCAGATTCAGTGTCATCTCCTTCTTCCAATCTGATTTATAATCTTATAGAACCTTTTTCCTTTTTTTTTTAAATGTCTTATGGCCTCCTTGCTTCAGATAATGAACAGTGTTAGGTCCTAGATATAAAGTTCTCTGATTTTCTGCATGCATTCCACATCCGAAATCCACTTTACACTTCAGGACACATTGCAAAAATACAAGTCTGCATTCAAAAAAAAAAGGTCATTACACACTGGAATGTTAAGAAAAAAACAGAGCATACAATAGAAAGATTTTTTGTTGCTGTTGTTTAATCTCTTTTCCACCCCCAGACACTTCCATCTCCAATTAAAAAAAAAGGTCTGTTAGTACGAGAAAAACCTATGAAGCTTTTATCTTTTTTTGTTCAGAACAAGAGGAGATTGTGGGCCCGGAAACAGGGTTCATCATCTGAGCGTGCAAATGTTTGGAATCATAGATCCTGGGCAGATGGAGTCCCTGGAGTCTGTAAGAACTCACAGCGAGGTAAAGCAGTAAAAAAAAAAAACATAAGTGAAATAGATATATGTTTGTATTCCTCAGGATGCAGGAGTCCCTCAGAAATAATCTTGCCTCCTTTCCTTCTGCAGTCAGATACTTTCTTCTATTGTGCAAAGCTCCAGTCTGCCTTTCTCGATCCCCATTAACTCCAGCCAGAGTACAGTGAAGTGAAGCCAAGACAAGCTTCCTGCGTTGGGCCACCAGGATCGCTCTTGCAAATCTGTGCATTGAAAATGTCACAGCTCCCTGGTGCCTAGGAGAGTCCAGTGCTCCAGGTCTTGTTATAAGCCATGACGGTCCTGGTCAGAAATGTATAAAAAGCCTCTCGTGCTTTTCTGCTTTGGAGGATTCTGATTACAGTACATGCAGTCTCTGGGGCACCTGAAAAAGAGGTATGACGTATCAGGAGTATTTCTGCAGTTTGTAGTAAATTCTGTTTTTTTTTCAATTCTGCCATTTTGAATACACATATTTAAAAATATATGAAATATAAGAACCTTGTGTTATACATTTTGCAAGGAGAGATCTGATGTTTAATAAACTGATGCAGTAATCAGACATACAGTAGTGCACAGCACAACCGTGCCAAAGTCAATACTTTGTGGTTGACTATCCCACCTTGACCTTAAAAAACGAAAGAGGAGAAAATAACTTCTGTGATCCTTGGATCTCTCACCACTTCTTGGCAAGAATAGTTCCCTGCTCACAAATATCGAGACCCTACTGTACTATGTGTTTTTTTGTACATGGTTAAGCACCCAGAAAAATGTGCTTTCCACAAAGTGGGCTCCCATCTTCTTCTGTATTTTGAAAATCAAAAATGCACTTAATTAATTCTTTACCAAAGTACACCTGGAAGACCTACAGTATTCAAATTTCACCTTAACAGCACACTGATTTGCAGTACTCTGTATTTCATTATATTCTTTAATATATGTCAAGTGTACTGTATGTGTGTTTTTGTCAGAACTGTCACATACTTTTCACTGATAGCTGTGTTAGACTTACCAAAGCAAGCTACACTCCAACCAGTAGCAGGCCACTGAAGAAAAGCTTGTCACATCTCACACTCGGTGCTGGCTAAGGTTGAGAATCGAGTCGAGAAGTTCTTCTCTCAAAGCCCATTCTGCGAAAAAAAAACATTATCTTTGGTTTCGCCGGTCAAATCAAATTGACTTCAGACAGAGCAGATCGGCAATCTAGTCTTTCAGCCCAGATGATGAAAGTCCTTTAAAAGCTCAATTAAAAAACTGAAAGAAATCTAATATGATTTAACTCATTCTTCGTTATTATTTGACTGTGAGTATTAATTAAAGACTTGAGTGACCAAATCTGAGTCCATACTAGAGCAGTGCCTTACTGGACCATAGCTCACCCTGCTCTCTGTATTGTCAGTAGTGCAATGGGATCTTGAACCCTCAACCATTGCTTATGAGTCCAGAGATTGACCCACTATGCTTTGCAAACTCCCCGCTCCCCGTCTTAATCTGACCGTCTATTAAACTACTGTACGTTATTACAGTCTATTTCAATATCTGCAAAGGAACAAGTAATAGGCTTACTCCATACCGAAAAGAGAAGAGAGAAAAACACAACGTTTCGTCTGTGAAGCCTTCTTCAATATCTTATTTCCTTTATCTGGTTCCATTATGCGTAGCTGTGGGGTATTTGTGAATCAACCTGAAAGACTGGCCCAGTTCCTAGTCTGTGAAGGCAGATGTCATTGTCCACTGGAAGTCTGCATTTTTATACCTGTTGCACCCTTTTACACATCCAACACCTAAATCTCACGGAGAGGCTGCTGCTGCTTTTATGGTTTTTACTGTATTTTCCTTTCCTGTGCCTGCAGTGAGACATGAAACAAATGCAAAAGATTCCTGCCACGGGCTGCAGGAAGGGTCTTGTTTGTGGTGGGGCTGTCCCCTCTGGGCTGAACCTGCTCATGGCAGTCTGATCGCCTGCTGCCAGCGTGTCACAGCCACCCAGCTCAACACAAACCGACACAGAAATTTACTGCAGCGTCACCCTGCAGTTAAAGCCAAACCCCTTCCATCCGAGAGCTGACAGATTTCGCGGTTTTACAGCCAGGTACTGTCCGTGCTAATTCTGAGCGCGATTCGTCATCGGCTGAAAGTCCGATCACCCTAGTAAGATTTTGCAAATTGGAAGCACACAGAAGTCAGAAATGTTTGGTTAAGTAATGCCGGCGATCACAAGCGACACATGATATATTAGCTGTCACAACATGGGGGTAAAATCAGTGTCAAATCAAAACGTTTTTTAAAAGCTCTCATTTCCTTCCATCTCCCAACTGTCTCCCAGAGACATGCTGTATAGATTAACCGGCGTCTCTAAACCGTCCCTGTGGGTGTCCTGCGAAGAACTGGTGTCCTCACCAGGATGCACTCTTGCTTTGCGCCCTGTGGATAAATTCCAGGTTGCCACATCCCCTGACAGGAGTAAGTGGCGGTCTCATCTCGGATGGACAGAATGGATGGGGGACTCGGCACCCTTAACAGACTTGAACAGAGAGGTGATTAGTGTGACTGGGAACGAGATCGGGAGTCTGATTGAAGGACTGAAGGTTTAAGCGAAACCTGGGTGCTTGTGGGAATCTTGCTGTTGTCAGGGGCCAGCAGCAGGACGCGAGTCAGCCTCGGTCCGGTCATTACAAGCTAAAATACATTTGCCACCAGTGTTTTGTTCCGCACGTACAGTACACTTACAGTATTTGCTCATCTTCTCAGGACATTTAACATTTAACATTTAAAAAAAATAAACATGAATTCTGGCGTTTCTAACCTCATTCTCTGCTTTTGCGTATGTGACAAAGCAGGCGGATCTTAAACATCGTCTTTCAGAAGGTTTTTTTTTCAAGATGCACAGTCAAGAATGGGGGGAAAACACCGGCACCCCGGGACTTACGCTTGTTAAAACGTGACCACTAGGGGGCAGAGGTGTAAAATAAATCACGGCAACGACCACAACTACTCGTGTTATATAATCACTTCTAGACGATCACTGTTCACTAGAATGCCGAGTGTTTTTTTTTTACCTCTACGCTGAAAACAAGTTAAAGGGTTTAAAAGCAAAGCTAAAGCTTCTATCCCCATGAGATCATTGTTGCTAAAAAGCTCTATTCCACTAAGCCGCAGGTAAAAGTATTGCTTAAAGTCATTGATTTTTAATAATATGCAATTTTTCTCTCTGTCTCACGGTGAGGTTCAGCTTTTTACACTCTCCCGGCTTTCAAACATGGCAAATTAACTTGGTGGGAATGGTAGGAGGGGTGATAATGTAATGGACTGTGTGGGTGTGCGTGCGCGGTGCTTGAATCAATTTGCATGTATGCCTTGGTAATTCAACAGGACGTTCATAAATAAAAGCACTGGGGTGGAAGGCAGTCACAGGGACTTTGCTGACAAAAGAGGATTTTTTGCTTTATAGCTCTTTGGCCTTGCACATTTCTGTGTTTCCCCTGGGACTGCACAGATAACGTGCTGCAAAATCCTAGTGAAGACAACTCGTTTTGAAATCGCAGGTGTGGTCACTGCAGCTCAAAGCACCCTGTGCGTACCTTAGAGGTGTCGTTAGCCTTTTCCAACCTGCTGAATTTGGTACTGGGAGCAAATGGAACGTCTTTCCAGAGCCTGGCTTCCCGGAGGTGGACAGGCCAACATCCACACTGCTACAGTACCACAGACTCACACAAGCTCCGCAAAACCTCGAGACACTGACATGGCACCAAGAGGAATGACCGGAGACAGAAACGAGTCATTCCAACCAAAACCAATCTCTTCACACTCCCATCTTAAAGTGTTAAAACATACTGCGGAATTCGGTGCTTTTCAAGTGACTCGCAATCCGTGTCACTGACCGCAGCAAGCAAATACTACTGTAAACCGTCTGCTTCAGTCTGATATCTATCGAAAACCATATATTGTATCATACTGTATATCATATATCATATATATGGCATACTGTATCTTTACACCGTTAGACCAGCAAGTGTTACTGATCTTCCAGCTGCTCAAGGGCAAGAGGGCGGTTACAGGATTGCAGAATTAAGGAGGACAAACATTATTTAAAGGATCTGAGTATGCCGGTTCTAACGTGTCTAAGGGCAGAGAAGAGTGTCTTAATGGAGTCTGTGAGGTTCCAGGTTTTCATTCCCATTCAGCTCTTAATGAGTCTATCTGGACTGATTATTGTCTTAATTAGAGCATTTCAACAACTTCTCTTGATTTAGAGGCATATTAAATTTACTAACATTCATATAAAACCCCTTACTCCAGAACTACAGAATGTACAGAGCAATGCCAAGTACTATATTTCATGTGGTGTATATGTAAATATATACAGTAATTACCTACTTACTTTCTGACTGTTGTGCAAAATCTTAACCAAGGAGTGCTTACAGTGCTGGCAAGCCAGAAATGCGCTCCATGGCACTGCCTTAGAGGACACCATCATTCGTTTCCTTTACAGAGCTACACCTGGAGCATTTCGCTGACCCCGGAGAGACCTCCATTCTTGAAAAAGAGCAGTTTCATCGATGTGTTCACGCCAGTCTCGATGTGTTTACATCAGACCCAGTGAAAGGGACTCCAGCATGAATCTAGATCATTTCAGATAATGTGTGCTTGCTTCTGTGCTTCAGGATTTCACACTTAAAGTGATTTTAACACGATGTTGTAAAAGAACAGTTCCACAGTATTTTTTTTTAACCACATTATACCACTCAGCTGGAAAAGTTTTTCAAGCATGCAAAGACAATAGTATCAAATTGGCATATTAACCCCATCTCCCAGGTGAGGATCTCCCATCACCTTTAATTGTCCCTGAAACAGGATACCCCCCAGCCACAGTACTTTCTATCCCTGCTCCACTGGCTTTAACCTTGAAAGAGGACAGCTTGCATGAGTAGCTACAGCTGGGCAACACGACCACCTTTAAACAGCCTAATGAATGAGCAGCATCTACTAAACTTGTGACCGATGTCCTTGTAACACAAACAATGATAACAAACACAAGTGGAATCTCAGCCCAGGTAAGCTTTGAAAATCTGCAAATGCTTTCAGTTTTATCGTATTATTCCAAAAAAATTAATTTTCTTTTTGCCCTCAATTAGATCTCTTGCAATATCGGTCTCTGGTGGGTATAAATGCATAGGTTGTAACACCAAATCTACATGGAAATGCATCTCTTGCATTTTGGAAATCCGTGATAAGAATCTGGGATTCTCTCTGTATAGGTAGCACAATCCTTGTGCTGATCACGTGTTTCACTAGTGGCCATCCATTTCTAGCTGTTAACCAGAGAGGTACAGTATCTGTTGTTTACTTCAGTATTTTAAAAGGCCTGTTGAGAAGGACATCTTGTATTTATGGAAAAAAACAACAACAAGAATGGTTGCAAACAAAAAGGAGGCCATTCAGTCCATTGATAGCTGGTGGATAACTGATCCAAGAATATCGTCCAGCCACTTCCTGAAAGAAGCCAGGGTATGAGCCTCAAAAGCGTGCCTGGGTAGCGAGCTTCCAGACTCCCACAGCCCTAACAAACTTGCATGTCATCCTTGTGTAGAGGCCATGCCCATCTAATCTGTATCGTTTCAATTTAAGTACAGTATATGCTACTAAAGCAAGCACACTGCTGCCAAAACAAGCACTAAAGCAAATCCATAGTCACATACTGTATACATTATGACTATTCATTATCTCTTCATCCGATCACAATACTACAGGAGGCAGAACTGTCTTACAAACTCACAGAGTCAGTCATTTTGATTTTTTATCATTTTTCATCATTTACATTTATTGCAATTACCCCACCTTGACCAAAGGATGCTAGTTCTTTTAACAGAAAATGCTCTGCTTGAAGAATAAGTGGTAATGTCTGTGGTTTGTCATATTCACGATGCCGAAATCAAATTTCTTTTATGCGAAAAAAAAAGAATTTAATATATTTTGAATGGGAAGGCAGTACTTTTCTTTCCCCGTGGGGTAGTAGAAACTTAAAAAGAAATAACTGGGAAAAAAAGAAGATCATAGCAAAGTGCTTACACTGGATGCACTAAATTGTAATAATATAATCTGAAATTAAAATAAATGTGTCATTCACCTATTGTATTATTTTACTTAAATTGGATCGCTTCATTGAAGCAGAATTAATTAGGGGATTATATAACTGTTTTTAATGGGCCTTTTTTGTAAACTGATCCCATCCACAGCTGCTGATGTGCAATTAACCGGCAGCCAATATCAGTGTATTAGACAGAGTCCAGTGGGGATAGACGTTCCTAGAGCAGGAACATGAAAATCACAGGGACTTTAGCCGCAATTTTGTTTGATTAGCTACAGCTATTAGGTTGTCTGGCTTTAACCTCTTCCCGTTATTTCAGAATTTATGCGGAATGGAAGTTTTTTTTTTCATGAAGATAGAGCTACAGTCGTTTTCCTCTCACATCGTGCAAGCAGCATATATATATTAAAGCATTACATCAATATCCTTCTGCATGGGTCTCATTATAGAAGTATAATCACATAATTAAACACCCCGTTGTGTCTCTTAAACTATGTCTATTTACTTCACAGCAGGGCTACACAACCTTACCGCCTTAGTTATCTTTGTGGGCTTTCACTGCAGATTCTCTGAAGTCTAAGCATTATAAAACAGTTTTAATCCCCTTGCTGTAGAACAGTTATTCCAGTTACTTAATCTTCACAGGCCTGAAGCTTTCCCCTACATTTTATTTAGAAACAAACACATAAACTGTTTTCCTAACCTGTGAGGTGGACGGCTTCATTTTATTTGAATGCATGCACATCTTCATTCTATGAAGAACCCACAAACCAAACTGTTTTCAACGTGGATTTAACTTCTGCTTGCTCCTAATTTCACAGTGGGACTAACAAAAGATTGCAGCTGACATTCTGGGAGGATATTAAAAATATCCCTTTTGCAAATATCTTCCTTCTCGGTGCGGTCATTCTCATGAAGGAAAAAAATGACCACTTTAATTACAGATTCTTTAACATCCAGCGTTCTTCTGGTCAATAAAGATGCAACACTGACTGAAGACATGTGTCTGTGTATTTGGCTAACACAGGGATCAACCAATGGCAAATAATTACCAGTTCTATCTAGCCCAAGACCTACAATCATAAATTATATGCAAGTCAATGCAACTTTGAGCAGCATGAGATTCTTGTCTGTATTTAAATCTGTCTTTTAGGCCTCTTTATTTTAACATGCCTATTGAAGCTATTGCACATCCCTTACTGTGACAACCTCCTCTGAAAATGGCTAAATTTGTTTCTCAAAATTGATTCCCTGCTATTTCGTTTCACAGCGCGTCACATAGGTGACCAGGAGATCAATAGTCTACTTCCTGCAAACAGTAGGGGGGGGGGGGAGATAGGTGAAACTGCCTCATTTAATGATGCTTCTTCTTTCCCCACGGTGTTACGTGACCCTGGAACTGTATCAAAAATCTATATTTTTAAGAGACCGAACAGGCAACAAAATACTGAGATGAAGCAGAAATGAGCTTCGCCTCGTGCCCTGTCAGAACCCAAGGTTCGCACTGAGATTCAGATTGAAATGCTCCATGTTCTCGTGTTTACTGAGCTCAAGGGCAAGGCTGAAAAGAAGGGGAAAACAAGCAGTTTGTCGCAATTCAAATAAAATTAATAAAATACTACAATATATAGGATTTTAGTGATTTCTGCAGATGGAACATGTTATGAAAAAATCATAATATTAATAATAACTGCTTACTCTGATATAGAACTTTTCTGGACACTCCACTCAAAGCACTTTACAGGTAATGGGGATCCCCTCCACCACCACCAGTGTGCAGCCCCACCTGGATGATGCGACGGCAGCCATAGTGCGCCAGAACGCTCACCACACACCAGCGATCAGTGGGGAGGAGTGATGAAGCCAGTTCAGAGACAGGGATTATTAGGAGGCCCTGATTGGTAAGGGCCAACGGGAAATTTGGCCAGGACGAGAAACGCCCTGGGAATTTTTAACGACCACAGAGAGTCAGGACCTCAGTTTTACGGCTCATCCGAAGGACGATGCCTTTTTACAGTGACAACATGTGAATCTAACATTTTATCATTTCTAAGTGATTCTAAATCCCTGTCATTAAAAAATAAACGTTTAGCATGTTCTGTGACTGCAGACCTTTCTCCCACAGAGACGAGCACAGTGGTAATAATCTTTCGTGTTGCTCTTCAAACACTAGGTAGCAACTGGGAGGAGTGGTTTTGGCTGGAGCATCCATTCTCCCCTCCAGGCTTTCGGCCTGTAAACTGGAAGCTGCAAAGTCTTTGCGATGCAGATGCAGAAATATCCCTGCTCCCCACCCTCTTACCTCCTGCCTGAGGAAGCAATAACAGTCTCTCCTCCATCATGTGTGCACGCTTAGGACCTCCAGTGCTTGCCAGGTACCCATGATCCCAATCCTGGATGCCTGGGTGAAGCAAAGAGCAGTGCAGAAATCACTGAGGTCAGCCTGGCTTTTTATACACTTACACTCACTGGTCACAGAGTGAGGAGGGACCCCCACCAAATATCAGGCCAGCAACAAGAATGGCCTTGGAATATTTTCTGCACCCCATTCCATTCCATTCTTCTACTGAGGACGTCTCAAGCTGAGGTTGTGATGTGGTCTGATACTGTATATAACAAATATTGCTATTTTGGTTTTCATTATTACAAGCATTCCAAAACAGTAATGATTTACATTTGGACCTGCTTTCCTTTCATTTTTTTTTCTACAGATTCTTTGGAGGTTTCCATCTGCATTGTAGCAACAGCTCTCCTCCTCCTGCCACAGGATGGCACACAGCGGTCAGTGGCCGTCGGCTGGCACACTGCTGCACTACAGTGGATGAACACCTTCTCCTTCTCCTCCAGAAGGCTGAAGTTTAATGTTGCTCGACACTTATCCCTAACAATCTACTTCAACATCAATCCTGATGCTGGATTCAAGCATGGGCAAATAATTGCCTGATGTGCCTGCCATGTGCTGTGATCGGGGGACACAGAGAAGACACATCTGCTTTAGACTGCAGGGTGAATGTGCAAAACATGTAAACCTCAGAATGTACTGTACGTATGAACCTGCTTCTCTTATAATTACTACATTACAATCCTTTTTCCCCATTGCTTCCATGCAATGGATCCGAATAATGGAAGTTGCTTGAAAGCAAAATCTCATATAAGGAAACATATAAGAACAAAAGGGAAATGTTACAAATGAGATGAGGCCATTTTGGCTCACCTAGCTTGTTTGGTTGCTAGAACAATTCTGAACCAAGGATTTCATCCTAATCATGTCTTGAAAGAAGACAAGGTATTGGCTTGAACAACATGGCTGGGGAGCTCATTCCAGACTCCCACAAGCCTTTGTGTAAAGAAGCTCAGCTTTCTCTGCTGAGACCATAGATTAGGCACCTAGTCTCTGAGATCAGGGATTAAACAATTTATTTTTCCTTCATATCACCATGGCTGGAGAACTGCTACAACACTTAGACAATTAAATTAGGCATGCATCAAATTTTGAACATTCTGCAAAACAGCAGTGATGTGTATGCATTTCTATAGCACTCTTCTTCCCAAAGGACCGCAGCTCACTGCCTTTCAAGGAAATTACCCATTTCCTGCACCAGCAGCCCTAGAACATAGCTGATCTGGTGGAGAAATGGGAGCACAGGCAGAACATCCCTGCTCTCTTTAACATAGTCAGGGGATACCTAATAGTCAGAGAACAGTTTAATGTCTGATCCGGAAGCTGGTGCCTCTGCAATATAATATCCCTCAGTCACCACACCAAGATATTACTGTGGGAGAAATTCTGGTCCAAAAAGAAGAGAACCCCCTACTGGTCCACCAATACAAAGTAGCCTCTCAAACACGTTTTCTGTTTTTGTCATCCATACGATCTTTCTCTTCAGGCCAAAGCAATTTCCACTGAGCTGTTGAAATACAGTTGTACTCACTGCTGCACTCAGAGGTCCACAATTCTCTCTTGTCAATAAATTACACGAGGGGGGTGTTCATAGGTTTTTCAAGTACAAAGCCTCACTCTTTCTTCGTCGTTTCTACTCCAGGAGCCCTGAAAAGCAGAAGCAAAGCATTCTTCACACTCATGCCGATCAAGGGTTTTCAAACAACACTTAGTTAAAATAAATTTAAAAACTGCTGAAAAGAAAAAAATCAAAAGGTTTATGAAAGGCACAAACCATTTTATGTCACAGCTAAATTCATGAAACCTCATAAATGTGTTGACTGTTTGATGTGTTCACTTTGAACTCGCCTTGGGGTTTCAAATAAACACGACGCGCCTTCTCATAAAATGTCCAGCACTGCTCAGACACACATTGTGAAGATAAAGCGTACCTGGAAAACGTGTCAGGTGGATAGAGACCTTGGAGAGATCATTACTGTACAACCCCTGAACAAGAGGTCTTATCAAGCAGTTAGCCAAGAGGGAAAACACAGATTATAATTTGTTCACAAAAAAATGATTGACAAAATAATAGTGCAGTCAACAGACAGATAAGGCAATTGAAAACAGCAATTTATATCAGGCTTCCTTTGTGTGACTAATTTGCTTGTATCTGGCAAAAGGATTTTTTTGTCCACCTCTTTGCCTTATGTCTCTCGCAAAATGAGAAATCACTCTTCTTAATAAAAGTGAGAGCTACTTACCCTCTACTTCGCTGCTCACCAGAATGAAGTAAATTTCTTGCCGAAAGCCGACACAGCTGTTTAAACCAAGGAAACAAATATTTAAGAAGGGAAGAGCAAAGCAACACTGCATCTGTGAGGCACGAGTTTCCTGCTGTCTCTTTGCTCCATGAGTATGCATGCCATCAGTCGGCTCCATTAGCCAAAACTGAAACAAGAAATGACTTTGGCTTTGTAACCTTTTGGATTCATTTCAACGTCCATTTCATGCCTTGCTTAAGCAATCCGCTTCTATGAACAAAACCGTTCCCCTACAGCCCAGCACCGAGATGCAGATGAGAATTCCCGGATTATTCCTACCAATAGAAACAGGGTCCCCTGATGAAAGCAGCTCGCTTGGTTCACAGCGGTCACAGAGGCCCCTGTCAAAACAAGCACACGGTACCTTCTCCCAGTTTGCCAGCCTGCTCCGCTGCCCCTCCCGGTAGGATTTTGGAAAAGACGCTCTCCCCGTCAGCAGCAGCCTGCCCTGCTGCGGCCCCTCCTGCCCCTCCGGGCCTGGGGGCGGCTTTAGCACCTGAAGGAAAAGCCCAAATCACAGCCGGTGTCACAGCCGCCGCTCTCCGTGGGCAGGTCAGATAATCAAGCTTTCATCCCCTCTGGTGTTCAGGGGGGAAACAGGAGCCCCTGGCAGCCTTCTGCCTCCGCGCCGCGAAAGGTCCCAACCAGAGCGAACTGCAGATACATCGTTAACCCTCTCTTGACGCCTTCTGCTCCAATAGGCTTGGATTAAAAAATGCAGCCCCCTGCAATTTAGAAACTCCCGTGTGTGATGCACTGAGCTCTCCAAGGTTTACTGAGATACAACAATAGCACCGATATTAACCCACTGAGAACATCGGTTCTTGCAACCCAGTGTTTGAAATGATTTCTGAGCTGGCATGCTGGCGGATCCTGCGCTAAGAAAATATACCATGACAGCGCTACAGTGTTGCATGGCAGTATAATTATGATCATCCTCCAACAGTCAGATCAACCAGGAGATTATAAGATTTACTCAACGGTTAAGCTATCAATGTGGAATTAATTTCAATTTAAATGGTACTATAGTGGATAAACTTCCCTGAAGACATAAAAACAGTAATTCTATTATCTTGTTTAAAAGAGTTGCTCTTATTGGTTGATTTTCTTTTTGCGCCATATTTGCAGTTTGCTGTTTTCAAAGCTATCTTTTGGATAATCCCCCAGTTTTAAAAGGATGACAAGGACAATTGTTTAGGAAATCCTTTTTCTTTACCTCTGTTGTCAAGCACAGAATGAATAGTTCTGATAGTGGCGTCCTATACAAACACTGCAAATGCTTTCTAAAGATACCTGACTGTAATTCTTTTGTCAGGGAACCGGCAGGGAGTTTTCCGGGGATCCTGTGTGTAGCTGCGAATTCTGCGGGATGCAGAGGCAAACAATCCAAGATCGTAATCCAGAAGCAAGGTCGAAAGCAGAAGCTAGAGATCAGCTAACCAGATAGATCCGAGACAAACCGAGAAGACAATCCGAAAGGCGAAATCCAAGACACGAGATCGAAAAAGGGAAACGCAATGAGACAAAAACGCGCACTAGAGAACTCTAAAGGAGTGAGCATGGTTTGGTGCGTGAGGGAGAGGGACGTGGTTGGATAATCGGTCCAGGAGTGAGACTCTGTGGAATCTGGTGCCTGTGAGAATGCCATGGTTTCAGCTAGGAATGGTGGTAGGAATGTAATGGAGTTTGTGAGGAAGACTGTGGGGCGTGACATCTTTTCTGTGTCCTCAGCTCTTATATTACGACTAGGAGTTTTCCTCTCCTCTTCAAGTGCAGGGCTGCCCCATCCAGGTCCCGCAGAGACTGTGTCTGCAGGTACTCAAGGTCACTTTCAAGATGCCCCAGGAGAAGCTGTATAATTGGCCAAGTTAAATCTGTAACCAGCTGGAATGAAAACCCACAGACACACAGGCCCTCCAGGACCAAGACTGGACACCCCTGCACCTCTCTTTCTTTCTGGATACAGGGGACCAGCCATCTTCCTCATGGGCGGGGGGGGCTGGGTGTTCAACCACAGTGACAGTGAGCTAATTACAGATTCAGGCAATTAGTAGCCAATTAAAAGTTACCCATAAATCTCAGAAACATCTGATGAAATCCCACGCAAAACAGGGGGAGAGGGGGAGAGCTTGCAAACTCCACGCAGACAGAACCAGAAGTCTGGAACTAAACCCGGGACCCCTGGGACAGAGCTGTGAGGCTGCAGTGCCCCTAAGAAGCTCATGTCCCATTTCTCTGCTGAACCCCATGAACCATCTGCAGGTGATCTTCAGAAGGGCGTAAATCCCCACGCCACCTTGCTGTCCATGCAGTGGTGTATATAAATACATATTCTTCTCACCACCTCCGTTATTTAGCAACACAGGCAGAGACTGTGGAAAGAATGACGGATCTTAGGAAAGATGGTTTACTCACCTATCGCCGTTGTAGGACCCTGTGGTGCTTTAGCAGGCTGTGCGGCTGGCTTCACACCCGGCTTGGCAGCATCAGCCAAATTTGTCTTTGCCTGCAAAAAAAACAAAAAAAAAAGACAGTAAAGAAAGGAGGAAATTACTAGAGGAAATATGATTAGTTCTCGCTGTCCGTAACCAAAGACAAACAGCAATGTGAGCAAAATAATTGATCACAATCTCTGACTTTATTATTAAAACCCAAGAATATGCCGCCTGCTGACAGTGTCAGGGTTCCAGTATATTATGCTATAATAGCAGCTTTTTCAGTAGCCTAATAATCAGCTGAGGTACAACGATAACGCAAAAGCAATCAATAGGGAACAGGATGACTGTTGTTTGTAGGGGATTTGTACCCAGCCTTGAAGCAAATTTGCTATTAACACTGCCAGTGACATGTGGAAAGAATATGGAACTGACAAGAAATTAATAGCTATGAGCCAGCAAAACAAAAAGGAACTCTAATGAAATCGCTCCGCTCAATTTAAACACCATAATTTGTCAAAACTCATCAAATCCTTCAGGTACTATTAAGCTGACTGCTACAAATTAGTGAATTTTAATGATGTCTTCAGTCGGGCTAATGCAATAGACTGCAACAGGGGTGGAGAAGAGTGCATCAGCCCCTGACTAGACATTAGAATTTGCATTTCTCGTATTATCAACTTGGTAAAAATTCAATCATAAGTTTGCCTAAAGCTGGCTTTCTCCACAGTTATCACACATGTTACCCTGTATTTACATGACTTTGTCACTGCTTAATAAAAGCATCTGGCAGAAACTATTTTAGCATCCATTTTTGTGAGTGTTCACAGTGGCTCAAACAAAAAAAAAATAATAGTTCATCCTTTCAAAAGCCCAAACTTGCAATTGCAGTCCTAGAAGACTATTGTGGTAGGACTCAAACAGCTTAGTAAATCCTCTCACTCTCTCCAATTTAAAATTGCAAAAAGGCTGCTGCTTAAAAGTCCTGACCAAGGAGGCGCTTACCTGAAAGGTCTTTTTCTACCACTGCCTCTGTCCTTCCAACCTCTCAGGTATTGACTAAAGCACCGCACAATAAAATACTTTCTCAACAAAAAAATTCTACTCTTACCGCTGCGGCTGGCTGGAGGCCTGCTTGTGGTGGACGGGCCTGGGCCTGGGCCGGGGCTGGGGCTTGGGCCTGGGCTTGGGCCTGAACCTGAGCCTGAGGCTGAGCCTGGCCTGGCTTAGCCTGTTGCTGCTGTGCTTGTGCTGGCTGTTGCTGAGCAGGCTGCTGCTGCTGCATCTGCGGTTGCCTCACTGCTGACGCCTGCGCCTGCCCCTGCCCCTGCCCCTGCTGCTGCTGGCTGCGAGCCTGCGGTCCCTGCTGCCCTTGCTGCCCTTGCTGCTGGAGACCCTCCTGCTGCTGCTGCTGCTGCTGCTGGGATGCGGGCAGCCTTCCTGCCTGCGGCTGCCTGGAGGAGGGCTGCGGCTGGCTTGACGGCGGCTGCCTGGAGGACGCGGCCTGGTGGTCCTGCTTCCTCGACGACTGTGGCTGCTGCGGCTGCTGCTGCTGCTGCTGGGGCTGCTGATGGTGGGACGACGGGGGCTGCTTCTGCACCCTCTGGCCCTCCGAGGAGCCGTGGTGGTGGCTGGAGGGCTGGCGGGAGTAATCGGAGGAGTGGTAGCCCTGCAAGGATCTCGAATCCGCGGGCTGGCTCCTCTTCTGGGAGGACGAGGCCGCCGCCTGCCTGGATTCGTGGCGCACGGAGGACTCCTTGGGGTGGCCTTTGGACGACCTGGAGGACCTCGCCTCCTCCGAGGAGTGCCGAGACGAGGACGAGTGCCTGCCCGAGTTGCTGCCGTGGTGCCTGTGCTCCCGGGACGAGGAGGAGGAATGCCGCGGGTGAGAGTAGTCGTCCTGCTGCCACAAGTCCTCGTCCGGCGGCTCGTCGTAGTCGTGGTACGTGTGCTTCACGTGGTTCCGTCTCTGGGAGGACGAATGGCCACCGCCGCCGCCGCCGCCGCTGCTGTAATGCCTCGATCTCTCAGAGCGCAGTTCCCGCGGTTTCTCAAACCAGTCCGTTTCCTCCTGCCCCAAATGATAGGCTTTGAAAACCAAACACAGATCACGGTCAATCTCCATATCCGTCAGGGAGAAAGGCGAGCAGGCTGCAGCCATGCAGGGACAATAAACACGCCGACCTTTACAACATGCAAAAAAAAACGCAAATCCTTCGGGCACACGTAGCACGTTAATAAACACGAAGAGCAAATCGAAGGAAGGAAACAGAACTGGAAAGAACAGAAATTCCACGAGACAACACAGCACATCACCCAACACAAACACTTACAAAAAATATTTCCAGGAAAAAAAAGATCCAGGTCATTACATGCTTCAGAGGTGGAAAAAAAAAAACATTTACAAATACAGGCACATGCTGGTTCAGCCTTGGGTATAGCAGACACTTTAACAGTCAGTTCAGACACAGTGGTTGGTTGCTTCATGATGCAATTTTGGCATGCACTTTCTCTCAGGCGGGGATAAGGTGGATAGCGTTTGGCATTCAGCACCATTTACCTTCACTGTCAGATACAGCACAATGCATATCATCTATGATGTAAGCATCATCGGGTTTGTAGGCATGGCTTCTGGGAATGTCCTTCATATGATCCTGCACGTCAGGTAGGGAATGACTGGAGCCAAACTGATTGCGGCTGTCAGGTGGCTCAGGCACTCCAGAACCTCGCCCAACACCCATGGGCTTCCCCAAGGGGCTGAGCGGGCTCTCCTCTTCGGAGTGCTGGGAGCGCATGGACGGCCGGCCACGGCTGTGGCTGCCCCTCTGGGATCGCTCCATGGTGTCTCTCTCATAGGACTTGCTCCTATGGTTGCCCGAGTCTCTGGAAGAGATTTTGTCCATGCCGTAGCCGGTGGACCTAGACCTTCCAGTGCTGTAAATGTGGTCATCCTCTTCCAAGGCTTCGCGGCTGGACATGCCGTAATACTTCTGCTGATCATAGACGTTCTTCTTCAAGCCGTAGGTGATTTCATCCTGTAGCTTCTTGGCCCTCGTCATGACGTTGCAGCTACCACCAGAGGATGTAGTGATGGTGTAAGAGGCCATGTCCGACTCCACGTCTTTTGCCTCTTCAATAGGGGAGAACTTAGATATCTTCTGCTCCATGCTCTGCTTCCTGTGCTTGCTGCGCTTGGAGGACACAACGGCTGGAGCCAGATTCTTGGACGAATGCTTCTGGATTCCCAT
Source organism: Lepisosteus oculatus (assembly GCF_040954835.1). NCBI lineage: Eukaryota > Metazoa > Chordata > Actinopteri > Semionotiformes > Lepisosteidae > Lepisosteus > Lepisosteus oculatus. The sequence continues at coordinate 64,336,508 of NC_090699.1, forward strand.
GCTGGAACCGTGCTTGTCTGATGATCGCGATGAGTGCTTGTAATCATCGTAGTAATAGGAGGATCCTCCACCCCCGCTACTGCTGCTGCCCATTCTGCTATGACTGTCTCCACCTCGCTGATGGTAGCTGCTGCTGTTCTTACTCCTCCCGTGGTGGTCATATAGGTCTTCTTCGGATTCCTCCTCGGCCCTGGAGTAGGAGCTCACTCTCGCGGAGCTCCCATTCTCACCCGTGTCACACCGGTCCTTCCCGTACCGCCCATTCGTTGGGTGGCCGTGAATGTCAGCCTTCTGCATGTCCGAGGAAGTCCCCACGTTCTCTTTCATGAGCTCGCTGATGTCATCAATCATGACGTAATTGCGGGGGATGTTCTGCTCCAGGTTGGTGTAGAGGCCTTCGGAAGAGTAGGCAGATGTGGGACTCTCCGCAGTATTAATGCGGTCGGACAGAGTGGTCTCAGGAGGTTTGTACTGCCCATAGTTGTTGGTCACAGTTGTGGGGGTGTAGGTCATCTCTTGACCGGCGGAAGTCACCACGACTGTGGGATGGCTGATGACCTCGTAGTTGGTGGGCATTTTCTGCTCCAGATCAGCCAGGGAGGTCTGCCGTGGCTTTTGGTGAACAGTAAGGATCTCAGCCTGCGGTTGGAAAGGTATGTTCTGGCCAGGCTGGTAGGATGTTTGACTTGGGTATGTGGCCTGTGTTTGGTAGGGAGCAGGAGGAGGCTGAAATCCTGGGTGGTTCTGCACTCCCAGGTCTGGCTGATAGGGTTGGTTTGGGGTGTAGTTATGAGGTTGGAATGTGCCCTGTGTCTGGTAGGGTGGAGGAGGGTGGTGGGTCTGAAACGTATTTGGCTGAGGTTGGGCATTGGTGACAGGTGGGTACTGTGGGGGCTGGAAACCAGTTTGTTGATAGGTGGTGGTTGCCTGCGGTGCTGTCTGGGTTTGTGGGTACTGATAGGTGACAAAAGAGGTGGTGGGAGGATACTGTGCTGTGGTCAACTCATTGAACTGGTTTAAGGGAGCTGTGCTTGGTCTTGTCAACATCCCATTGCCTTCATAGGTTGTCGCAATTCGCATGTTGTTCAGCTCACTGTCCGACATGTAGTCACGGGTATCTCCCATGCACCTCATGTAGGCCAGCTCTCTCCTTTCCCTCTCCTTTAGCAAGGTCTCCTTCCTTTGGGTGATGCCCAGCTCCAGATAGCGAAGCTTGGCATCAATCTCCTTCTCCTCCTCCTCCAGCTCAGCCTGCTGTTTGCGCAACTTGGTGGACTCTTGCTCCACCACCTTCAGCTCATGGGTGATGTCCTTCAGCAGGCTAGCCTTGTTGGCCTGCACTGGCCTTGGTCCGGCCTTTTGAGGCATGGTAGGTGCATACATCTGAGGAAGAGGAAGAGTGACAACGGGAAGGTGGGCTTCCTCAGGAGGCGGGCTGGGTAAGGTTCTTTTTACTTTCCGGATCAAGGTGTTCTGTTGCAAGGCTGACAGCTGCAAGACCAAAGACAGCGCGAGACAATGTGAATAAGACTCGAGCAACAAACTTCACTCATTTAATTTAAAGTACTCTTCATCCAAACTCCTCCGATAGCCTTGTTAATACAGATACCCTTTTCTTCAAAACAGCAGTTCTCAAATACATTGCCAAAAATTCATCTGAGGTCAGAATCATTAAGTACTGTTGCACAATAACATATGATTTAAAATAGAGGTTTTCATAGTATGTAATTTGCTAAATGTCAAATCAATCACACAGGAGTTTAATAGACTGGAAGGCTTATACAACTAATGTACTGTAATAGCTAACATATTTTTCCAGCCATTGCTGAATTACCTTCCAGGTACCAATATAATAATACTCCCAAGAATCCCAAAGTGCCTTACATATGGGGTTAGACCCATGTTATTCATCTGCACCCATGAAGTGCAGCACCATTCATCTAGGTGACAAGCAGCAGTCATTATGTGCCCCACTATACAGCAGATCCACTGGAGAAAAAACATCGCTTCATCAATTGAGTGAATGGGGCACTCCAGGAGGGTCAGATTATAAGTAAATGTAGTCATAAAATAAGAGTAGAATTAACCTAGAGTGCCAAGTGATCTTTGCTGTCCAAGCAGCCAGGAAATTGGTTTAACTAACATGCAATCAAAGGGATGCTGCCTCCTGTACAGTAACCCCAGTAACCATAATGAGGCACTGGTTTGATACCTCTGATCTAGAGGGAAGAGAGACATTCAGGGATCACTACCATCTGCTACAGCAACCCACTGTAGTTCTTCTCCCATCCCATTATTAAGAACCAGCCTTGCTTAGCTTCTGAGTTCTGACAAGATGCCACTATGCTACAGCTATTGTGTGTATTAAACGTGTTTTTAGGCTAATGTGATATTTGTAACAGTATTATCATTTTCATTTATTCTGTCATCAAACACTCCAAAATAATATAATAATAATAATATACAATGTTCAAGAATTTGCACTTCTGCTTGGGGAACAAAATGTAAAATATTTTTTAGTGAGGTTTAGTATTCATTTTAAAAATCCATAACAACTGTTATAATAAAAGTGCAAGACAAATCCATATCTTTACTTCTTATTTTATGTTATGCTTTTACAAAATGCACTTTGATGTGTACATTTAATAAAATTAATCATTCAAGAACTTAACTTTTGTTCGAACATGGCAGATATTATATACAATATATCCACACAGGGAATATATGGGTGATTTTTTACCTTTGAAACCTGCAAAAAACATGACAAATCATGTACAGTACCTGTACTACAACCCATCACCCTTATGTTAAGCCTCCAAAATCAACATACTATCTTCAACTTTTAAATCGATCACAGTTATTATTAAAACAAGAATTGTTGACAGTATTGTGAGATTTCGGCTGAACAATAAAATATAAATCTTGAATCATTTTCTTTTTGTTAACACAGATGCATTTTCATGGTCAGATTTGCTCTATCACTCCAATCAGATGAGCCAACCTCCACTTTTTATGAATGTCAGGGTTTTATTAAGTATTATTAGTCTCAGCAGAAATGCTCATCACTCCCGAAATATTTAGAATATGAAGAAATTATATAACTTACTTTATAAGTTAAGCAACTGATTAACGAGTTTCCTCTCATTAGAAGTAAGGAAGGTCAAACCAAATACAAATATCCTGCAGTAATTTAATTTTTGAAACCAGAAAGCATTATAAACTGAATTTTATAAAAAGAAACAATTACTTACTATTTTTACAAGCTGTGTAGACTCATGCTGAACTGAATTATAATCCAAGAAAAATAGTCAACTGTCAGCATCTTAATGTCCACAGTAATGTTTTTTTTACATTTTGAGATTGCCATTTTCCTTATCTTCTGTACTGTTTGATTGCACTGCTTTAGTGCAATGCAAGTCTTCCTCGGATAATCTGAAATGGACAATGCAGTAATCTGCATGCGATTCAGCAATTCAGGCTCAGAGCTTGCTCAAATCACTAACAAACATAATGAAGGACAGCAGGGTTGTACCACATAAGGATTTTCCTGATTTAGAGAGGAGCTTGCTGGGACCTGCTGGTGACAGGTGTACCCTTGTGAACAATATGTTCACATATGCCAAAATTCTCACGTTTTTTTTTGCCATCGCCTTTGCTACAGTTTTTAAACCATGTGGAGAGGGTCCATGTCCTGCAGTAGGCCCACAGTAACCCGTACCCTACAGTACAACTTTGCGGTCTGCATCATGATATATTTGTGTAGCACCAGGATGATGAGATACCCAATCAGATTTATACTGAGAGAAGTGCACAGGATTTTACAAATAATTCTTCCGGCATATTCAGAAAGCATGAACATTCCAGCCTCCTTCAGAGTCACAATGGGACATCGGCATTGCCTGTCAGAAATATTTCATGAAATTGAATAATCAAGCTCTAAAAGTCAGCTGCCTCTAGATCATATGTATGTCAGGGCCATGCAACAGTAATGTATTCTCGATGAATGAAAACAGAATTCATGCATTTTCAATCATCTTTTAAAGTGATCTGATTTTAGGCAAATGAAAAATGGACATGACAAAAAAAAACACAAAGGAAAGGTCTTTGTTTAATTTGCGTATGACCAACATGGAATTTAAACAGCACAACGGTACAATAAGCTAAAAGATTATAATTACTATTTACACTAAAATAAACGAAATGCCTGGAATATCACGCGAGCTATACAATACTTGCTTTTCCAAAGTAAGTTGTCTAACATGAATTATCTCTTACAACTTTAGCATTTACCTGACTGTTCTGGAGAGCCTGCTGCTGATACAAGGAAAATTTGGCCTTGGACGGATCTTCTGTTGTCGGGCTGATGGGCTTGGGGTCTGACATGGACCGCTGCATTGTCTTGATGGGCCGGGGCAAGGTCTGCTGGCGCTGCGGAGACTCGGCCGTGAAGTGTTTCTGCGGCGTGACGTGCGCTTTGTTGAGTCGCTCACTGGAGGAGAAGGACGTCTCCAGGAGGCGGTGCGGGGAGAGGGGAGACACAGGGGAATACAGCACCTGGGGCGACTTGGGGGGCTGGCGGATAAGGTTGGAGAGGGACTCGTTGTGCAAGTGGTGTGACTGGTAGCCGATTTCCAGGGGATCGGGCTTCCTCTTTTCAAACTTGGCCACCCCTTGCAGCCGGGGAGAGAGGGGGTCTACTGGGCCAGAGCCCACCAGCTGGATGTTGGTGGAGTAAGGAGTGACAGTGGTGGGCACTGTGAGCTGGGGGACAACCACGCCCTGGGACTGAGCCTCTGGCTCCGTCTGGCAAGCCAGGCTCTCTCCTTTCTGAGTCCTCTCGGGGGCGGAAATGTAGTGGACGATCTCCACCTTGGGGTCATGGGTGGTTATGTGAATGGCCGGGGAGACTCTCCCTAACTGGTCAGGCTCCGTCTGACTGGAGCAATCGCTGATGGTCTGGATGGCTATGCTCGAAGTGCCCTTGGACGAATCGGCCTTGCTCTCGGAGCCGGAGTCGGAATGCTTGGAGAAACGGGATCGTCGGCGCCTGACCGGCTGCTCCCACTCTCCGTTGTCTTCGTCGTCGGTCTGGACGCTGCAGTCCACGATTCGCCTGGTGCGTCTGCGCCTTGACATGTAGAATCTCTCCTCCCCATCCTCGTCGTCAGTCTGAACGCTGCTGTCAGCAATCCTCTTCACCGAGTGCTGGTTTTCCTCGAATTCCCCCCCATCCCTCAGGCGGGGCATTGAATTCCTCTTCTTCATGGCCCGTACCTCCATGTGCTCTTCATTCCTAAGGGACATTTCAGAAGCAGAGCTGGGCAGAGGTCGCGGGGGCATAACTCCTTGTATCACTCCTCCTTCTATAAAGGGCTGCCAGAACTGCCCGTTTTGGCCCATTGTCCTCTGCATTTCACATGGCACTTCTTGCTGAATCAGCCTGCCAGTTTGGTCACAGACGATGGAGTATCCCTGAGGAGCTGATGCTCCAACTACTGCTACCCCCTGTATGGCACCTGGTGCTGTCGTCCCCACCGTTGCAGCGGCTGCGGCAGCTTTCTGCCTCTTCTGCTCCTCCAACTGCTGCTGGAGCTGCTGCTGCAGAGACTGTATCTGGTCTAGCTGCATCTTCTGCTGGGCCAGTTGTTCCCTCTGCATGACCAGCTGGGTCTCCCTCTCCACCTGCTGCTGCTGCAGCACCTGCTGCTTGATGGTCTGGAGCTCCTGGATCTCGCGCTGCACCAGCAGCTGCTCCTTCTCCCGGTGCCGCTGCAGCTCCAGCCGCTCCCTCTCCAGCTCCTCCTGCAGGCGCATCTGGCGCAGCTTCTCCAGCTCCACGCGCTCCCGCTCGAACTGCAGCAGGTGCTCCTGCTGCCGGCGCAGCCTCTCCTCCTCCTTCTCCTTCTCGGTGCCGCCGGCGGCCACGCCGGGCGCGGCTGGGGGTGGGGGCGGGGGCTGGGGCTGGGGCTGGGCTGGGGTCTGCGGCTGGGCTGGGGGCTGTGAGGGAGGCTGACTCTGGGGCTGGGGCTGATGCTGGGTCTGAGGCTGGGCCGCCTGGAGGTGTGGCTGCTGCTGGGCTGGGAGTTGGGCCTGGTGGTGAATCTGAGGCTGCTGCTGGCTGGTGGGCGCAACAACGGGCTGCGCCATAGGCAGGGCTGTTGTAGGGGCCGCTCCCGCCTGCGCATTTGGCACCCCCATGTGGCTTGTAGGCTGGGTAACTGGTACAGAAGAGGCCAAAGGCATGGCGCTTGAGACTCCAGAGGTCACCGAAGGCTTGCCAAGGTAAACTGGTGTCTCCAAGGCTGTGGCAGCGGGAGCTACAGAGGCGGCCGCAGGGGCTACTGGGAAACGGTTGGGAGGAGGGTAACGGTATGGTCCTTGGGAGGACAGAGGCATCCTGGGGGTTACCAGAGGCAACCTTGTGAGGCTGGCCAAGGGTACGGCTGTCATGTTTCCTGTGGGGTAAGGTCTGTAAAGGCCCCTCAGCATGGGCCGCAGGACTGATGCAGGCTGCGTAGTGATAGGCAAGGTCGAGGCTATGGGGGTATTGATGGTGGAATAGATCATTCCATCTGCAGCTCTGACTGCGGAGGGGTACATAGCCCTTATGCTGGCTTGCCTTGCATTATACTGTGCCAAGCTAGCTTGGCTTTGAACATGTGCAGACATCCTCCCTTCAGCAAGATTAGAGCCATACATCAGGTTGGCCTTCATGGACGGTAGGCCTTGCTGCCCAGAGAGCAGACCGAACCTACTTCCAGAGGCGCCTCCTCCTGCAGAACCATACTGCATGAGCTCTGGGTTGGTACCAAATCTTCCACCAAACTGGTCGATTGAATTCAGAGCAGCACACATTCTACTGATTTCCCTTGCAGTTGTGGCACTGTATTGAGCTAGGTTAGACTCCTGGAAACTAGAAAGGTCCCGTGATGAGTAACTGTAATCTGCGTTGATATTCGACAGCGAACTGTACCTTCGTATAGGTAAAGGTTGGCTCATCATGTCTCCCTGGTGACGTAGATCTGTGTAGGATCCATACTGCATACCCAAACCAAAGTACCCTCCCTCAGAGAAGCTGGGGCCATAGGATTGTTTCATTGTGCTCAGATCCACTGCCATGTCCACAGGCCCACGCTGACTGGTGTCAGTCTTTGTCTGGTAATAATGCAGCCCAGCTTCCGCGAGATTAGTGTCAGACATGGATGGGTGCAACCGTCCTGGGAAAGGAAGAGGGTAGGGTTTCCGCTCATCCATTAAGCCATGGCTGCCCGCTAACTGCTCACGGTACTGGTAGTTTTCTTGGCTAGCCTCCTGTGCCCTGCTTCCATAGTACTGAGGAGCTGAAGGAGGCCGACTGCTCTGAGGAGGTTCCGATACTGGCACATGAGTTTTCTCTGGCACCTTTGGCTTTTGAGCAAAGGGTCCAGTGCAGCTGCCACCAAAGGGGAATTTGTAGACCACATCGCAGCACGCAACCTGGTTTTCCGATTTAATCCCAGTAAGGTCAAGGGCATCTGGGGCCTCTCCTGGTTTCACTAGCTGGGTGACCGTTGCACCTTGGGAGGCGTTATCCAGTTGTACCATCATGACATGTGGCTTCACTCCTGATAAGTTGACAATGGGAGGTTGACCCTTTAGTTCCAGGGGAACACCACTGTACAGGTCAAGAGGGGGAGCAGAAATTGCACCTGTTAGCCCAGCTTGATCTGGGACTGGAGATGCCCTGGGGATTGCACTGACGCTGACTACAGCTTGGGCAGTGTTAGTCTGGCTCACCATCATATCTTTCTTGTGTAAAGGTTGGACTTGATTTGCTAGATTATATCTGGCGAAAGTGGCTTGCTGCTGCTGAAGTTGCTGTTGCTGTTGGTGATGTTGTTGGAGCTGGTGCTCCAGTTGTTGCTGTTGCTGCTGCAGCTGTTTCTGCTGCTGCTGAAGCTGTTGCTGCTGGATGCCCAGGTCTTCAAGTTTGGCATCTATCTTTGGAATAAGCTGATCAGTCTGCTTTTTGCCCTGAGTCAGACATACTGCAGATCCCGATCCTTGGCCAAAGTCCAACCGGTTCTGGAAAGGATCGCCATAAACCACAGGTTGTTTTGGTTGTGAGATAAACATAGATGCTGCCACCGTAATGCTCACTGTTGTTGCCGTTGACATAGCAACACGAGGATGCTGTTGAGCATTCAAGTTTATGATCAGTGGCTGAACAGTTGTGGAGTGCCGGGTTGGGCTAGCCTCAGACCCAACAGAGAATTTGCGGCTTTCTGATGCCACAGATGTTAGGTCCATGCCTTGATCTGTCATGATAACTGGGGCAGGCTTTGTTGCTGTCCTTAAGTCTACTACACTACCACTGGGCATTCTTTGGCCTTGCTCTACCCTGGAAGTTCCAGGAACAGTGGAGATTCTGCACAGGGATATATTTTCCATGGATAAGGATCCACGGCTATACGTGTTAGCAGTGGTGACAGTACTAGTGCCAACATTCACCTTTGCCACTGGTCCCCTGTCTGTCTGTGTCTGAGTCTTGTATAGTACGTGCTGTGATTGCTGCTGTTGCTGCTGCTGATGCTGTGGTGAAGGTGGGGGACCTGCAGATTGACCATAACCATGAAGAGTCTGTTGACGACTCAGTCGAGTAGGTGAAGACAGGGGTGAGGTGGAAGAGTTGACAGTCAATGGCTTACTAGGACTGGTGGCTTCAGACCCCAGTGTTATGACCATAAAAGGTGACTCTTGAGAGGACTGCTGCCTAGAAAGGCGTGGTGACATGGATCTGTGTGGTGTCTGGGTGCCCTGTGCCACCACTGGGGAGGTGGCACCAGATCCGGTCGTAGGCACTGAAGTACCAGAGCCGAAGGTTTGTGTGGAGAACTCAGCTGTGGCCATTCTGGAAGGAGAATGAGTTGGGCTTTGTGTGGGGGAGGTATAGGGGGAAAGTGGAGGGCTGGAACCTTTGAAATAAGAGTAGACTTTGGATGTGAAGTTGACATTATCAGCAGCAACCTGAGAGCTGTCTCTCACTTGTGTCCCCTTGCTTTCCCCAGCTCTCTTTCCACTACTGTCCCTTTGGCTATAAGCCTGAGCATACTCCGAAATTCTACTCGAGACAGCAGAGCCAGCTGCACTCCCTGTCTGGCGCCCATACCCTGCTGATGGACTAGTGGAAGCAGCAGATTGGCCGGTTGAGGTGTGAGTAGTAGCTGTTGATTCCCTGCCGTACACCACATAAGAAGCCACAGTTGTGACAGCAGCAGAACCAACACTAACGGAAGAGCTTTGGCTCCTTGCTCTGTCCTTTTGCATCTCCTTTGAAAAATGCTGCGTAACCCGAACGTCAGGAATGGCCCTCGCTCCTGTTCCACTTGTTTCTGTCCCTGTTGAAGAAAATGACACAGGCGCCGAAAGCTGTGTAGGACTTGTGCCAGGTGTAAGAAGGGCACTGTTTTGCTCCAGTAGCTTTGCAAATGCTGATCCAGTGTCCAAAAGCTGCTTGTCTTGGAAAGAACCACAAAGGTTCGTCTGACTGGTTTCTTTTTGCTGCAAGCTCATGTCAAGTGAAGAAGACTGTTGCATTTTGGAAATGCTTTGAGATGTTTGAAGGATCTCCTCGTAAATGTTGTCAGCCTTTGAAGCAGTGCTTTGGTACCCAGGATGAGCTGTCCCCATTTCTTTTTCATATCCGTAGTCCTCTTCATATTGGTACTGGTAATTGTTCTGATGCCCTGTGCTCCTGAAATCTTCCTGCTGGTATGTATTACTATACTGCTGCCCTTGCTTTACGTGTTGCATCTGCTGCTTCTGTTGCTTTTGCAGCATTTCTGCTTTCCTCATCATTTCCTCATAGACCTCTTCTGCACTTTTAAGAGGTTTGCTGCTAGAGGAAGAGGAGGTGGTTGTTGGTTTTTCAGTGGGGGAATAAAGTGACATGAAAGTTGGCAGGTTGTACTCACTGCCTGACTTGTATAATTTGGAAGCTATCATTTCAAACCCTTCCGCTTCTGAATCAATAGAGGGTGAATACTCAGAGCAAGACGACCTGTGTAGCTCTTCCATTTCAGCTGCTTGCCTCAGTTCTTCTGTTGGGGATGCATCTTCAATAGGGGAGAGGTTACTCGGGGGAGTCTTGGATCGCTCCCTGCGTCTTTGTGCCCGGAGCTCCTCTTTGTCCCTCTTTGTTTTCCTGGCAGTGCTCCGAATCCGTTGCTGCTCAACCTCCCGCATCTTCTCTTGTTCCCTCAGTAGCTCTTCCTCCTCTCTCAGCTCCTCCTCCTCGGAAGAATCCTCGATTGTAGGCAGAAGCGGGCCATGAGATCGATGCCTGGCTTTCCTCTGCTGTTTGGCTTCCTCTAGCCTCTGCCTGCGGCTGGGGCTGCTATCGCTATCCTCCTCCATGGAGGAGACTGACGTGGGGGATGTGCCTGAGGTATAGCTGGGCGTGGTGGCGGGTAGAGTTGATGAATACTCTCCCCTCGACCTTTCATCCGGGGAGCCAGTCAAGCTCTCCATTTCGAGCTCTGGCTCTCGGTCCAAGCTGAGGTCGTTCTCGCTGCTCAGCTCCATCTCCCGGCTGTAGCTGTTAGTATTGTTCAGTTCAATGGTCTTGAAACGCCGCAGCCCTCCCTGAGAAGCCATCAGGTCTTCTTCCCCATCCTCCACAGCAGCTTTATAGCCATCTTCGTGCACTTTGACTTCTTCTTCATATAAGCTGCTGGAGTTATGGGGGAGGTGGCGTTTCGAGTCTTTCCCCGAGTCTGTGCTGTGCTTATGGCTCTTTTTCTGCTTGGGGTAGCCATAGCCCTCGTCTTCGTCCATGTTGTCCTCCTCAGCACTCATCTCCAAGATCTGCCGCCTCATGAACTCCTCATCCGTCATCTCCGAGTCAGTCTTCCTCGGCCGGCCGGGGAGAGGGGAGAACCCGCTCTCGCTGCTGTCCTCCACGTAGTCGTGGCGCAGCTTGCTGCCGAAGTCATCGGACGACTCGGCCAGGCTGTCCCGGCGGGCGTGCTGGTTCTCCCACTCCGCCGAATCCTCATCTTCCTCCAGTATGTCCTCCAGCTCCTCATCCGAGTCGAACGCCTCGGGGGTGATGGACAGGGAGCGGGGCCTCTGCTTCTGCTTCGGGTCGTCCCTGGGGTCGTGGTGGTGGTGCTGCTGCTTCCCCCGGCCCTTCTGGTCGCCGTCTGAGATGGACTTGGACTCCAGCAGCGGCCGCATGGAGCTCTCCAGCTTGGTGATCTCCGACGGGCTCGGGGGGCTGTGCTCACCGGCCCCTCGCTCGCTCAGCTTCATCTCTTCTTCATGGATCAGCCCGGTGATCTCGCTCTGAGAGCTGGATATCCCGTCGGAGGAGTAGCCCGTGTCACTCAGACTCTGTGGGCTCCGCGACAGGTCTTGCGTACTGGATTTAAGGGCCTCCTGGTGGTACAACAGAAGGAGAAACAGAAAAAATATGAAACCATTACCGGGACTTACCGTTTCCTAAACTTTTTGGAAAGGTCAAAATGTACAAATATTTACAAAACTTTCTATACTGTAGACTCAGATATATGCAGATTTTATAAGTTCATCTTCTTGCTTTCCAGTGGAGTTACCAGCCAAAGATCTACTAGCATAAACATCAGTATTAAACGTACGCTACTCATAACTGATACACACTCCTGTAACAATAAATTGATTCAGTCGATTTAATCCAAGAAGAGGTGAGCTTCGTTAAAATGGAAATAAGAAACAGAACACTGCCTCATTTTTTTCCATAAACACTTAATCTTGTCATGCATTTGCCTTGTCAGCACTATTTTCACAGGCTTTTCCTGAATAAGAAGGTGGCTGTAGTGTTCAGCTGGGACCGTCAAGCATTACTCTTGGCACGTTGCGCTATCTGTTGTCGGTAATATACTGATGAGATTTCCCTCTTACACTCAGCTTGGTAGCAGTTTTTCATGAGTAACAGCATAATTAATAGTGACAACATAAAAATATGTATATCCATACCACTGGAAAAGGGGGCTTACATTAAATGTCTGGCATTCTTTAACCACTATAAACAAAAGACTCACATCATGGTGCCTTGTTTTCTGGGATTCTCCTGGCTTCTTTGACTCCTTTGCTGGGGTGATGGCAGTAATGGGTTCAGGTGCACCTTTCTTTGGCGCTGGTTTGCTGTCTTTGGAGGCAGGTGGAGTGTCGGCCTCTCTCCCTGGTCTGGGAGTCACTCTGTCCTTCTCCGCGAGCAGCTGCTGTTTCTGGGCCTCGCCCGTGGCACCGGCTGCTGGCTTGTCCTGAGCAGGGGCTGCATGGTGCTTCGCCGGAGAGAAGGGACCGCTCCCCGCAGAGGCCGGAAGTTTCTGCTGCGGAGGCGCTGCCTTTGGCCCGTGCTGCGGGCTGGTCCCTTTCTGCGGGGTCTGCGTCGGCGCCGGCGGCTGCCGGGCTGCTGTGGGCTGGTGCCGGGGAGAACCTGCGGGTTGGTGCTTGGGAGACGGCTGAGGAACAGGGAGAGGAGCGTCCCCTAGGCCTCCCGAAAGGAGTCTTTGAGTCTGACAGTTCAAGCAAAGCCATTCCTTTTTCTGTAAGGAGAAAAGCAGAAACACAAAGCAAAAATAAAAAACCTTAGCAAGTTGGTTCAACACACTTGTCCATGTTAAAACATGTACTCAGACGCCAGTCCGCGTTGACAAGGAACAGCAGATAAAAGCGTCCACTCTCTCTTTGACTGGTACGGTGTCTCCTCATGCAGTACTTTTCGCTTTGTGCAATACCTCTTTTTGAAACAAACCAATACTTCAAGGGAGATAAATGTGGCAGCAAAAAACTGACCTTAAGCTTAATTCTAGAGAGTGTGGCACCTGTGAAAGTTGGAGGACCAGAAAAAAAAAACATTCTCTGTTTTACGGCAGACTAAAATACCACACTTTTTAATTACCTGTGCTCTATACAATATTCGGTTAAACAGCTTCATTCAAAACCGTGCAAGGAACAGCGTAGCTATGCCATCGATTTGCAGGCAGGGGAGTGTGGGAGCTTGTAATTACTGAATGTAAGCGGTGATTTCTGCGCTCATGTTTAGGAGATAATAAATGAGCTGACTGAAACAGGAAGTGTGTCTCCAGGTTTTATAGGTCATGGTTCACTTGTGACTTTATCGAGACTGATAAATTCTCATGCGGTCTCAACTCACTGGTGCTGACATCGCGGATGTGTGCTCGCGTGGTGCAACTTTGCTGCAACAAAAAATCTGAGGAGTTTGCCAGCACTGTTAAATTTAATTCATACAGCAATTACGTTTAAGCACATCTATGGGACAGGAGAGCATCTTTAGACTTAGGGCATATTTTATCTCACTCCAAATATTGTACTCCATTGGCTATTAAATGCAAATAAGGATGCCTTTATAGTGCGTGGTTTTACAAGGTCCCAAAAAAGTCACTTGCTCCTAAAATCTCAAGTTAGTGCTTAGATGTGTAAACCTGAAGCAAGCCTTAAAAAAGGATGAGGTGATGCACTGTGCTATAGTTAATTTAATTTTGGATAATGACCTGCTGACCACCACAAAAAAATCGATAGTATTCATGTTTAAAGTTCCCTGGAGGGGAGGGGGGCATGATTTTGAAAAGCAAAAGACTAAAAAAAAGAGAAGGAAAGGGATTTTTGGTGTGGCAGACACAGCCAGAGCTGAACAGCAGCTGGATCCTGCCTTTCTTGAGGAGGTTCAGTAGCTTGGCAAAGACAGTGATAACTAAGACAGGAAGCCAGAACCTGATGACACAAGAGTTTAAGGAGCACAGAACACTGCTCTCCAGCCAAAGGCAAGAGCACAGCACACTTTACTCCAGTCAAAGGCAAGAGCCATAGCAAGCTGCACTGCATTCAAAGGCGATTCTCTTGTGTTTCCTCTTACAGGTACTATCTTTGCTTTTAAAATTCACACCACATTTGCAGTGAAGATGTTATTTTCCTAATTTACAGGTACTTTAAAAATAATGGTAACAGTAGTGGCCTTTATTTCATGTTTCATATACTGTCATTCAAAAATCATTTGAGTTGACCGAGTAATGACGCTGTCAGACAGCCAAGAAAGAAAGCTTTTTACAGGAAACACTGCAGCTGGGACACTGTGATGATATTAGTGAAATTGTGTCTTTAAAGCCTGTTTTTAGTCCTGCAGATTTTTTTTAACCTCATAACCCTCTCAATATTTGTGTATCTGATACATTCACACATCAAAACAGTACTACTTATTCATCATTGGTGCTCTTAACATTTTCGTAGATGAAAAGTTGGTAAAATGGCCATTGTTTGCCTGCAGCAGGGTTTGAAGGGCGAAAAAACGAACACACCGACAGTAGATTATACTTCAAAGTAGATAACAGAAATAGAAATCCACATTTTTGTGTCCACATCGACCATAGTGCCATTTTGGCAATAAAAGTCTGCCAATCTTATCCACATGTACTCAAACAGACTGTTCCCAAACAATAGGTATGCCAAAAATATTTCAGCACCATGGAGAGCACATAAATGCTTCTTTTGTAGAAGAGTTTTGGAAAAGAGAGGCTTCATATTCCATATTACATTCTGGCTTCTAAATGCACACAGCGGGCTGATGATGACTCAGTTTAACAGCAGTAACAGTGAAAGCACATTAAATTTTGGTAATAATTGTACAGTTTAATTTCCATTTATCCTAACAGTTAAAGTACCAGATCAGAGCTCCCACATTTTGTGCTGCACCTGGGTTTTAACACTGATTAATGCAACAAATAGTTCAAATACAGCACTGAAACATGATGCAAAACAAATTCCTTTAACAGAAAGTTGTTACTAATTCATTATCCTGCATAACCAATTTATTGTTGCTATCATGATATTGCTTATAAAATGTAGTTTGCAATGCTAAGAATTTGAAATTGACATGAATAAATACTGCACATGATATAAATATTTTATTTAATATAGGCTGTAATAAAAAGGCAACACGTATAACTATATATGTCAGTTTTTAGCTTTTATTAGGTATAGGAACTAAGGAAGAGCAGAAGGTAAAAATAGAGTTCAATATGAAATATGATTTCTGTATCATTCTTTGAGTAAAGGTGCTGCTGCTTTTCTCCAAACCATTAACATCCTGCAGAGATGACAAAGTGCACTGGAGGACTGTTAGCCAGAGCTTGGCTGCAATCAATAAGTTATTAACATTAATTGACTGGAAAATTTCCTAGAGCCTACTGTAGGGTGATGGGTAATCAATCAGAATATGCTCAGTAATACTTTTGTCCAGTAGCTAAGTTTATCCCAACATAAAAATAGGGATTTCTCACACTGAAACTATAGTTAAACCAAGTAATAGTTGGGCAGAAAATAACACACAGATTTTAACACGAAGGAAAGCAAGACCGTTGATCATGACCAAGGCCTGTTTGGCTACCTTTAGCCACAATATTGAGGTACTGTACATATTTAGTCGCAATAAATATGTACCATCCCACAAGGGATAGGGAGGCAAGTGGTCAGCATGGCTGCCCCAAAGCACCAGGGCCATGGGTCCGATTCCGAACCCAGGGTGCTGTCTGTGTGGAGCTTGCATGTTCTCCCTGTGTTCATGTGGATTTCCTCTGGGTGCTCTGGTTTTCCCCCACAGCCCAAAGACCTGCTGGTAGGTCAACTGTCCTCTGGGAAAGTAGGTCCTGGTGCGACTGTGTTTGTGAACTGGAAGGAGGGGTTAGGAAATGGATGAGTGGATTGAAAGGGATAACATTTGACACAGCTGTGCGCCATTATGAAGAGAAACGATTCACTTCCCTGCAGATTGCTGTTACACATGAAGGTATCGGCTTTAGTTGGGGATTGTACTGGGTGCAACGCAGGTTGATCATGATATATTCCCTTCCCTTTCCCTTCTCTACTCTTGTTTAAGACACCCTTTTCCCCTGGAAGGAGGAACAACTGTTAAAGAGGGAAATAATTAATATTCGAGAACGCCTTTCCCACAGGAGATTAAGCAGTCACATCAGTCCTAGAAATTTACAACATAGAAGAACACAGTATTGGCATTTATATAGAATTAGCTTTGATATTAATTTTGCATTGAGACCTAAGTCGTGGACTGGGCGGAGCTGTAGAAACATACAGTAATATATTTTACAACTATTAACCTGCACACTTATGAGTCAAGCCAGCTGCAACAGAGATTAAAAGAGATTTATCATAATGCTGTGTGTTTTTTACTTCGCTGTCTACTGGGTTTTTTAAAGACACTATCGATCATGTAATTAAACTGCAGATGAAAGGACTCAAATTAATTCACAATGTGAAACGGAATAACAATTCCAATTAGGATCAAGAGAAAAAATGCATTATACTTGACCATTTCTCTCAGTTTCACTGTGCACTGCCAGAATCTGTTCCAATAATAAAGATACACATATGTGCGTGACTCATTGAGGTCTTGTCTGGCAATCATGAATACTCAAATAAACTTAAAAGTTGTATTGTGAGTGTTTATGGTGCCTTCCTTAGAAAAGGCTGAGCTCAAGGAACAATTCTTTATTTTTCAAAACAGGACATTTAATTTAATCTGCTCTTCTGTGCTAATCTGGCAGTATATTTTAAAACTGCCAGTCTGCTGTTGGACTGCAGGTCTCAGTCAATGGGATTCCCCCCCCAGACTGTTCAAGAAATATGTCACAAGGCTGTTGCAGAGGTAGTAGATGAAGATGAGTGTGGTTGAAATATCCATCAATCATCGCTCTCAGGTTTATTGTCAGGACTGTTCGCATACAAAACAACATGGGCCATGTTCATCAGCACTGAACTGCCCTGGCTTCAACTGATGTCATGAAGCGAAAAGCCTTCCACAGACTCCTACTGCGAAAGACCACTACGTTTTACCAGCTGGCTACCTACAGTATCCCCAGAAGGTATAGCAAAGGTGCAATGTGGGCATTCACTGCAGAGAAGCATTTTGTTACGCGCTGCAGAGCTGGGAACCTCCCCCGGTGGACATTTTTAAGTAGGTGAAAATTGTCAGCCATTTTGCAACTTACGATCAATAAACAAGCGGCTGCACTACTCCATATTTTAGCAGCCTTTTAAAAGCTCGAGATTTTGCTCTTGGTAATTCATTTGCAATTCAGATGCTAGCGAATTTCGCCACGGAATAAACAACCCAGGGTATGTGGAGCTCTGTGCCTGTTGCCCAAGCTTAACGTGGGGTTCTCACGGGGGGGCTGCCTCGCCACCCTGAGCTCACCGAAGCACAGCAGCGCCAGATGTGAGAGGCTCCAAGATCGGAAAGGCTGTGCTCTGTTGCCCAATTAGAAATAAAGATCCCACCTAAGGACTGCAGCACCAATATTTGCTGGTTCCATAAACGGGCTCTTTACTGAACACACGTGGTGCTCAGTGAAGTTAAACCGAAACAAAAATATATATATATATAAACAGTTAATAGGTTTATTCCTGAAGGTGTATCCACCTGAACTATATAAAAACAGTTTTATGTTGCCTCTTTTGATCACATGCGGATGAAATGATCTCTTCTATACACGCTAGCAAGTTTTTTTTCTTTTGTTTTATTCTGTAGCAGAAATCGTGCTTCAGATCAGCACAATTAAAATAATACTGACTTATTTTATTAGTCAGTCTAAATTCCAGGACTCTTCTGCTCTGGAGGCAGCTCGGATCAAAACCTTGGTTAATGTACCACAGCTCCTCTGCCTGCAAACACATTTACTTCTGTGAAGCCATAAATCGACTAAGACTATTTTTATCCCGGCTGTTGTCGCTCTACAGTACATTAGTTCTGCTTTTCTGCAGCATTTCTTCTTTTGAAGGCTCCAGCTCCGTCTTGTGATAGCACTCTGGAAAGGCTCTCAGGGGGACGAAAGTGTGCACCAGCACGTGTGACGTTAACATCAAGCCCCCTGCCAGCTCTGTCGCACGCAGACACTCCGAGTGACGAATGTTCGCATGAGCCGAGAAACGACTCGTCGGGGAATTTGATGGAGCCCTTTGCAAGAGGTATGCTTCCAAATATTGTATGGGTTTTAATAGCAGCACTGCCATGATTAATTCAGTCTCTGGCTCTCAGTGGGAACACCAGCAGGTGCACACTACCCCACAGCGAGCCTGTAGGGTTTCACTTAACCGTGATGTCAAGGAGAATGTTATATCGCTCCAGTTACATCAGTACATGCACTCACCAACCAGAAAGAGATCCACATATCCTTGGAAGCATTTCAACTCTTATTTTATTAATTGTTGTATGCAGTATATGTATGGGATGATGTAATCCCATACATCTATTGCATACAACACAGACAAAAAGGATTCCTATTATACCTGTGCACTGCAGAATTACTATTACCTACAGTAGTTAATTTTTTTAAGGGCTTGACCCTAGTGTCGATTTCATACCTTATTTTGGAGACCAAAATCCCTGCATACTTCAAATTTCAAACAGGTTGCAAATTGTAATAGTACAGCATTATCTCACCTTGTGAATCAAACATGCATGCTAACGTTATACTCTGTATGTATAAATAAGATCATGTTTCTTTACAGTGCTTATCCATTATTAGAATAACTGTCCAAGCAAACTAGTGAATGTGAATGTTCATCACCCAGTAAGGAGAAAAATGGGTTTGTTAGTCTAGCAAGAAAACCTCTGATAAATCTGTATTCTTCCTCTCTTTATTAAGAAAAAGGATTTAATCAGATTCTCTACCTCTTTCTCGTACTGCAAAATTAAAGAAGCTATACTCTTTACTAAAAACAGATTTTTGACCTTCAAAGTATTTTTTTCATTAAGATATCCTCATCCTAGAAATCACTCCACAATAAAACTGGAAATGTATCAGTTGACATGGATTCTGTAGTGGCAAAAAGGATGAGTCCCAGGACTACAGGAATATGGAACATGTTGGGTTTATTTACTGCAGCTACTGTATTTCAAATACATCTCAACTGACTTTCACCCTCCGACTGAACGATTCGACTGAAATGATTAGGTGAAGAAGGGTCTTCAAACCAAACATTTTAAAGCATGTTGGAGCCACTGCAGGAGATACCTAGAGATTGTAAGATTTCAGTCACTTATGTACATGTAAAGTTACATTTCTCCGGACAGATAAGGGGATAAGGCTTGTATTAATGAATTTTCCAGTTTCTCTGATCCTGGTTCTCAGACTAATGTTTCCACTTATTTCTGCTATCAGGCTTCTTGCAGTACTCCTTCATTCTTTGTCACACACAACGTTCATTTGTACCACACAGCCCAATTCAACCCTCTTTCCTGAATCCCTTCAAATTTACACAGCTTTACTCCCAGCTACAATCCTAGAACAGCTCTATAAGAAGGCCTCAGCTGACAGAATTGCAGTATATGAGTCCCTAGCCTGAATAAATCAGTGTCCAAGATAGCAGTGTGTGGCACTCGGAAAGCAGCTACTATTAAAATTCATTTCACATGAGGCCTATACGGTGAAGCCTTCTCTAAGGACTCCTGGGACTTTTTACTGCGAGTAAACCCATACAGCGGAACCTTGATATGCATATGAGAGCTAAAAAGCTATTTCTCACCTCAGTGCATTTTGCTGGTGGTTGGAAATCTCGAGCCCTCTCCATCTCACTCTCTGTATTTGTGTACTGTTAGAGCACCTTCATTAACACAGAAGAGCGATGGGCATGTCTAGACTATGCTGGTAAGCCTGTAAACCATACTGTATACACCATTCTACTGTATATGTACAGTATATTGAATGACAGAAAAGGCAGCAAATGCTATTGATTTACATACTCATTTGTTGTGATTTTAATGCCTCTCGGTATATGATCTGCTCTATGATTTAAAAGGATTAAAACCCTTTAAGTCCTTCTCTTCTATTATTGTGCCCAAAGCTTTATTCAGTTGCATCCAGCTGCAGTCACAAGAAAAAGCAAGCAAGACTCATAACCTTACAATTACAAGAGCAATTAGAGAATCAGATTAAGCGATAATTAATATTGTTGCAACACTCCTTAAAATCCTAGAAGAAACTCCAATCAAGCTTGAGCAAGAACTGTGAAGGTAGATGTAACAGGACAGACTTCTGCTCTTGATATGCTCTTGAGATGCTCAAGCAAATATGCTCAAGAAAAATAATATGCCATTTAAGATTACTTTAATCCCAGATCAAATTTTACCACATTAATACGTGTGATGTACTGTACAGCATACTGTATATCATGGAAATATTAAATCTGGATGACAAGGAAAGAGCTACAACAGTGCGTAACTCAACTCTCTTACCATTTTAGACAGAAACTACAAACCCTACATAACTTCTCTCTTTCTTGCCAGTGGATGCCTAAAGCACAGTGTGTTTTACGGTAGGATTTGTAACACCCATTTCTCCTACAACACTGCATTCCTCCATCAAAAATGCACATGTAGAGGGAAAGGTTGGAGGCTTCTCCCTCCAGTTGTTAATGTTAGTGTTGTGCCCTGTGTCTGTAGCTGTCACGATCAGTTCTTTCCGGGCCCTATGCAGACGACATGATCCGGAATTGTGAGGTAACACTGGGGAAAAAGTCATGCAGGAGAGGGTATGGAGACAGGGGGCGTGTCCAAGGGGTGCAGGTGTCCAGGGGGAGTGAGTCCAGGGCGAACGATCCAAGAGAAAATCCAAACGGGTCATCCAAGACAGAAGCAAAGTCCAAGACCAGGAAATCCATCCAGAGGATTGAAACCATGAACCGGGTCGGGACCGGCGAAGGGAGGGGAATCAGGAACAGAAGGTTAAAAGAATAACAGAGCCAGACGGAGCAGGACCCGGGCTCTCACGAAGCGGAATTCAATGAGGAACCTCGGGTGACGTCTACGTCCGGCTTTTAAGGTGGAACTAAAAGGGGGCTGGAATAAGGAACAGGTGTGGGGAATGAGGTAGAACAAGGAAGGGCTGGAGCACCCTTAAGAGGAGGAGTAGCGATCGTGACAGTAGCTCTGTGTAACAAATACTTGTCATTATACTGTATGTCTACCACCAACTTGTTCCCAAAAACTTCATGTAGCCATGCTTTGTATTTATTTATAATTATTTAACTGTTATAAATTGCTTGTATTGAAAATTATGTCAGGGCTATTATTTAGATTTACCTACATTATATTTTATTCAATCACTATTACCTCCCCTCAATTCAACACCGTAATATAATTTCAAGGCAAATGATCAGCAGCACCTTCTAAGAAAATTGAATGCATTCGTCCGGATGAACCTCATTAAACAGAACAGCAAAACCAACAGCAGCTTCAACAAGCTCAGCTTCAGTTAATTATCCTGTTTGATGTATTAAACAGTAACATTTCTATGCAGATAGTTTAGTTGGGAAAAGTCCAACTCTTTTACCAGGAACTCTTGCCAATACCAATAAATGTCTTATTTCTTATCCAGCTTTCTAAATTCCAAAGCATTATTACAGATTTATGTGTATTTTTATACAGGGATATTTATATACAGCATACAGTAAATACTTAAGATTTATACGAAGTCATAATATACAAGAAAGGCTACTCATAAGAATTAGAAAAGAAGAAAAACAGATACCAAATAAATCCATTTATTTCTGATAAGGAAAATTAAATTTGTGGAACAGTCTCATAACTAGGGCATCTTATATACTGTCATCCTGTAGAGATTTAAATAAGCATAATGGAATTGTCAGGAAATAAATCATTTATGTATGTTTTCAAGACAGTAAATAATGATGGAGAGCATCAATTAATGTTATGTTAATGTTTTCTGGATAATGTTATTTGTAATTTACTTTAATTGCTAGTATTACCGCACTTTCATAAACTGGTACTGTATATTACTGAAACAGCCTTGAGAACTTAACACATGGTGTAGCTTGGTCGGAGTTTCATTAGAGAAAGTGCATATCTATTTATGAGAATGACAGGTGTGCCTATAAATATCAAGTGAAACATGCTACTGCACAATTATTATAATTATGAGCAGAGGAGGGATAGACTAAGGTGATGAGACAATCTTTTCTCAAATGGTGATGATAATTTTCTAACTTAAAAGCACTTACATAATGGACGAAAAAAGATCATGCAATTGTTTTTTACAAAAAGTAAGATACAAACTGGTTTCTTAAATGAAAAGAGGCTTATTTTTTCCATAGATTCGTTTCATAATTACTTAAAATGTTCAACAGTTATTACGGGCTATGAAAGAAGATCATACGGTGAACATCTGAGTTTGGTTAGAACCTCAATCTTCTAGAATCAAAATATTTTAGCGAGAGGACAAGGGGACGGATAGCTTTAAGCGTCTGGTTCAGCATTCCCAACAATACACCCATGTGGTCAACTTCTACCTGCTCTTTAGCAGTAGGCTGAAATTCTGTGTATTTACTGTTAAGGCCTTGGATAAACAATAGAGATGGTTCATGTTTCATCATTTCAAGACACTATAATGAACAGCAGGTGGCAACGTGGCACAGAGGTCAACACTGCTGCCGCACAGCTTTGGGGCCCTGGGTTCAATACCCAGAGTGCTCTCTGCATGGAGTTTGTCTGTTCTTGCCATGCTTGCATGGGGTTCCTCTGGGTGCTCTGGTTTCCTCCCACAGTCCAAAGACGTGCTGGTAGGGTAAGTGGCTTCTGGGAAATGTGGCCCTGTTTTGAGTGTGTAGAGAACCTACAGTATGATGATGGACTGGCATCCTGTCCAGAGTGTAGCCTGCCTCACGCCTGTTGCATGCCAGGATAGACTCTTCCTGAACTGGACGAAGCTGTTGTAAAATGGATGGATGGATATTTGACCCATCAATTGCTCAATTAGATTATTACTCAAACTTATTGCTTAAGTTAATTAATCAAAGTTTATTCATATATTTGATGGTAAATTCAGCTATCAGTTGCTCAACACAGTTCAGTTATCAGCTGAATTGTACAAAAGGACCTTTTTAGTTCTTTGGGAATTGAAGACTACAATCTGATCATTGTTGTTACTAAGTGATCCACTGCATCCAATAAAATACAGTAGCATCAGAAAAAATAAGAGATGACTCTGAGATGTTGTGTTGCGTAACATCAGAAAATCTTTTGGAAAACGTTCATGCAAGCTCTTCCCTGCCAGGGTAATGAAAAGCTTTCTTCACATGGGATGTTATGCAATCTTTTGTAGTCTAGCAATGAGAAAAAAAAAATGATTAGGAGAAAAGGGGTCAAACCTTAGCTCAGCTGTGAGAAAGGTAAAGTTGTCTTCCGAAGAGCAAACAATGTCCACAACTCTATTTCCCTCATTCAAAGACATCATTAAACATTTTCTCTGAGCCTCCTACGCAGCACTGACAAATCTTTGGAAGCAATCTTGAATTGAATGAATTGCAATTTTTTTTCTTTTTTGTTTCGTGTTAAAAAGTGCCTCTAACAATAGTGCTGCGAACGCCACATTTTTGTCACTGCCTGCCACAAGAACTCTAATGTCACAAATTGCACTCTTTCGTTTTTACTTAAATTGCTAGTTGAAACAAAAAAAATTGCATTGCTGCTGAGACACATCATTAGTGACATTTATAACAAACTGCCCGCGGCTTCCTTTGGTAGATAGAAATTGAAGATCTGTATTTATGTGCAATCCTGAGCTGTTTGTTTCTTTCTCTTCTGTATCTTTTTACCGTGTAGACCCACGGCCCTGACTAGTCAAGGCCAGCAGATACTACACACACAGACATCCATCAGTCTGGTACACATGGTAGGGCACCAAAGAGAAAACAGCGAATTACATCAAGAACATGCAATGTCCAAACCAAACTAAGTCTCTCCCCTTAAGTTCCATTAGGAACTTTAGGAAAAAGCAAACTATAAAACTTTGGAAAGATACGACAACAAGCGGTGAACAACCTGCTGTGCTGTTCTTTATAGCCCTGGGCCCGAAAATCTTCTCATCTGAAGCCCCCGCTGAAGAACAGAGTGTGAAACTGTGCATTAGTGAGGCGCATGTCTTCTGTAAGACTTCATAGAGAAATCACAACACCGTTACACGGCCCCTACTTAAACAATCACCAGGAGCATCACAGGAAGCAACTGAGAGGAGACCCTGGGGCTCCGATGTCATGTTTTCCCTGCAGGGAGGTTCCACTGCTGTTTAACCCGAAATGGAAATCGATCTTTCTAAAAGTGAAAGAAAATGACTTTTTTATCCAGTGTTGGAATTAACCGCTTGATTTTTACACGCAAAGTTGGATACCAGTTCAGCACCACATGTATTTTCCTGGGATTTGGTGGCTGAAATACCTTACTCAAGGGCACAGCAGCCCTTTCTACTGCACTTTCATAAAAGTTCTGGCTTAGAACGTCTTTGAAGGGCTCTCAAGATTGAGCTGCAGTAGGTAGATTTTTGCTGTTTTGTTTTTTCGCCATGAGTGATCACAGGGGAGACTAAGACAGAAGAACATTGTGGAATAATGGCTGAAATTGGAAGACCGAGCAGCACTAATGCAAGGCGAGGGTTCACTTTATCTATTTATATTTAAAAGAGAAAAATCCCCAACAGCATTTTCGCACTGGCCAAGAAGGAGAAAAGTCAAGCTTGTTCCTTTGATAACATGAGTGAAACTGAACAAGTGTGAAATCTCATCTGTTCCATGTTTTACATTGAAATTTAATTGGTGGACCTTTAACTTAGAAAAACAGAGGTGAGCAAGTACTAATGGTTCATTTTAATGGCTGGCAGTTTTTTCCATGTACTTTCTTTATAAGATGCCTCCTGAATTGAATTCCTGATTTATTCAGCTTGTTTAAATAAATCCCTTTGTTTTACATTTGACTGCAAATGGAATTTTAAACAGAAATTCGTGAGAAGTTCGGCATTTAATCTCACTCCCTTCTGCTCTCCTATGTACATGTATACACAGTATAACTGTATCTCACCTCCTAAATCGCTCTTTGCACATTTCTTTCACACTCCTCTAGGTACCTCGTCTTCACCCTTCACCCCAGCTCATTCCTCACGAAAGTGAGGAGAGGGTTCAGTCAGCCTCATTCTTATGGTCAGGCTGTTGTTCCTTCAACTAGGAAAGTTATAATTATAATTGCTTACACTTCTATAGCTCTTTTCTGGACACTCCACTCATAGCACTTTACAGGTAATGGGGACTCTCCTCCCCCACCACCAGTGTGCAGCCCCACCTGGATGATGCGCCAGTCCGCTCCCCACACACCAGCTCTCAGTGGAGATGAGAGCAGAGAGACAAAGCCAGTTCAGAGATGGGGCTGATTAGGAGGCCATGGCTGGTAAAGACCAATGGGAAATTTAGCCAGGACACTGGGGTCACACCCCTACTCCTTTTGTGAAATGCCCTGGGATTTTTAATGACCACAGAGAGCTAGGACCTCGGTTTTACATCTCATCCAAAGAATGGCGTCATTTTTACAGTATAGTGTCCCTGTTACTATACTGGGGCATTAGAGCCCACACAGACCGCAAGGTGAGCACCCCCTGCTGGCCCCACTAGCAACTTTCATTTTTCCCAGGAGGGCTCCCATTCAGGTACTGACCAGGCTCATACCTGCCGATCTCCAGTGGGTTTCCAGTTGTGAGTTGCAGAGTGATATGGCTGCTGGCGTAAGGTTATGTCACCCAACCTCTAATTCATTTCATCATATTGCATCATGTTGATTTTACTAGGATCTGACTAAACTACTGAAAAAGCTTTCAGCATGTCTTGTTCTGAAGTGTAATACCTGCTCATGGTACAAAAACAGAAAAAGGTGGTGGCATCATCCACAGAACCTCCTGGCTGAAATGCTGTTCCCTGTTTTCTTTTTCCATAAGATTAGGCACCACAACTCAAAGTTGTAAAGGCAGCTTTACCCTTTAACCTTTTGAGCCTTCAAGTGTGACACTGCTGTTGTGCCACTAAGCGAGGTATTTGTCCCACTTCATGCCAGGAAAATGCATGTGTATTAACTGGTACCGGAACTACGTGGAAATGTATTGCAAATGACTTTACAGAAAGGGTTGTGGAGTCTGAACCAAGCTTACCCTGGAAGCAATTCTTTTCCAGGAAATTGCTGAATCCTTGAATCGATAAGCTCCTAAAGCTCCCTTAAGGGTACAAGAGCTGAATGTCCTCCTGTTGCCTGTAACCTCTCTTTTCTTCTTGCTTCACCTTTTATTGTATCTAAAGTTCTGAAGACACGTTAAGCCTGTTGCTTTGGACAACCGCTACCCCAGTGAGAGCATCTTTGTGAGAGGATCAGTGTTCCTCCACGCTCTTTCTCTCTGTGCTGAAACTAGGCTATGAAATCAGGTAGACTCAGTATCACTTCTTGATGGCTGATTTTGACGTAATGAAAATAAAAGTGCTTCGGGCAGACACAGTGGTCCGTCAGCAGTCCCTGCGATCTCTTTTATTTATTTATTTATTTATTTATTTTTATTACAGGTCAAGCCTCAGGCCAATTTGCTCAGATCACCCTGACGTGAAATGGGCAGGAGTGATGTCACACGTCCCCTTGAATAAAGGTGGACCTGCTACCCATCAGCCTCCAGAGGTGAAGCTGCTGTGAGCGTGAGCTGAAACAAGCAGAGTGCCACAGGGGAACGTGGGCCCAGGCAAAGCCAAGCTGGGCACCTACCCAGTTTCAAAATGGGAAGTTGAAAAACGCAGTGAACTGGGGCAATACCGGCAGAAAGGATATTGAGATATTTGTTTTTTCCCTTTCCCTACTGTTGCTACAGTATATACACTAATCCTTTTAATTCCGGGATATGTCTCACAAAACAAGCTCACACTTTGTAATTTTGACGCATAATTGCAACCAGAAAACTCGGATCTTGGAAAAACTGGTATCTTCTCGGCTCTGCAGTGCAACCGTGTCTTTCGTTGCGTTCACATTATTATGGATTTGTGATCTCAGTGTCACTTTACTTTTTGTATTAAAACCTTAAATTAAAAATATAAACTCAATATTTTCATACAGAAGACCTGTTTCCTTTGAATTTCCATATTTTTCTATACACGTTGTGTTGATGTTATAATCTTTAAACATTTCTGTTCGTAACTGCTGTACAGTGGCACAGGTTCAGTGGGTAATTACAGTATAACTACCACAACGGAGCAGGAGTTTAATTGCTTTGATACTTAAGCCCAATGTTAGGGTGGAAATGAGTTATATTACATGATTTTCTACATGTCTGAGATGGATCATAAGCTTCTTCATGAAAAGAAAGGTGAATTTAGTTCTCAAATATAGCAGATTTCACTTAGAGTCTTATTTTCCACAACAGATTGAGCTAATATACTGATAGATGACTGTATTCTTGACCTCAGGAGTCTGGATGACAAGGGAGAACATGGTTCAAACAACATGGTTTTAGCACCTGAAGGTCATTTATGACGTTTTAAAAAGCAGGGGCATCTATCAGTTCTCAATTCTGTTTATGTAGGTTTTTAGGCCATGCCTTTGATAAGGTATCTAAAGAACTTCCAAAAACACGGCAGCCTGTGCATCTGATTGTTCACTCCAGTGGCCAAAGTTGGACGATTTACTACTCAGAGAATCTGCAATGCTGCAATATTGTTAAGACATGAGCATGACGTACAGTATGCATAAAAGACACACGATTCAGTATGCAACGCTGTGTGGGGGACACTTTAGGTTTTATTATCCTACTTTGCTGATGTGCTTCTTGAATAAACACCCCCTGCTTTTAAAGCTAAGTGCATCTCACAAATTACACATTAGCATGCCTCCTCCTTTCCTCCCAGATTAAAGACATGGCCACATGCTCATTGTAACCTATGTGATTAGAACATCAATGCGTGTGCTTCACCTGCGTCTGTGAAGAGTATGTGGACACAGAGCCCAATAAAATGTGGCCCTGAGGTGATGACCTCTACTGTCGTAAGCAGGGCGTTTAGAGGCAAGGAACATTTTTACGCTGCAGCACAACAATGCTCTTTCAGCTATCGTGATGACAAGCTGGTTGTTGAAATTGCCTCACATTGATTGAACAGGCAAAGTGGGAAAAGAGGAGGCCAAAAACTAATGAGCTACAGTGCAGCAAAACAACATCATTATTGTGCTCATTGCCCATACAGTACCATTCATACAATTAAATGCTAGCAGATTCTGAGTATAATTGAAATACCACCAAAGGAAACAAAAGAAGTGTGTCTTTCTCACATCTGAAGAAGGCTCCATGGCCGAAACATTGTGTTTTCTTTCTTCTTTTTTTCAGCATGGAATAAACCTATTACTTGTTCCTTATTAAGAATAGACAACAGACACTGAGGAAGTGCTTAGTATAAAATGAAAAACACATGTTTTAAATACCACCCATGATTTGCTGCAGTGATATATACTTTATATAATTTCTTCCAAGATAAAGATGTATTTAGGTTGGAGAGCACCACTACAGTGTTTAAGGAGCTCAGAATGAAACAATCTTTGAAACACGGAGGCAGAAAGCTTCATTTTGTGTCCCTCCACGTGAAACACCTACGCTACCGGGAATGTTCCCAGATTTGTACAATTTTAGTGACAGCGTGTAATCTTAATCCTTCCGGCACCAGCGGGAAGGTAGGGTGTCGATATTGCCCATCGGCTGAACAGCTAGGATTAGGAGCTGGGATTTAATCTGCTGCCTCCCTGACCTCTCTCAGAGATAGCGGTAATTGGAATTGGGTGTAAGCGATAGGTTTTGCTGATTCCCTGTTTGAGCTTCAACAACATAAAACCCAAAGATATCAGCCCAGCAGGGCTGTTTGTCTTCTACGCAGAATGTACTTCAAGTTCACCTGACAGTCATCTCACGGGTCATGACTAATGGAGTTTGCAACTAACGATCCAGAGTGCGAGCTGACCTTGGACACGTGCTCAACTAAGCCTGAGTAATAGGTGAAGGGCAGTCTTTTCCCAGCAGCACCATGGCTTGTTCCTTCTTCTGTGTGTGGGAGAGAGAGGGATCTGCCAAAGCCATCCTCCTGGCCTTCCCTCAGATGAAGGCAGGTGAGGTTAAGGGTAAAGGACAAACGTGTATCTGAGAGGTCCCACCCCTGATCGGAAAGCTACATTTCATGCTACCAAGTCCAGTGCATGTGAATGCAACAAAACTGGCAGATGATCGTCTCATGCATCCCAAGCTCCTGCCTGCAGCTGGTCTCATCAGACTAAGCAAGGCTAAGCAAGGCTGGGCCTGGTCAGCACTGGGAAAAGAGACCCCTTAGAGAAACTAGGCCACTGCTGTAAGTAATGTTGGTAGCCAGTAGGTGGCACTCTTCCCAGACTTATGCATTGACTTCTCTGTACCCGGGGATGAACTCCAAGTTCGAGATCATTACTTGTTGATAGTAGCCAGAAAGAAAAATGTGCAGTGTATTGGCTAAATGTGCTCACTTTGGGCTGCCACTAAGCAACGGCTTTAAGAGCAGTAAAACAAAAAAAAACAAAGCATAAGAAAAAACAAAGATGTCTGTGCAAATCGCTGACTGAATTCATTAAAAAAGCCTTCATTGTCAAGACATCTTGCCATCTGTTGGAACTGCTTAATGTCTGAACTGAAACGAACCCGAGGAAGAATTAGAGTAAAAAACTGATTTCGTACATACAGTAGTTTGAGTGTTTGAATATTCACGAGGTTCGTGTAGTTTCATGTCAAAATCACACTTCAATGTTCTGATGCAGAGACACCAGGCACCGTCTGTGTACAAGCAGGTCCACTGGCTGCACACTTGCCTTTAGTTCAGATGGACACAGGATCTCTGGCTGTTCTGAAGAACTGTGGCTTTCCTTGTTAAAACGTGAAAAATTGTCTCTGATCAACAGAGAAGGAAGGAAAGCTAAATGCAGTGGTATTATTAGAGACTGAGATTAGCCATTAACCAGTGGCCTTGGATTTTGACAGAAGGTATTGAGGAATTTGCCGGGGGGGAAAATAAGATAGATATTAAAGCAAGTACAAATAGCATTTCTAATTCCATAGCTTTGCGATTACTGTGTAATTTATTATGTGGTATTATACTTTTTTCCACTGCAAATTCCATTTTGCGATCAGTAATCATAGGCTATACCATGGCTTGAGCTCTGGTCTGACTTTTGTTTATTCCCGGAGCTTGAAGGGTGTTAAAGGACAACTTTGCAACATTAATATTCCATCAACAGTTTTTCATTAAAACTTAAGTTTAACACTTAAGTTTAACTCCTCAAGGGGTTCATCTGGCCATGAAGATTCAGTTTGAAGACCCCAGTTGTAAGTTTTTGCAGGTACCATATACTGTATGGTGTAAACATTTCCTGCTCTCCTAACCCAAACATTTTATCCGTCAGCATGGCCGGGAAAGCTAGTTTTAGATTCCTGTAGCCCTTTAAATTTAAACCACTCTTTTAAAATCAAGATGTATTTTCAATTTCAATTAACAAAAACCTTCTTCAAAATTGGCCAGAAGAAGTTTGTCAGCAGGAATTCTTCTGGATTTGCTCGATCATTATTTGTTTTCTAAATGAAATGCATGGGTACTGCGCTTCACTGGAGATACTCAGTGAAAGTTTAGGACACAAGTCAGAAACGAACTGCTGAAAGATGTGTAGCAGCATCAGGAATAGCCATAAATAAAAAAATGAGGACACAAATGCAATATATGAAAAAATGATGTACAGAAGCTTCTACAATCTCCTCACAGGATGAACAGCAAGCTGCCTACTCTTATCTCCCCTTCCTTTTTCCAGAAAATTAAGCATTTCAATTAATTTGATTTGAAAAAGCGCTAGGGAGACATTAAACAGAAGCACAGCATGATAATGAAAGATTTTGTGCTCTCTGTTTGGCAGTCTTCATGCACAGAAAACCTTCAAGTTGAAAACAGATAAAGCATTGAAGTCTTTATTCCTAAGCAATTAAAATGCCAGGGATAGCTCATGGTTTGCCCAGCTTTGCCTACAAATATAATTCTTTATTGAAAAGAAGCATCCCTACAAAAGCCCAAACACTCAAATCTTAGGTAAACAATATGAGCACAGTGTATGAGCATAGTGCAATTGTTAATTTATACATTCACACAATACAACCTAATGCTCTGTGTCAGACCTTCACCAAGACAAAATGGGGGACATTTGATTTTGTTATTGTCTTATTTATTCTGAAATTTGAAAACAAATTAATTGGGACACTGAACCCCAGAGCATTCTTTTCCTCTGTGCAAGCTCTTCAAGGGTTTATACTTATCTAACTGTTCAGGGGTGCAGAAAATTCAACTGAATTTGGATTAAGGGCTTTATAAAGACACAAATGGAATTCAATAATTGAGCCAGACTGCCTTTTTTATGTTGTTCTTTTTTTGATCTTTTATTTCCATCAATCCCAATTTCAACACTTTGATCATATAAAAGCTGCACTGATTAAATACAGTATATATACTGAAACAATAACATGCTGATTTTATCATTCTCAAAACCAGAAAGATGACAGCTTTTTAGAAATGGCGTAGCATCTACAATCTAATTGTTACAGATGCTGTTTAGTGATATTTAGCCACACAGACCAAAGTATTTAAACATGTATAAACTATAAAACGTAGGTGAAAATCAATCAAAATACTTCCTGGAAGGGAAGTATTTTCTCACATAAGACAAAACTGATTTCTGCAACGTTTTTTCTACAAGGAAGAGGGCTAGTTAGGGCACTAAATAAAATGCTGCAGAGTGCTAGTCGGTTTACAGAAGAGCTAAATAGATCATTTGCGCACAGCAGTAGACTTCTACTGGCAGAAAATGACAAATCATTGACCAAGATTAAAGTGTCATCTTCTCTTGCCAGGTCCTTTGACGTGCCTGAGCGAGACGACAGAAAGAGACTCCGAGTTAGATTTTTCCCTGTCGTGAAAGCAGAAGGGAGAGAGCAAAGCGACAGGCTGGCATATCTCAAAATCCCACATGTTTGGTATTAAGGCTTATTTAATAGGATTACGATAGTATTTGCCTCAGAAAGTGACAAGTTCATAAGAGAAGTGATGTGGAATTGTGGTGAATACTTTTGATCAAAGGCATCTGTTGTAATTACATGACAGAAGCATTATTTTAGGGCTGTGCTTTTAATTTCAGCTGCAATGAACGAACCTTTGGAATCTAGAGGTCAGATTCTGGGATTGACTGGCATGCACCGAGTTTTCGTTTAGCCAAGAGTTTTTAAATTAAAAATTAAATTAAATCCGTCCAGAATAACCACAACATATTACAAAGCTAAAATCTAGGGAGGATTTGTTCAGAGTTTGTACAGAAACTTCTACAACTTTAGCTATGGGAATAGAACCAGTAATGCAAGAAACGAGAAGCCGCCCACTGTTTGAAGAAATATTTTCTAGATGTCTGCTTGGCTTCATGAGTGTCGTGTCCCGAATTGACGCGAGCACTTAAACCTCACCGCATGCCCGCTAGCACTAATTAATCAATTAGCATTCCACACACTCTTCCCTATTCATACCCTCTCACCCCACTCGGCCTCTACTCACTATTGAGGTTCCCTCTCCCGACCTCATCCCTCGCTCGACCTTCTCTGGAAATGAACACTTTAAACCTAATAGCCTTTTAATAATTATAATTATAATAATTGCTTACACTTATATAGCGCTTTTCTGGACACTCCACTCAAAGCGCATACGGGTGATGGGGACTCCCCTCCACCACCACCAGTGTGCAGCCCCACCTGGATGATGCGACAGCAGCCATAGTGCGCCAGAACGCTCCCCACACACCAGCTATCAAAATAATGAAGCCAATTCATATATGGGGATTATTAGGAGGCCATGATTGGTAAGGGCCAATGGGAAATTTGGCCAGGACGCCGGGGTTACACCCCTACTCTTTTCGAGAAACGCCCTGGGATTTTTAATG
Source organism: Lepisosteus oculatus (assembly GCF_040954835.1). Classification (NCBI taxonomy): domain Eukaryota; kingdom Metazoa; phylum Chordata; class Actinopteri; order Semionotiformes; family Lepisosteidae; genus Lepisosteus; species Lepisosteus oculatus. The sequence goes on from NC_090699.1 coordinate 64,369,389, forward strand.
ACCACAGAGAATCAGGACCTCGGTTTTACGTCTCATCCGAAGGACGGCGCCAGTTTACAGTGTAGTGTCCCCGTCACTATTCTGGGGCATTAGGACCCACATGGACTGCAGGTTGAGCGCCCCCTGCTGGTCCCACTAACACCTCTTCCAGCAGCAGCCTTCGTTTTTCCCAGGAGGTCTCACCAGGAACACACCTGCTGAGCTTCAGTGGGCTGCCAGTTGTGAGTTGCAGAGTGATATGGCTGCTGGCTGCACTGCTTTTGGCTCTCGAAACCCTGGCTCAAACCCTTGACGACGGCATTGCTTAACGTTTTTAGGATCTGGTTACTTTTGTAACTTTACGGAACCTTTCCGCAGATTAATCTACCACAGCCTCGCATAGGGTCCTAACCAGCTGCTCCGCTGCGGCGCCTGACATGTAGTGACTACTACTCGTAAGCTACAATGGAAATGGCTTCTCAGATATGGAAGTTTCAGGATTATCATAAGCCAGCAGTGTGGGGGTCTTCTACACTTACTGCAGTCCTTCAGGAATAAAAGCCTCTCTGCAAACCACAGAGTTCTGTTAGGAATCACTCCAGCTTCACAACAACAAAGAGTAAGGTCAAAGTTTCTACCCAAGCACCAGGCTAGGAGTCATGTTTATTAAAACTATTCACCTCACCTTCAATCGATGAGAGGTGTCAGACAGCTTCTCCACTTCATACCAGAGGAATATCTTAATTTGCTGGCTGTACTTGCAAGTCTATACTAATGCTCTTTCTGAAGGCTTCCCAAGTGCAGCTGTTTGCAGTTATTTGCGGATGGTACATGTCTAATTAATGGTACAAAGAGAGCAGTACAGTACTAAAATATAATGGCTACTATTCTCATTGAGCGGGATGTCAAAACAATAACTCACACACTATTCCAGAAGGGAATGAAATGTTCTGTATCTCAATTTATTCTCACTGCCATTTCTCAAAGACACATCTTACAAAGCACATTAAGAACATTAAAACTTAATATAACCACAACGTTATTACATTTTAGATAAAATGATTTGTATATTGAACACGAGAACTGGCTGGAGAAGCCCCGAATTTACTTGCATTATAAATCCAATCACTTCAGACCAAAAGCCTCCCTCTCCCGTATAATGGCACAGCAGGTGTCCGATTTTCTCTTTCGCCGAGATGTCCAACAATCACTACGAGGCAGTCCTTCCCAGCATGCCCAGCATTAATAAGCTTCTCGAAATTGGGAGTTATTTGTGAAGCCGTTACCATAGAAACGAGTGACCCAGCAGAAAATAATGTGGTGGCTGCTGTTCCTGGAGACGATGGGATCAAAATGCTATTCCTTGAGAATATGGAATAAAAACTTTACTTCTAATAGTGAGGAAGTGAGAGAGCCCTTTTACGGAAGACCTAAGAAAGATTTTTTTTAGACATTCAATCATTTTTCCTTCAATCTTCTGCTCTTCACGTTCACATTTAAGGATTGGAAGTCACTTGAGATTTAACTCCGTTACAGGGTGGACAAAGTTACACACATCGTCCCCGGAAAAGCTTTGCAAAACATAAAATGGTCTGAGGACTTTGGCCACGATGATCCTTCCCCAAAGCCATTGTTGTATTGTATATATTAAAACCATACACTGATTTCAGAAATAAAAATATTAATGAAAAAATAAGATCAGGGTTAAAAAAAGCCAACATCCTTTTAATAATTCCTTTCCTCGATAGTGACAGCTTGATTTTTGCAATGTGGATTTGTTTAATCCATTCCAAATGGCTCATTTGCTCACTTTTTTTGCATGCACAGTTCAGCTCTGCAAATGGACAGGAAGTATGTTCTAAAAATGACTCATCACGAAGACAGAGCTCGAGGAAAACAAACTGTTTTACTCAGACCCAAAGAAAACAGAAATTTGTTTCACTCCGACGCAGAACGTGTCACGTTGAGAAATGAAGTACGGGGAAGCTTGGTAAATGAAGAAAACGACTGAAGCGTGGTTTAAAGCCTGTCTGAACATAAGGACTCCTTGAAATGCTGGAAGATTGCATTAAAGCATTAAACAATTTGCCAGGGTTCACTTACCAATGTTATATCAAATACCTTATCTTACCCGTCGGGATCCCCAAATGATGCAGTGAGATATGGTAAAGGCTTTTTTGAGATTGTTTTAAATTTTAAAAAGCATTTAGAAATGTAAACATGCACCTGTCCTTCTGCAGCAATGAACTTTCTCCTCCTGAACAGGCCAAAGCAAATGATAGACTTTGCACCCTCTGGTAACCGATGCACTTGCACAGACATTTGGAAACATGCTGCTTTCTTTCTGTACTGTGTGCCTGACCCCTGACTGGGTGGTCACCTCAAGGTCACGTCTCATGGCCTGGTCCTTCAAGGGCGGGCCCGTGGGATAACGGGACAGTGATGTTTAAAATCCTGCAACATTGCACAGTTCTAGAAAAGGACCATGTTACTGTAAATCATTAAGGGATTCGGAAAAGTAGAAGTATTTAATATCATAACATCCTATGGACAGATGTTTATGCACCCTTAAATGAACCTTTAAGGTGACACTTTATTTTAGGGGCTGCAAATGACAATTTATGACTATATAAGTTACTACAGTAAAACTAAAGTCACACATTAATAAGGCATTGGAGCACAATCTGATTTAAATAAACATTTGGCCACGTCTTAGTAAGGGTCAGTTTCTTATAACCTTACTTATAACATTACTAACCTTACTGAGGTTATAAATATTCTGTTTATGTTATGCTGGTTAATCTATTTGCCAGCTCAAAAGACTCCAGCCATGAAATTTACAATCACTGATCTAAAAGGTGTTACCCAGCTTTAGATATCAAATACTTTGGTGGGATTTCCAAAGTTAGGAGACTCTCTGAACACAAGAAGTATCACTCCGAGTGTATGTTAATAAATCAATAACACATCCTGCTGTAGTGACATACTACGGAAAATAAAAACCATTATACGAAACCAGCGGTGAGTCCCTGTTGATTCTAATTGCCTTGCTAATACATGAATTTTAAAACATTTGTTTGCCTTCCTCTGTGATCTTGATACTGTGAATATTAAGGTGGCACAGAAGGAGGATTGAGGGAGCAGGCAATTGGTCTCAGAAGTCAAGCCACTGGGCATTTAAACAAAACTCTGTGGACTGTGTGTCGTTAATTAAGTTAATTTGTAGGTGGTCTTCGGGAAAAAAAGGCAGCTCAATGAAGTTCCCTCCCTACAAACTGGACAAACGATGAAACCCGCCTCATTCGTTAGTGCTCGTTTGTGCCGGTTTGAGCCGTTGAAAGTAGCGTTTCTTTTCCGAGATATTGGGGGCCAACTTCACAGAAATAAGAAAGGCTTATTGGAATCAGACGTGCTTTCAGAAAGTAGCTCGTGTCTCAGAGCCTTGAAAGGTGGCAGTCTGCTATTTTGCGAACTGTCGCCTGAGCTCGGACGTCAGACCTGTTTTCCTTCCTTCTTTTTCCTGACCAGTTTTGCTGCCACGAGGCAGGCAATGCAGATGAATGGGAGAAAAAAAAACTGGTGCTGATCCCTTCAGCCCTTCGCCTCCTGGAACAGGTTAAAAGCAACCAGATCGCATAAATAGCCAATTGCATAAAAAAAATATCCCGCAACAGAAGGAGCGCTTCTTCTGCTTGTTATGAAAATCCGCCGCCAAATGAAAGCTTAAATGGACACTTAATTGGTATTTTAACATCCAAAGATGTAGCCAGAAAAGGATACACATTGTACTGGCAAATACGCAAAGAAACTGTCAATCAAAACCCAGGCTGCAGGATCTTCGGAGCATTTTTTTCCGCGTGAAACATACTGTTGTACCAATTTCATTGCAACACAGAAATGAAATTTTTGCATTCTGAAATTTAAAATTTTCCTTAATGGAATCCAAAATGTCCTTATAAAAAAAAAACAGGGAAAAGCACGTGCAGGTCTACATGTTGAAACAGGCTGCCCTGCTTAGATGTGATGGTCCAAAAATGTTTGAACAAAATGCCCTTTAAGCAGGAGTGGTGCTGACCTGATGCACTTTAAACAAGCACAACACGGCAAATTTCAAATTTCCCAAATGTGTGTCTCTTGCCATGTTCAAATTACAATTAAAGCAATCAATGGCATTCAGCTTCCAGAAGTGTTTGAACTGGCAGAATAAAATACAATAAATGTCTGTACAGTACTGCATCGTTGCATGCATTGTACAATGATGCTAAAAACAAATACAGTGTATTGTACATTCAGCTAGTACTCGTGTTCATTAGGAAACTGAGGAGATAGAACCAGACGGATTAAGCAAGGTACAGACTCTTCAGCAGGATAGCACTGTGTGGAGTAATGAGGTGAATGCTACTTGGTTTGAGGGGAAATTGCTTTGGTAAGCCAAAGCCTGCCAGTTTGATTATACAGTAGATCATCACAGGTAAGTGAGCACTGCCGTTGTCACTGATATGAAATCAACCGGATGTCATCCTGTGGGCATCGCGATTGACTCGTTAAAGAGACCAAGGAAAGCAAAGTGAATTATCCAGAGAATAAAAGCACTGCCTTACTGACATACGGTACAGCACAAGACTAAGGCAGGCCTTCACCGACAGCATATCAATACTTCAATACCTCAATACTTTATTGCCTTGTCGACAAAGTTGATTGGAATTAATCCCATGGTAATACCAAGTACTCATCCATTCAGCTCTCGATACCAAGTACTTATCCATTCAGCTCTCGATACCAAGTACGTACAGTATACATTCTGCACACAAAAAATCCAACAGCACACATCTTAGAAAATAGCAATGAAGAAATACTCAGTCGTAGGCTTATTATTATCCGGTCCCCAAATACTGTGAAGTTCAACAGGACAAGAGAGGACCATTCCCCAGCAAGAACTGATAACCTTCATGCCAGCCTTGGGAAAAAAAAAGAGAGAAAGGCGGTTTTAAACACAGGCCACTCCAGCTTCCGGGGGTATATTCCTATTTTCCAGATGTTTTTAAATCTTCCAGGTGAAGCAAGTCCCTTTTCTGTCCTACCGTCCTTGCGAAAGGAATAGCAAATCCTTATCGCATCTAAGAGTTTAAGAGGCTGAGGAAAACAGCACACTAGTATGTTACGAGCAGACCGGCAGCAGTCAGCGATTTATTATATTTATTATTTATTATATAGTATATGCTAATCTGTAGTGTGGCCATGGGCTGCTCAAAACCATTTACATTTTTTCCCTTTTGACAATGCAGTCTGATTGGCCTCCTAGCCTTCATACACCACTTGCAGATGGGCTCCAGCTGGGCTTAACATTAACTCTGTTCAGTATGAAATTCAGCCATTAACCGGTCATGAGAAGCACCGGCCCCAGAGTATTACAGCACTGTGGGAGCACTGTAATACATGTCAAAACAAATCCTGTAGCAAAATGAATGGAGTCCTCACGGGAAAGGTATTTTTTTTAATAGGAAAATATTAGTGAGCAATAAATACACACAGGGTATTTCTAAAAAAAAAGAAACAAGGATAAATTCATCCTTACTGCCGGAAGTACTTGTTGATTTTGATAAGAAATGTGAGCTTGGAATGAAGCAGGGGATTGCAAAAGCTGAAGTCTTCTGATCACTTTATATGCTGTACTGTATATATTCTGCGATTTCTACTGTTTTTCTTTTCCTCTATCGAGGAGCACAGCCTCATGAACCCCCCCTCCCTCCTTGCCAGCCCAGCTCCAGATGTGCCTGTGTTTCTGCTCCCCATGGGAGGACAGGAGCTGCTACTTTAAACAATGACTCAGCTCCAAGGATTTATGAAATAACATTATTGAACTCCACAGATGGGTCTTTTAGGAACAATGGCTAACGCAAGTTCTGTACCGAGTGCCCAGGTATTTCTGCATAAGGTCGAGCCAAGAAACATTTGAGGTGTTTAGCTTTCACTTCATCGCACCGCCGTTTAGAGATGTTTGCCAGCACGCTCTGGGTGGCCGAGACCGGCCGCAAAAAGGACGAAAAGGATAAGATCTGAGAAAGATCTTTTTAGAAAAATTCAAGGGCCGTGTGATGTTATTGGTGCTTAATGTTTGGAGAGGTTTGTGGGATCACATATAACAGCGCTGACCGCATTTCCGGCACAATCTCGCCTGTGACCAAAGTTATTTTCTAACCCACTCTGAAAATACTGCATCTACAAGTGAAAAAAGCAGACGTCGTGAAACGTAATGGTTAGTGTAGTTGAAACATTTAGTATCAACGAACACTTGGTATGAATTAAGGGAGTAAGTCGAGGCAGTAACAATCTGGAAACATGGAAACTGCATTTGGGATCCATTCTGAATTCTGAATTCTGACAGAGGCTAGAAATCAGCAATCCTGGAATCAAGCTCAACCTCAGATCAACCTGAAAAAGGGCAAAAACGAGGTAATAATTTCAGGTCCAGTGGCACTGGAAGTAATCAGAGACAGAACTACTCCTGTGTCTAACGGCGGTATATAGTGCCACTATCTGATAAAGAGGAGATTTGTATGTCACTGTAACTGGAACACATCCAATAAACAAGAGACCCCATTTAATGCTCAGTGTTAATCTTACTCAACAGGATTATCTCTCTCTCTTTCTCTTTCCCTTGTAGTCCCACAGCACGATTGATTAAAGATATTTATACAGAACGCCTTTTTAAGCTTTCTTTTTTTTACTCGAGTTCAAAGGATTTATCTGGCAGGTGAGGTGAAATAGCAGTGGCATTCAGTAATGGAGTGGATAAAGAGTTGTAAGCCATTTTCTTGCAGCAATGAAAGAACTGGTTTCAAGAAGTCAGGAGTCAGTGTCCTTCATTGGGTACCTTTATTGTCACTTGTTTATTTGATTGTTTTTCAGCATGGATGATATTACTTCACCTCCAAACCAGAATGCATCCTATCTGCAAACAAAAACTAGTTGTGTTAAAACCCTGAAGGTTTATTGTTTTCACATTGAAATTGTTCTTACATTTAGGGTTGCCTGATCTTACCAGAGCACCATGACAACTCCGATGAATACTGCAGAAATAGCCCTGCCACGCTACACAGCTGTTGGCAGAGGATACAGCTGTGCTCCTCTCTACAGAGTGTGCAGCATGTTGTGTGATTTAGGAAGCAGTGAGTGTTGCCGTGGGATGGATCTCACTGGTGCCTGAACTCCACAGGAGGTGCTCCACCAACTTCCCAGTGCAGGAGCAACTCTCCACATCCATCACGCATGACGAAAAGGGAAGCAGGCCGTTCAACTCTCAACTTGTGTGTGGGAGGGCCGTTGTTTAAAAGGCACATACTGTCACGCCCTCTGCAGCCAGAGGGTGCTCCTTTTCTGTCCTGTCCCTAGTTTCCAGTCTGCTGTCCTTCCTGTCCCTCTCTTTCCCTTGGCCTATATATTTCCGGGTCTTGCACTCTGTCCTGGCTCAGCATTGACGTTCGGATGTCCTGAGACCCGCCTAGCACCAGGGCGCCCCACGTCCGCTCCCTGAGGGCATAGGTTTCTATACGGCATTCCTGAACTCTTTGCACTAATGAGCCCGGGCCTTTTTCCCATCTCGCCTCTACGCATATGGGTCTTTTTCTGCTCTCCTGCTCCCCACGGTTAGTCCCTTTGGACGTCCGGGACGCATACGCCCATATCTTACAATAAAACATGAGGATTTGTGCAGATTACAAAGGCATCTGAACTCCTTACTGTGAGCCATTGGGAGAGAAGAGCACTGAGGTTCATGCTGTGTGGACGGCAGAGGCAGAGACTTTGGGAGTTGGAGGGTGCTGAATCAAATGGCAGGCATCTCACATTCTTTATTTAACATTAAAAAATGAAAGTAACACTTCCTGCAATTCATTGCTTAATGTCCCAGAGGCCAACTGGGTTGTCTTCAACAACTGGGACACACATAATTATCATCTTTATATAATAAGAAAAAAACACTAAATAAGTCTAAATAAAAAAATAAATATATTAATTGCGTTAGGCAGATTTGCCACTATTCACATCTGCAATAAACACTTGTTAGCAATTATCAGATAATACAGCTCCTATGATATGCTGATGTTTTCCACTGTACAATAAATATTTCTACGTGTGCTGTGCAAATTAATGAGGTACAGTAGCTGAATGATACGCGTTGCCTTAATCAAAAGGGATTGTTCGATTTACAGTTTCTTAAAGGGAAAATACGTCCAATTACAAGCTATACAACCACCAAGCCCCTTCTTAATATAACTAAATAACCAAACTGGTGACTAGAAAATAAACTGTCTTACAAGCTGTAGCCGTGGGCAAGGTTAATTTTTCATCACTTAATATTTGCAATATACTGTACAGTTCACGTTTATCAAAAGAACACACAATGCATTTTGTAAAACTTGAGATTAATGGTCACAGCAGAATGATCTGAAAACCCTCAGTAATCTTATAAGTAAAAAGGTAATGAGAACAATAATCTAATACGTTCTACCTAGTAATAGGGTTTTCATGCTCCGTGTCACCTCATCTTTTTTCATTGGGTCCTTTTGACGAAATGCCTTTCTGCCTGCACTCATGATAAAATAAGAACCATGCTGGAATTCTCATAAGCCATTTAGAAATACTTATTTATCTAAAAGGCAACATTAAGTTACGCAAATAACAAAGCTAAGACATTGTACTGTATTTATTACAGGCCCTCGCTGCTGGTTTATTTCAGATTTGGTACAATGAGAACTGTCATTACCAGTGTACAAAAATATGTACTGCGAATAGATATAAGATATAAATATCTGTGGTTATTGCATACACAGTATAAAATCTATTACTGTATATAAAGGTTATAAATAAAGTTAAATACTGCAGATGTTATGCCATTCACCACGAGTGCCAGTTTTTTCAAGTTTTCTTCCTTTTCCTCTGTTGTGGCTTTAAATGGTTTTTTTAAAGATTTTATATCAAAACAAAACAAGTTTTGGTCCCCCGTAGCATAGCCAAATGGGGTACTTTCTCACTGACGGTGAATGTGGTGGTTCAGGGGTAAGTCTGGCTCTGCTGACCAACTTACCCAGCTGCCAGGAGCTGACGCAGGAGGGACAGGCCTGGGTCGGCCAGCCTGACGTTTCCACTGGGGACAGGTTAACCTTGGAGAGCCTCCAGCCCTATACTAGCTCCAGCATCCAGAGGAAAGTAACAACATAATCAACACCCCACCAGCTGGAATGAGACCAGCAGGCTGGACACACTATTCTACAGCTCTTTCACTCCTGGATCTGGTCAGGACCTGGAGGTATGACTGGCTGCTGCTGGTGTGTTGGGGGACCAGTAGGTGGCGCTATACTTAGGCTGTTCAGTCCTTCAGATGAGACATTAAGGTATAGTCCTGACTACTCGGTCAATAAAAATCCCACGGCACTGTTCATGTTCACGGTTTTAGAGGTGTTAACCCTGCAGTTCTGGCTCAAGTCAGCTGGCACAAAACCAGGAGCTACAGTAGATTTATCCTTTTACTACTGACCTTTTTTTCCCCACTGTTTCAGATTAAAGAAATAAAGCGAAGCTGCTCTTTCAGTTCAATTTTCTGGTAGGCTGCCTCGGCTTTCCCGTGGCCGATAGGCTCACAGAAAAAAACGCAACGTAAAAGTCTGTGTCCCTGCATCACAGAATCGTCTACGGGCTGTTGGCCTGACAGTCTCTCCCGGCTGAAGGAGTCCAGGTTCTATGACATTCTCTCTTTCCCTGCCTGCTTCCTGCCACTTTCGGTATTCCAGCTCCAGGATTCCAGGATTGTGTTCACACTGCTCTCACACAGCACCAGGCCCCAGCATGTCATCAGCATTCAATCCACCCTGGCCGTTATCAAGAAGAGACTCCGGAACTTGTCTCCTGGAGGCATGCTTCTGAGCAGATGAAGACACAGACACAGATATAGACATACTGTGGATTTTAATATGGCAGATTGTTATTTCTGTTGCTGACGTCGACATGCACAAAGCTACTTAAATGGACAGAGCTATTTACCTCTAGAAGACTCTAAGTAAACTTAAATTTACAATTAACGGGCCCCTTCATGACACAGACTTTTGTCTTTTTTTTTTTTTTTTGTATTTTCACCGTGTGCTTTTGAATTTTATGTCGAAGCAAGCTTCATGCCATTAGCTCTGCAGGTTCTACGAGAATCATTTAGAGTTGCAATACTGGTCCAAGTGAGGCACGCCAAACTGCCTCTACTCTGGTTCTGCCTTCAACACTGGAGGCACTACTGAGCACAGCAGAGCGAGCAATCTCTTTCACTCCATGTGTGACACCCAAGGTACTGTGGAAGCTAATATCAGGAAATGAAAGACAAGTATGGTTTAAAACCATTCATTTAGAGATCTTGTGCCATTTAATAGCTGCTTTTAACATTCAGGACAAAACATAACGACCCTCTTACTTACTTATAGCACTTGCAGTTTGAGGAGAGAGATGACATCTCCTCAGCCAATGCATAGTTTAGACAAAGGAATGAGATACTGTATCTGCAGTGATACTGTAAATCACCTATCAGGAACATTGTGACAGCAAACCAGCAGGTCTAATTTAAGAATAGATGGACTGAGCATTTTTCATAGCTTACTACAGTACTGAATTTATTTGCAAATTTGCAATAAATATGATTGTGTATCCCTTCACTACAGGTTTCCAGACATCACAAATATCCTCCACCGGTCAATCAGTATCCACCCTTAAAAAAATAGATTGCTTCATCAGAAACGACCTCATAAAAAGATTGAGTCAATGAGCTCCTTACAACACACAACACACAAATGAACATGCATGTTTGTCGAGTCACTGCAACTCTTTGAAAGATATGCAGAGATGTTTGATATGCTGTACTAACCCACAGACTGCTGCAACTCACAGGTACAGTGGAAGTGTCTGTTTGGGTCAATATCTTATTAGATCTTATCTTATTAGGTGCTGAAGCCAAATCCTGTGTGAGATTGGTGAATTTTCAATTGAGGGATCCCAGCTGCTGAAAGTGATTGTATTAAATATGCTTTGTTTTAAAACTTAAGGAAGACTGCTAAAGATGTTCATTTTATGTTATGTTGAGATGAAAATCAACAGATCTCAGATATCAGATGAATGGCCTGACTTAACATATTGGTTAATTTACGTATAATGATGTATTCATTATGAGTGAGAACAGGTAGACATTGAGTTCATCCATCCATCCATTTTCTAATCAATTCCTCAAATTCAGGGTCGCAGGAGAGCTGGAGCCTATCCCAGCAATGGGCGCAAGGTGGGGTACACCCTACGGGACGCCTGTTAGTTAGACAATTTGTCTCAAAAACTAATTATTGTGCTTTTACTATGATCAGTTGTATAATCTTGCAATTGAATATAACTGACAAAAGGCACTAACACGATTTACTTCTGATATGCAGTATAATTGCTGGCTTAATTTATTAATTAAGAAATATGATTTTGCATGACAAGTATGTCTCTTAGATAAATTAAATTTACATGTACTGTATTGATGTTCTAGATATTATAAATAACAGCCTTGAACTGACCCTTGTGGGACTCCAGCTGAACAAATCACATCTTCACTTTCTAGGAGAGTGTGGAAAATAATGAATCTTTCCTAATTTCCCCAATCGAAGTCTTTTGAGAAAATAATTAACTGTTGTTGTAATCTGCTCTGTTAAATGAAGCATGGAAGACACTGTGGTTTTATTAGAGGAAAAGTCAAACTGGCGCTCGGTGCGAAATTGACATTTCTCAGGTTTACAGAAACTGGACAGTCTGAGTTATTCTTTTGTCAATACTTTTGGGAGGTTATTAAAGGAAAGAATCCTCTTATCTATTTTCTCACAGGATTCAAGACTGGAGGTAACTATAGCAGTGCTTCAGACACAAAGACACCGAGGCAGACAGATTCACAGATTAACCCCCTGTGATAGACAGTGTCCACCTGGTACACTGGGACAATACATTAGACACTTCATCACTTCTAAGATGGATAAGAAAGAAAATAAGAAAGATTTCAAATGAAAGGAGGCCATTTTGGCAATCTAGCTTGTTTGTTTTTTAGCTACTTAAGTGATCTGAGGATTATCTCCTCATTTCTAAAAGCAGCAACAGTTTTGACAACATGTAGGAGTACTGTAGCTTTTCCCCGAACTACAGTATATATCTCAACATTCTCTTTGGCTCTTTTCTTGCTACCCCATCTTGTGAAGAAGGCAAAAATGACATGTCAGTTTCAAGCATCACCTTCTTGTAGCTCAGTGTTACCTGCAGGTTAATACTCTGCTCTTGTCTACATTAAACGTTTTCATTCTCGTGATCTTCAATGAAAAACATTTATCCACATAAAAAAATAAAGATTATCCATCATACAATGACATCCTCGTACAGCAGGTATCCGGATAGTGCTAATGCTGTTTCCATCTTTGAAATCTCCAATGCATTCAGGGGTTTGAGAAGAGCAGTTGTGTTTTTTTTCCCCTTCTTCCCGTTGAAACCAAGAGGAGATCTGACACATAATTCAGCGTATCCGTTACCTGCTGTGCAGTGCAAACGCACTCCTCTCCTCTTCCCTGGTGGTGTGTAATACCGTTGCCTCAGACTTGACCGCGTTTCTGAGAGCTTGCAAAGTGAGTGGTCAGAATGTTTGAAACAGCACTTCAAAAGCTGCTTTATGCTTACAAAATCTGAGCTGCAGAGACAACAGAGAAAATGGCCCTACAGAACCTGCTACTTGCAGCATTTCGGGTTGAATGCACCCACAGACGAGTACCGAAGCCATACTCTGGGTGCAAAACTTACTTGCAGCACAACATTCTCAGAATCCTACTACAAAAGGCAAACAGGCTTTGCTTTTGAGGGGTTTGTTTTCTGTGTATACTTCAATCCACCCATCCAGCCATCTTCCAACCAGTTCCTGCAATTCAGGGCTGTGGGGGACCCGGAGCCTATCCCAGCAAGCAACAGGAGCAAGGCGGCATACACCCTGGATGGGACGCCAGTCTGTCTCAGGGCAAATAATATTTAAATATTCCCCCCAGGTAGCTTCTCACCTCTTCTTTTAACCAGTTAATTTCCTTTTTATGCAGGAAATTGTCAGAGATTGTAGGTCTGTTTCAAGATAAACACCTGGCACATGACATAATAATAATAATAATAATAATAATAATAATAATAATAATAATAATAATGTAAACTAGACAAGTGCGCAGTATTAGATGCAGGCTTACTGGTGTCACATTGTCTGATTATCTGATCTCCTCTATGACCTCTCTTATGTTTGTATGGAAGAAAAAACCTTTAAGTTTTTGTTTTCTAAAAATCAAGTGATTTCAATCACAGCTGAAATCAGCTAATCCTGGCTTTGGTGTAGTTTGTTAAGGTTTAAACCTTCCTTTATTGTCCCAGATGAGAAATGTGCTTAGCAGACATGTAAAAGACATAACACATTACACAATACATTTAACACCCATACATTTAACCTATACAGTAAGCATGCATAAGATTAAAAAAAAAAAAACAAGTTACAGCTTTAAGTAATCTTCACAAAGCAGAAAGACAAATGAAGAAGTTGGGTCATCTGTGTTTGAGAGAGATACCAAAGATATATGCATGACGAAGCAGCTTAATAACCATGGGAATACAGGACAACTTTGTTCTCTTGCATCTGGGTGGTGATTATCACCTTAGCAGGAGCTTGCTCCTGTGGTACCCAGCTGGTCAGTGCTGTTAATAAGCAGGGAAAGAGACAACCAGGCCTAGGATATGGGCAGTGGGTAACATTTAAAAGCAGATGTTATGCAACCCACAATGAAAACATTGTGTAGGATTACTTGTCATCTGACATTAAAAATCTGCTGAGATTCTGCTTTGCCTTTTCCCCAAGGCAGTAAAGCTGTATTTTGTTATTGTTTACTGCTTCTGTCTGTTGATCTTAAAATCACAAGAAGACGCAGCTTCATCACGGCAACAGAAAGGTGTCTTTTCCTCGTTGACTGAAAAAGAAACGACAGAGGAATTTACTATAACGTTGTCGACTCAATATACAGAATGCATTGAATAAACACAAAAACAAATAAAACACAAGATTAATTTAAAAGAAGATGAAAAGGTACTTTGAAGACAAAAGTTGATAAGGACTCCTTCACACTGAGTTTGCCCTGTTTGCTGAGAATGAAAAGAGGTCTTCTCACACTGCAAACTGTAATTTTACTTTCAAAATACCTATTTACAAAGTAATAAAAGGAGATGCAGGCTTAGCACAAAGCCCTGCACCTTGGTTTTACAAAGGTTGTTCTAAAACAAGCATCTTAAAAATTCATGGCACTCGAGGTTTTCACAACAGCCTGACGGTTTTCTCTCACAAGAATCAGTCATCTCAATTTGAGAGCACACTGGCTAAAACAGCCCTTCCTGTCTCAAGGAGGACAGGGCATCAGCTCTGATCCAGTCAAAAGATTCCATTTCTCAGCCGTCCACACAAACAAACCCTGATTTATAAGCAATCCAACATGCTGACTGCAGGGAACATGTTGGAAAACTGATTATAAGATTAGGTGTCTTTTTGCATCTTCAAAACTTTACAACAGACTAAAGGATGGTGCCAGAAAACACAGTGGCATAAGCATTTCCATACATTTTAGTTATACATTTATATTTATACTATACGGTATATTCCTGTGTATTTTGATGATTTAACAGACAGGCTCAGTCGCTGCAATCTGCTGTTACTTGTCCAGCACGATTAGTTTTGTATATTCCTTCACCGATAGCATTGCTGCAGGGATGCTACAACTAAACCAAACTGACAAAGAAGCCATACAGAAAAATCATAATGTTGGTGTTACTGTATAATCGCACATGGCTGGAAAGAGAAAAGGATGTCCAGTATCATGTACAGAGTCAGGATTTGTTACGTGGTGAACAATTAAAAATTAAGTTCAGAAGGGCAAGAGATCATACAATTCTTCTCTTTGCAATGGCTTTTAAAAAGTTTCCATTTTTCAGTGAAAGGCTAAGCGCCGCTTAATTTTGCAGTACGTTGATTTTTGATTTAGTTTGCACCCATAAGCTAATTTTCTCCATAGATTGTTACATTGATTGAAACTCATTACAAACTCATTATAGGCCTAATAACACTGAGCCAAAAAAATCAGGCTGACATCAGGGAAACTACAGTACATTTGATAGAACACAGAGCAGCTGTGTCTCTAAACATTCCACGACTCCTAGCTCTGCCTCGTGGTTTCCGAACAAAGATATCTCATTCTGCTTCACTGAGCCTTCATGCAGGAGTTTCACCACTTACATTTACAAACTGAACCCACGCATTGCCTTCAATTTTAACATACAGGCCTACCACGATGAAATCTACTTGCCCTGATAAATAATAAATGGCAGGAGGAAAACAGTGTGGCTTTTAAAGTCGTCAGTGGAACAAGCAGACTTGAGCTTTTATTCTGAAAGTTTTATGCGAAACTTATGTCCTCTAAAAATAGCTGCCTGAAATTCTCTTTCTCCCCCTGTATGAACCCCATGTTTCCCCTGTCTCTCTGTCTCCCCCTACCTACCCCACTCTCTCTCCCCTCTGACTCTTCCACCCCCTGTTTCTGTAAGGATGTTTTCAGATCATTTAAGTCTTCTTTCCCATCTGCAGCTGTCCCTGGATTTGGCTGATATTAGAGCTCTGATTTACAGCTGTAATCTCCACTTTTTCTGCTGGATGCCTCTCGGTAGCTTCTATTGCCTTCTCCAACTTCATTACTTAGAAAACGCCATATACAATTCAGCCGAATGCAGACAAACGTGCCAACTGATTTACAATCCTCGGCAGGTCTGTTCCTACTCCTTTTTATTTATTTTATTTATCGCCACTGCAGACTGGTCAGCTCCTGTATGCACTGCAGAGATAGGAAGTGCAAGGGACCTGAGAACAGTCTAAAGCCATCCCTGAGATGCCTGACAAGCCTGTCATAAAATATAAGGCATTTTAGCTGTGAGCAAAGTGAACAGAAAGCAGTGAGCTCGGGCCTTTCTCCTGTCGCTAACTCTAAAAGAAAAGTTCACACAAAAATGCAGCTAAATAACAGATGCCTCATTTGCATTTAAGCACACAAAACCTAGGTAATGAGCTCTTTACAAACCTAAACTATTAGAAAAGCACACATACGCCACAACTGCTGTTTATTCTAGCTAACCCTTGTGTAAAATCTATTACGTTTTTCAAATATTTTTAAGCAGATGGCTAAAGTAACTGGGCAGATTACAGTGCATGATTTGCATAGGCCACAGGGTCTGTATGATTGTCCATAGAAATGGTTCACAGATCAATCTGAATACCAGTTAAACATTTTTGGAGCAGGCTGTGTCTGACATATCCTAATCTGGAACTAGTGTTTAATCAGAATCAAAGTGTCCACAGAAACGCACAGCCTGTCAGTTAAAGAATCCACAGTATGTTCTTTGTACATTTTTAGGTAATAGCTTTGAGTGGGACTCTGAATATTGAGAAGTTTCTTAAACCTTTGCAAAAAAAAAAAAGCGTTGCATCATTATTTTTCCACTCTTCCGTGCATCAATTTCAGCCTCCAACAAAAGAAATTTCTGAGGTACAAATTACAGGCTTTGAAAAGAGTGCCATCACACGCCATTATCATTAAAACACGTTGACAATTATTATGGGCTTTTCATGGCAAACGTGGGCTCACACTCCCACTCAGTGCCCCGCCAGCGAGGTGCCAGAGCAAGCGCTGAACACAAAGGACACATTCTTGGATTCTTCTGGGTGGCTGCGTCTCCACACGGCAAGGAGCTGCAGTTATTCTCCAGCAGAAATGGGAGCAGCCGGTATAAATGATTCTCCTGGCTGCAGCTGGATTTTTCTAGTTTTCAGCGCCCTGCTCCTCATGGCAGTCATTTCTCTGTCTCCTTACTCTCTCTCTCACACACACACACACACACACACACACACACACACGCACACACACACACACACTCCCTCTCTCTCACTCTCTCTCCTTTTACCAGCACTCTCCCCCCTCAGGCTGTCTCTCTCTCTCCTTCTTTTCTCATTCTCTCGCTCTCTCGCTGTATATATTGAAGCCCTAGTCCATGAGATGTGTTAATTTGCACAATGCAGTCACAGGACAAGTCAACAAAATGTCCTCTTTTTCGCCAGACCTATTACAGTTCCACGGCTCTGTTGCATAACAGTGAAATTGACAACAGTATCTGAATAAAAAAAACACACAATCAAAAAAGAAATCAGGACCGTACCGAGAGACCCGCTCACTCAGGATCTTTTTTTTCTTTTCAATTTTCATTAATTTATTGCATTACATTTCTGAGAGAAACAGAAGCTTTACACCCAGCTCACCCCATCATCCAGCTCCTGTTAAAACATGTTTTGAGTCCAGATTACATGTTTATCTTTCAGCTTCGGTGGCAAACTTACAAGGCATGAGCTTGCCTTGTGGATGTGAAAACATGGAGATCTCTGTCCTCTGGTGTTTTCCTTGTACAAAGGTCTGTATCCTTTTGCTTCCTGTCCTTTTTCAATTCTTAACATCTAGCAAAAGGACACAGATAATGGGGCTCCAGACAAATGAAACAGGAAGCGAAGAGCTGAAATACCCCCAAGGCACAAGATAATGGACTGGAAACTCCACCCAAGTCCCAGAGTGGCCTGCTCATCAGTGAGAACTTCATCCACACTGGGGAAGAGTCCGTGTGGAATTCTACAGCTAAAAGCAAACAGTGTGCACTGAGTGTGGAATATCATACCAGCCCCGCCCATCACAAACACTTTCCTTATTTTTTTCAGCCAAGGCAGTCCATCTTTCCTGCACCACCTGGATCTACGCCAAGACAAAGAGCTCAGTGACGATGTTGGCACTATTGCCTAGGTTTTTGAAGGGGGATAATAAAATCTTTGTGCGTGCACGTCCCCATGCAAAGTTACACTGTGGCAGAAGATGCTTCAGGACATCTTCTCTGTATCTTGCTAAGCAGAGACATTGTCATCAGAATCAAGCATGATCTCAAAAAAATACATTTTAAAAAGAGGTGCATTTAGAAGGGCTCTGTATGCATTCATGCTGAATATTAACACTTAGGAATTGCCACTTAACACGTGGATCTAAAGGTGTGGCATTAGAATAAACAAAACACCAATTCTGGAGAGGGTCACAGCAACAGCTGATAATGTGGTGCCTGATATTTCTGGACTCTTCTTTGCGTGCTTCTGTGGTTGACCTGCAGTTCACACCCATTCTCTCTGTTTCCAGTACAGACACAGAAGGGCAGTGGAGAGTGTTTACAGTCATTCGCTTATCTGCCAGCATGCTGCACTGCAGCAACATGAGCTGATCTGATCGTTCTCAACGACTGCTAGTGATTGCCGTCTGGCGAGGTTAGATACAATTCACTCAAGCTGATGACTGGGATGACATTTCTGCAGATGATCAATCCTGCAACTTTCCTGGGACTCCGATCCTTTTTTCCTTTTTTTTTACTCAAGAGTTTCTAAAAGCTTCTTTGAAGCTGCATCTGTTCAGTAAATTGCTTTCCACTGAAGTCAGTCTCGACCTGACCCACGACAAACTAATTGCCGGTCATGAATCTTGCCCCCATTCTTCTTCAGGACTATTGCACACAGCAATCGCTGCTCTTGAAGAGCGCCAGTGTCTCTCAAACAGCTGTGCCTCTTTCATGCTGCTTATTGATACTCATAACAAACTGAATATTACTGCCTGTGTTTATTACATCCTGAAAGCTGATCTCATAACATCTCAAATACTAAAGACAAGTGAGACTTGACTAAAACTTGGAGTGAGACCAAATGCATGCGGTACTTGTCACACAATTTCCTTGACTCATACAAGGTCTTTTTATTGTTTTGTTCGCCATCATTACTTGGGAACAACACAGCGAAGGAGAAAAGCCACTTAATTTTAGAGAAATTCTTCTAAACAAACCGCCACCCAGACACGAAATATAGGAAACAAATGCAATTTTCTTTTTAAATGAGACTGGTCCATCTCATTTTAATTATTTCCAAGGCAACGCTAAATACACAGCTAGAGCACATACTGTAGGATGCAAATGAGCACCTTTTGTAAAACACATAATCCTTTCAGCAAAGGTCCCCATGAAAATAATAATTGGACTAAAAACATTTGAAAAAACCACAACCTTATTTTTTGCCTCATGCCGACTGCCAGGGGAACTGTGTTATCAGACCATCCCCACTGCCGGGGATCTCTGCTTCTGTACATACAGATGTCACACTGATCGATGTGTCAACAAGTTGAGGCGGCCGCAGAGAGTCCCTTGGCAAACAGGAGAGGCAGAGAGAAAGTCTGTAAATCAGGGGCACAGTATACTGTTCTCGACTATGAATGATGAAATGCCGCCACAGTGACTGCCCAGACCCCAAGCGCCAGGCACTTAAAAGTCCGTTACTAGATCTGCCATGTTTCCATGTTGATTTTACTAGTCTGGCCATGATAATCTGAACTGCTGGAGTGTGCATCACAAAGCTCTTTACAGCACATCATTTCTCAGTTGTTTTTTTTTACTTTCCTGGAGACGACAGGCATTTAGAATAGGCTTTATCTGAATCATCTTTTCTTGGGGACTTAAGCAAAACTGACAGAGATATATTCTGGAGTAAGGGAGTCCTACTTATTCTTTCTAGCCTGGCGTGGAGCCTCTGTGATCTTTGACATGAAGATTTTGAGGTCTGTGCAGGAGTGAAAGTAGACAAAACATGATGTAATTAATAAAAACGAAGTGTATGCTTAATTAATAGCGACCGTGAATTTTCAGATGCAAACTCTTGTCAAACGCATGAGTGTAAAAACACCGTCTTCTGCCACTGATTACTCAGATTAGTTAAAACAAAGATTAATTACGGTGTCAGACAAAAAGCACACACAGGTATGATACTGGGATATTCACAAAGAAGAAATGAGACTTCTACAGTGGCTGATATTGAGTGTTTGCCTGCTACAATGTGCGCACTAAAACATGTAAAAGGAATTCAAGCCACTGATTTGCTTGCAGTAATAAAAGTCTTTCCAGAGTGACTCAACCCGAAGGTGCTTCAATCCATTTGTACTTCATAACTTGGAGGGATTGTTCTAATGATAAACATGGTGGAAAAGCATGTTGCAGTCGCAGTCAGGGAGGGAGAGGCGTACAAGTGAATGAAATATGAATGATTCATCAGCTGCTGCATATTCAACACTGCTTTAATATTTGCAGTAGATGGTACAATAGTGCTTTTTTAAGCCCTGGCCTCATGCAGTCCGTGCCTTTTGAAATTCTCCGTACTTCAGACAAACCCCCAATCTCAGGCTCCAGCATTAGAGAAGCAAGCTACAAGACGATACATGGGAACAACATGGCAGCCCTTGGTGATCCAACAAGACCCCATTGATAATTCATATAGGAATCACATGTTACTTGCATGCGTAAATACAGAAGTACAGTAGATGTACTGTATTTTCCTTAATATTTATCAGTTTTTCTTAGAATCTGAACCTGGCCTTCAGTGAGTCCATCCATTCATTTTCCAGAGCTGCTTCATCCTATGGAAAGTCATGTCCATACACAGGGGGTCAGGCAGGACCGCTGCAGGAACAGAACACTAGCCCACCCCTGGGCATGGACACTAGTGGACATGAGTGGGGTCCATCCCAGGATCACAGGACACACACACAGACACAGTTTAGAGCCTAGTCTGTGAAGGTGGAAGGAAACAGGAATGCCAAGTGAAAACCTACACCTAACACGAGGAAGAATTTGCAAACTCCACACAAAAGTCAGCCCATTCTGGAATCGAACCCAGCTTCCAAGAGCTGTAAGACAGCAGTCTTACCTGTAGCTGCCATGCCTCTGGACCTGTCTTTTGGCAAAACTAGGCTTCCTTCTGACCATTGAAGAACTTACAGTACTTACTTTTAGATGAAAATGCCAGGTGTAACCAACCTCAAACCAGCACACGCTTACTCTCTTCAATCCCTAATCGCTGATTAGCTTTGTAAACTAGTTAGTTCAGTTAAGTCAGGAATGACCAAATGTGTTCCGTAAGAGCTACAGCTACATTTCCATTTCAAATGAACTCTAAACCAGCTAATGGAACAAATCACCAGCTTCAGTGGACAAACCTGAATGGCTCAAATGTGTTTAGAAAGTAAAGATTTGAATCCTGCTGGACTCTGGCTCTCAGATCAGGTTTGAGCACCCCCGTATTCTGCTGTTATAAAAGAAAAGTAAAAGCATGGTGTAATCGCGGTAACTCGTGAAAATATCGTAAACCACAATAAAGCAAAAGCAGGCATGGTGAAACCACAGGGAAGCTGTGAAAGAAACGTTAAAGTCAATGACGAGCAAACTGTTGAGCCCATTGCTGCTCATTATCTGATCTATTTAGTCATTCCAAGCACTGGGCCTTGAGCTGGAAGCACTGTGCCTCTGCCTCCACAGCCTGCCCTGGTAATCCATCCAGTGCACTGATACCTCTCTGCATAATGAAGGTGTTTTCTAGCACTGGTGCGAAATTGGCTTTTAATAAGTTTCCAGCTAGAGCTCAATGTTCTGCTCACAGACCTTAATTTGAAATAGCGATTTGGATAAACCTCGATAAAGGGAGTCACCATTTTTGATTCCCTTCAAGGTTTTGAAGACTCCAATCAAATCTCCACTCACACATTTTTTAACTGAGACTAAAAAGATTAGTTTTCTTCAGCCTGCAATCATGAGTCATCCCTGTACGCCCTGGAATGTCTTGTTGCTCTGCTCTGTACTTAATATACAACACCTTATGGTCCATTTAATGTTCTAACTGCTGGAGACTAGACCTGTATGCATTACTCCAGATGTAGCCTAACTATTACATTGTATAGTACCTGTGTATTGTTCTGATTCTCAGCAATTTGTGTACTTTACGCGTTGCCTAACTTTCATCAGTGTTATAAAGGATGTTTTTTTTTTTATTACTACATTATAACAACTTTACAGCCAAAGGAAGGGTTTTGAATATGCAGGCTGTTACGAAAAGGCTCTGTAGTCCGTGTCGGGTGTTATGTTAGACCCCATGCGAAGCGGTAAGAGCTGAAGGAGACAGGAGGTGGGGTACGGGAAGACACACAGGGGTTTGATGGTGCAGTAAAGTACCAGCGACAGTCTGTGAGACAGTGAGCGGGGGAGACAACGAGAGGCGTCCAAATCCGGGCAGGTCAGGGCACAGTCCAGGAGTCCATCAACAGTAGATCTATCCTGGGACGCGACAAGGATAAAATCCCCGGGAAGGGGGAAAACACGAACACACGCAAAACACGGAGGTCCTGGGATGAGGCCTGAGCCCTCAGGAGACGGACGTAGGGTATCCTGGTGCTAGGCGGGCCTTGCGGCATCCGTACCCTAATGCTGAGCCCTCAGCACTGGAGGAGCTGGACTTAAACAGGGGGAGACACAACAAGGCACACCTGGAACACATATCAACAATCACAGGGGGCTATTGACAGGAGTAAATGGAGCGCCCTCTAGTGGAGGGATGTCAACTGGAACACAGGCTTTGCATGTGCTGCCATCATCCTTAACCTCCCCTTAATTACACACAGTATCTGAAACAGGTAATAATTATGTTCATTGAAGCTAATTAATGACTGGCTTGTAAGAGCATCTTGCAATTAAATTGACGATAAGGGCTGCATGAGAAACAACTCTGGTCTAGAATATGCCTGATACAATTTTCCTGTTAGAGCTGCTAATTGCCACTTGACTCCCGCATGAAATATTACACAAGTATTCATCAAGTTTTGCTCATTGTCAGTCTTGGGGCTGAAAACCAAACAGAAAGTCAAACCAGCTCATACAGTACAAAGAACTGTACTACTCCCTCAGTTTACACCTCCACTTGTAATTCTCTCTTTCCTTAAACATGTGGCAAACATTGAATAATAACATCTGCTATCACTGCATGCCATGCTGGGGCCGACGTCTAAAGTTTAAAGCTAATGTAAAGCCTTTGCAAGTTTTTTTTTTCTTAATGGGCAGAGTTGCTGTGACCACATTGTTTTAAATTTTCAGAGTATCTAAAATTAACCATCATCCCCCAAGGCTAGACGTAGGCTGCTGCAATGCAAATCTGAGATAATGTTGTTAAATATCACAATTTATCATGTGAGACAGCCAACACTCTGTGATGCATTCTAATCTCTTTGCTCCACCAAAACACCAGATGACAGCTTTAACAAACAGAAGCAGAAGAAAAATGCTCAGTTTTTAAAGGCTGGCAAGAAGCAGACATAAATTAGGACCAAATTTCAGGATTAATCCCCATTCTGAGGCTCTTACTGTCCCAAACATATTTCTTAATAGTGTGCCACATGGTACCAGGCCAACTGGCAGCCCTCTGCATCCTAACACAGCTGTGCTGGAACTCACCAGGGCTCTGGTTTGGACTTTATAATATCAGATAAAACAGGCTTTGCCCTACAGAGAATTGGTTGGCTGATCTGCATAAAGGAGAATCTCCATGCTACCCATTCTTTAACTTCAGAACTGGAACATTTGGCTATGATTTATACTGGGGAATGCAAATTCCACTTATTAATTCTTTACAACTACCAACATGCTGAAAAAGCACCAAGAGGGTACAAATAACCTTGTAAAAACTGAACTCTGCTAATTACTCTTAACAACAGTCGGATTGTTCCCTTGTAAAAACACTTTATTAACAAGTAAGTTAATAGCTTATTATGAATTTATAAAGCAGTGTAAGCCACCCCCAAGTGAAAATATCTTACTTGCAGTTCTGTAGTAGAGGGGGGCAGCCACAACACAACTGAATTCAAAACAGAATACATTACATAGAAAAGGATGGATTCTCACTGGAAATCAAGTGCAAAGATGTCAATAAGCAAAACAAATGGTAGAATCAAAGATAGAGGGAGCAATGAGTGTTTACCTGCAGCCTTTTCAGCCACAGCTGAGAGAAAGTATAATTATACGTCTGCTCTTTTAAAGTCAATCGAAGTTCATTCCTTGTCACACTTCTGTTTCCAGAGGCCAGCTATCGTGTCTGTTAAGAGCTGCCTAGCTCAGAACACACGGCTGCCATTCACACACAAACACTGGTCATGAAGGCAGGCTGACCTGACACAGGCCCACACTGGCCAAATGTCAGGGAGACAAGCCTCTGATCTGAACACCTGATGAGAATACAACACATTAGTGTTGAGCTGTTGTGCCATCAAGGTAAATTATTTTTACTTGTATGGCCACTGAGCTTTATTTATTTTACAGAGTGCAGAACACAAAAGCTCATTAGTTATTCCTCCAAATATTACTGGTCACTTCTGACCAAGAAGTCTTCTTTCCTTAGACAAGGAAGATGATTCTTGATTTTATTTAGGTCAGGCTTGTAGTGAGTTGTAACAAAATGGAGTTGGTCTGATGACGGCCCTCCCTTTGATACAGCAAATTAACCTTCAGGCAAAAAGTGAATCATGTCCCACAGTCACATGTGACTTGTGCAGCTATCTCTAACCTTGCTGGGATTGGATCCCAGTCGCTCCTGGGCTCTGATTACAAACAGCGTCGCTCCCTAACCAGAGGATAACTCTATATCTATGTCTGAGAGAGGGCCAATGTCATTTCTGGACCTGTCTCAGTGCGCTGAGCCCTGTTACATATACTTAATATACAAATGTACAAATCTGACCAATTACTAGATTGGAATTGGTGATGCATTTAAGGGGAGCCTTTCTGTGTTTGAAAAGAGCCTGGCAATTTTTTTTTGCCAAAACTGTCTAATTCAGAGTAAAACTAATACTTGTAGCACTTGAAGGACTCAGTAAGTTCCTAATAGCCATTTCAGCCCCGAAGCCTGTTGCTGGTGCTCAGAAAGTATGTGGGCCTCAGTGTATTTTTCATCCAGGAGTGAATTCTTGCCAAGGATCAAGAGGCAATTAATTAGTTCTCAAGACCGCTGTTATGGTGTAATCTGTTTCTGCAGTACTTGGAGACCTTAAATAAAATTTCCAGGGGTTAGTATCGGTGTAAATTGTGTAATATTTCTTTTGGACTGTCACACTCTGGCCACAGTCTGCCTGGCATAATGCCAGCCAACTCTGTAGTGACACAAACCCGGACTGGCTTTTCTGTAGATGAAGACAGCCTGATGAATGAATATGTACTCTTTTCCCCTTGGACTCCCCCACTGTCCACAAACCTTACTGCTTAATCGTGGGTTCAATCACAATCAGAGAACCATTCACCAAAGGCAAAGAATCTATGGTTTAGGGAATAAGATTAAGGTTTTAATTGACCCTCATTCTGGTTCCGAGAATATTGGTTTATTTAAGAAAGTCTGGAGACATTTTGCTTAACTGCACTGAAGTTTGTGTCATTATAAAGGATCCTATTTTTTTAAGAAGTGCAGCTTCTAATGCTCATTTCCATTTCAGAATGCGTTCTCAATGGAGCGTTTTTGTATGACAATTGTTCAGAACTAATCCCACCTCCTGTGGCACACAGAACGTGTTTTCCTGCCTCTCCATCTCCAGCATGGTCCAAACAAAATTGATTTGTTTTTCCAGTTGGTCCATGTCACTGGCAATGATAGAGCTGACCTACAATACACAGTTTTTGTGACTATGCAGCATGTTGTTCCCTAAGACAAATTTATCCAGGCGTTCCTTTAGACTGCATCAAGGTGTTGCATGCTGCCCCATCAGAAATGGTCATTTTTATCATGCTTTACCCTGCTGTACTCAGACCTCCAACCCTGAAAAAGGACCTAAATCACTAGCTACACATTCGACTGCACCCCAGTCTAATAATCAGATGATTTTTAGTCATTGTAACTAGTCCGCTATTCAAAAAGTAGGAGGGACACACGTGCATTTTACAAGTCATATTCTCAGTCTTTATACAATCCAAACGGAATACATCCGTTTGCAAACGACCATCTCAGATCAGCTTCACTGTCATATTAATCTACAACTACTTTGGTAATTTCATCCTTTACAAAAGGCTTACAGCAGCCCCCAAATAGTCTAAATGGAAACCTAAAAAAAAAGCCACACAAAGTGCCACAGAAAATGTGCCCCGAAAGGAAATGGCAGGTAATTGCAGATGATGTGCGTGAAGTGCCCCTTTTAACGATGTGAAAGGGGGCATCCATATTCGATCATGTCAAAAGATTTTTTTTTTTTTTACAAAAAGAGCTTTGTTCCAATACAAGATGAGTGCAGTCATGCCTCAGCCCCCAGCCAATTTAGAAAACAAAAGTTCTGTCAAGAAGAGCAGAATGATCAGAAATTTTGCTTTTAACGTCACTGTGTCCCCCCTCTTTCTCCCCCCGTTAAGTCTGCCTAATGAAGGAGACAAGCCTCTGTGAGAGAAGGATCAATTCCTGATAAAGCAGAGTGAAGTTAGAAGCCAGCCCAAGGAGTCAGGTATGTTTCATGGAGTCTTCTTTCAATATTGATTCACAGCTACTGACTCGGCTCTGATTTTTTTACCCACTGTAAAACCCGCTATCTAGTATCTGACTTTCTGGAATATGTGTACAGAAATATATACATCAAATATATGAAGTAGAAATATTCATAGGCTGAAAGCCTATCTCGGGAAAAGAAATCACAGCAATGACTCAAGTTACACAATAAATTAGGATTATCTAAAGCAAATGTAGCACAGCCACACAATAGGAGTATTTGTGATAATTGTTTACCCAGCGAAGTATGTGGTTGCTTATCTCCAGATGGATTCCAGAGTTTATCTGGAGGAAAAGAAACACAAAATCATCTGCTGTCCTATACACAGTATATAGAAGCAGATGATAAACTGAACATAATTTTTGATCAGCAGCTGACATGAGTATGTTGCTGGGTTAAATCGTCACGAGGCTTGACACGTTTCTAGAAGATGGACAGTGACTTTGAACTTCTCCTCTCATCAAAAAGAGGAAACACGGATTTGAGGAAACAGAAACTGACCACATTCATAAACCTCACCATAAACTCTAAAAATGTCAATATTCTAAGAATATGATGTTCTTATACATATTGCATTTTATACAATGCAAGAATAAAAGTGTAATACTACACCAAACAAAAACCTACAGTAACTCTTTCCAAGTTCTAATTATACTTTTCCTAAAGGCCCTTTCTATAAATAGCAAGGCAATTAAGTTGCTTATGGGCATCAAAATCCAAAATCAAAGCCTCTTTCAAACTCAGACTTCTGTTGTTCTCTTGGCTCCTTCTTCCAGTGGTGCGACACACTACAGCAAATCTGTCCTCTGTCTCCATCTCCAGCGCATGCAGACCACCTGAATCTTCGAACAATTGGTCAGATGAATGAGAAAGATTGATCATTCCCCCATTGCCTTCTGGGGAATGTAGTTCAGACAAGAACCAGCATCTTGTCTGAACCTACCACCTTCTTACAGTAGTTTAGGTGGGTCCAGGTTTTGATTGAATCCAAGATCAGTTTTCAAAAGACCCATGCTAAATAATGTTAATCCATTTAATATTAAAAAATATTAAATTCTATTTAGCTTAAAGTTTCATATTGTTAGAAAAAAAATAATTCTATTTAGCTTAAAGTTTCTTTTTATTAGAATACAGTAGAACTACCCAAGCAGCTATGTGACACATAACCAGTCACCCTAGATAGACTTGGGTTGTTGCTTACACAGTGTACAGAATTTAACACAATAGCTAATGCACCATCTACATTATCAGCAAAGACTAACAATTAAAAGTGCATTAACTTTTTAAGACTTTATTCTGTATCTGTATCACAGCCGAATCATGAAGGGAGAGAAACACAAATGAGTTTTTCTGTGCCCAGTATCAAGTACTACCTTAATGGCATGAGGTTTTCTTGAGTGAAAGCTTTCTTGTGAGCCACATCTGTTTGCTGTTGTTAGAAAACGGGTACACCTGAGAATGTTCGCTCCTGTCTTCACTGTTTCTGTCATTGTTTGACTTATGCAAGCTAAGTTCAATATCTATCGCACGTGCAAAACATTTTGTACAGTATCTAATAAAGAAAGTAGTGTCCTGAACCTGGAGAACTACCAGGTTATTTTCTTTTCAACCCCAAGGGGTGCGGCTTTCAAAACGTCCTGTACCGATTTTGGCTCAACTAGACAAGATCACTGCTGATTGAATATACCAATAAAACCAGAAAGAAAGCAGTTCTCCGGGACCAGGCTAGGCATCTCTGAGTCACACGATGACATCCTACTGATTAATTCCTAGCAAGTCTACGACTAACCATATGTGCAAAATGCTACTGCTGTTTCACACGGAAATAAATCATGATTTATACTGTTTACTTACATCTTTATTATGCTACAAATCAGTATTTAGAAAGAAAATTGCCTACCCTAAGTCTTAATGGTAAATGCAAAAAATGCAAAAAATGTAGATCCCAGTCCCTGTTTCAGTTTGACGTCTTTATTTTGCATTTTCCATCACTACTAACAGTGTTGCAGAAATTCTGTCTTCACAAAGTCTCCAGGTTGTCCTTCAATATTTTATTGCACTCAAAGCTACACTGCCGAGTTGGACATTAAATAAACAAAAAGGCCACGTTTCTTTGTTTCTCTCTCTGAGTTTTGATTTTCAGTTTGAAAGGAGCTGGGCTAGGGAAAAACCAGAACTGCACTCCTTCTATTATTGATATCCCAGTGACGGCGCAAAACAGTGGAAACATACATTATTAAGAAATTCAGCCTCTATTTCTGGAATTCATCTGTCATTGTTGAATTCAAGCAGATGAGCCACATAAAAAGAAGAGCAAAGATCTATTCGATGTTGTCAATGCATGAAAAAAGGCCTTTCATCTTC